>NC_141548.1:100017500-100617500 GCF_021556685.1 Rattus norvegicus
TTGATGATAGAACGCAATTTAAGCGTTACACTCAACTATCCATGAACGACCAACCAAACAGCATGTTAGTTAGCCAGTGATTTTTAGAAGTTCTGCTTTTGACATACTCTTTTTTTTTTTTTTCCGGAGCTGGGGACCGAACCCAGGGCCTTGTGCTCGCTAGGCAAGCGCTCTACCGCTGAGCTATATCCCCAACCCGACATACTCTTGAAGAGAAAGTTATCCTTTCTTCTTTGATTTTTTTTCAATATTTCCCATATCAATAATTTTTTACATTACAAATTCTCCCCAGTTCTCTTCAGAATAGGTTAGAAATCGGTTCATTCTCCTTTAGACTAGACTAGACACACATATGGAGATATCTCTGGTTTCTCTCTATCTTTTTGTGTGCATTTGAACCAGATATGGACATATAAACCAAGGAGTAAGAATAGAATTCTTTCGACACGATCTCCTTTTGAGCTGCACTACAACGTAAGAGCTAGCTATAGAGGATCACGTTTCAGTGAACTAACAGATGATTTGAAATGATTAAGACAGAAGTGATAGGAGCTAGAGAGATGACCAGCTAAGAACAGAGGGCTTAACTGCATTGCCAGGGTCCAAGTAGCAGAGCTGTAACAGTCTGTAACTCCAGCTCCAGGGACTCTGATGCTGTCTTCCAGGCACCTATATACATGGCATTTGTTCCCACAAACATTTGCACATGCAATTAAAATTCAAAAATTAAGTCTAAATAAATTACATAAAGATAGAAAGATTTTTATGTAGTCATGTGTTAACACTCTTGGTTCTAAAATGACATCATAGTACAACAGGGGTTCACGTTCTCAAAGCCATTGTAGACTGCAGAGGTGACTCAATGTGTAACTCAGGTGGAAAAGCAAGCAGGAGGACCTGCATGCGTGTCCTTAGAACATAAGCAAAAGCCAGACATGTTGACCCGGGTCTATAATCTCAGCACTCCTTTAGCAAAACAGGTGATGAAAGGTTGTTGCCTGGCTAGCCTGGAATGTACAGCACAGTGGGAAACTTGAAGAGAGACAGGAATCCTAAGGAGGACCAATCCAGGTTTATCTTTGGTCCTCTTCATGTGATCCATGGCACAAGAGTGCTATCATATGTGAACATGTATACACACACTGCATATGTGTTGCATACACACACACACACACACACACACACACACACTCCAAAATGTGAATAAAAAATAATTGCTAAGTTAAATGAAATAAATTTTTCTATCTATAAAGAACACCCATTATTCCATTGGGAAGATGCTATTTTTTCCCTATATGTCTTCCTTATGATTATTTTCTAAATTATGTCCATACAGCTGTCAACACAATCTATGTATTTGACAGAAGTATACTCTTCAAACAAATATTCTGTACATCCACACAGCCCATGGGGATATAAGAAAGAAATGGAAATAAATTGTTTAGAGACTTCTAAAGTGGTTTGACAGGATAATTTCATATCTACAAAACTCATAATTTAACGTGCTGTTGTTATATCCCATGTTCTTTCTGACCATCATAATTTTTATTATATTTTACAAGTAAAGCACTAGTTTGTGGATGAGTGGAAGAAAAATTGATCTGAGAAGCACCATGTTGGATACAAGGCATCTATCAAGAGAAGGGGATTTGAGAATTTGGGAGACAGCTATGCTACCTCCTTATCAAACAATGATTTAGAGAGCTGTTGGGAAGGACCAGAGATAGAATCGCCGTTAGAGCACGCCTTGTCCATGTTACATACAAGGAAGCCAGGGAATTCCAACATCTAATTACATGAATGTCTGCATGCCCCAATGGTTCTTTTTGTATATAATAAGAATGAATTAGTCCATTCTGAAATTATCTTCTGCTTCTTATAATCTTATTGAAAAATAACAAATCATAGCTTTTAACCTCAATGAATATGAAGGTGGCAAAAATGTTAGTAGTTTTGTTAACCTTGGTAGAATGTTATAGGAAACCACATAATGCCTCATTACAGAGCACCAAAATAAAAAGTTGTTAATAAATGTATAGGTAGATTTCACACGCGAACTCTTTTCTCAATTTCCTTTAAGTTCATGTTTACCTTAAAGAATTGAAATTGAAATTGGGAAGTATAAACACTGTATTGGGGTGGCTGGGGAGATGGCACAGTGGTTAAGAGCACTGGCTTCTCTTTCAGAGGTCCTGTGTTCAATTTCCAGTCACTACAAGGTGGGTCACAACCATCTGTAATGGGATTCAATGCCCTCTTCTGGTGTGTCTGAAGACACATACAGTGTACTTATATACATAAAATAAATAAACCTTTAAAATATAATTAAATATTGTATTGGAAAAAGGTTTTGCTGAAATAGTTTCCTATTTCAGATGTTTAAAACCAACTTTTTATATAAAAGCGATTTGCATGCTACTATCCATGCCTAGTTCTTGAATATGTCAGACTTAATTAATATGAGTTTATACCAATCATTTTAAACAATGGGGCCTTTCCTGCTGTTGTAGCGCATCGTCCAATCAAGGCCTACACACCATTTTTCATGATTAGCAATTATTTGAATTGAGTGCCTTCACTGTCTGGTTGAGTCCTTAAATTTGTTACAAAACAGAATTAAGTAGACTTTGCAATAGATTTTCCCTTTGTTTGGTTCATCAATGCTATCTAAACTCAATGTGTCCAGATACGCCATATTTCAATTAAACGTTCGGAGTTTTAGAGTTGTCCGCAATTGTTATACAGGAAACAGGCTTGTGGTGAAACGGTTTGCCAGCATTCTGATGTTTACCAGTCTCCTCCATTCCCCCTCTACTTCACGGGCAACAAAGAACATGTTTCCCACTCATTGTATTCACATGTCAAATAGTTAGGAAAAACATGCATGCCTCCTCTTGCTGAGGAAGACATTAGTAGAGACTTTTAGTAGAGGGTTTCATGAAGTGTTGCGGCCTCTTGAGAACTGAGGTACATGGACCAGGAACTCATCAGAAAACCATCTCTGCACGTATTGCAGACCAAGGGTTTGCACATGCTTCGCTGATGAAGGAAACAAAGCTACTGTATCCTTGCCTTAAGTATCCTTGTGTGCCTGGCTCTTTTGAATTCCAGCTCATCATCCTGTCACACAGAAGAGCCCCGGTGTTGTTCAGTTAACCCTGCTTGCCACATTAGTTTGCCTATGCGTGATCAGGGTAGAGAGTCTCCCGTTGGAGCAGGATTGTTAAAGCCCATTTTGGCGCCTGACTTTTGCAGCCTTCCTTAGGCAAAAATCTTACAAGACAGAAGATTAGGGCCAGTAATTTAGTCATCAAAAGAAAACGATGCCCGGCATACAAAAGAGGAGAAAGGGATTTGGGATGCACTGTGTATCTTAATGGCTGCTGTTGTATTTTAATGCTAGACAGAAATATCCCCCCAAGAGTTACCTTAAATGATTAACATCAAGCCAACACTTTCATCTTTTAGCAGCAAGCTTTGCTATTATTTGAATCTGTGAGAGACCACCAGAAACCCCCTTCAAGAACAAGTCTTCAGTTACTTACGAGATTTATGAGTTAGACGACGTTTAGTGGGCATGTCTAGTGTGTATTAAACATCCTTTCATCAAGGCTAGTGAGCATAAGAGTGTCGTGGGGTTTTTTGTGGATGTTTTATTTCATCTTCGTTCCTTCACCGAAACACATTTCAATATACCAGCATATCTTCTTTATGCCTGGGACGGTTTAGTAGCTCTTCTGGCAAAATCTCCTACATGACAATCACGTTGGCTTTCCCCAGCCCCTCAGGAAAGAGAGCAAAACCCTGGAATGTCTCTGATGACATTGTATTCAGTTTATTACATTTTCCTGTGTTGCCCTTTAGGGAACTGTAGCAACGATGGGTTTAGACTTCTTATCATTACCCTGGGGTTAGCTGTTATCCTGAGAATACTTATTGAAGATTTTGCTGTTGTTCTTAAGTAACATGAAATTATTCCTTTTTATTAGCATCACATCCCCTATGTGTACATGAGTTTCTCTTTACAAATTCTAGTGTCACAAGCATGTTGGCAGATATTCAATGGCATGTAGCTTCACTGAGGTCTTTACATAACAATGACAATTATTTATTATGAGTTCAAGGTATTGCAGTGATAGTCCAGACCACAGAGCTTGAGGCTTTGGTGTAAAATCCTTTTCCTTTATGGAATGGAGTCCTATAGGGAGACAGGTAATAAACGTTGTCCTAGCGATTTCTTCCTGTCAGGTTTTGGTCTTTTCTCATGGCAGACACAGTAGCCGATGATCTTCAAAGAGCTCCCACCCAAACCACCCAAGCGCTGCAGTGACACAAAAATGGGCGGAGTGTAAATTCAGAGCGTTCTGATTCCAGTTTACGCCATTGCAAGCATTCTATTAAGGGCACTGTGCCCCTTGTCTCTCAATGTGCACTCGGGACAGGTAGGAAATGTAAGTGGAGGTGCTATTTTATGGCCAAGAAAATTATTCCCATTGCTATTTTTAGTTTATTGCTTTGACTAGCAGAGTAAGCTCTCCATCAAACAAGAATGGTTCTAATGTAGACACACAGAGTTACTGTAGTGATAGAGTCTGCCCTTCTTCCAATTTACAGTCTCTGGATAGGTGAAATTTAATTACTCTTTAAAATACTGTTCCCATCCTAACATCTTAACCTTCCCAAGGCTTAATAACCTTCTCTGTGCGGCTGATCTGTCTTCTGTCTAACTCCAGACATTACTTCCATACAGAGATTGAGAACATCTGGTTAACACCCTCTTAGTAATAACCTTTCATATTTCCTTGCTTTTAAAGTAGAATTAGGCGTCATTATTCTTTGAAAGGACGTTTTTATATAGAAGTTCCTTTAGCTCCATGACTCTTGAATGTACTTGTCCTCTGTGGCTGTTCAGCATTCTGCTCTCCAGAGAGTTCCCTAATTCTGAAAACATTTCTTTCTGCTGAAATTTCTGCTGTCAATTACTTTGTTTGTGCAGCTGAGTATAATTTGCTCTGGAAAGAAAACAGGAAATTCAGAGACAAATTTGGGTACCTAGGTGTTTCATCTCTGGGAACAAATGTATTGAGTCTTTTCAAACCCTGCTTGGGGGTTCTGAAGTGTTGGGCTTCGATGACGTTCAAACACAGAATCGAGCTTTGAAATGGAGTAACCGATCTCCCTCCAATGCATCCACATGCTTATAGGAATCGGGTCAGCTACAACCAGGTATGCACATCCTAACTGTAAGGAGATGCACTCTAAGTGTATGTGTGTGTGTGTGTGTGTGTGTGTGTGTGTGTGTGTGTGTGTGTGTGTGTGTGTTGGGTGGGGGGTTGGCTCACTAGGTAAGAGCTGCCTTTACCTAGGACCAGAGCTAAGGTATAGCAAGCCCATGGCAACTCACTACTGCCTCTAACTCTTGTGCTGGGAATGCAATTTCTCAACATGGTAGGTTCTCACATGCATGTAGTTCACATGCACTCGTGCAAGCTCACACACTTACACAAGAAAAAACATAGTGTGTATCTCAGTATCAATGAAAATTATGCCTTAAAACCTCATAACCATGTCTGGTTCTGAATCGTTCATTTGTTTTGCATCTTTCCGTACTTTTTGTTTAATTACCTTCAGTTGGTAGCATCCTCGGCCCTCCCCAAGAAGGTTTCAAGACATTTCCCTGAGGGAAGCTGTAATGTATTATTAGGCAGACATGACACTAAAGCGAAGAAAAAACTTATTTCGAGACCTAGCATAAAACAGGGCTGATATTCAGCATATATGTGCTCTGTCGTTGGTAATATTCAAGAGCTCGGAACACCTCAACGTGCCAGGAAAGACTGAGAGCCATGTTGCAGTGTAAAACGATCAAGCACACATCTGTTTCGTAGCTAGCGCCTCTGTCCATAGTTATGCGTTTCTCGTGTATATTCAGGGCATTCTTGAAGACCCTTCACTTGTTTCCGTTCTTTAATGGGACTTATACTGGCCTTATATGTGGATAGTTTACCCCAGGCTTCCATACCTACTCTACTAAGTGTCAGTGACTTGAACAATCGGTGTCACTCACCGCATCGCCTCTAATTCCTACACGAACCCACGGAATGATAGACGGGAATGTGCTCCAGTAAGGGATCATAAAACTCACCCACAAATCTCAGTTGTTAGAGATTCTATAGGGAGGGTAAGTTTCAGCCAACATTTTGTAATATGTTTATTTGGATTTGACTTTATTGCTCTCATGATGGTGATGTATTCTCTGAGGAAATTGTGCCTTCGGTGCAAGCATCTCCTCTGAGAGATACAGCATCGGTACAGCACTGGCCGTAATGTGTCTGCAGAAATTGGCAGTGTATCTCACCACAGAGAATTTTAAGATTTACCTTTCTATCTAAAGAAGTATCAGCTTCATTCTTCGGCCACCCTATAGTAAAATTATGTATTCACTTTAAAAGAATAGGTAATAAATATCATATGTACTTGTGTGTGCATCTCACTTTTAAGTATCTCCCAACAGTTCAATGCTTGCATACAGGTAGCTTTTTGACTAAAGAGGATTTAAAGCAGAAATAGAAAATAAATTTAGTGTGGAAACTTTAAGAATACAATTTATGGAAGATAAGGGATTCATAATTGAGATTTTAAAAAAACCTAGAAATTAGAAGTATACAAATTTAGCTCTAGAGACTGGGGAATAAAATAAGGAGATGAACTTCTGATGATCATTCAGCAAGTAAGATGGGCTTCCGATAACAATCCAGAAAGATCTATTGTCTCAAAATGCATCAATAAAATAGTTCAGTCATTGACATAACCAAGAAAGAGTAAGAAGGGAGGTACAGGTAACAATGTCAGCAACACCAAGGAAAATATCAATAAGCACAGGTATGCTTAAACAGCAATCAAGGATGCCTCTATATTCAACAATATAGGAGTCTGCTGTGAGATAAGAGTCTAAATGCCCATGCATCATCTCATGATATATTTTCATGTCCAGTTAGTCAAGGTTTCATATGACTGCTAGGAACTCAGAGGCCTTCTGTAATTGGTTTAAGAAGGATTTGTGTTTTATGTTTACGGGTGTTAATTGCCAAGTTTAAAATGAGTGAACAATTAATACTATTAGGAGCAATGTCCTGAAGCTACGAGTATTTCCGAGACATGCATTACCTGTTAGCCTACAGATTTCCATCTAAAGATAATGTCTCAGGCCAGCAACACTGCCAGTATCTGGGAGAATGTGAGAAATCCAGTCTGTCACTGTGTTTATATTTATGTTCATTTACGTTTGAGAAGCACTTTGGATATGGTTCTCAAGCATACATATGCATTTTGTGGATACAAATAAGTCCAGGAAAAGAATTCTGTTGTAATTCTGTAGACAGTAGTCTTCTAGTGCACCTGTGTGTTACTGCCCGTTATTAGTGGTCATGGTTGGCATCTGTGTTTTCATTTCCACTTTCTTAGCCTCTTCTCAGGTCTGAGGTGGCAAAGAAACTCTATTCGGAAGCAGCACGGCAGTACAGATCGGAGCAGCCAGAAAGAGTATCCAAGGCTCCTTGGCTAGCTCTCCATGTTTTGTTTTGTGAGGTTCAAGAGAAGCAGCGACTGGTTACTGTGGGGCAGGAGTGCTTCTCTGTTTTGATTGACAGGTTTGGATTACACAGTTTATCCTCAACTGAAGATGTGCCCGATGCATGATGTGTCTGATTTTAATCATACATGTGCCCACTTATGTCTAGGCATGAACTTGGAGGGCTTTCCTACAAGTCTGAAACTCAGTCTAGGCTGGTATAGTGTGTCCCTTGATGTGTTGGAATGGAAATGACACTCGAGGGTAAGAACTACCCTGCTTTAAGTGGGATAGGAGTTCAGCTTCTCACCAGTGGGGGTTCCAGGTTGCTGGTTAGGAAGGGCATGTGCAAAGGCTAAGCACAGGATAGACCTTGTGCTTGTGGGGCCCCTTTGCACCTAAAATCTAGTTTAACTGCATGCTGAAGGTACACTCCCTTGGCTTATCAAAACAGATTCTTTTTTTTTTTAAAAAAAATCTTATTTATATGTAAATAATTTTGAAACTAAGTAAGTGCCTAAGAGTAGAAATAAAGTATGTCTGAAGGCCCATGGATGTAATTACAATATTATGGAAATTACTTCACAGTGGGTAACCTTCACCATTGAATTTTTTTTTTTAAGAGGGAGGAAAAGTCATATGGAATGAATGTCTGTATAAAATCTCATCATCTGTTCAGCATATGCTGAATACTTTCAGGAATTGCTTTTATAACCTGATGCGGCCTTAGAGTCGTTTATGAAAAACTGCAATTATTATTAAAAGCCACAATGTTGGTGACTTTTAGAGCAGTTGATTAAAGTAAACCTAGAAGGAAGCAATCCTTAAAATTTGTGGTTTGGTCATACCTGTTTCTTCTATATCCATAAATGGGGCAGAATGCAAAGAATTTGCAGATTAATGAAATAAAGTGAGTCTCTAGCCCTAATTAAAATGAGAACTGAGCAGATGGGCTTAGCACAGCTGGGAGGGTGAGGAGAGAGCTCTGCCCATGTGATTAGCCAGGCAGCTCTGTTGGGAGAGGGCGCACCTGTTTACTCTCCAAGCAACAAAACTATTATTAACTGTAGTTTTTAGTTTTTGCTATTTCGGTGGTCCTGGCATCCCCTCTCTTTGAATAATCACTCCGTAAGCAGCTTTTAGGACCTTCATTGTATCATAACTGTACCTTTCTCTCTGCAAAATAGTGTTCACTTAACAATTCTTAACCATATAAGGTTTATAATCATTTCAACTATTTCCTTATTTAAGTTGATTTTTTTTCCATAGAAAAGCATAAGCCAATGCATAGACTGCTCAGTGCTAAACATTCACTAGAGTTTGCCTCATCTTTAAACTTTGACCTGATTATTTGTTTTCAAGACTCCCCCTGGATCCTGTTATTTATTTGAAATACCAATGGGAGTCATTCTTGTTTGCATTTTGACATTTGGGGACGTTTTGCTTGTGAAGTTGCCATAGCATAGTCCTAGGAGCTAAGAAAGCAGGGATGTGTCCTGTCCCTCTCCTAAGACCTAGACCTGCAGGCAGCAACCCAAGGCTCAGTGTGCTCCCTGCTGTGGGCTCTCCCTTCTGGTGAGCCAAGCCTGGAAGATCACTACTGTTCCTAGGTTGGAAGATACTTCATTCTACTCTTCACCCCCCCTCTACCTGGTTATCTTTCTTCAGCTATCATGCCTAATAAATAAATAAGTAAATAAATAGAGTCATATTGGATTAGCCAATGGACCCCTAGCCCATGACTTCATTTCAACTGCCTACACACACAAAAAAAATATTTCTAGACAACCTCGCACCCACAGCTATGGGACAGCAGTACTTCGATAACTACTTTCTAAATCATTTTATTGTTTGAGGTTATAATATAAGGACATCATATCTGCCTGTCACCCCTTTAAACCCTTCCTGGTACACCCCCTCTTTCAAATTCATGCTCTCTTTTCTTTCACTGTTCTTACAGATAGGGTAGCAACCATAGACATGTGAATGTGGAAGGGGGAAGGTCGCTGGCGGTCTTGGCTTTAAACGAAGATCCACAGGCAGCTAAGGAATGCTGAACATGAGAGAAAAAGACTCTCCCCAGGGAGTAGCACACCAAAAGGCTATCCAATATCTGTGTTTTGAGAGAAAACTGAGCTCCATGTTCTTCTTTAGTATTTGACCACACTTAGCTATTGGTTACAAGGTTTAAGAGAGGAATGCTTTTTCTTAAAATAATAATAAAACAACAAAAGCAAAAATAAAATACAAACACCCACCTGTATATTTTACCTACTAAGTACCCTTTATTGTCTGTACAGGTTGACACTGGAAAAGCCAAGCCTCTCTTCTGAACACCAAGAACCCATTAACCCATATCTTTTATCTTTTATCTGGTGTCCTCACCCTTCTGGAATCTCCTTCCTTTAAGATTTGCCTGGCCTAAGAACTGATACTAGGAGATACTGAAAAACATAACAATATATAGTTTCAAGTGAGTTCACAAAGCCTGTGGATTCCACTTTCTCTTGGACCAATTGGCGAAAGGGAAGTTATTGGATGCAGGGAGACTCCCCAGCAACAATGAAGCCCGGTGGGTGATCTGTGAGACCCTGAATCTTGCTTGACAAGGGTATAAATATGCTCAGAAGCACATCTTTCCTAGATTAAGCTTTAGCAGCCCAAAGCCTGGTGGCTCAACCACAGAATTAAAAACCAGTGGATACTGGCACCTGAGTGCTACACTCAGTCACCTTGTTGGTGTTATTAGCTATGTAACCATGATGACTAGGGCACATCTTCAGCACTCTCAGAATTCCTCTACAGCCGACCCCCTCTGCTTCCACTGTTGCTAAGACAAAGCCACAGAGCAAGTGACTTAGAAATACAGAAGCAGCAGGAGAAAAAGAAAATGCAGTTGGCTATGAAAAAACGGGCTATCCAGTATCATATATAATAAAGGTCTGTCTGTCTTTGTTAAAGACTCAGGTCATCTTCCTACAGTATAAAAAAGAGAGCTCCTTGGCGCTATAGATGATACACATTCATAATTAAATCCTGCAAGTAAAAATTTTGTCATTATTTTTATGACAAAAAATGTTGATGAAAGTTTTAAAATGTTATCTTATGTTGAGGGTGTTTGATTGGCTTAGTAACTTCCTTCCTCTGCAGAGATAGTGATGTTAAAAGCTTTACCAGTGGTTCTGTCCATCTTGAACACAGATTTCTCTACTGAATTGTTCCATGTTGAAATATTAGCTGCCCATACTACATTTAGGTGGCTAACTGAGTGATACACTTTCAGGATGAAGATATATAGCTTTGAAAGGAAGTCTTCACTAATGTTCCTTTTGACTTATTGTTCAAATGAAGCGAAATATACACGTTTATATATTTCCTTAGATGAAATCAACACATTGTGGTTAGGCTGGTTAATCGCCCAGTTATTGTTGAGTTTTTTCCTCGGAACAAAAATCAGTGAGTTCTTCCTTTCATACCTTCGCTTTAGAGAGGAGGCTGTAAATACTATTCCCAGTACAATTGAGAAATTATATCCCTGCCATGATTTCAAAGACATCAATTTCTTAACAGAAACATAACTTCAGTTTAGGATCTAGTTTTCCAATGACTAATGGGCTGTTTTAAAGATAATCTGGTAAATAAAGATTGAACACATCTTTTCCCTAACTGTGCTGTATTTCTCTGCTTTTATTTTGTTGTTCTTTTGGACCACTCACCAGGATTTATTTACACAAAATCGCATGTCCTTGGAGTATCCGTTTAAAGGTGCAATCACTCATCGGTGAGCAGTTCATCTTGATTTCATAAAATGATGAAAACCCATCCCATAGAGATGTTATGCTTTCATAAGAGAATGATTTTATCCCATTCTCCAAAAAAGTTTGCCTCTGTTGCACTCAGCAACTGAGGGTACCACAGTCGGTTACATCTATGAAACCTCACATTTTAAAAACTATTGTTGGGGAACTAACAGGTAAAATGGGATCAGCAATGTTGTCATGAAACATTGAGCCAACCGCCTGTGTCACCTTACACAAGTGCCGGCTTGTCTTCATGTGATGCTCTTAATAGACTGTGAAGAAAGTCAAGTATGGCGAACTACGCTCCCATCTTCGTGTAAGCAGAATTTGAAAAGAAAAATCACGAGGCATGTACGAGACAGATGTGTCAAGTCCTGCCTGTGCTTAAGGCTATTATTGCCAGCACGGAGTGCTGCAGAATGCCGTTTCTTAAAGCACTAGGCAAACATAGGAAGAAATAGAACACGATAAATAAAAATCCCAAAGAAACACAGTAATAAGAAATGTGTAGGGAAGGAAAACATTGGTTCTCCATCCCCTTCTCCTCTGAGAATGAAAGACAGTGCAAAGCATCCACTTCCTAGAAATGGCACTAGCTCCTCCCTGCCTGTGGAGGACCTCTTTCTTAGCTTCCTCTTGAAAAGCTTCATCATGCCCACCTGTCACAACTGCCCGGAAGGCCTGAAGACAATGCCCTTTATGTAGATCCTACCTCCTAGTTATCACAGCTCTATCACATGACTAATTGATTTGTTTCCAACATTAGAACTTCATAAAAAACGAAAACCTGTTTTTAGTAGATGCCCTCCGGTACACAATTAGTAGAGAAAATTTTATTCATTGTCTTTCAGATCTTTAGATAACCAAGCCAATCAGTAAATTTTTCAACCAATGGAAGACAGAGACGTTAAAAAGAGCCGATATTAGTTATAATGTTCTTTGCTTTACTTCCCCCCGGGAGACTTAATGGTTTGAAGAAAGCAACTGTATTTGTACTTATATATTGGGAGACAAGACTCACTGCAAGGGATTGACAAGTACACCTGATGCTCAAACGAGACCTCCTATGTCTGTATATCCTATTAATGGGAAAGAGTCGTGAATGATGTGCATTTTCCTACTTGGTGGGACTCCGTGCTCGCCGACTCTTTCATGGGCCATATAATATATTTGCATGTGATAAATGTATGTCCGTGCCTTCCTGTCCAGTCTTGGGGGCACGCCTGTTCCTTTCCTCACAGGGTTTGCTAGTTTTGTCAGCTTCAGTTCACACCCATAAAATTGGCTTCGAGTTTCCACCTTGTTTGACACTCCCTGCCCTATAACCTCCCTAACCCAAAACAGATGAGAAGCAGTTCACCAAAGCAATTTCAAAACATGCCAAACTTGTCCACATCTTAAAAGGTAGTTCATAAAACCCAATCTAAAGTCTTAGTCTCCTTTCCCTGGGGTATGTCACAAAAATGTCATGATCGTTCGCAGTTCACTTTCACATAAATCTGAACATTGGGATTGTTTCTCCTTCTTCTGCCCTCTTTCCTGTTTCCCTCCACCTCTTAATTTCTTGGTGCTAAACCCGCTTCAATGCCTTTGGGATACTTTGGTATCCATCCTTTTCTTTCCTCCCACCTCTTTGAGAATGGCCGCTGGTATACCTGCATTTGGGCCACACTTCTATCACAGCAAAGTCACCCCTTCCCTGAGTTAGTTCTGTGTAATGGCCCTGGTGTTCCCAGTCATCAGGTGTCACCTTTCTCTGATACAGGTACCCTGGACAAAGCTCTAAATTTCAACCTTTTCTGAATTATAATTTAAAACAACAATGGAAAGAATATTTACTTCCTTGTACTAAGTAGTACAAGATTTCCTAAATAGTCTGACTCTAAAAATTAAATTTTGGGTATCAGGTAGAGAAAAAAAATCTTGTTTTCCAAATGAAACTGAAACTGAAATTTTGTTTATATAATACTGATTTGTGTTTAATTCATTATAGAGAAGCCTTTTCTACCTAAAACTTTTCAAAGGTTATATTTTGACTATATCCTTCCCCTTCCTCAACCCTTCCAGATCCTACATACCCATGTCCTATACACCTAGCTTCCTCTTCTCTCTCTCTCCCTCTCTCTCTCTCTCTCTCTCTCTCTCTCTCTCTGTGTGTGTGTGTGTGTGTGTCTCCAAATCAAGAGAAATATGAAAATCAAAATAAATGAACAAGCAAAAAGCAATCAAATGAAACAAAAGAACAACAAAAGTTTCAGAGATCAAATATGTATTAGCACGGAGCAGAACAGAAGTAGGCAAGCTTCTCTCCTGAGTTATGTGGGTCACTTTGTGGAGTACCTAAGTCTGATGACTATAATCAAAGGACTGTGACTTTAAAAATGATAGTAATAAGATTTTCTACGGAAATGTACTGCTTCTACTGTAGAGGACTGAAATCTTTCAAATATGGACTCTATTCAGAAATTGCTGAAGACATTACATAACCACTAGCTATGGAATATTGCTTTCTGCCCCTTCTCTGTTCTTTTTCATAGATACTGACATTCTTTTCACAGCCCATCACTCCCCACTTGATCCAGTCTTGCCCACAACATCCCTTATCTGACCTCTAACGAGCTCTCCGGGTGCCCTTCCCACGTCCACTCTTGCCCTTCTCCATTGTTCACGCTTCATAACAAAATGTTCTTCTTAAAGGGCTCACAGAAAATACTTCAGACTTGTATTCCGTATCAGCTCTCATATCTGGTCAGTCTCTGAGACATAACGAAAAGCCAATGATACCAATATCAAACCAGCCACAGACAATTTATAGTGAAATTTATTATTCATGCTCCTACAAACTCCATTGGTCAAAAAGCATAAATCCTTGTTGAATTCGTTAATATTCATCTATCTGCTTTGCACAGGATGAAGTGTTATGGTATGTGTAGTAGCCAGAGAGCAAATTTCCTTCCATCCTTTGGGTTCTAGATATCTAACGTAGGTGTTCAGATTTGGTGGCATGCTCCTTTACCCTCTGAGCCATCTCTCAATTCCACATCTTGTTGGGAAAATGTCTTGGACTACACAGGAAAGTGCCTGTGGCTGTGCTCTTCCCGCAGTTTTGGACTGATAAAAACCTTCTTTCCCTGCACCAGACGCACAACCAGTGCAGGTGCCAGCACTTTGGGTGTCTGTAAACCAGGAAGATGTGTTAAGGACTGCTGTATGTACAGGCTGACATGGAAAGGTAACAGTCTGACTTCTAGAAATCACCAATTCTCCCCTGATTTCATTTTCCAAAATAAAATTCAAAGTTCTGCAAATATCTGTATTGCCAATGTATTGTGGTTTAGACCCTCTGTGGGTTTATTCCAGCTCCCTGCTGACCCAGTAGAAATTCCTCCTTGTGCTGTGCAAAGCTTACTCCTCACTCTGTCCTTTGTTGGAACTGATTACCTAAATTGCAAGAGACCTTCACAAGCCATCTAACGGCTCCTCTTGTTGAACTGTGAGGCTCCAAGGCTTCCGTTTATTTCAGGGCTAATCATATTATTCAAGAATGTTCAGGTCGGATAGTTGACCTGAGAAGGGATAAGGAGATTCTGAAAGAGAAGGAAAGGCTTCTCTTATTCTGGCAACCTTCAAACATTATCCCAAGAACTTGAAAGTCGAACCGTGGCCTTTTTCAAGGCAAAACATTGATGACCTGGGAGTGCCTTGTTAGATGCAGGTGGTGGCCCTTATAAGTAATAAGGCAAGACCTCACCCATCACTGGAATGGGTGGCCTGTGGTAAAACTCTTAGAGCCCATGACAATATGTTGACAGCCTTCCCCTCCCGAAAGGTCAGGAAATAATAAAACTAAATATGCAGTTTGGATTCTGCTGGAGTTCTGTGCTCCGTGTACTCTGCCATGAAGGAGTTCAAGAAGAGGGGAAGAAATATCCGCCGATGACTATAGTGGCATGCATTCTCCACATCACTAAGGAGAACAGGTTACCCTTTCTCCCAAAGTATTTCCGAGGTCAGCTGCAATGCTAGAGCCATGGAGAAAGGGAAACGGTTTGCACAGCTGTGTCTAGGACTAAACTTTTCTGCAGAGTGGGATCGCTGTGTCTATCCTTTGTAGAGAAACCTTATGGGTTTCTGAGCTATTGTGGATTGCCGCTTGAACAGTGGTGATTCCCAAGAGAGAACTTAGGAACGTGAACAGAATTCTTTTTTAAAATATCTTTTTATTTATTTTTATTCATTTACATTTCAAGTGTTATCCCCTTTCTTGGATTCCCTATTCCATCCCCTCTCCCCCTTCTTCCATGAAGGTGCTTCCCCACCCATCTGACCACCCCTTCCCACCTTCCTGCCCTGACATTCCCCTACACTGGGGGATCCAGCCTTGGCAGGACCAAGGCTTCTCCTCCCATTGGTATCCAACAAGGCCATCCTCTGCTACGTATGCAGCTGGAGCCATGGGTCAGTCCATGTACAGACTTCGGGTAGTGGTTTAGCCCCTGGGAGCTCTGGTTGGTTGGTATTGTTCTTCTGATGGGGTCCATGGGACCCTGTTAGAGTTCTTTTACCCTGTATGGAGGGTAAAAGTGAGACTGGCTGACAAGGACATTGATGACTGCAGACAAAGGCGCTCCTTTGTTCTTTCTCATTCACAAACCAGCAAGCACCCTTTGCTCTATTCTACGTCAAACATTTTCTAAGGAATGGTACTTGAATCAATATTATTTCTTATGCTAAGGAATATAAATGCCAGAATATCGGTTTGTCATGTGTGTAGTTTTTATTGAAGTCTATACTATAACTATAGGTAACAGCTATAGACATAGAGAAGAATATGTATGTGGCCTAAACTACAAGTATTCACATAAAGGTAGTATGGATATAAAGTAACAAAATAGACATATTTGGGTATTTCAGTGTTAATAGCAGGCTTACCTCTCTTTCTCAAACTGAAATGTTGCTTCTAGAAGCCAAAATATCAGAGAAAACAAGTTTCTCCATATATGTCATCATGACATTAACTTGGAGTGTGATCTCCACGTACAGTTATCTTCGTCTCTCCGCCCCCAGCACCTGCACCTGGTAGATGGTAAATGGTTGATAAATGAAACAGGAAAGGGCAAAAGGTGTAACTCCATTCCATTACAACTGTTTCCGATTTAGCCTTACTGTGAACACAGATTGCACAGCAAACTCCATACTCAGAGTGAGGAAAGAGTCACCGATTGCATTTCCCTCGTCCTACAACCTCTCTCATCGGCACCCATTCTCCCTGTAGGTTTAGATGTGGCAGAGGCTAGCCCACTGCCCCAGCACTCTAGGACCTTCTGTTCCGCTGTGTGAGGATGACAGACTCTGTAGCAGGATGTTTGCAGCTGACGCCTCCGTCAGCGACTGCAGCTTATTAAGGCCACAACAACAAAAAAACAACAAAAAACAAATATTGGAAATGAATATGAGACAGATGATTTTGTTTATCTCGAGTGAAAAAGACAAGCGATGAGACCCCTGGGAGTCATGAAATGAGAAACTTCTAAAGCTAATTGAGACATGATTAAAAAGATTGCTTCGTCGTGTTGCCGGCAGTCACTGAGTTTAGTCATTAGGATCCTCAGTGCTGAGGCAATCATACCAGTTATTACAGCTTTAGTAAGCAGCAGACTGTCTTTAGTATACACATTTCCCACAAAACGATAACTTATTAAAGGCATAAGTGGCGTTTCTGAAACATCTAATAAATATATTTTAGGAACTGCTCTCTCTGGTATCTCTCACAGTCTCCGGTGGGTCTTGAATTCTTTTCCTGTAGCGGTGTTGTGTAAATACACACAACCCATATTACATGTATAATTTTAAATCTTCTTAGAACTGTATCATAAAAAGCACGAAAATGGAAAACATTTTGATATCTGATTAATGTAAAAGGTCCAACATAGCTTTTCACACATGTACCACATAAAATTATTAATGAGATGTCTTACATTGCTATTTCATTTTGAACGTATTTTAGGAATTGCTTGGTCTGCTCATGGCATGCTTGGTAGCTAGTGTCTGTCACTCTAGAAAGGGCATCCCCAGCATTTCCTCTGCTGCATACACTATATAGAGAACATCATTTCAGTGATGCTACTTGCAAACTTCAGGGCTTCAGTGTCTAGTATTCCTGTATGTTTTTACGGCATAAAATTCATTTTCTATCAATGAGATTATTTTTTCTCTGAATAAGTGGTCTGGTCATAAATATTATGTCATAATTTCTATTGAAACCATTGGCAGTCAGTAGTTTTAGTTTAATTACTTCTACTTCAATTACATTTCCATGCAAAATGATCTAGCTGCCATGTGCTTTTTCCATGTCAAGGTACTAGTGATTGCAAATTTCCCACTAAAGAAAAACAAATTACTGTTCCTAGTAGTCTCTATAGAACAAATGCTTCTTCAGTGTACCATGTAGGGAAGGCCTCATTTTAAATGATATCTTGATGTGAAATTCCTGTCTACCAAAATCATTAGAATTTTCCTAAATGGGACACTTTTAATCATTTGTGGTGGACTACACATTAGATTTGTAAACAGATCAAGACCATAGAAGAAAATCAAGAGGATGCTAGACTTGCAGAAAGGCAATAGGCTTCCTAGTTAAAATGTCTGGGAGAGTAATAGCATTTGCTGAGGACCTAAGTTCAAATCCCCAGCACCCAAGTGAAAAACCAGGAGAGGGTGAGTATGCTTGTAATCGCTACAAGACGGTGAGTGGGGACAGAAGCAGATTTGAAGGAAGGACAGTGGTGAAGTAGGACATTAAATATCCTCTGCTCATCTCACTGCTCAGAAGACTCCCATACCATACCTACCTGCAGCGTGCTTTCAGACACTCATGCATAAGTGCATCAAAACCAATGAGCTTCCGATAGAGCGTCTTAGTTACCTTAAGGGTCAATTGGAAGGTTGAAAGGCTAATGCACTGTGTAGTCTTAGTAAATGCAGGGGTTCTGTTGTCAAGGGAACGTCTACAGAAAGCATCCACCAGTCAGTGGAACCAAGGGGGAGTATGGTGGGCAGCAGCGTAAAATGTCAGTCACATCTTAAGAACGGTCTATAACTTGGACAGTGAGAATAATGGAAAGTGTTGTTGAGAAGGCCTGTCTGTATCCTTAAGGGCTGGAGAGGTTGGTTTGTTTGTTTGTTTGTTTCTTGGTCAAGTTGAACAGTTAAAGCAAATTTCACATGACTTCATATTTTGTTCATTCAGCCATAAGAAAGCATCCACGTGACTCGTCAATAACCTTCAGCTAACATTAAAATTCGATCAGCTCAAATCGTTGTTGAAGTCTAGGATCCAGGCTGCACTAGACATGAATGGCTGTAAGATCTCTTCAGAATTCAAATTTGAAGTCATTAAAATTGCTTTGAATTTGCACTCTGTGTGTTGACAATTAAAGCCTGTTCACAGGATCTCACAAGTGGGAGCAATTACTGAGTTATTGTTTTACAATGAAGACAGCATATCCTTCAAAGATACAAATGTGTCAGGATGAGAGAGACGGGACAGCGTGATGACAGATTAATTTGGTCTCCCATTGTCTAGCTGACTAAATTTAAAATTTTTCCATAATTGTAAGGAAGTAGAATTTCACTGCTTCCCTGAACTACATAAAAAAATACATAGAGCTTTGGATCTGGTAATATTATTTTCACTTTTATTGGCAGCATACAACTCCAATCCCAGCGATCAGGAGGCAGAGGGAGGCAGATCTCTGAGTTTGAGGCCAGCCTGGTCTGCGGGGTGATAAGAAGATAAACTTATTAATACATAATAATAATAAATATTTTCACTACAAATCAAAACAAAATTTTATTTTAATTATATTTACTTTAATTTTCTTTTAATGCCTCATTTGACCAATTTCAAGGTTGATGCTGCCTATTCAAAAACAAGTTGTTCATGGTACCGTTGCAAGATGATGAGTAAATTAATATATCAGAAATAACAAATTGCAATTATCTCTGATCAATTGCCATTTAATAAAATAAACAACTGTTTGATTGTTAAAACCATGAATATTTCTCTTTTTTTCTTCCTTTGCAATACACAAACCCATAAATATTATAAAGAAAACAAAACAAAATAACAATAATAAATAATAACCCACTTTGAACACAGTGATAACCGCACTACAAAATTACATATGATAAAATTTAATTTTAACATATAGTCTGTTATTATTGCCTGCTTTGTCTACTCATGGAAAAATGTTTTGCTTTTCCTCTGAAATCCCAGTAGGTACTAATTTGTTTTGTCTTAATGAAAATAATTGTTTTTGTACATCTTTTAATCTAAGGCTTTAAAAGGGCTGATTTTAATAACTTGAGGAGAGCATAATAAGCCCATGCATACAAGGCTTCTCCACCTTAAACTCAACGTCTCCCATGAAGACTTCCCCAGAGAATGACTAGGAATGAGTCACACCATGTTTTTTACCCTTATCACATTGGCCATGAAATTGACTCACCTGAACCTAGATGCATTCCTGTGTTGTCATTCAGTTTTCAAATTGAATATTTGCTCAAGGTTTCAGAGGGCAGTGCTGATGATAGGCCCTGCGAAGCCCAACATGGGGAAACTAGTCTATAGTCCAGGGCTGATGAGCCCATTCATTCCCATGATGCTCTTTGTGTCTGTTGATTGGCAGATCAATTTTGAAAGGAGATCTTCAGCTGTAGTAATAGGAATTGCCCAGGAATGTTGAGCCATTGTTCTTTAGAAGTCATGACTACCTGTAAATCCCCAGCTATGCCAAGGACACTTTTGCCATGGGGAAGAAAAAAGAACTCCTCCTGCCATAGTGTATTTAAATGAAAAGGGAGGAGTTGGTCATTTGATCTGAAGACATGGAATGTAGAAGAGTCTACCGTCTCTCTGGGACAGGACACATGCTTTAGTGTGAGAAGTTCTCAGAGGCCCAGACTGACTCACATATGTGAAAGGGGCCTAAGCACTCTTGAAACTGTAGATAAATGTAAAGAATTTAAAAATGGCTATGTGCCAAAACTTAATCTGTGGGACACTTCCACAGCAGTATAATCCGCTGACTGACAGTTTCGAACTGTGAGTAATCAGTTGCTGTTATGTCTCCTTGCCATACGCATGCATCTATTTTTAATACATTCCAACATAAATTTAAGTTCCAGATAATGCATGCTTCTGCTCCTTAATGATGGTGATGAATAGAATATTGATTAGAAAATGGTCTGAGGATGAGGTAATTGATACAGTGGGGGCGACGTGGCAATTTCCATCTTCGTCTTTTTCATAATAACTACAGGTCTCTCCGCTGCGGCAATATATATCTGGCATAATCAAGGGAACGTAATATATGAATTAATTTTTAATTAAAATCCCTGATACCTAAAGTAAATAAAATCTCATGCGATAATACTGTGATAATTTGGTACATTTATCACAAAAGGAAAAATATTACTTGCCTAGAGGAAAGAAGAGATGCCAATTAGTAATTTGGCAAGAAGTTTCAATGTGCTCTCCTGTAATTAGATTCTTAAGTAGAAGGTATGTTCTTATAGGAAAGGTTGCTGTTGGGAAAGATTACCCACATGAATCCTCTTTTCTCTGTTATATATTTTAAAGGACTTCATAGTGTGAAAAATGTTTACTGTGTTAGCACAAAACAGGTCCAGAATTCACCTTTAACTTTTGAATAGTTGTCTAGGAAGGAAGACACTGTTGGGGTGGGGAGGTAACCATCTCTTTCCTCATTGCCCACTGTGCCATCCACCAACAGTGTTCCGTGCATTCCTGGCCTCAGGTCCCTCATAAAAATCGAGTTTTGCCTGCCTCTTCCTCTTTGCTGTTTATGTTGAGGGATGAGTCTGAGGGGTTTGCATGTACTGCAGCAGCCGAGTTGAGCAAACATTGGTAGAAACTACAATCCCATTCAATATGGATCCCATTCAACACAGAAGACTGACTAGCCTCCTACTGACTACCATACTGGCCTTAGAGAGAGTTTAAAATGGAAACCAGAGTCTGTGAGGCGGACCAGGGGATCAAATCCAAGGCTACCTGAAGACCTGAATTTCAGTCACGGAGCCCTCTTGGCGGGAGGAGAGACCTGACTTCAGCAAGCTGTCCTTTGAGCTCCTCTTCTGAGCTGTGGCAGGACTTTCCATACACATAAGCACACATATACAATAAAGTCCATAAACATAATGAAAACACGCAGCCCTGATGCTCCTTTAGGCTAGGTTCTGAGGAAACCGCTGAGGCTTTTCGTACATATGTGCCATTTCCTCTCATCCTCTACTCCACAGAGAGAGCATCAGTTCTCCAAAACAGTGTGCTTAACTAGCCAGAGTGCCAGCATAATTTTTTACAGAATATTCTTAGAAAAAAATTTAAAAGAAAATGGAAGGAAGAAGTGGAAGTCAGACACGATTCATTCACTTCTAGAAAATACTATTTAATTATGTATAGTTTATATTTCGCTGCCTGATTTCAATAGAGATAGTGGATATGGTTTATGGAACTCTCACGAAAGTATAGGTGACAATAGATAATAATAGATAACATTTTGTAGGGAAAACCTATATTTCTAAAGAACAAGGCAAGCATGGCTTACAAAAACATTATGCTTTTAAAGGTTTTGTTTTTTTCTTCTGTGCATGGTCTTGATAAGACTGAATGCTGAAGGAGAGAAGTGGAGAGTGCCCTGAGCTTCCTCAGCACACATACACATGTGCACAAATACATGTTTTCTTCTACCACCTTCATACTTGAGGCAACCAAGAAAGTTCAACTGATTTCCCCAGGACAGATAGCTAAAGCTCCTATAGATCACTAGAGTCCTTATTCCCTGTAACACAGCAGAGTATTTTATAGGAATCTATTTCTTGGTTTTATTTATGTTAATATCAACGCAATCCAATACAAAGTAAGGAACACACTGCTGAATGGTGGAATAAGTCTTAGAGTCTACCAAGTTATAGTGTTTGGCTAAATCTCCGAAGACTGACAGCTTGTGTGAGTGATTGTACGACTAATTAACATCCTCCTCCTCATCACCATCATCACCACCATCATCATCACCATCATCACCGCCATAATCCTCACAGCTATAATCATCATTACCACCATACCCATCATTGTCATCACCACCACCACCACCATTTTTTGTCCACATTAATCTTTTCATAATCAACATGCTAAAATTCTCATTTCATATTCTACAGGAGACAGAGGTTATTCCCCAAAGAGCAGTATCTGCTCTGGTTTAGAAGACTAAGCATAACGTTCTCTGCAATTTCACTGAGCAGGAAATAGTGATTTATATCCTACTATAGTAGCCTTTCCTCAACTACACTTTTCTATAGCCCCTAATGGCTTGACGGTACCATTTCTCACAATATTTGAAACAAACGAATGTACACACACACACACACACACACACACACACACACACACACACGCACCCAATCACTTTGTGGGTTTAAAACAAAAGCAGAAAGCTCTCCACCACTTCCCTAAGCTGAATGCTCTCATCACTGTTGACAAAATAACCTTTAACAAGTTACTCTCAGAAGACCCAACATGAACGTGGTATGAGGTGGAGGAAAGAAGCACATTTGTGTCAGGATACAATCTCACTTCCGTGTTAAGAGTATTCGGGGAGTGACCAACGCAGACGCCAAGGGTCCCGAGACTTCTCATGGAGGTGCTGTGATGGTTTTCTGAAAATCCTTCACACTAAGATTTACAACTTTACAATTCTATAGTTGATATAGATCCCATGGGTGCTTTACTCTGGCACCTACAAATATCATTATTAAAGATTTAATTTTTGTTTGTGTGTGTGTGTATTTGAATGTTAATGGAGAAGCCTATGAGGCCAGAAAAGGCAATAGAGCCATGGAACTAGAGCTCCAATTCCATTGTGAGCAGCCCTGCTGGGTGCTGGGAACCAAGCTCTGGCTTCCTGAAATGCATTAAGATGTGTTCTTAACCACTGAACCCCATCTCCAGGCCCCATTGGATCTGTTATTTCTTCATTTGTAATGTGTTTTTACATGGAGAATATAGAGCAAGGACATCAATGTTTTTAGGTAAAGATGCAATGATCATTTGACCACTTGCCCATTTGTGTTTCAAAGACAAAATAAATAAATAAATAAATAAATAGATAAATAGATAACATGTTTATTATGGAAAGTGCCTTGGGAAATTCCATGTAAATGTGGTAGACTGATGAGTTTTCTCTGTGTTCATGACATGTGGCATAACTACAGGGCCCTTAGGAACCTTTGAAAACTATGACAGACACGTGTGCTCTTCTTACTAGAGCTCTTGAGAAAGGTTCTATTCCTTAGGAGTAATGAGTTCATAGAAACCTTTCATTTATTAATTCTCCAATGTACACTTCTTGCCTCAGTTCAGGTACTTGTACGAACATAGGAATGACCAGAGCTCTGAGAACATTGCCTGTGTAGACTTCATAATCCAGTCAGGATCTTCGAGCAAGTCAGATGACAAACCATGGAAGGGGCACTTTGCAAAGTGTTGGCTGTATTAGGGCATAAAATAAAACAAGGGAAAGACAATGTGTATCGGGAAAGAACTTTTCATCTCCCGAGTTAGTTAAGACTTCCTTGAAATGGAACTAAAGATGAAGAGGAGGTGATCCCACCATTGCCCTCTCGTTGGTCCCTAAGTTCCAGATTACCTGCATCATTGAACGGTTGCGTTTGATAATCAATAAACGCCATTGTAAGATGCTATAGAAATCATAACCCACTAGAGAGTGCTACAGCGGTGGAGCATTGACCTGCTGCTAAGATCGGATGGTAATTATGTTCATAATTCATTGTTGACGTACATTTTGAACGGAATCTTCACGGGAAACCTGGCGTGGAAAGCGATGGCAGATTAGCGGAGGTAAAAGCCTAACCACCTAAAGTCAACATGTAATGAGCTGAAATGATTTGCTTTATAAACATTTCAAATGTCAGAATCAAATTCAGTGGACAGTGTTTACTTAAAACATGTTGCAGCAATTAAGGATAGAGAGTGAACGAAGCCAAGGGCAAGATCCAGTGTTCTGCAATTAGTTAGCCTGAGTTGAGACAGCTCTTTGCTGGGAGAGATTTAAAAAAGGATCGGCAGGCAGGCTAAGTGGGCTGAAACTGAGAAACAGTTTAATCATCCAGTTGCTTCGTTGTGTCCCAACTGCTTCCTCACATTTGCTCAACAATACTCATTCTTTATGAAGTGCAATCTTCGGACCACCTTTCAAAGCTTTAAGGAGACGTCTGAGACACTCACGTGGCAGGAGTTCACTGTTAATCTTCCCCCTGAACCCTGCCAACACAAAACACAAAAGAAACCCATAAGTTTAAGACAATACAAAAACAACAAAACCATCTGCAAAGATAGTTCATGTAAACTAAAAAATTAATAATCGTGATTACAGTCTGGGGGTATTGTGACTCCTTGTGGGCTCAAACGTTACTTTATTTTTATGAGGGGAACTACCTCTTATCTGAAGCAGACCTATGTCAACACAGCGACTCTGGGAAGGCAACAAACTTTTGATGTCATAGTTTGTTGTTTTATTTTTTTTAATTTCTCCAAGTCTGGAATTAGAAACATATTGGCTTGGTAATATTGAGAAAGCAGAAAAGTTGTTATGCATAATATATCATGCGATTAGTCTTCAATATTACACAATATTACAAAAGATACAGTTGATCTTTCAGAAGTTCTTCATTTTCTCACCTTTGAGACCTGGAGCCCTAGAATTTTTTTATTGTTATTATTTTATCTTTTTTACCAGCAGTGTCTTCTCTTGTCCAAAATTAGTGTATGAAATCCTTTAGAATGTAAACGAGATGGAGCACACTCCTAACCAGGGTTAGTTTACATCCGATGGACCTCCCTATAATAACAGGAGTTCCTTACGTCCTTATTAACAATGTCTGCATTGTCTCGGTGCTCAACCTCTCTTGAATTACATATAATGCACAGACAAGGAGGGAAGAAAATGTCAAAATGTGTTGTTCACTTTGTTCATGAACCAATACGTGTTTAGCACTAGCAGTAGGGTTAGTGCGACCTTCCTAAGTGCTGCGTTCATCTTTCCCTGTACCCACCCCAACCCTTCCGCAATCTTGGGTTTTTTTCTCATTGTACAGTTTTACCCAGCAAAGGTTCTGCAATGGTGTAATAGGACTGGTGTATAAAGAACTCTATTGGCAACGGTAGGATTTTCATCTTCTTGAGTACAAGATTCATTTATATAGGTATATATGAAGTGAATGTTTTGCCTCCTACAATTATGTATTTGCATCACATGTGTGCCTACTGTCCCTGCATGTCAGTAGAAGGCAATGACGATCTGAACCTGGAGTTATAAATCTTTGAGAGTTAAGATGTGGGTATGAGAAGTGAACCTGAATCCTTTGCAAGAGCAAAGAGTGTCCTTAACCACTGAGCCATCCCTCCATCCCCAGTGTGTTCTCTTATCAATAAGAACGGTCAGAAAGTGAGCCAGCAGGGAAATACTATACGATAATTACAGAGAAATGGATACGACATGGTCGGTGGGCTGAAGAAGCACTTGATTAGCCACATCCTGTGTTAGGAGTCATTGACCCTTCATACATCCCAGCCTGGAACCTACCAACTGATTAATAAGAAAGAACATACACCCCGTTTAATATTGAACATCATTCGATAAATACATCAGGTGTCATTGTTTTTCATTGTAGAGATTATCTCCAAATTGAAAATTAACACTGGAGATTTCAACCTGCAGAAAATATAGAGACAAAAATCTACTCATGTGTGCAAAATGAACACACACACACACACACACACACACACGAATTGTTTCTAACACAATCCACTTTAGCCTTATTATTTGAGAAACTTTTGTTACATTTTCATATATTTGAGACAGTATCTCTGTGGACCCAGGCTGTCCACACTCTTGTTCTCGCTGCTTTTGAGTGCCGATATAGGGCCTGTGCCATCACACCAGGCTTCTTCCAGGCTCCTTCTAGATGAGAAGAATCCTTTGCATTCTGTGAAGTTCGTTGCTAGGCTCAGAGTTTGAGAAAGTTGAAAATAAAACACAGGTCTCAGAATTCATGATTTATACCCTTGTGTTTATTTCACACTTTGGTGGAAAGTAGTATTCATAATTAGAATTCAGGGACCATTTTTCAATATTTCATGATAACCTTGTGAAGAAGAAGGATAAATGGAGACCAGGTGACAGAAAGACAGGGGGATTTGTAGCTGATTGAACAGTTGTAATTTAAAGGTTGATTGATGTGCTGACATCCCCATAGAGGTTGATGCACACAATGTCATGCTTTTTGATGCTGGTCTTAATTTTCTCTATCCACTCCATCATGTTTATCAACAGTCCATACACTGACAGGTAGCATGCTCATCAAATTCGCTAAATCGGCCTGAAAATTAACCCAACAATGTCACAATCAATATATATATATATATATATATCCCCAAGTAAATGTATGACTATAAGCCCAGTAGATCATCATTTCTTCTAAAAGTCGTATCTGACATTGGTGGAGAACCACGCATACAGGTGAAGCTTCAGGCTGTATTTATTGATTAATAAGTGGATAAGTCTAATGGGGGGAAAATTTGAGTGGACATCCGTGGTACTCTGAACTCTAAAGGGCCTATGACCACAAGAATGGAGTAGAGATTTGGAAATGCAGCCTGCTCTGGCAGTGTTTGAGGGAAATGTGAGCATATCGGCTGTCTGACTTTGAACAGTGGGACTCAAAGATGGCGGTCAGAGAGGTTGCAAAAGGACCATGAAAAGGCCTTTCTTTTTGAGGTGTCCTAGACTACAGTACATAGCATGACTGCATGCAAACCCCATGTGCCAGGATCAGCGAAAAGTAGCCAGCGTCTCAGAAAGAAGTATGCACGCAGTCTAACAACAGGGGTTTGATTGGGTGTATGTTTTCTTAGTGGGAAAATGTCAACACTATTTACCTTCAGAGGAAAAAGTAATTAATTGGAGATTTTAAAATGTAATAACTTAGTGTTTTATCAATAGCCTAAACTTTTCTGTAAAGATTTTCAATGTCTTTACCACTCTTTAGCCTCTGTTTTCAATGTTCCTTCTTTACAGGTTTGTGTGTGTGTGTGTGTGTGTGTGTGTGTGTATGTGTGCGCGCTGAAGCTTGCCTGCTACTTGTCTGTTTTATGATCTTCTTCTATGTTCCAACTCTCTGTTGACATTATTCTGATTTTTAATGGTTCCAAGTATATCCGGCACTCCTTTCATCTTTACGATCTCCTTCCCTTTATTTTCCCTTCCAATGATGATCCTAAGATATTTGCTTAGTTCTCTCCTTCCCTTCCCTCCCCACCCCCCTTTTCAGTACTGTGATGTCAGGAATGCCTCTCATCTACCCCCTGGACCAGGGATGGAGATCCTTGCTCTCCATCAGTATCACTTCCTAGTGAGTCCATTTCTAAGCTGACCCACCTGATTTTAATGTTTTGGTTTGTCACTGCTCTTGTTGTCCTTGACACTCAGACGCATTAATATTTAATTTTATTGACTTTACATTAGGGAAATTAATACAGACATTTTCTGGTTTTTCCATTACAAGGGTTTTGTTCCTGTACGTTGCAAATATTTGAGAATTTGTATTTATGTCCCTAACAAAGTTTTAACAAATCTTTTCTGCTCTTATTTTATTACAGATCCTTCTGCTCTGTCCACACCTTCCCTGATCTTCCTCCAGACCTCTAACTTCTCTGAGTTTAGAATCTCTTTCAGTGTTTTCCTCACCTCAACCAAAACTGGCCAGAGAATCCTCCATTTACATCCAAATTCAAATCCTAATTTTATGGAGACAAACTTGGGCTCCTTGTCTGCAGAACTTGGCTCTGGCTGTTTTGTATTGCTTGCCTGGCCTTGTGTTTGTTGCTCCTTTTCAGGCTTCAAGCTTTGGATCACTAAGCTTTCCTTGCTCTTTGTATTCTAGAACCATGCATCTTGAGCTGTTTCTGCCCTTGAGTTGATTTACACCCAGTCTTTTCCTGTTCCTCCCTCTGCCCTAAATGCTTCCTTGCTCAATCTCCTACTTGACTAGGGATTCTTTTTTACTAGGGATTCTTTTTTACTGTCTATAATTCTCCTTACAAAAGTCTTCCCCTCCAATCCAAATATTACCTCTATTCAAAACAATGCTTTATGTCACAGATTCTCTGGGCCAGTTGTTTGCCTTGTACATAGTTCTAATTTTTATTATACACAAATTTGATCAGATTGAGACCTCCTTAAAGTGATGGTCATTTGTAACATTATGGTAATCTTCTTTAATCTAATCTAAGTCCTAGTGCCTTAAAACCTACTTTCATTACATCACTCACCACGAAATTCTTTTAATCATGCAATGAGAAACCTCTTCCGTGTAGGAGCGAGACGGCCTCATACTTAGAATAATAATTTCTGGTGTTGCGAACTCTTACTTATTCATTTGTATCGTTTCATAATTTAAGATTTCTCTTTACTTATCTTTTCACTTATGCATGAGATTTCCCATGTTCCCTTTACTTATCAAGTGATTTGAAATCCGTTTTTAATTATCCGCCCTTGTTGTAACACAGGACCCGGTATTCCTTAGCTCTGAGTGCTCTTAGCATCTCGACAGGAGCTTTACCCTACTGACATTCACGGTCACTTTTATGTCCTTTCCTTAGCTCATCATTTTTCTGGTCCTGACAATTGAAGTCTTGTGTACACACCATTAATCCCAGCAGAGGCAGGTGGATTTCTGTGAGTTCCAAGTCAGACCAGTCAACGTAGTGAGTTCCAGGACAGCCAGATTATGTACGGAGAGCACATGTCAAAACAAACAAGCAAACAAAAGAAAACACCTACTATAAATAAATAATAAGATAAAGATTGCTTACTATGGCTTCCGCTAATCAGTAGTAATCGTGTTTAGTGTGTGCTCCCGTATGAGGGCAGGGTAAGAATACTGTATATGTACCTGTTTGTGATTCACTTCTGGGTACATGTAGTGGGGTCGGTGGTGACTTCGCATTTCATTCCTTATCAAAATCTGCCTTCTTCCCTGGAGATGTGATCTTTCACTATAGTTTGAGCTAATCCTGAGGCTAGCCAACCCAGGATCTTCCTGTCTGTGCCTGTCAGAGTTCTGTCCTTCCAGATACACTTGACCACGGCTTAGAGCTTTGCAGCAGTGATGGGATTTGAATGCAGATCCTCAAGTTTAAATAGAAAGCATTTCTGCCCACTTAGGCATCTCCTAGAGGCGTTCTTGAGTCTTTAGATGAGTAATGCAACAGTTAGTACAATACTAGTTTGGAATGCATTCTTCAACAGGTCTTGGGTAAATACCTTTTATTCATTGAAATTTCTAGTTCTTCATACGAGGCCCTCATGTAGGAATCAAACAACAATAACCGATTTTTAGTGACTATTGTTCATCTCTGGCATTTGTCCCTCATAGAGCAGAGCTAGACGTTACACTTCATGATAGGCTGCCTATACTTTCTTTCTGGAAGCACACAAAGTTTTCTTCATTTTTTTTAAAAATTTAAAATGAAATTTCTCAGTTAGCTTCAGGTTCTGATTTTGACATATTCTGTGAAATCTGATCTATTATTTCAAGTCCTTTTTTTTTTCAGTTCTGAACTCTTCAATCACCTCCGTGCTTTTTCTGAAGTTCTATCACTGTAGGAAAAACCTTTCTTGGTTCTTCAGACATGTCAGCTTTGATCAGGGACTTTCCATTGTTCAATTAATGATCCTGGATTTTCTAAGGCACACTTTCCCTTTGATTGTCTTAACCTTAAATTCCTATTTATAACACATTGTAACCTACATCTTTTTCACTCTTCTTATATCTTTGGCAAGATAGTTCACTGCAGTGGTAATTTCATCTTTTATCTCCCAGGCATCGTCAGTTTGAAGTCATACTACAGATAATTGATGCATTTCTACGGTTGCTAACACCAGAACACGCTCCTTTAATTCTGTGAATTTTACTTGTGAATCTTCAGTCTGTGTTGCTTTGATTTATTTGTATTGTACATTTCCTCAGTGAGGTTTCTTACAATACCGTCTGTTACCATGCCAGTCATCTCCATTTGCCTTCAAATAGATCATGTTAATGTTTTATATGCAAATAGCAATCCAGTATCAGAAAGCACAAAACTGTGACAATTACTTGTGTCATTTGTGACCAGGTAATAGTTTTCATATAAATGTTCACTGATGATGATGAAGAGAAATAGCTAGCTCCGGGGAGGTGGGGTGGGGGGATCTCAAAATGCATCAGCTGATATTGTGCCCTAAATAGTCCTATGATGAAAAGTCAGTTAGTCAGCCATACAGGAATGAATGATCTGCAAGGAAGAATGGCAAATCTTTATGCCCTGTCAAATAAATTTCAAAGGATTGAAATACATCCATACACCGCACTGTTGAAGTATTTAAACACACCCAGTTTTGGAGGAGTTCTCTTCCTCAGCCCTGCCAATGTGGTAACAATGTCTTCTAGGGAGATTTAGAGATGATTCGATCCTTCTATCTTTTCTATACATGAAACCTGAAGTTTGGAGTTATCAGGGCAATAATAAAAGAGGAAGAGGGAGAAATTAGGGAGGAGGAAAATTCACGTCATCAAATGACTTGGGAAAGCTCGAAACAGGAGTGTTTCCAAGTATTTGAGAACTAGTAAAAGACAAAACTGAGATAAAGGTGGTAAAGGTAAAAATCTACAAGTCAAAGAGAAGAAATTGGAGGCTATCCTATCACCGGAATATTCCAGTCAAGGTAATTTGTAAACCAGAGAATGAGAATAAAAAGAGCAGCTGCTGATAGGCTGTGAATATATTGTTTTATTTTGGAGAAAGTATGGACATGATAGATAACATTAAAAAAAAGTTGGCATGTGTGCCTTTTAATGGCGTGGACACATTTCATGTAATTGGTTGTCGATCAATTTTATTGTCCTTCAAATACCACAGAGTATCCTAAAATAAAATGGGTGATATATTCACGCCATTGTTTATCTAAGTATTGTTGTGCAGCATGTGGATACAATGACAAAGGACTTGGAAGCGCTCACACAAAGAGCGTAAGCCCAGCCTAATCAGTTTCTTCTGAGCTGTGCTTTCAGGAAGTGAGAATTTATCTTCCGGTAATTGATAATTTGATTTTTTAAGCTTACTCATGATAAAATATGTATCCCTGAAGTTGATGGAGATATAATCAGTAAAAAGAAGAAATCAAAATTAAAATATCAAACAGAAATAAACACATCCCAGAATAGGCTACATATTTCAATAGTTTAGCTTAAAATGGTTGTCAGCATGACCAGAATGTAAATGAAACAAATATAGTTAGCTTCAAGGACTCCTATTGGTCACTCCAACTATGCCACTGTATGCCAGATTATTTCTGACATTTCTCTGGGCATCGGGTGAGCCACTCAGTGGTTTGTCTGCAAGGGCTTTATTTCCACGTTTCTGAATTACCACAACGATTGTTCTGAAGAGAATTCATGAAGAGGCAGACACCCATGTTGGTGGGACTCTGACATATACACCAATACTTCCTTGAACAGTGTTGGGTAATTCAACTGTCTGTATTCACTTCTCCAGTGCAGACCAAAATGAGACCAAAAATATTCTCAATTACTACCTTGGTGCCACTTCAACTCCTCGTCTTAGAACCATCTTCTGCATAGTGAGAGGCAGAGACCAGGCTACTCTACAAGAACAGAAAGTTGGTTTGCAGGTTCCAAATTATTCAAGGTGTCACCACCATGGGTCTGGGCAAACTAGAGACCTACTTATAAATCTAGTCCAAAAATCACAAAAAGAGAAGGTATATGGTCGTGATGTCTGTTAGAAGAAGGATAGATTCTTTACTTCTGGTAGTCACTGAACTTTGAGTTTTGAGAATAAATTATATTTCTGGCATTCTATGTTTCTCCTCAGTGACCATGTACCCATGTCTCTAACTACCCACCTGTTAGGTCAGCTCAGAAAGCACACAGCCTTTGTTTCATCCTGTGTATTTAAATCTACTAAACTTTTAGAAGGGCCTCTTTCTTTCCAGATCCCCCGATCACCACCTAACCTTCGTTTCATGTCTGTTGCGTCCTCTAACTTATATTCTACCCACTCTGCCCTGGTTTACTTGGCCTGTACCACAGGGCCTGACACACTCTACCCTCAATTTCTTTGGCTCCATTTTTCTCCAACAATATTGTTAATATGCTATTAATCAGTTCTATTGTTTTCATATAAGGATTTGTAATATAAGAGTTCAAAAAAATCACCCACGAGCTATAAAATTTTTATTCTTATGTTTTGATTTGAACTTCAGGGGTAAGACAGGTTTTAAAAGGGAGAGGATCACTTCGATTTTTGTGTTCTTCAAACGGTCTTGGACTAGAGGACTCTGTAAAGGTATGTCTATGGTAAAAAAAATTACCATCTTAAAAAAAAATGGCACATGGAAACGTGATGGCTTCACAGAGCTAATGCTCACCTGATCTCACACAGGGCATTAGATCTACTGCATTCGGGAGCCCAGCAGGGCTCTCTCTCTGTATGTCAAGGCTGAGAAGTTTCCAATTGTGTGTCAGGCAGATGCCGTGAGCTGCACACAAGAGATGAGCTCCTGCTTATCTATGTGTTTTAAATTAAAAACAGAAAAGAAAAGGCCTCAGAAACGCATTTATGAATAGGGAGTTGCAAGCTTCACCACTGCCTTCATTAGCATTTCAGCCCAGGAAAACCCCCTAAGAGTCTAATTGATATGCTTGGAGAAGTCCAATGACTGCGCTGTCAGGCGGCTTAGCAGTCAGTGTGTTTTGGAGTTTCAACAACCTGAAAGGGCACCCGTCATGTGGGTGAAGAGTTCCAGAAAGGCATTCTCCGCTGTCATCCCCGCAGGACCTGGGGACCTGCAGGCCTGACTCATGCCAGTGATGGCTGCTACATTTATGGGCCAGCCTGCATGTCTTTCATGGGGAGACAATTACCAGGGCAGCGCTGAGGCAGGACTGAGCCTCTGGGCACAGTAGCTGTCATACCCACTGCTGAGGATTGTGAATTAATGATCAGATGGATTCAGCAGGTTGTACAACATTAACTAGAAATTGTCAGCGCCTTGGTGAGTGTCCAGCAGTTGTCTCTTTATACCTTCCCTTTCATTCTGGGTCTGAATTTTAAAGAATAAACAACATTTTAGGTATCCTGCTACCGTGATTTTAAGACACTTCTAATCTAAGCAGGAACTTGGAAGCTCCTGTTTCCACCCTGCTTAAGGTTGGTGGTAGCATGGCCATATATGATGTCAACATTCCTTGTCTCATCTTCATTGTTATAGAGTAAGGGACTCTGATCTTCCTTGACGTTTGTTGTATAGGAAGGGACTCTGATGACACCACAGTATCTCATTATCATATTTTCATTGTGTTGGACCATATTTTATATCACCTTGGTGATGATTTGCATACATTTAGAGGGATTTTTTTTTATGAGTGGCGTCAACCAGTTTGCTCAATACCATTGTTATTCTCTCTCTCTCTCCCTCTCTCTCTCTCTCTCTCTCTCTCTCTCTCACACACACACACACACACACACACACACACACACATACACACACACACACACACACACACACACACACACACACACACACACACACACTTCTTCCCACCTATGTTGTGGTCATGTAATTAGCAAGCTGTGAAATATACTCTGGCTATGCTTACCTTCGATAATGGAGAGATAGTGGAATATGTTTCCAATATCTGAAGCTATAATGGGTCCAAAGGCACTGAGCCGGTGCAAGGAGGAGGAGGCTGAGATCTAGGAGAAGGAGCTTGGTGATTCTGCGTTCCTTGAAGTTGTCACACTCTGTGGAATATTGTGTGAAACTTCTCTCACTTTGCACTCTTGTGATAGATCATGGCAGATTATTAGACACTTTCAAATTTCCCACGACAATTGGATAAAGATTTTTTTTAAGGAAAAGATTGTTTCTCCCAGATTTTTTTTTATCTAGAATATTAATTACTTTGGTGACACTTATATTCCAGTCCAGTGGGACATTGATAGAAATGAGGGCACACGTTAATAAGCAGTAGTATATAAAATGTAGCAGCCCAGACCTCCAAGTATCTTGTTCCAGGCTCCTCTTTTCCTTCCTCAGAAGTGCCTTCCAGATATTTCACCCACCAGCTGTGAAGCCTTCCACTGTAGTCCTTCCCACCAATTGCCTTAGGAATGAAAACAATTTACTCACCTAAGAGAGATAAATAATTAATCATTTCTTCCCACTGGGAGAAATTCCTGCATATGGCTGAGTGACAGGGGCCATTTAAAGGCAGAGCTGTCAAAGGGTCAAAGGGTCTTTTTCTCTGCAAAATGTGAAAGAGTGCTATTTCTCTCCACACTTAGGGGCAGGGCATCAGCATACCAGTGTAAGCACAAACCCGGTGACATTGCCCTACTGCAGGAATTCTACAAAGTTGGGGAATTGAGACAATTTTAATAAGATAATTCTAAAATTGAGGTTTCCTAGTGTTCTTATAAATAAAAACATAGTGAGCACAAATGCTTATGTGGATTTCTACTCCTTGGCTTAGGTTAATGTTAGCTTTGTGAACATCCAAAATGCTGGGGAGGTACCCACCCTGAAGTCGCCCCACCCATAAGATGGAGAATTGCTCCCATTGGTTCCTTTGCCTCATTTCTGTGCATTATATCAATCAAAGGTTTTAAAGACTTTTTTTTCCCCAGAGTATCCAAAATATGTTTGGAAGATACACTGATACGGTAGTTGCCTACTGTTAGTTCTTTGACTTTACCAAAAGAAATTGATTTCTCCTTCAAATGGAAAAGTCTCCTAATGGGAGTCTATATGTTTGCTGACATTTTTTCTCCCCAGCAAGATGCAACAATGGTACCCTTTGAAACAACGCTCATGGGAATTCCCAGTGGGTTCGCACCTGGACTCTACCCTGTGAGGGGCAGTGTATGTCAGTAGAAGCACTTCTCCCATGAGGCAAAGAAAATCTTCCACTGGGAAGGACCGAGGTGCATACTTCGGCTTAGTTGGTGGCCTGGGTACTAAATCCCAGAAGCCTCTGGTAACTATAATGGCAACAAAGACAGCCTCTACCCATGCCTTTGTCCTCGGAAAGAGAGCGATACAGTTGTTAGGAAAGGAAGGCATGGGCGGAGACTAAAGGACACATGGGCATGATAATGGGAAAAGAATTGGGGAACAGTTACAAGGGTGGCAGTGTTATGAGGAGACAAAGGAGATACGGGCAAGGAGGAGCTACTAAATTACTCTTTGTAAAGATGCCATGATGGGTCTAATGCCTTGTATGCTAATTTCAAAGAAGACTCACAGGAAGACTCGGCTGGGCAGCATTGCACTTTCAGGCTTTCCTAGGAAGTGGATTTCCAGAAATGGAACCGAGGTATCTCCCTCACGGTCGTGACAAACTCTCTGCCGTGACCCTTCTGTCTTGAACCGTTGTCCACTTTGCTCATTAACTCCTTTAGTAACCAAATGTGCGCGCACCAGACGGGGACACGGGCTGTACGTTCTGTAATTGGAATCCACCAGTTTCCAAGGCAGAAAAATGAGAGGGCAGCTTCACCTTGCCCTGAGCAGGTTAATCTTGCAGGGCTTTGTGCTTGGAAGTTGGCCTTCCCTGCTGCCGGGGGACAAGAGAGACCCTATGGTGAGAAATGGATAACTTTTATTTTCCTTTATTCAAACTTCACCCTCTTTCCAGCTGCACTTGGGTTTCTAAAGTTCCACCGATAAGCTAACGATTTTGTTTTAGGGGCTTGATGGGAAGTGGGAGATTAAATACTGCAAACTGTGATCACTAAGCTGTCCCCTAGGTAAATAAACAAGTGCACCTCCAAAGAGACATGAAATTGCTTTTCCAGACGTAACTTCTGCCACCGCTTTAATAAAGCCTGTAAAAACACCCTCTAATCGCTCTGTGGCACTCCAACCATCACAGAGACTCTCCCTCAAATCCTGTATGCCTCCTTCCTTCCACAGGTAGATGTTTATATTATGACAGAGAGCTCTAATTAGCTAAACAAGAAGGAACCAAATGATTCCTAATGTGGAAAGTTAGCCTCCTGGGCTCAGCTCCCTGTGCCAACCTTCTTCTCCTTTGTGGCATTTATTCTTCACGTAAGTTTATCTATACACGCAAGCAGCAACTGTGGGAAAGAGGTTCTCTTAAAACAAGCAGGGTCCATCTCAGATAACACTGGACATAGATTTGGGGAGTCTACAGTCTATGCGCCCACTGCTTATGGTTTGGGTCTATAGGAACTATGTAACCAGGCTGCAAATGCAGCATCTAAGCCTTTGAGTTCTGAGAAGACCCTGCCCAAGCCAACACCAAAGCTGAGCACTTCAAGATGACTTGATGACAGAAGAAACACTCAGGCAGTGGAACATATCCTGCATTTTCTAGTGTTTCATGTTCTTGGGATCTGTGTGTGGAGAAGGGGGCTGCAGGTACTCCTTGTTCTTGTTGGCCCCTGATGATTACAGTAAACATTGTTTGGTAGCTCTTGTTTATGCTCGCTTCTCAATTACTTTAGTTTGTGTCTTGCTGAGGAAGAGTTTGATCTTGTGGGTCAGCTCTTCAACTCCTAGACTGGTCATGGTCCAGCAGAAGGTAGCGTGACTCCAGTGACTATAGACATTTCCCTCTCTGAACCACCCGCTATAGAATCTGTCCTTTTGGAAGCCTATAAACACTTCCCCATGGACAACGGCAGCTGTCTTCAAAATAGAACGAATAATTACACATAGGAAATAAAAATTGAAGTTTCTGCTTACATCAATGATATCTTCTTACATAGGCATTTTCGGGGCCCTCAGTTCTCAGTTCTCAGTTCTCAGGAAAGTTCTCAGTTTCCCAATTAGCTTCAATCACTGTTTCTGCAAATGATAATTCTTCAGTGTATATCACCGTGCTTTTCTCATGTCTGAACTTAATTCACTAATCTCAAGTTCTGGTTCCATGGGCTCAGAAGTTTACTCACAGTAACTGAATTTGTGTGTGGAGTTGTTAAACACACACACACACACACACACACACACACACACACACACACACACATAAAGAGAGAGAGAGACAGAGAGAGAGACACAGAGACACAGAGAGACAGAGACAGCCAACAGACACACACACTCATATACACACTCTCACATAGACGCACATCACACACATAAACTCTAACACATTTATATATACTCTCCCACACACATTCACACATATATATACTTACCTAGACACACACTTACACACATTCACATACATAAACTCACACACACACATTCATTACACTTTCTCACACCATACTCACACATATCCACACACTCTCACACACCCATACACACACACACACGCATACACATTCACTCTCACTCACGCACACATGCCCATACACAAACACCCTTACCCACACTCTCACACACACAGGCACAGGCTCATGCGCATGTGCACAAACTCTCTCTCTCTCTCTCTCTCTCTCTCTCTCTCTCTCTCTCTCTCTTTCTCTGTGTATGTGTATGTGTGTGTGAGTACACATACACATATACACACATACACATATACACACACAGACTCTCACACACACACACACGCACATGCATGCTCACACACTCTCTTGTTTTATTCCGTCAGCTGAGTTCCACACAAGTTGACTTTGAGATGACTTTGCTTGTCAGGGCCTTAGAGAAAGAGGAAGAGGAGCCTGGCAGCTGGCAGGGGTTCATCAGGTCAGATGTGAGGGTGAGGAGTGTGGGGAAGGTCCCTGCGTAAGCATCTTGTAGAGGATAGCTCACGATGAAAGGCTGAGGGTAACATTTCTCTCCACATCGGTATCTTTACTTTGTATCCTGGCTCCCTTTTTGGTTTGAGAATATATTTTATTTACTTCAAGTATATATTGTCTATGCATACACACATATAATATATGCATGCCTATTTGCCAATAATACTGCAATGTATTATTAGTATGTATTGAAATGGGCATATACTAACCTTTACATATTATTCAAACATTCATTCCATAAGGTATATTTATAAATAGATAGAGGCCTTCATGGTCATGTTATGCCAAGGGTTCTATTCTGGTCCTGTAGCCCCAAGCACAGAAGGATATGTGAGACACCTGCTCCTGTTTTTCAAATACCAGAGTGGATCTATGGAAGCCAAGCTCTGAATTGGCTGCGTCTGGTTTTCTTCCTTCCCTATTGGCATTTCCTGATAGTGTCATCATTTTCTAATTCCCGGTGTTCTTGTTTGAAGGTTTAGGCTATAATGCAGGGCTCTCGAACATCTGGAGCCTGTATTCTTTCCCACTCTGTATCCCAGTCCCCTCTTCCCCTCTTATTTGCAAACTGAGCTATTTTCAAATGTACAATTTCTATTTTCTCAGGCTTTCTCCCCCCACTCCTGCTGCTGCCCACCAAGCCTTACCTCCGCAAATTACAATATTCAAGATAGAGCCCATGGTCTCCTGTATAAAGTAGGATCTCCCCAACAGACAACCCTTCTGGTGCCAATGAGGTCCACTGTAGATATGCTCATTATATGACTTCTCTCAGCATAGTATAAAGTGATTTAGCTTGTCTTCCTTTCTAGACTGACAAGCTGTGGGCAAAACAGTCTCTTTCACTCTAGCCCAGGAGCCCTATCTTACCACATGGTATAGGTTAGCCATGACTAGAACAACTTGGCCAAGGTCAACATGAGTATTCACCCTGGGTCTAATATCTGAACTGAGTGACACACTAAAGTTTTCCTCATTTTTAATCAGTTATTTGAGATTTTAGTGCCAAGTATTTTGATCATATTTATTTCTTATCCCAAACCCCTCCCAGATCTACCCCATCTCCAAAAGTCAACCAGACGTGTGTGTGTGTGTGTGTGACTTGCTCGCATCAGCCAGTTTGAGGTGTGTTGTTACAGTATAAGACAGAGTTTTCTAATGACTTTCTGATTTGTGTTACTTTCTCCTTGCCCTCTGTGCAAACTCAGAGTTGGTTAAGAATGGACACATGCAGCTCAGAGTCATTGCTGGTGTTTTAAAAAAAATGTTACCTACTTTAAAATGCAGATGATGCTTTCTTAAACCTCTAATTCCTGGCACTTTGTAACCTTGTGTGAGGAGAGCTAGAACAGGGTGTGAACTCTGAGATGGAGCACAGTGTGGATTTTTCACTGAGACATAAGAAGTAATTTGTCCTGTTTCCCTTTTCTTCAGGGGAATACTGAAGGCCACAGTATTCATTTTCTTTCTTCTGTTTTGGTTTGGTTTGGTTTTTCTCTTCTTTTTAATTGGGTATTTTATGTATTTACATTTCAAATGTTATCCCCTTTCCAGGTTTCCCTTTCTGGAACCTCCTTCTGCCATCCTCCCTCCCCCTATTTCTATGAGGATGCTCCTCTTCCTCCCACCCACCCACTGCCACCTCGCCTCCCTGGCATTCCCCTACTCTGGGGAAATGAGTCTTCACAGGACCAAGGGCCTCTCCTCCTATTGATTCCTGACAATGTCATCCTCTGTGACATATGCAGCTGGAGCCATGGGTCCCTCCATGTGTACTGTTTGGTTGGTGGTTTAGTTCCTGGAATCTCTGGAGGCATTGGTTGGTTGATGTTATTGTTTTTCCTATGGGTATCCATACCCCTTCAGATCCTTCAGTCCCCTCTCTAACTCCTCCATTAGGGTCCCCATGCTCAGTCAGATGGTTAGCTGCAAGCGTCTGCCTCTGTATTTGTACGGCTCCTGTCAGTAAGCCCTTTTTGGCATCTTCAATAGTGTCTGGGTTTGCTGGCTGCGTATGGGATGGATCCCCAGGTGGGGCAGTCTCTGGATGGCCTTTCCTTCCGTCTCTGCTCCACACTTCGGTTGGGGACCCTAGGCTCAGTTCAATGCTTGTGTGCAAGCATCTGTATGGGTTAGGTTTCAAAGAGCCAGAAGGAGCCGGTGTTGGTGCCAGGTTATTAAAACGTCAAATTTCCCCCAAAGTGGCCTAGAATGTCGTCTATGAGTTAACTATACCATAATCATCCATGGAGACAGGAGATGAAATGAGTGTCTCCTTGCTTCTCAAGGAAAAGATCCTGTGAGTCCCCGGGGAAACTTTTCATAGCCCTACCTTCCAGAAACCTGGCTGGAGCCTCGCCCATCTGTGAAGTGTAATAATTTTTGAAAGAATGAGCCGGACTGAAATGCCTGGGTGGGCAGGGGTGGGAAAAGAATGGCCCAGCTTTTCCAGAAATCATAAATAGCTAACAGTATCAAGTTAGAGGCATGTTCTGCAAGGACCTAAGACTCACCCATCCTTCAGTTCTGCTCCATACATGCTTGCTGAAGAGAACTAATACACTAGCCTTTGATTCACCCTCTGCTGCACTCCCCTCAGAATTCACCGAAAGAAGACGCTCGTTGTCTCTCTGGATTTCAAACTGGCAATTCCACCCCTCCGGTTACATACACTTTTGACTGGAAATTGCTCAGCATCCCTTAGAGTTTGCAAAGCGCCATGGAAAATTATTGAAATGAAACGCATTAGAATATGTAAATTGCTCCCATTGTTCTTAAGTGCTTCTTCACATAGGATATGATCAGTTCAAAGACGAGGTAGGACTCCTTCATGACAACACTGATTGTGTTTACAGCATGGGGTCCTCTCCCACAGGGGAAGCTATACTTCAGGAAAGTTTCTTGAAAGTTGTTTTAAACTTTCAGACTTCTAAATTCCATTCTCATTAACCTCTTTTTATCCCTGCCTTCATTTATGTCCCTCTGTTTTGAAGAGAGATTTCGGTTTGGTGGCAGTTGCAAATACTTGCCGTAGTAAAACTAATAGGAAATAATTTTGTTCTCCATGTTGTTAGGTGCATTCTGATTTCAAAACATTATTTTTCATGCAAATTTTAACAAAGACTGACTGATGGGACATGTCTCTGAAGTATGGAGCAGTGAGCATCCAACTTAAGTTTATTATTATTATTATTATTATTATTATTATTATTATTATTATTATTATTATTGGTATACCAATGTTGTATCTGCATGTACACTTGTTTACCAGATGAAGGCATCAGATCCCATTACAGATGGTTGTGAGCCACCATGTGGTTGTTGGGAATTGAACTCAGGACCTCTGGAAGGGCAGCTAGTGCTTTTAACCTCTGAGCCATCTCTCCAGCACCCAGCTAAGTTTTTAAAACACATTTCTTCATTATTATTGCTTCTTTTTATTTCGTTCAGAGATAGTGTATCCCCATGTAGTCTGTTAAATTTACCTTCTTTTTAAACAATTTGTGTTTTGGTTGTTGTTTGTTTGTTTGTTTGTTTTAAAGGCAGGTTTATGCTATGTAGTCCTGGCTAGCCTGGAACCCACTCTATAGACAAGGCTAGCCTTGAAAGTTTCCAGAAATCCTCCTGCCCCTGAATCTTGAATGCTAATATGGCTATCCCAGCTGTCCTTCACATCTAGGCCTGCACTTTAAGCAAGGGATGAACTAGCATCTGCACACACACACACACACACACACACACACACACACACACACGCATGAATGTACGCACACACGCACGGATGCACGCACACAGAGACACACAGACACAGATACAGACACACACACATACACACACACACACACACACACTACCATGTAGTTAGCAGGATGCTGGTCTTCTAAACCCTGAATATGGCTTTGGCACAGAGACTTACCCTCCCCTTTACCCACCTGAGAAAGAAAAGTACTTTAAAGCAGTTGTATTTTAACCAATGAACAATAGTCATATTAGTTATCTATCACAAGATAATATTTTGATGGAACTACAAATCATAGAATGATCAGATCAATCTAATCCTCCTAACCATTGCTTGTAATCCACTCTTTTGACTGTCTTAGGTATGTAGGATGTATGACTGTTGAACACAAACACAATTCTGCAGAGCAAGTAGCTAAGGAGTATTCCTCTGCTCGGCAGAAACTTTGTGCCCTTTGACCTGCACCCTCTCTTTCTTGCTCTTCTCCTCCTCCTTACCCAAACTCTGGAGATCGCCACAAGATTCTCTTTCTATACATTTGGGCTTTAGATTCGGCACACAATTGAGATCCCTATTTTTTTTTTCCTGTGCTTGGCTTACTTCACTTAGCTGAGTATCCTCTAAGTTTATTTTCACTGTAGCAAATGACAGCCTTTTTTTTAAAGATTTTTATTTCTCTGGTGGCCAAAATGGGAGAAAAAATATGGATTCATTCCCTTCTTTGTCTTTAAAAGTTACCAAAAACTTTTTCATTGAAAAAACATGTTTCAGAAAAAATATTTTAGTCATGTTTCTCTCTTCCCTCAATTCCTCCTTATCTTTCTATCTATCCATTTAATACACACAGTCTCTCTCTCTCAAAGAAAGAAAAGAAGAACAAAAATACAAAAACTACACACACACACACACACACACACACACACACACACACACACACACACACACAAACCCTTCGAATCCACAGAATCGGAAACCGAAACAAACAAAAATGAATAAGAACAAAAAAAATGCCCAAACAAAGCAAAATGAAGAAAAAATCCACAGAAATCCCATTGAGCTCATTTTGTACTGACCAGCTATTCCCAGGCACAGGCCCTGGCCTGAAGTGTGACTGACATGCCCAGCGATACTCTCCTGGAGAAAACAGAACTTCCCTTTGCCAAGAGAAATGACCAAAACCTTAAGGAAGGCTTGAAACGCTAAAACTGCTTAAGCTAGAACATTGTCTCCCAGTGTGTGCCTTGTCTCGGTGTAAAGCCCAGTACTGTGTGGCTTGAGATGACTGAAAATATGAGTCAGTTAGTGTTTGACCTGTGGTGAGGGTAAGTGCAGGGCTCTAAGGACATAAGACATCTACAAGAATGCAGCTGCAGGCAAGGAGACAAAGACTCCTGCAACAAAGAAGCAAAAGAAAAGAAGGCTACCCCAGAGTTACAATGTAGGGAGTAGGCTGGGATTTATGGACTGGTGGGGTATCTTAAAATAAAAGTTTATGTTTGACTTAGTTGTCACCTTTGGGAAAGAAAACTAGGTTTTCCGGACATATTATGCAAATGCAGGCATGACCTAGAGCATTCACGAGTAATCCACACCGTTGCTCTAAGTCAGGCTCTCACAGGCTGGCACACGAGCAAATGCAGATCAACCTACTCCCTGTATCGTTGGCTACCGGACTAATTGTGATTCATACCTGCCACCCACCTTGGGTGCATTTTGTGAGCAATTCAGAGCATAGGTAATTATGGTAGATTGCTCCCGTGCCAAGAAGACATTGCATAAATCCTTCAGCTGAGGCACAACTGACATACTGTGAGTAATACTCGGCACCTTAGAGAAGATTTATATTCAGAGTCCCGTGAGCCCGAATGTACTCCGCCTTTCATTCCTCAGCTGCTTGACTGGAACCATGGCACTCAGATATTTCCCAAATTCTCCATTTTCATGATAGGATAATCAATAAAGAACAACTATTAATTCAGAGTCACTCTGATAGACTGGGACTAGACAGTTTTACTAGGATATTGATTACCTTGGTAATTTACCACTGAGGATAGACACTTTGGAGGTCATTAGAAGTATAGTTCTTGCTGATGCTGTTACGCACAGATTCTCCGTCACTCATCAGACTTATGTGGGCCCCTTGATTCTCCTGAACCACAGAACCCAGAGTAGCAGGTCCAGCGATCAGATCTCATACACTATAGCCTGAAACGTAGAGGAAATGCTGGGGTGACTACTCTCTTTAAGATGTGGTTCTGAGAACCTGCTCTAGGATGGTTCAAAACCCTATTTTCTTGGCTTAGGAAATAGGTGTCTTCAAGTTCCTTCTGTATACTCTCTCTGTGCACCTCTCTGTGTGTCTCTCTGTCTCTCCCTCTCTCTCTTTGTCTTTCTCTGTGTGTATGTGTCTGTTTGTCTGTCTGTCTGTCTGTCTCTCTGTCTCTTGCCATAGATGTCTTTTACGGCCATGTATCATTTAGGGACTTTTCATTTATGTTTTTTTAAAGATTTGTTTATTTGCATTTTATGAGCAAATTCTGTGCTGCTCTGAAGGTACAAAGATACAGAACAAATCACGAGACCTAAATATCTCTTACCTGTTCCCAGTGCTGACCTTGTTGACATGATGCCTCTTCTCCTTGTACACTGGATTTTCAGGCTGTGTGTGCCTGCAATAAGAAAAGGGTGATATTTTTGAATTATCTCTCTTTTCCTGGAACTTAGCTTTTACTCTCTAGAGGGAAAAATGTCAGTATTTATAAAATTTAAACTTTCAAAGCAAATGCATCCCTGTCCCCTATATTTTGCTGCAACATTGGTTCCAGGTCACTGCCACTGTACCTTGCTGCATTTGTACCTGTTTTTTAACTTCAAGAACCACTCAGACCTTGCAGTGAGTGTATCAAGGCTTTGCAGGGCCTAAGATCAATGTGCGAGAGGAGGAGTTAATGCTCTGTACTAAGAAGTGTTGGTTCTCAGCCAGATCCGGGAAATAGGGTTGTAATCCCTACTACTTGGAAGCAGTAAGGCATGGGAACTTACAGGTAATCTCAACTCCAAGCTGGCTCTAGTGTGTATTCAAAACCAGATGGGCAGCATAGATCCAGATAGGTCACCATATAAAGCAAGAAGCTAAGAAAGGGTTTGGGAACATAACTCAGTAGTGGAGCATCCCCGTGTGAGTCCATATGTTCATTCTCCAATATTTGCAAAGTAAGCAAGCAAGTAAGAAAGTAAGTGAATTACTTATTAGTAAAGACTGTAGTTGAATACAACTCCTCCCCATTCAACTCTTAAACTTCTAACAGGAACCAGCATTAGTTCAGGAAAAACATTTGAGTGTTACAGTGAAAGCTGCTTTTGTCAGTGCTATTGTAAAACAGCAAAAGTCATTGTGGAGTTGACTAAACACTGGAAACTGTGACTGAGTCTTGGACCTGGCTTATTATACAAGTTCCGGTCTGACATTTCTGCTCTGTTAGAAAACAAAAATAAAACAGATGAGTGCAGAGGAAATGTAGCTTGGTTACAGAGACTCCTCCAGAATATGTATAAGAGTAAAATATCTAGCTAAATCCTTTAATCAAACTCAAGATAGTTTAGACATGATGGGCAACATTGTACTCACAGGTAACAGTAGTATGTTGTTCCCTTAAATGTTGTTGAAAAGTAGCCCCAAACCATTTTTATCACAACTAGGAAAAATTAAATAAATTATATTGGTAGTAAATCTGAAAAATATAAGAATAACATAGCAGTAATGTTAAAGTATAGTATATTATACCCTCCAAAATATCTTAAAAGTACTTAATTTTGAGGAGGTCAAGAAAGATTGTACAAATAAGCACTATACATTTTTTGATCATTAAATCGCCACAAAATAAAGTGGTTTCTCGTGACCCCTGTTTGCTCAAAGTCTTTCAAAGTGATATTTTAAATGACAGGCTCATTCTGATGAAACAACACCTATGTGTTTAGGTCTCTCCTTAATTTCAGCTAAAGGAAAATGAATGTAGTTGGTACTGGTGCCAGAGAATCACTTAATTTGAGACCCTTGGATTTAAAAACAGTGGCCTTTGTGATGGATTCAGAGAAGGCCTCTATGTCCTGCAGTCCCCTGCTCATCCCAGTGCTATGGGTAGGAAGGCTCTTCCTGCACTGCTTTAGACTGAGCTCCCGAGGACTGGGGATATTGTTTCTTCTTGAACACCAATTCTTGGCGACATAGTTGTTACTTTTTAAATAATCAGTGAGAGTCATATTATGCAACCGGGAAAGCTCCTGTCTGACCAGAGATATACCAAAATGAAGGCTCTCCTTCTTAAAGACAATTTGGAATGCTTATCAGAGTAGAAGCAGCTGCATTTTGGACTTACTTAGAGATTTTATTTAATGTGGTGTGAAAAAGTAACCAGTGTTAAAAATAAACAATAATCCACATACACAAACACACACACACACACACACACACACACACACACACACACACTTCGTTATAAGAAGTAATTCCAATGAGGTGCAGTTTTGTACGAATTCACTGCAATGAGTAGAAAATAAGGTGAGAACATATTTTATGATGTTTTGTGTTATTTTTAATTGTTATAATCTTCAAGCTGGATATGTATGTTCCTTCAGAGTAAAAGCATGTTAGAATTCTTATCAGTCAGAAAAACATCTTCACCAATCCAAATGAATTAGAATGTGTGACTAAAGTAAAGGCACTCTGTGCACTGGGAGCCTGGCAGTTGATACATTGTTACTCGAAGCAAATGGCAAATGCTGGCTCCTGTGGTGGAGAACTGATATAAATCAAGCTCATACACTATTTCATAAATGAATGGAGACTCATAGGAAACACTTTTTTTAGTGATCAGTGAAAATGATTGCCATCAAAGAAGGGCCTGATTGCTAACCACCGCTTAGTGTTTAAGCATAACATCTGGCCAACTCCGAGGGAAAACATGCCGGGCTTAAAAATTGTTTACTCTAACCTTCAAGTCATATACATATAGACAACAGGCAAGGAAACATCTGATGTCCCTCAGGTTTCCGCTGGGAAACAAATATAACTCATCGTCAAGCAAACATCCACTGGTTGTTTTCCCCCCTCCTGGATATTTCCTTGCAAGCTATTGAGTAATGGGGGTAGGAGAAAATTAAGGTGATTAGAGTTCTTAAAATATATAAAGGATGATTTTTACTTTGCATTTCTCTGTGTGTGTACCCTTTAATCTATGTGGAACTGCAGTGTTTAATTCAACTCAGGTTGTGCAAGGCACAAACCTGAAGGACGAGTGGAGACACAGATGAATTCAGGACCCGCAGGCCTCCACTTAAACTATTGTTCCCTGGCTTCTACCAAATTATTTCAGATACTTTTCCTTTTACCCCTCTATGTTGGCTTCATTATTAACCCAAAGATTAAATGCCTCCCCCAGCAGTCACTGTAAGAAGAATCCTTCCTTGCATTCCTGGCTACACTCCCAGAGATGCTCATGTACCTGGGAAGCACTTACATTGTCCAAATCATTTCTAACAGGTTATCTATCTTCCTAAGCTGAGGAAAAGTGGATGAGGGTATCTTTATGTGCCTGAACCTAACACCGACACATAAGGGGTACTCAGCAAATACAGGGTGCATGGGTGAATGAGCAACTGAACAATTCTCTCAGTCCAGTTTAAATACGGAACAAGGGCTGCTGTAAAACTGGTAAGGAGGACTGGGGGACAGCTTAACAATAAATGGCACTTGATGTATAGCAGGTATAATCCTAAGGACCAACGTCCTGGTCCCAGAATCCACACAATAAAACAGGCATCCAACCCATGCCTTTAACCCTGAATCCTTGAGGGCTGTAGTCTTCCAGGCTATGGGAGAAAATGTGACTTCTGTGTGCAAGGAGAAAGTTTGCCTAAGAAGAAAAGCAAAGGGGGGTGAGGTAGAACCCTGATGACTTCTGACCTCCTAGGGCCACAGGAATGCATATACATACACATATACATACATACATACATACATACATACATACATACATACATACACACACACACACACACACAAGGACATACACTGCAATACTATATATGCAGGCACACAGACCCTCACAAAGAAATATACAAGAATGCTTTTTAAAACTATGCTGATGGAAACTAGAGCACAGGGAATTGATGAAGACCATGCCGGGCTGATCACCTGACACTCACGGGTGTCTCTTAAGATGCTCTTGTGAGAGGAGAGTCTGTATGCCTACATGGCTGGCAGACTAATAATAAAACTTTATTTGTAAAAATCATATGGGTGCTTAATTTAAACTGATCTTGTGAGTAACACAAAGTGATGTTCAAAACTTTAATCAGAGAAACCATAGTCCTTGGAGTATGATTTCTTTGCCCATTCCAAAATGAATGTTCTTTTGCCAGGCCCCAGTTGGGCAGCTTGGTGGGATAACTTTCCCACTTAGACAAATTAGAGTATAAGCCCCTATTTTCCAACGACATGGAGTGAACTAAAATTAGCATTGATTTAATGCTCGGGGGCAACTTAAAGTGACATGTGAACATGAGAAAAAGCTAGCTTCTAAATCCTATAATTCTCAGTGGGCACTTTTCGTTGGTCCATTTCGGTATAATCTTGTTCTCAGGGATAAGGCTCTCTGTGTCAACATTTTTCCAAGAGTCTGACTTTTTGTCTTCCACTAAATATGGTAGTCTTTGTTTCTCTGAGACCATGTGAGAACAGAAGGGAAATTTCTTCTCAGGGAAGGCAGGGCAAAGTGTATAAACTTCTTGCCAGAGGTTATCACAGTCTAACTGCAAGAAGGAATGTATGTGTCTATAAACAAACTTAGACACCATCCACTCGGAATTATTAAGTAGCTGGTGGAATGGCCCAAGTGGTAAAGACACAAGCTGTAAGCAGCAGCCCCCTTGACCAGAAAGGAGCCTCCAAGGGCTAGAGAGATGTCCAGAGGTAAAGTCACACAGAGGCCAAGCAGACGGCCTTTCTCCCAGCGTGGTACTCCCAAACCTTTGGCACGGTTTCTGCTCTCATCCCTGCCCCGTCGATTGCTCACCTCAGGTCTGCACCCTTACCTCTTGAATAATTTTTCAATAGTCATTTTCCTCCTGTATTTGTCCATTCCTTTTATTTGCTTTGCTTTTAATCTGCAGCTATGTTATGGGTGGATGTGTGTTCCAAATTCTGAGCCAGGGATCGAGTTCAAGGCTGAGGTTGGCACACAATTGCAGCTCCTAAACGAATAGAGAGAGAAAGGTAGTCAACTTTACCTGAGTTCTTTTGGTGGTAAGTCACTTTTTTTTTTTCCTTTAGAACACCCACCATCCGGGAAACCTGTAACCATAAAAGAGGCTTTTATTCTACTTCAGGCCTTCTGAAGCTCCCATTCATTATTTACAGTATCTTTAACATAGGGAAACAGCCAGCTGTTCTGCTGTGCCACGAACTCGAAGGTTCTACCTTGCCTGCCAAAGTCAGGCTACCCGTGAGCGAACTGAGACAGTTGGTCGCTTTATGTAGAGAGGCCCAGGGCCAATGTACTTATAGGTTTTCTGCTTTCAGTCCCAATTATTCAAAAATGCCAAAACAAACCACCCCATATTTTAGAGTTGTGATGCACAAATGCCATTGTTGGGTTTTCCTCTGATCTTTGCTTACTCTGGGGGCCGTTTATGTTTGTTTTGTTTGCAATGCTGGAGTGGGAGCTGGGGTGCCTGATGCCAAGCAGAGGCTCAGAACTCTTAGCCACTTCTGTGAATAAATACGTAGGGAATGGGAGCAAAAGTCTTATGAAGTCAATTTTAGGTTTAAAAAATATAAAATATATAAAACACTTGGCATCATTTCTCCTGGAAATAACCAAAGAATACCACGTATCGATTATCCTTTGAAATGCTCTAGAATGGTTTTTTTCACCCTGAGATGCTAATCTTTGGCGAGACAGGTTTCTCCCTATGCTGCTCAGGTGGGAGGGACTTGGTGCTTACAGATGAACATTCCTTGTGCTCTGAGCAGGTATGTTTTTCTCCTTCCAAGACAAGCTGTCTGAGGCTGAGGCAAGGCTCAGTAGAGTTCCCTTCCCTGACTCAGAGTTACCGTCTGAATGGCAGGCTGCCCTGCCCCTTTGCAGAGCCTTAGAGCTTTCTCCCCATCTCGATGGTAAGAGAAGGATTCTACATCTCTCCATTCTGACTTCTTGTACAAACTCATGATCTCTCAATAGATCTGCTCTTACGGCCAACAACTGCCGGCTGAAAATAATCCCTTACACTAGTCAACTCTGACACGTAGCTCATAACTATTAAGAATTTGAAATAAAAACCGCTTTGTCTAAATAAATAAATAATACATTTTCTCCCACATACTGGTCACATAAGGCTTTGGACATACAGGACACTGACTTAAGCAGCTCCCATCCTTAGGAAAGTTCGTGTTCCCCAGATAATGAAAACAAAGAACGAAGCATACCCCTTTGATAAGTAAGGGTGAGATGGTGACATCACAGCACTCCTGATTCCGTCATCTCCAGAGTCTCAACAACATACCTTCCCCACATGGACCGAACTCTGTGCTCTCCTGCCTGTTTTGTGTTCAAAATGAGATGTTCTGAAGGATTACTGTGTTCCTTCCGTGCATAGACCGACATGCCATCTGCAAAAGCAACATGTGCAGTCACTTTGACAGAAAATAAATCTCACATAGCACAGAAAGTCACAAAAGAAGTCATGGAACTGACTGAAAACATATTCACAAAGGCTGACTCCCAACCATATTTCCTTCCCTTGGAAAGGTTTGCCCCAGACTGGAAGAGCCGGAGGTCAAATCTCTAGATGAGGCCCCCATGTGTCTCCTGCCCACTCAGTGGCTCAGTAAAGACCCAAGGCAGTGCTGCTAGTTTGGCTCCATTCCTCATGTCCTTCCTCTCACAAACACAGTGGTACGCATATTCTGACTTTGTATCATTAAGGCCTAAGGGAACTTGGTGGGTTTGGAGGCATTGAGGGTTACAAGCTCTGTGGCTTCATGGCTCCCCAGGTGACAATTCATAGTTGTTTTTACATTCACCATTTTCATGGGAACGAAATAAACATGTTTAAAAGTTAATCTTGTGCAATCTTCAGTTAGTAAGAATGTGAATAGCTTAAAAGGAACTCAAAATACTTGAACAACCAAATGCAAAAGGCAGTCATGTTTGTAGGTGTGTGTTAGCGTGTGTGCAAGTGTGTGTGTTCGTGTGTGCGTTTGTGTGTGTGTGTGTGTATGTGTGTGTGTGTGTGTATGTGTGTGTGAATTTTCAGTGTGGGAAGAAGCAAAGTTGGATTTGGTTGGATGACAAAATAGCCTACAGTTCTTGCACCTTGCTCTGTATGGTAAGGATGTAAACTCAGGAGTGGGGCTTGATCCCACTTGCCAAAGCCACAGCTGTGCCTGCCACAGTTTCTCACAAATCAGTATTCCTTTGAAAGAATTTGGAAAATAATTTTTGTGCCACCTTGTCATAATGTCACTGTGGCCTCAGTGCCCTTCACTTCATTGATGGCTATGCAGAATACTGACTCAGTGATCAGTTTAAGAAGCAAACTTTATTTAGTCAATTCACCAAAGATGTGGTAATGACTCTAACATTAGGTAATAGTAAGGTGGCTGGTGTCTTCTGATTTTTCTGTTCTTATTTACAAATATATCAGCATGATTAGCTTTAGTGTTATCTGTGAGAGAAAGGCTGCATCACAGGGCTCTCTCCTGGGATGTGTCAGCCATTCTCTAGCTGAATGACTCGCAGGTCTTCAGTAGCTAAAGCCCGTGACGCTAGCTTGGCCTATCTTGCCTTCTGTTAAAGTGGTGCTGGTGCAGGATGTTGAGTTTACTGGGGTGGAAATGAAGGGTGGTAATTGGCATGTGTGACCGGTGCTCTTGGAGATTGTGAGGAGACAGTGTTGAGAAGTAGTCAGGAGGCTGGGGGGGAGGGGTGAACGAATGCTGGGAATAAGCTGGTGTCTAGTTAGGATGGCTCTAACTTTGCAAGTGAAACAAGCAAAATGTCAAAGACCAAGCTAAGGGAATGCCCTCCTATTAAATGTGGTGTGGAAGATTAATTATAGAAATTCCACGCTTTGACCCAAGGATAGCCTTACGTCTTCCTTACGAAGAACTCCTTGTCTGCTGGGAGGCCAAAGAGCAGGTGTCTAATCACTGCCACTCTGAGTGGTCAACTAACCCAGGTCTGAAGGACTCCACCCTATCTTGTGTCTTAGTGTGATACGGGCTGTTGTCGCTCCAGGCTCCAGAAAAATCTGTGAACCTGTCCAACCTCAAAATCCCTTCTTCTCAGAGTTCTTTCTCTTCACTGAGCACAGGATAAGACATTCTTCGAGTGTTTGTATTCCATTTCTCCTACTGTATAGTAGGTTCTGGCAGAACATTCTTTATAATCACAAAGAGAGCAATGCTGTGAGAAAAATTTATCAGCCTATAACTAGGCAGCAAGAGAATGGGAATAATTTCAAGATAATAAAATACTTTGTTATTTAGCTCAGTTACGGTTTATTTTTGAAACTTTATATTACACACTTCCAAGAATTTCCCAAGTCAGACTAAAACAGCCTGACTCCCTTGCCTTATTTCTGACTCGTGTACTGACCTGTGACTACAGGGACTCTTGTCAAATCTCTTTGCCAAATTCTTTAGCTAATCACAAGTTGAAACGGCCTTCTCTCCTGTGGTTTTCCTGCAGGCCTTGCATTGGCGCAGTTTATGCCCTCTGACTTGGCAACCCCTTTCAGAATACTTTCTGTGGTTTCATAGCCAAGAACCCTTGACCCGCCCCCTATGCTGTTCACCATGGGGCTCACCAAACTGCCCCAGCCATTCTGGCACGAGAGTCATTATGAAGATATGGACTAGAACAAGTCAGCGTGCCAGCAGGGCCGCGTCAGTCAGAACTGTCCTTCAGGCAGAAGCCTGAAGTAGTCTGTGAAAGAGAGCAGACCTCTTTTTGCCACGCCATAGACAACTGTGTGAGAGGCTAAATCCAAGCATGTAATCAGGTGAGCTGCCTAGACTAATGTACCTTGTATTCTATCAGAACTGTGCTGCCCACGGGTAGATCAGGGATGTAAGTATCTCGGCATGTGGTCAAACATGTGCCAGCTAGAACAGCTACCATCTCCAGGTCATGGAGACTTCTCAAGACATGCACAGTTTTGGTATACTTCCATTTAAACTTGATCCAATTCGCCACTTTTCTTTCTTTCTTGAAGGTATCTCTTCTAAGTTATGTAATTGACCAGGAAATCATAACTGGAACACTGGTTGAAGATCAACAGGGTTTCTTTCTTTCTTCCTTCCTTCCTTCCTCCCTTCCTTCCTTCCTTTTTCTTTTCCTTTTTTTAAATTCTCATCATTTTAATGGACAATAGTTTGCGGTTGGCTTCTGAATGGTTTAGTTAAACCATATACTTAAGACACCCCCACAGCAAGTTCATGCCCCTCAAAAGGTAGCATCGATTGGGTCCTATCCATATTCCACTGCTCAGTCAGACTTCCACAGCCTGGGAGCTGCTCCTGGGTAATGGAAATAGACATCTTAGTGTAATGAGCTGAATAAACCCTTGGCACACCCATGATCTGTTATTTTTGCTTAAAAAAAAAAAAGTAACAAGTATCAAACCAAACACTTTCCTAGGTGACGTTGCTTCACGGAGGAAACCCAGTGTTGCTGTACGGATCTGGGTCGTGTGGGCGCCGTGGTTCTGCGTTCTTTGTGCCCCACTCTCCTGCAGTCACTGTGTAGAGCTCATAACCCTTATTTACACAGTACTCCAGGGCAGCCGGGGCTTCTGTGTTGTGCAGTCTCTTTCTGTGCAGTTCGTTCTCCTGATCCAGCGCCGCTGTTGTGGAGGTGAGCATGTGCAGAGGCAGGCGGGACAGTTTACAGGCATCATACTCCACCTGGTACTTGCAGCACGGGTCAAACTGCCAGGAGATCCCATAGAGGGCTCTGCACACCAGTGGGCAGGGAGATGCAGTGGGAGTAATCCAGGGGCAGTGCCAATGGGGTGAGGAGGCAGGCAGTACCCGCCAACATAGCCCTCTTGTGCCGGCAACTGCCTACGGTGATCCAGAGTGCTGTCTCATCTCCAGTTCCGGTGGGCTCTATCACAATGTCCTTGTACGGGGCTTCCAGTGCCTGCTCCAGCTCACAGGGGTCCTAGGGATTTTCGCCACTGTGCATTTCATGCACAATGACTACATGTAGTGACTGCATGTAGCAGTTTGTAGCTGACAGGCTGACCATTCTAACAATCATGGAGGTCTCAGAGATGCTCAGGGGCTCTGAGAGCCGGGCCACGTAGCCCAAGAAAGGACAGGCAGGGCTGTATGAGAGTCGGTCCAGGCTGGCGCACATGTGGTAGAATACATGGTTTCTAGATGGGTAAGGGGGCCTCAAGGAGGCCAACAGAACAAACAAACGGTTTGCAGTGCTTCCTGTCAGCACGCTCAATTTTGGACAAAAATTCAGGTTACAGCTCAGAGTTTGATGTTCTTCATTACAAATCCTGTTGTTTCCCTCTCTCGGGAGCGGCCACCACCACCTCCACCGCCACCTCCTTCCCCACCCGGCCATCTTGGAGACTCTCCATGAACAAGATTTCCATTTAAGCCTTTGTGTGTATGTATGGATAAATGGATACGAGACTGTGAACTCACATCTTGTATCCATTTTAAGAGTCATGGAGTCATTTGAGAAGATATTACTTAATTACTTAATTAATTACTTAGGACATACACATCCAACCATCCGATCTCCCCTTAGTGTATGACTTCCCACAAAATCTCAAGCTCACCAAATGTCGTAATTAGTAAAAGTCATGTAAAACACCTGCATGGTGGATTAACTTTTCCAGAGGTCTCTTTAATAATACAGTGCTGTGATATTTATCTAAGTGATAAGTAAGTTGCCATTGAAGTGTAAGCATTATTCTCTTAGCGGGAGATATTTCATCCACCAACATTGAAGACCCTGGTGAGTCCTGGCCTCATTAGAACTTTAGAAATTCATGATCCATATAAAAAATGAAATAAATAAACAAAGTCCTTTTGAAGAGGCTTGCCTGGGGAAATTGACAGGCGAACTACACGAAGATGTGCATAACAGTGAGGTTAAAATGGACAGGCAAGAGTACAAAGGCAGGAGTGGCAACTTTAAACAAACAACTCATTAGAGGACCAAAACCTGAAATGCTCTGAGTTGCAACACAAAGAGGTGAGTGTTTCAGGGGTGGGGATGGGGCATCCATAACAGACAAGTAAGCAGGAGGGAGGAGCTCTGTAAGACAGTGGGGATGGGGCAGCCATAGAGTGTAAGCAGGAGGGATGAGCCTTGCAAAACAGAAGCCAATGTAAATAACACTTGATAAGCATGTATAGGGTCAGCAGCAGTGAAGGTACTCATTGGTGCTGTACGTGTTACTTCCTGCTATGAGCGATCAAGGTACTTCATCCCTGTCCCTTCAAACAGCACATGAGATTTTATGAATGGGGGAGCTGAGGTCTGAACAGTTTAGAACATATGTCCCAAATTTAGATTCTACATCACTCTAAGCTAAACCAAAGTTTCTAGAGGGAAAAAGAAAGCTTCTATCTACAGGACTTCTGGAGATTTGTAAGAAGTCAAGTTCTAGCAATCTAGCAAGTGATCGGAGAGATGGAAAGGGCAAGTGTTTGGCCAAGCAAGCATTACTTTGCAGTCTGTTAGTGAGAGTAAAATATTTAACATCCTTGAAGTCTCAGGGTTGATGACATGTTCAAATTGTGATTTCAGTTTACTTTGGGACAGCCTGCAAAAACGATTACTGTGTTCAAGAGCTGTTGGCCCAGCCTCTCTCAGCTAAACCTAAGTGGCTCACACTTCACACTCAAGGCAAAAGTTGGCGAGCGTCATTTAAACAAGCCAGATTTGATGGAATTTTAGAGTTACTTGGGGATTTATGGCTGTCAGAGAAGCCGAAAGCCTCTACAGCGAGTCACTATTTGGCATACACCACATCACGCCACCCCACAAGAGCAAGAAGGTGGTTGGCTTGGTGTAGAGAGCTGTAACCAGGACCAGGACTTAGGAAAGTTTGTTTCATCTGCATTGAAAATCTTGCTCCACACCCCCACCCCCCCACACACTTTTTTTTTAAACATTTCTTCTGAAGGTGGAAATAAGCAAACATTTTCTCATGTTAACCCACCAAGAATGGCTTTGACATAATGCTGTCTGGGTCATCTCTCAAAGAATTCTTTTTCAGGATTAGAGGGTCAACCATGGTAATACTGATGATGAAAGCCCACAGGTATCCAACCCTTTCTACAGGCAGGCATGGGGTGGACACTACACAAGCCCTATCCTTAAGGCGTTTATAGCACCTCTTTAGAATAACTAAGAAAGTGACATATGGAGAAACTATGTACCTTCCCCAGTGACTCTGAGACAAAGCATCTGTGATACTTTGATTAAGCAAATGGCTGTGGGCTGCACCAATATAGAATCACATAGGAGCTAGGCCCCTGCGCATGCCTTTCGGGGGATTATCATCACTGCCTTAACTGGTGTGGAAAGAACCATCCCGAAGATTGGCATGACCAGGTCCTAAAGCACAGGAAGCCTTCACTGCTGTGCCTTGACTGTGGATACAGTGTGAACACCATACAGCGCTCCTGCTGCACTGACTTCTTTGTCTCTGCCACTTCGCCTTGAGCTATGTGCTCAGTAAACATTGTCTTCTTTAAGTGGCTTTGTGTCCAGAGTATTTTACCACAGCAACAAGAAAAGAAACTAAGACAGTAAAAGAAACTAATACAGTACCATACCTGCCTCACACTGAAAGCCATCTAGAGTATCACGAAACCATCTGCAGACAATGCAGTAGCATCTTCCTTTGAGCACTGATCTCATATTGGGGCAATGAACTAATATTATTTTGATCTGTGCATACATTTCTCCATTTAACCTTGAGGTTGGTTAGCCATTTCTGTTCTTTTAAAGGTCAAAATGATCTATGCATCCACCCTCACCGAAGGAAGCAAGGAAACAAACGCCCCCATGGTCAGTAACTACAAGCCCAATGGGGCTGGTTTCCTATGTGCTAGTTTATGTAGAGAAAAGTGCACGAAATCTGAGATAATTGCTATTCAGTCATGCCACCCTTCTTCTCTAGTGACTGAGTGAGAGGCCTCTGAGTGGCATACCAATTGTCTGTGGAAAGAAGTAAGATTTGGCATAGCCCTTTATGAAACATTGATGACTATTCGGGCACGGTGGTGACAGTGATATGCAGAGCCACACTGGCCTCCTGTGGAGCCAAGGGCTGACTGCTTTCCTCATCCTAAGACACAACTGCCTGATACAAATGCGTGGCCCAAATGGGTTGACCTCAGTTCTCATCACCTCGCTGCCTGTGCCTTCAAACTCTAGCTCAATTCTCCAAATTTTCTGACTTTAGCTTCCAACTTGGAAACAACGGTGTCACAAAGAAATAACTTTCTGTTATTAGAGCCTAGGGTTGGTGCTTAAGTACAAACCAATTTCTTCTCTCAATCCCGTCTTCTGATTTTCTTACCTTCTTCACCTTTCTGTACCGGTTCCCTTCCACTCCTCTGCTTCCTCTTCTCCCTGGATCCCACCACATGTGCTTCCCTTTGCCCAAGGAGCGCTTCCCGGCAGAGTAAACCTCGTGCCGTGTGTTCTGATGCTGCTACTGCATTTCTGTCATTAATGGTTTTATTGTTTGAGTATCCAAATTATTTCATTAAGTGAATAGCTTTAGAGATTCATTTGATCTAATCTTACTGCTGACTTGAGGAAAAGATGTACAGCTTTCGGTAAGAGAATATGCCAAAAAATACAATCTCTACCTACACAGACATTATTTTTATTATAATTTATATCCTGGTATAGTAATAAAGAGATTTTATAGGTTTACTTTAAGACATTTAATTGCTGCCCTGAGAATTTCCAAGCTAACACGTGCAACTGCTCCTACTAATTCCCTTTCACGGTGCAGCAGTGGTAGATCCAGTGTTTCTTGCAATTTTATCAATCTTGGCATATTGCATATCTGTCCCTGCATTTGCATGAACCTCTGTCGCTGACATATTGCATATTTGTCCGGGCATTTGCATTCACCTCTGTCATTGGCATATTGCATATCTGTCCCTGCATTTGCATGCACCTCTGTCGCTGACATCTATATGTAAGCCTACCTAGAGTCCCTTTATTATATTTTCACACACACTTCTTACTAGAATGTATTAAGGAAAATGCAAGTTATCGAGTCCACTGCACCTTCATTTACAACGCCAGAGGAGCACTCCATGTAAGTGAGATCTTGAAAGAGGAGTCAGAGGTGAGCCTTCTTCAATGCTGGTAATTAATTCTTGCTTTGCATAGGCTAATTGAGGGCAATCATTGAATACTCTGTGTCATTTCATTTCCTAGCTGTCAATGTGACTACAACCTGCTTTCCCTGCTGCATCTGTTGACCTCTGTACTGCCTAGTACTGGTAGAAGGGTGTCAAAGATAGAGGGCCATGAAGGACTTTGTTCTGTTTTGTGAATGTCAGTATTTTTCCTCACTAGAATGCCGCTCTCCTTTGACAGACCCTTCTGCCTGACTTAAACATCTTTGTTAAGGCACCAAAATAATGTGCAGATATAGTTTGTTACTTTGGGGACTCAGTGAAGATTATCCACAGGACGGGTTCTGTAGCAGTCTACCTTGTGTTACAGTCTAACTCGAATGAATGCAAATGAATGCCTTAAGTCATTCAGCAAATAGTATCCATGAAGTGGCAGGCTGAGCAGAGAACCAAGAAAGCAAGTAGGAAAGGTGCCTTTAAGCAATGGTGTGGAGGTCATTAGTAAGAGCAGTGTGCTTGTTCTCATACACCCTTCCCCGTGGGGAATTTTACAGGGTCCCAGTTCAACTATTTTTGCATCAATCTGTCTTTCAACCTTCTAACTTAGAACCAATTATTTGTCCCTTTGTCTAAAAGGTTACAATCTTCCTTATTTTTCAACCCTACATGGGGTTACTCTTTTTAACTGTCAATTTTACATAACTCAGAATCATATGCTATGAGGAGAATCTTTATAAGTTATTACCTTGACCATACTGACCTGTGAATGTGGTGTGAGAGATTTTTCTTAACTCTTAGTTGAGGGAGGAAGACACAGCCCACTATGGGTGCCCCCATCCTCTAGGCCACAGGCTCATAACTGTATAAGAATAAAGAAAGCTAGCTGAGCAGAGCTTAAGGCAGAAAGTGGCCTCACTGTGTCCATTTCTTTTTGCCTTTTACTCTGGGTATAATACAAGCTCCTGCTACAGCTCCTTTCATTACAACTTTGGTGCTGAGATAAACTATCTGGAACGGTACCCTAAAACTTCAATGGCCATTCAAGAGGCTCTCCGATAGGGTTTTGTAAATCATAGCAACAGGAATGAAATTAGAATATTAGATACACACTATTCTAAGAAAATGACTTATTTGTCAATGGGTGGTTGAATCTACAGTGCCAAATCTATGCTACAGAGCCAAATTTAGGAATGCTGATCAGAGTCTCTAAGGTGAGCAGACACATTTGTGTTAAGAACAGTCTTGACATTATGGCCGTGAGCACTTTATCTAATGTCTCAGAGAACTATAGCCATCTACAAAGAACAAATCATATTTGGTTTTCTGAAAATTAATTGAACTAAACATTTCTATTTTCTATTTACTTAACTTTTGCTTAAATATTAGCCAATATCCATCTTGAATATTTTAGATGTTTTAGAACTAGCCTTCCATAACTTTGTTTTTTATTTGAATCTGATATTTACTTTCCAAATATAATATTCTTTCATATTTTTCTCTTCCTTATTTTTGTGCTACATTTAATGCCTAGTTTTGTAGGTTTTTTAAGAAAAATAAAGAAGTCTGTTGGCTTTAGAACCTCTGTACAATTATATGACTACCATGGTGAGGGAACTGAACAGGTTGGGCTAGAGTCAGTGAGTTTTAATCAGTATTTTTTTCCTGAAAAATTGTAACAGGCCAAAATCTATCCAAGTGCAAGTTATAATGGCTATTCTCTGAGTTTACAAGGAAATGACTATGCAGAAGGACCGAATGTAGCATGTTTCACTGTACTCAACACAAAGTATCAAAGCCCAGAGTCTGTTACTGTTTCAAAGAGATGGTTTGCCCAGCACCCAACACCAAATGAGTTGTGTGAATGCAGTCTAGTCTGCTTCGCTCCAGTGGCCACTTAGTCCTTTTTCTGTGGAAACCATTCTTTGTCTTTTGTACAAACAAAGAAGATAGTGTCCTGAGTCCAAGTTTAGGACCACTTACTTCCCCAGTTTTCCCTGTGGCTCAGTGTGCCTTACAGTGAGTCTTTAGTATGAAGAAAATGTTGTTTCTTCTAGTCAGTCAGGCCAGCCTCCACTCTGCAGACACAACAGCATGGCTTCCCTTCAGAGCTCCTCAGTATGATCATCTGCACTTAAAGACACGAGTCTTGAGTTGGTCATGAATGACTGGAACATATGCTTTTCCTTATGAATCTAACAAGTGAGTTTACAAATAGGATTTGGACCCAATACACATCTAGAATACTGCCAACCTGAAAAGTTAGTAGAAAATCAGGCAAAATCAGTCAACTGACATAGAAGGACTAAGGACGGTACACAAGTGTGGTCTCAAGATAAGAGAAAGTACAAATGCCCCAGCAATGTCCCGTTCTTCAAGTATGTCTGTGAAATTGAGGTGTGATTGAGATTTTTTTATTTTAAAATAAGAATAAACATATAACTGAGGAACTAACGACAACCAAACCAACGAAACTTCATTTTCCAGGGACCATCGCCCTCGGCTTCGCAGAGTCAATTGTATGACACTTTATCAGACTCCCTCAGCTATTATAAACAATTAGCTCAGACATCAATGCAGATTTATTCTTCCAAATCACCACATCATCAAATGACCCCTGGCTTGGTTGTGTTGTTAAAAGGCAGCAAATAAAACAACCCCTGCAGCTCTCTCTAAACTTCTCCACAGCACTCTCCATTATTAAACAGCTGGCACTATAGCTATATGAAATTTCATTAAATTAACCTTAATGGCTTTGCGATTTAACAAACGCACACATAATAAAACTTTAGGATGTCACTTCCACCATTACTTCAGATCACTTCTATTAAAGTTGTGGCATTGTGGGTGTCTGAAACAAATCTTAGTGTCATTTAATAACCTGCTTTTTTATCTTTAGCTTGCACTCTATTTGATCATCAACCTAATTTTCTGTCAGTTTGCTCCTTGACTGAAGTGCATCACCATGACATTTGAAAATAACACATTTTTATTCCTATTTGATCTCGACATCACTAATAGACTAAAAGCTTACTATTTGATGACCTATATTGTTCGAAATAATGATGTTCAAAATCAATGTGGAAATCCCAGTTTCCAAGGTTGTTAGAGATTAAAGGAAATGCATCATCACACTTTGTCCTTAAATAGAAGAATGTTGTCACACTTCACATGTGTGTGTGTGTGTGTGTGTGTGTGTGTGTGTGAAGTCTATGGAAATTATTCTTATTGCGTAGATAAAATGCACAGTTTTGAGAACAATTAATCCTTCCAAGTTCATGAAAGGCAAAAAACAGAGCCAATATCTAGGTTTTGTGCCCTTCTAGGACTCAGTGACTCTCTACTTACAATTTGAGTATTAAAAGACTGTGTTGCTGCATTTGCAGTTCTTGCTGTGGGGAGAGCCAGGAAGAGAGTCTAAGAACATCGGTCAATTATGGTTGACATTACAGGGTAAACGCTCAGAATCAGTTACTATGATCTTCCCAGGTCTGAGCTGCACCTAAGTAATAACAGAAAAAAGTCTGTTAGGGTCCCTTTCTTAAATGGGAGCTCAGTGTGACTTTCTTCTTTTGGTATTATAACCTATTTTTTAAAAGTGGTTTAAATTTTATTTAATGAATAAAAACTGTGTAATCTTACATCTGAGCTATGTGTCCACCATAGCATGACTAAGAATTCTGATAACGGTGGCTACTTCTGTGCACTTATTATTTTGACAGATTAAAATCTACTCCTAGCAATTGTTACTTATAGAATATTTGAATTTTAATTATAGGCACAATGTATACAGAGCATCTCTTAAGTATGGTTCTCCTACCAATCTGCAAATGTGAATTCTTCGAGGAACATTTCCTCAGTCCCCCTAACCACCACCTCTGGTTACTACCAAGCTATTCTCTATTTCTATGAGTCCAACTTTTCAAAAGGAATTTTAATTGACACAACAATTGGGTATATTTATGAAATACAGTGCAACAATTTTCTATGTAGTGCTCATTGATCATATCCTAATACTTTGTATCTTCTGCTCCTGAAATACCCTGTTTTAAACCGAGAAACTTCAACATTGCCTTCTAGTGCTTGACATAATATATAATAAACTATTAAAAACTATTCTAGCCCTATTGCACCTTAGAGTAGAGTCTATTCTGTCTGTCTGTGTCTTGTGCTGACTTAACACTTAATGTTTGATCTTTTGATGTTTGATATTTCTACTTCATTGGATTATTATGATTTACTTGCTTTTTAAGGTTGAGTAGGCATTTGACTTCCTTTATGTAACATAAGCTCTTCGCATTGCCATCCATTGACACTTAGGTTGTCAGCACTGAAGTGAACACGGAAATAGAGACGTCTCCTTGGCAGACTGGTTGCCATTTCTTTGAATGTCGATGCAAAAGTGAATTACTGGGTCATCACATGTTAATCCCACTTTTACTTTTTGAGAAGCATGCATTCTTTATTACATGATAACCGTACCAATTTACATTGCTACAAAAATGTATGATGGCTTCTTTTATCCATATCCTAAAATTCGTTTGATGTTTGTACATTGTCCATTATTATAATTAGGTTTGGAATTACTTATCAAAGGTTTAGATATCAACATCTTGATGTTTGGTGTAGCAATGTTCAGAGTTGGGACTTTGCCAAAATGATTGGATAATCAGTGCCTTGAGTTCCTCAGTGGATTAACCCACTGCTGGTTATATAGTTATTAGGGGGTGTTGGAATCCAAAAGGTAGGACGCAGCGGATAGGGCTGTGTTTGTGGAGCCTGAACTTTGCTGGTTTCTCACCCTGTTCATTTTCTGCATCCCGTGAAGTCGGCTGCCACTCCCAGCAGAAGTGGTGGCTGCTCTGCTCTTTCGTGCCGTTTCACGCCCAAGCACTTAGAGCCAAAATGAGTATTTCCTCCTTTCAGTTCGTCTTGCCATGGCGATGATATAAGCTCACTAACAGTCATTTAAACGGTGAACAGTGGCTTCCATTTGTTCTTCTCTAGTAGCCAGTGACGTAGAACAATTTCTCAAAGACGATTTTTGCCAGTTGTGTGTCATCTTGTATGAAAACGTGTCTTTGGATCTTCTGTTAGCTTTAATCAAAGTATTTGTTTTCAGAACATTTGTTTGTTTGTTTTTAAGTAAGAGTACAGAGTAATACAATACGTACAAGTTTACACACATTGTTATTATTCACAGCTGCAACACTTGTACTGCGAAGGTCCATTTTCTTAAACTCACATCTCCCATCATGCACTTCAGTGTGCTCTAGGTCATTCTTTCTCAAATTGTAGAGCATAGTCCAGTATTTGTGTTTTTACTAGCTCTTGTTTCTCCTCTTAAAGAGATTCTAGCTTCTCTTTAAACTCGAACAACTCTCTAGTATCCTGTCTGTTTGCCAGGCAAGATTCACTGTTTCTGCCTTCTTGTTCCCCCAGCATTTGGAATATACAAAGAGAGTGCAAGACAAAAATTGCAGCTCAGTGTGAAAACTAGCTTTGGACATTTCAGTCTTTAACTTTCCATTATAGCCCTTAAGTAGCTATATCCTACCGGGTCCTCTCTATAATGTCTGTGTGCCCACAGAAACGTACAGTTAATGTGGTGCTGGCGAAGTTAGTTTTGTTTCGTCAATGGGCTCAAGCAGAGAGAGGCAGTTAGAGGAGGTTGTGACAAGGACTGAGTGACACCTATAATGGGTTCTATTCAAGCCCTGGAAATCACAGATGTTCTGAGTTTGAGAAACATTATTAATAGTCCTTTCCTGGAGGTCCAGCTCACAGAACATGTTGAACTAAGTACTTGCTTCTACTTGACAGGACCAGCGTCACTCTGGTAAGTTATTGGCTGTTGTTCCTTTCATTCCATCCAAACTGCTCTCTACTTCAGGAGCTACTGAGCAAACAGAAATGCATGGAAACTTCCATCTCTGTAACATAGCTGAAGCAAGGAGGCATTTTTCAACTCCCTTTCTGAAAACATGTTTTCCAGCCGTGACTTTGCTCAAACTAACACAACACTAAGATGTATGCTCTCTAGCTTCTCTTCCGGGTGCACAAGTATATGTCCAAGGCCATGGTTTATTTTGAGTCCATTTCATCTATTTTTGGATGCTGTTGCTAAAACTTCTTCCTGTTTCCAACCTCCATTATTTCTGTACATTGCCCATAGAGGAGGCCTGCAATTCATGGATATATGTGAAGAGGGATTTTCAAGGCTGTGTTGAAGCCGTATGTGAAATTCTTTGCAAACTGAAGCTATTGTCAAGTCAATGAGCTTTCTCTCCTGAATTGAGTGGATGACAGACAACTAGTTGACCCCTCTACCTGTGCAAATGACCATCATAGAGACAGAGTTGGTGTCCAAATACAGTGGACTTTCTGCGGTGCGATGCTTTGTGAACAATGTGTATTTAAGGGAAACCTTGCTTCTGCGTTGCCATCCACTTTTGCTCAATGTATTGATTCAAATATAAGCCTCAGTGCACCTGGAAAACCTTGAATCAGCTAAGGGTGTAGGAAAAAGGAATCTAATTTCCTGAGGATAGGGCTTTGTGGGCATCAACTAGGAGCCATAGCTAACACGGGGACTTCAACACAGAGAGAGGCAAGTGCTTTGTAGCAAAGCCAATGCTTTGACAATTGAGATTATGATTCTGTTTGACAAATCTGACAGTGGCAGAAAACTAGAAACAGGGGAATTGTCTCTAAGATTTTTTTGATTATCCAGACATGAGGGATAAGTGCCTGGATTAGAGGAGGAGAACACAGTGCACTATACAGAACAGGAGAAATGGAATTGAAACAGTGTCTCAGGTAGCCGGGGTAAAGTTTGGAAACATTAAGGGATGATTCTCCAAATCTGTTCTGTGTACTCACTGTTTCCAAAGCCCTATTTTACTGTTTCCGATTTTGAATATCTTATTGGCTCGTGACATATTTTTAAGCAAATGGCTCAAACATTTCTGGAATGTTCTCTACATTCTGTGGGTCCGTTTTCTTATTTTGAACTTCGTTCTTAGACCTTGTTAATGTAATCTGTAAGTGAAGAAAACCATTCCCTACATAATGGAAGGGAAACGGAACACACTGGTGTAACAGCTAGGAAACTATCCTACACACACAGTCGAGCCCTAGAGCTCTACAATGGCTGACTGCTGGCACTAATACACACAGTTAGGCCCTCGAGCTATACTGTGGCTTCTCACTGGCCAAGGAGCTATTGAAAGTGAGAAAGAATAGAAAGGAATTTAATAAAAATGGCTTCAGCTTCCCTAACAGTGGAGTCCTAAATGCCAATAAAATGTGCAAAGCTCAATGAGTGAGAGCAACTCAGTGTCGAGGTATTCAGGTAGACAAAACTAGGGAAATTTCCCTGGCAAAGGTGTCGTTGTTTATTTGTATCTTCTCCAAGTTTTGAACATTTTTTCATAACCACTCTATTACTCATCATGGCATTACTCCCTTATTAAATCGTTATATTAAATCAGGAGAATAAGTGCGCGCACATGAGCGTCCTCACGAAGTGCTCGTAATTACTGCATTGTATTCTCTTCCCCTTCCGCTAATGAAATGACAAACTAAATTGAGCACCACGCACACAGCAGTGTGCACTGAGAGGTACGAACTCTTCAGACTCAATGTTGACACAGAGATCATTTGCTGTACCGTTGAGCGGCAAACGAACGCTGGCATAAAGTGATCATTGAATCTACACAGATCCTATTCAGTTCTCAAAATCCCTTACATCTTGCAGTTAAGAAACCTGGAATATATTTGAGTAAAATTAAATACATTCAGTATATCAGAGGTTAATAGTGATGGTCGGTGGAATTTGAATTCAGCTAAGATGTGGCCAAAGGTGAGTCTTCACATCCTGATGATGTTGCTTCCAACCTGAGGAGAGAGCGAGCCTGTGATGTCTGAACGAGCCTGTGATATCTGCGTCTTCTCCCACGCATACATGGCCGCGAGCAGTTTGGCCTAGAGCCGTTTTTATTTCAGCAAATCACTTCCCGTTGTTGTACATTATAAGGACGTACTGAAAGGTACTTTCAAGTCTGAAAACTATCAACTGATCGTGAGCCACTGATAACTCATATACGGAGGCCTCTGTGTAACAGCGACGTTTCCTTTAACAGTTTAAACCACGTCTGGAATATTAATGAGCGTAAGCTTCTCCAGTATGACTTTTACAAAAAGCCTTGTTGTTTATCTAACCCGTGAATCATTCCCTATGCTTTTAATTTTCCATTCTGTGTAACACGGATTAGCAAGTTTCTGCTGTAAGCCGCAGGATAACTACTTTCTGCTCAGTGAGGAAAGAGCATTTGTTCTAAGACCCCAATCTTTCACAGTACCCAAAGCAGCTACGGACACGGTGGGTAGCAATGGGTACAACTGTGTTCCAATCACACTTTGCTTACAAGCAGACAAAACACCTGCAGGACATAGTTCCTAGACTCTATGAAATTTCTTCTCTGACCCAGGGTACACCAATATATATGCATATAATAATATGTGTCATGTAAGTATTATAGAATACATAATATATAGGTTATATAAAGCATTACATGTTGTATTATAATATAATTGTGCATAATGTATGTAATTATCAGATTATTACTTGAATGTTTTATGTATTTATGATATTGAATTAATATTACATTGTGTTCTACTCTGAATATCAATATCGTGACAGTCTCTTGTCACTCCTTAAGAAGTGATAGGTCGATTATACAAATGAAAGGTTATATAGATATGTCAGAAAGATGAAGGTCACAGTGTGAGATTACTACTCTAATTAGTGACCATGACGTGTATCTCATCACCAGAGGCTCTTTTTCTTTTATTTTTGCCACAGTCTGTTTGGCCACATGATTCCACAGACTACACAACTCATGAAGGATGTGGCTTAAGTTTCTGACGCCGGGTGCTGGAAAGTCCAAGGTTGTGGTGCCAACAGTGTGGTCATTTTCTGAGGAACACACTCTTCTTCTATGGTGATGGCTTCGCTCTGTGATGTCTGAATGGAGCAAAGTCGTATCTTCATATGGCAAGAAGCAGTAGCAGAAGAAAGCCCAATGCTGTATGGGGACCTCTGTTATGAGAGACTTCATCTCTTTCCTGCAGGAGAAGCCTTCATGGCCTAATCACTCCTGAAAGCCCACATCTTACAATACCAGTACATTGGTAACATTTTAACTTTGTAGAGGATATATCGAAGCCATAACATACCACAATTGGCATTTGGAGAAGAAATACTGTAAACTGAAATGCCTTATGTTGTCTATTATTTCTCTCTCTCTCTCTCTCTCTCTCTCTCTCTCTCTCTCTCTTTCTTTCTTTCTTGCAATGGTGGGTGGGTGGGTACATGTGTGAATGCATGTGTGCATGTATCTTTCTGTGTCTTTCTCTGTCTGTTTCCCTGTTTCTCTCTATTTCTCTGTTTCCCCCTTTCATACATAGTCATGCGCACATTTTGTCTGCCTTTTACCTCTTGACTTATTTCTTTTTTTTTTTTTTCTTTTTTTTCGGAGCTGGGGACCGAACCCAGGGCCTTGTGCTCGCTAGGCAATCGCTCTACCGCTGAGCTAAATCCCCAACCCCTATTGACTTATTTCTTATACGTCCCTTCTGCAGCTAAGTGAAGTCCCTCCCAAGTGCACTGACTCCTCCTGCAGTTACTCCACCAGGTTGTACTTACTGGAATGTTTGTCGTTGCCTGGGATGTGGAGAGTGCAGGCCTGTACCCAGGTAGGCAAGGATCAGATCCTGAAGGTCGTTTGTGTGCCGTGCTAGATGCTAGATGGGGTCTGTTTAGCTATGACCAGCAAATACACGAATAAGAATATAGAAAATATACACATCTGAATGTTTTTCAAAAACATGAGTGATGCATCACTGTAGAGGACTACAGAAGAATGGGGTGAAATGGGAGATGTATTAGCAAGACCGTGAAACCTGGTCATGTTAACTGCTTAGGAAACAAGCGAACCTTAGAGCAGCATTCTGCTTTTGTTTGGAGGATAGCACCAGTGCCATAGAGAATAGCTGAACAAGAAAGAAAGTGAATCAGGAATTCAACAGTAACTTTAAGGCTTAGAGATTAAACCCTTGGAGGACATGTGAAAATACGCGGGAGATGTTGCCAATAACAAGGTGGGGAAATGATAGTTCTGTTTTCTCTCTTCTTGTATTAGAATCAAATAGTTGGTAAGAATATCAAGTAGACAACTGGAAAAAAAAGTAAACCAGTGAAGTACCTGTTGAAATGGATCAGAGCCGAACCTAGAAACATACCACACCTTCCAAGACTAGCGATCACCCGTGAGAATTGACTGCATCCTTGAGCTCTTTGTGGTCTTTGGCTGTGAGTTTCACAGCACTGAAAGAGGCTTGCCCTGACACCTGCTTCCAAGGAAGGGCAAATACCATCTATAATTACAGGTGTAAGCATCTATCTGACAGAAGCACATAATACACTATTTACTGAAGTGCGGAAAAGATCTGAGACTTTCAAGAAAGCAGTAGTGAGAGCAGTGTGTGTACGGAAGGGAGAGATTGTCGCAGGACTCCACTGACAAGTACGTCTCAAACGCACGTGTTTCATTGGCCTTTCTTTTGGCTCCACTCAGGTTCTTACGGGTAGTCCACCCAGGAGAGCCAAGAATACGGAGAGTGTGGGTGGTGATTTCAAGTGCAATGAGAAAACCTGTGATGCTTTCTGTTTATAATTTGTTTTTATTTTTTGTTAGTTTTGTCTGACCCATCAAAGGAACAACAACAACAACGAAAAGTTAAAGCTAAATTCTTTGAAAATGCATCTTAGGTCTTTTCATATACTGTATAACTTCTTAATAAAAACCACTTATGAGGCCATCTTATAAAGCCATGTTGAGTGAAACTAAAGCTTCATTTGGTAAAGATGTCTGGACTTGTTTGCCGTACCACACAGTACGTGATCTGACACTGTATTTATGAACAGTCAGGAGTCCAAACCTTGGGCTCTCTCTGTTCTTTCTAAATAATCTTGAGCGTCATTCCGTTCGTAATCTGGAACTGGGGGATTACTTTCAAATGTCACATCTATATTTAATCTTCAGAAAACAATCATAAAACTGTTAGACAGGTATATGTAAATGCCGACACTATAGATTCCTTTATATATTTTATACTAGGGCTAAAAGGACATTTAGATTTAAAATTTGAGGTAATCTGATCTTCGTTTCCGACGAACAGAAAGCGTCACAGAAAACCATAAGGTCCAGGCAGCAGAAATAAGAGTCAAAGGTATTCTTGGTAAACAAGGTTTCAACTAATAGGAATTAATTGGCTAATAGTGAATTAAAGTAAGAAAAGCATGTATACTCGAGTGTTTCTTCTAACCTAAGTTTTAATGAAACAGTTATGTTCAAAACATACTTCAAACATACCCTTTTTTTTTTTCACGAGTGTTTCATATCGTCTAGGGCACCTCTGCGTAGCTAGAATCCCAGCACATGGAAGTGAAGGAGAAGGAGCATAAACTCAAGGGTAATCTGGGATAGTGAGATATGCATACAAAACAATCCATCCTAAAATACAAGTGTTGATAAAGAAAAGCCTACATCATCCCATTGCCGAAACAACCAGGGTCTGGTTGATCCCTTGCACAGATATTTTGACTCTGACAGTGATTATGGAAGCCCTAGCCATCCTCTGTGGGTTAAGCAACTTAAATCATAGTCAAGCTTTCTTCAGTGAAGTCAAAATGGCCCTCGGGGTATGTTGTATCTTTAATAGAGAGAAAGATGGGAAAGATGTGTTACAGACCATTGATGGTGTTCTCGAAGAGAGAAATGACCGTGAAAGCTGAGTTGGATAGTCAATGAGATTATTTTACATATAAATGGCAGTTTGACTTACTTGAATAAGGCACATTTTTTGAAACCCTATCCAAAATCTTATTACCACCATCAAATTCTGATTAAGCCTCCTACAGATCCCATAACCTTCCACATATCAAGCTCAATCTGAAGGATGGACGGTAGGGGGAAAAGACTTGTGTCCTAGGACTGACTGTATCTTTAGAGGTAGAAATCCAGTCATACCCTCCCTTTTCCTTCATCAGATGACCCATAACTCTAATTATCTCTATTTAATATTTTCATTAAATAAGATTTAGCATATGTCTCATTTATAGCCAAAGTATTATCCAGCAAGGAGAAAATTATAGGATAAGTGAGATATACTCTTCAAAACCAAGTCGTCTCTATTTCACTGAAAAGACTTTTATAATAAAGGGAAATTTTAAGCTCAGTTGGAACCAATTAAAATAGAAAGAGGAAAACCTGGCAGTTGGGAGGGCAGACGGGTCTTTAGGAGAGGGACTCTTTCTCAATGGGCTGCAAAGAAAAGTTTTAGGCACAGAAAACAACAAGTTGGAGAATTGACTCTACACGTTCATCGACCTAGGCTGTCATGGAAGAAATGTTTAGAAACATTTCAGTTCTGAGAAAAGGTGCTACCAACATTTGGGGCTGCTGAACCCCTGCTATCAATTTTATTTTTAAACATTTTGCCAAAGTTGAGGTGATTTAAAACATGCTCCCTTAGAAAAATGCAAACTTTCCGAAAATGATGTCATTGTATGAAATTAATTATGCTGACTGCAGGAACCCAGAAAGCACCATACCTGTCAATATTTTCAGGTGAGAACCAGAGTTAGACTACATTTACTTCCAAAGAAATTCAACAAAACATCCATTCATATTAAAATAAAAATACTCCTACATGGTGTTAAAACTGAACTTGACAAAAATAGTCCCAATTGTGCACAAACCTGTGTCTTCCTCCTCCTGGTGGCACATTAATTAAGATGCTGAAAGCCCCCAGCTACTTGACGCCCTTGTTTGTTTTGTCAGAAGTGAATATGAAAAACACTGTTGACAGAGGATGTTGACAGTGTTGGCTGAGAAACCTGGTCTTGCAGCTTTGCTGTTAGGAAGCATTTAAACTGACTTGTATACTTGTTTAGATTGTGATACAGAAAACAGCACAAGAGGAGGCTCTGCTTCTGCTTCCTATGCTACCATCAGCATCTTTGTTCCAACCCAGAAGCACAAAGGAAGTCATTTTCCATCTCTTCTGTTACTCCTGAAAAGTCCGAACCAGGGAACATGGGACAAAGTTTGGATGTTCTTTTGAATACATCGTTCCTAAAGAATATTCTACTAAGTTTATTTAACATAACAAATTCATGGGGTGTGTGTGTGAGAGAGAGAGAGAGAGAGACAGAGAGACAGAGAGAGAGACAGAGAGAGACAGAGACAGAGACACACACACAGAGTTCTCTAAAGAAGAATAGCCATTTTTAAAATTTTGATTTAATAATGGGATAGTATTTAACCTCTGAATTCCATCTCACTGAAGAACAGAGAATAAGCCTTTCCTGCCCCTTTATGTCGTTTTAGCCTATCTTGGTAGCCTGATCCATAGTGTAGCTTCTCGGTAGTCTCCTTGAGTTTCCTGAAGCCAGGAGGGTCCTCTCCACAAACCTCTTGGTACATTTGATGAAGGGACACAAGACTATGCAATGATCATGTGAAGCCTTGTAGCAGAACAGTGATCTTTGCATTTAGACTCAAGAGAATGTATAGACTCATGCTATGCTGATGGGGGCATGCATCCTGGACAGCCGAGTAGCAAGAATAAACCAACCTCAGTAGAGTGGATAGGTAGATAGATCTGTAGGGTAAGCTTTTCAGAATAAACATCCCCAGGGGAGATGAAATTGGACATGGTGTACATGAAGAAAACCATCGGAGTGTTAAATGGGCTTTATGCTCTTCCTTAACAGCCAGGAGACCTTAAACACTAAATATTCTTGTCTTTCTACTTCTCCATTATCTGAGCATCTGTGACTCTGACAGATACAAGAACATTTCAGCGATAATATCTGAGGCGTTGACTTGTAATAAGAGCCTAACAAATTGTAAGACATTGTCGTTTGAGATCTTTGTCTCTCAGAAGAAACCTTGAGACTCTCAGATATATGTTGGTTGTGTATTACCACTTTCTCCAGTGGGATACACACACACACACACACACACACACACACACACAGAGAGAGACACACACACACATACATACACACAGGTGCACACAAACATGTGATATATATGTGTGTATGTATTTATATGTGTATGTGTGTGTATGTGTGTGTGTGTGTGTGTGTGTGTGTGTGTGTGTGTGTGTGTATTGCTTCAAGGGAATGTTTCAGCCATTATTAAATTCAGCCTTAATCCTCCAAGTATGCAATGAGCTAACTCTAAATTGATAGCAGTGAAGTCTAGCCTAGGAAAGACCAGGAGCATATGTTCTTCCTCCCTTCCTACATTTCTATAGAAAAAGATGGAAACAGTTCATTTTACAGTATCTTATTTTGCAGCACATCTGAGATTCACTGTAACATTTTTGGTGATGGCAGTGCAAGGATTAGGGATCAACTTTATCCCTTTGTATCATTATTTATATATCACACTCTATGGAGGACTGCAGGCCAACGCCTAGTAGCCATCAAGATGAAGTCTGAAATTCTAGGATTTCTGTTTAAAATGAAGACCTAAACTAGAGAATCATTCCATGTTTCCAGATTACATTCTAAGTGAAGTAAACAATGAAACTAATATTAGTGTGATATGAACCCATGGTTTTAATTTTCCTTTGGAAGTAGAATTTTGACACTCACTCTCAACTTGATAAAGGATTTCTCTGTTGACATTAGCTCGCGTACAAATAGCTTTGAGTTTTTATGTTCCCTGAACCTTATCCATATACCACACATATGTTACATGCATACATGTGAATTAATGTTTAGATTGTAACGCTAAGCAGAGGCTATAATTTGGCCTGAGGCTACCAAAAACATTTCACAATTATTTTTACATCTTTCCCGTGCTTATTTCCAACTTTAGTTTTATGGTAAGTTTTATGACAGTGTACGGTTCAAGGAGAAATAGTAATTTTTTAAGTGCCCCGAGAAAAAAAATCCACATTTTATGTGTTTAAAGAAAAAAATAATTAAAAGGAAGTATTTCTGTACAGGAATTCTATAAGCACATGACAGAAATTTAATTAAATGTGGATATTCCCACATCCTACTAAATGGTTACTATATCAGAAACTCTGGAGCTGTGGCAGTCAGCGATGCTCTTAGAGCAGCCAGTGGGCAGCTTGGTATTTGGTCAGGTTTGAGAAGCAGCCTTCCTTCTCATGGCCGTGCCATGGCATTTCAATGGGCCAGGGATTCAGGATTAATTCATAAGCACTGACTTTTTAAGTATATATTTAAGTGAAATTTGGAAAATGGAGAAGAGATCTAATCTACTGCAAACTCAGTCACGTTTTATGGTTTCATTTTTAAGGTCGGGGAGGAATTATATGAGAGTTTGTGTAACCCTGGATTATAGTTGGTTATTGGACCAGTTTGCTAGGCTGCTAAGGTCTTTGCATCCAGCTCTTAAAGCCCCTAGTGCATCGCATGGTCTAAGAAGGCAGATAAGATTAGGTATAACACAAAGCACTTCTCTGAAGCCTCTCAGTAAATGCGAGCCTATCAGTCAGCTGCGTGTCACTTTAATGTAACATGACACAGGTGATTTATGACAATGTTTGGGCTCGCAGTAGGTGCAGAGCACAGTCCTTTCATGGGTGGAGTTCTGTAGAAAACCACACAGTGTGAGAGCAATGGTCCCTTCTGTACCCAGGAACACCTTACAGTTTCTTGTCTTTTTTCAGTATTTGAAAGAATTTCATCCATACAGTCCATATTGGTGGGAAGAAAGGCCTGCCGTCCCATCCCTTCGATTCCGTCACTATCCCCGAAACATCACTTTTTCCTTCCAAATTCATGTGCTTTTTTTTTTTAAAACTGAGACCATGAATGTAGGACTGTGGCCTAGCATCCCAGTTCCCTATGAGGTCATAGTCCAGGGGGGTGCAAGCTTCCCATGTGGCTGTATACTGTGTAGAGATCAGCATAGTTTCACCACTGTGAGAAACAATCCTCCAATCACAAGGGACCTGTAAGGAACAGTACACCGTCATAGATAGCTTACCTACAAGTTTACTTATCTTGAAGTATTTAATAACTACAAGTATTTATGTTACAATTCATGTTCTTTATGACCTTTTAAAGAATGTCATCACGGTTTATCATCACACCTGTCAGACAAGGTAGTGTCATAAAATGTAGCCCTATTTAGCATCGCCGTTTGCTTTCATACTCTGGAAGTGGCTCCCCTTAATCCAAGAGTGCTGGGGGAAATTAGGGACCCGGTTGGAACGGTGTCCATAGAAACGATCCAGATTTTCCATCCAATGCTTGGGGCTGAACCCCCAAAGGAGTCTATGTAAATACTTTATCTGTAAGCAAGGCAAGAGTAAACCTGTTTTTTTTAGAAAGTAAAAACTAAGCATATTGATAAAATACACAGAAAATACAGAGTTTCTCTTGGGGAAATTAACTTACCAATAAGTCAGGGGTAGTAAGGCAAGCTGCAGAAGTATATTCTGAAACTTCACGTGCATTTTTGGTTTCAAAAGCCTAGTTCACTTATCAGTAGGCTTCGTTCATGGTTGTTGGATTCAAGAATGATCTCGATTGCCAGACCTCAATCTGTCACCATCTGTGGACACTGCAGTGGGCGCTTATGATCTTAGATTGTGTTGGGATGTTAATGTCTGAGGAGGTGCTGTGGGAAATTATGAACTTTGTAACACTGTCCAGAGGAATGACTCAGATTTTCTATCCAACGCTCGGGACCTTGTACGTGAGCTCGCCATGGAGTTACACGCCGAGGGGTTAAATAGCAAGAGGCATTGTTGAAGAAAATTCTAACCTCGTAGTAAAAGTCTACACAAATTTTCATCTGATAATGAAAAATAAAACCAAAAGTGTGTGTATGTGTTAATGAGGGGGGGTCAGAACATCAATTTCTTCATTTTATCACACTATCTTAAATCTTCAATATTTTAGGATTATTCAAATATTTTAATACTTTAGTATTTGGTGGGTTTTTTTTAATCATTTAATTATGTTTGTGATATGCCTTCTGCCAAGCAATCATACGCTAATAAGCTGCCCATCTGTTTATTTTCACTGAAGTGCTAGGATTTTGACAGAAAACACTACAGTTTAACGCAAAGGAACCTGGCATTCTGATCACATTAGAGGATATAAAGTTTCCAAAGACATTTAAGTCGAAGATACTTCTGCATCTCATGTAGGACTGAGAGGTACCTTAGTGGGAAGACTAAGTGACAAGCGGGACCCTCTTTTTCTCTAGCACTGTCTCGGGAGCACAGTCTTCTTTGCCACCACTGCTAATAAGAACCTTCGAGCTCTGACCTCTTCCAGTCCTCAAAGCACAGTGTTCGCAGAAGAGCTGAGGAGAAGAGAGGAGTCATTTGTTCTCTGGTGGCACCCTGCCCCCTGCTTGGCCATCGTGGGTGATCTCAAGCTTTAGCATCTTCAACCCCACAGTAGTGATTCATATAAAATATGTTTGTCATATTTTGTCGCTTCCACTTCTGTTGTCAACCAGAGCAAAGCTCCCAAATTTCTTGTGCAGGAAACAGTGAATTTCCATACATCAGCGCCCCAACAAAACAAAGCAACTGAATAACATTGAAAGGACGTGCAGGCCAGCATTGGAAAAGAGAAGAGCTCTGGTGTGGTAGTGAGCAGCAATAGGTACTAGTTGATGGTTGCTTTCTTTGCTCTCTAACAAAGCTTTTACTAAGGAGCAATCGGTTCTTGAGCTGAAGAGATGGCTCTTTGGCTTAGAGCGCCTGTTGCTCTTGCAGAGATCCCAGCATCAGTTCCTAGTGCCCACATAATAGTTAATGATTATCCTTGGCTCCAATCCCAGAGCATATGATGACCTCTTCTGATTTCTCAGGCACCAGTTGCCCATGTGGTGCACGTAGACATTCAGGAAAACACTCTCACAGTTAAACATAGATTTGAATTCTCTTGGTCTATAGTAAGTCTGAGACTTTACATTCCTAAAAGACTCCGGGCGATTAGATAACACTCATCCTGGACATTGTCCAATTTATATCAAGGACATATACCTTCTTATGGAACACAATTCCATTGGTGCCAGCTTCACGGGTTTTATGTGAAGTCAAGGGAAGAAACCAACGGAGGGAAATATTTTGCTTCCCATAATGCCTATGTAGTAAGAATGTCTCGAAAACGGAATGAAAGCTTGGGAGGCTAGATTGGCTCTCCTGTGAGGCTAGATTGGCTCTTCTGTGACTGGCGAGTGTTTGGAGAAACTTCTGTGTGTCTTAGGTGAGGATTCCATTAGATACTAACAACAGACCAAAGGGATAATCACTGAGTGGTAGAGTGTTGGGCTCTGAATGGCCAGATCAATTATAACAGAGTATGTATGGTACCTATCTGTTCTAGAGAGAAGGCCCAGCTCTTGGGAAGGGATTAGAGAAGGATTTCAGTTATTGTTATAGGATTTGAGCTGGGACAGTACAAAATAGTGGCAAATAACTGTCAGCAAGCCAACCAGAAGAAGGGAGACACCGTGGGTTTCAGGCAGTGTTGACGCATTAGCCCTAGGGCCTGAGCTTAACCTGAGTCTAGGCCTTAAGGTTTGGCTTATTTCCTTTTCATTTTGACACAACTAAGTGAGCGCCGGAACATGAGAGTGATCTCCGGATCACAGTTTCAAGTCGGCTCTTACAAAGCTCCCTGTTTTAACTCAGACCTGTTTCTCAAGGACTAGAGTAGTGGTGTAGAAACAAGGGTCCCAAGGAAAAGAATGAGCTCGTGGGTTGCTCAAGGACAAAGGATGGGTCTTAGAGGGTGAGAGTCCCCGCAGCTTGTGACTTTCTGAAGGACTGATGATGTAAATGAAAGCAAAAGAACAAGTTAGTGGCTAGAGAATGGGATGTTTCGAATTGAGTCTACGGAAAGCTAACTACTGGGAACAGAGACAAGGTCTAGTGTGTGGGAGCCCGAGGCACACGATGATGCCTCTCTGCGCCCGTGCCTCTCTGTTACTGTTTCTCTCTGTGTGAGAAAGAGAACCAGATCCACTGCTTTGAAAGTGTACTTTCTAATTGGGACCAGATTTGAAACTGACACGAGTCTACTGTGAACCCAATTATTTGACTGGAACACGTGTAAATGACACGCTAACATGCACATGCACTTGACAGTGAACTGAAACATCAGCCAAGCAGGTGATAAGACGTTAAAATTTAAACTCTGGGAAAATTAGGTCAGTCAACCATAAAAAAAAAAAAAACAAGATTTAATAAGTAGCAGATGACATTTTGTCCAACTCTATTAGATTTTGCAGTGCAAGAAAAATATAGGTTATTCAGATCAAGTGCTTACTATGCTGTGAAGGGCTGGGTGTTTTCTCTGCTTCAGGCTTGCAACATTTTCTACAAAATAAGGACATATGGCTACCAATGAGGTCATTCAGAACGTGCTCCCCTCAACATGGACAGCAGTTTAGCTGGTGCACAGGCATACTAAGAAGTTGAATAACTATTTGTAAATGGTTTTTCTATTAGAGTAATATTTTACTATATTCGTATTCAAATGTCAAATACCTTATCTGTTCAAGGGATCTGTCGAACCTTGATGAAGAGTTTTCTTTGAGAATTTACTTAAGCCAATATAACTGGTTCGTTCTGGCTTAGATATCCGATGAAGTTACCATCTAAAAGTTTACTTGGTTTAAACTGGAGCAATGTGGTAAATACGTAAATATTATAGGTGTTATTTTGTAAAATTGTAGCCTTCGTGAAACCTCTGATTTACCAGTCTTTCAAATCAGAGCATTTATGTTATATGTGCACATGCAGGTTCACACACACACACACACACACACACACACACACACACACACACACAGTGGTTAAACTCTTTTTTAAAAAAAGATTGACTTTAATTCTGGGTATCAAGAGATATGAACCTCCATGAAATACCTATCTTTTTTTTAAACCTATCCTTCACAACTAGATATTGTCTTCTGATGAGGGTTGTGCTGGACTTTAAGCAATGCTGTAACACTTAACGACAGTGAAGAGACCTGAACTGGTCTACAGTGCACTTCTTATTCCTGGCAGCTAGCAGTGAAGGATAACTAGGCACATGGCGGCATCTTGAACCTGGGGTCATGCCATTTGGTTTTCTACCTCCCTCTCTGATTCTGGTTCTTGAGTTAAATAAAACAAGAAAGAAATGCCCAGAGCTTTACAGATACACAACTCAAAGAATCTTATGTGTGATCCCTGGTTCTGTACACCAGTGCCCAAACATCAGAAATACACACTTTCAGCTTTAAGTTGCGTACTAGTTGTGTACTGTGTAGGTGCTATATTACGGTGTAGGAGGACGTGGATTGGAGACATCAGCCCTGCCTTAAAAGAATGACAGTGTAGTAAGAAAAATTCAAATTTCATAAGCTCCAGGCCTTATATATGTAATAGAGACATATTGTAGGAACAATTCCAAGAGAATAGAACACACAAGACCCTTCAATCATGGAGTTTATATTCTTATAACTTTATTTCTACCTCTTCTTATTGTTTACAACTTGCTTGAACCATTGTTTCAATCCATGCAGTTTAGAGATTGCTTTACCTGTGACAGGGAATGAAGAAGTGACTGACATATCTTCCAAAGAGCAGGGATCACAGGGGCTGTGCACTTTGAAAGAGAGCCAGCAGCAGCAAAAGCAGCAGCTTTTAAACCAAGAATGCTTATTCTGTATGACACCAAAGATGAGGAGGCAGGCTAACCTATCTTGGCAAGAAGTCTCTCAGAGAGAGCTAACTCAGGTTGTGGGTATCAAAGAGGTGGAATCATCATTGATGCTCCCTGCACAGGCTGTCAACACCCATGCATGGACCAGGGGAAGGCCTCGCCATTTCTGTAAGTCTGAGGCACTGAGGTCCTTGACTTGGCTGTGCTCACACCAATACTACACATCTATTCAGAACTCCATCTGTTTCCCACAGACTATCGTTCCAGCTTTGTAAGTGATGTTGGATGCATACTTCATCTGTGGATATCAATTAAGACTTTAAAAGGAAGGTTTGGAGAGCACAATCCTTAAGAAGGATGCCTTACACTATTGCAAAATAACTCAAGTAATAACTTCTATTCATATCTACTGTTGTATCATCATGTCTTTAATAAAAAGTATGTGGCACCGAGCCTGATAAACTTACTGTATAATTAACCTCAGGCTGTAGGTTGTGTATAGGTTATGGGCAACCCTGAGACATGGAAACATGCTCTAGCTTCTCGGGAAAAAATGTAGAGCGATCTAACTGAAGACTTTTCCAACACAGACCTGAACATTTTGAGAAGCCTAGGACTGAAGAAGTCCTTAGATCTTGAGGGCATCTCATATAGTAGCCCAAAGAAAAGGCAAACCTGCCTTCTGAGTAGAGATCTGTGTGAACAACAGTATGTTGTCTGATGCCAGTGACCCATGACAGACATAAAGAGGGTTGCACATAACAGAACGCCTGCCAGGAAAGCATTTATGGTGAACTGGAATGGTACCAATCTCTACGAGAATGTGGCCTATAAAACTGATTATGTTTTTGCAAGTCATTCCATCTGTAAGCAATGTGCATGAAATATGTTTTGTTAAAATAAAGAAAATTGAATTCAAAGTGTGCAGTAAAAATTATCCTATCAGCAAGAACATCAACCTAGAAAATTGGATGTGGTGATTTCTCATATTTCAACATTTCTCAATATTATGGGGTAGTTCTTCTACTCGTGGATCAGCCTGCCAATGCTATGAATTTGTATTTCTTTTGAACTTTTAGTCTTTAGCAGACAGTGACAAGCAAGGATTTGTTGGTTGAATTTTATTCATTCATATTCAATTTACTTCAGGTCAGACCAAGGGAACTCCGAGTGTCATGATTATTTTAACATCACAGATAGATCAATAGAAGCTTAGGATCAGATTCTGAAAAGGTCTGAGAAAATTATCAGTCTTTGTTTGAGAAGATGGTTTGCCTCCTAAATTCAGCCTGGTTGACTTCACAGAACTAAGTAACTACAAGGACCTTAATCAGTTATCACTGGTCTAGATCTGCCTGTCCATCATGTGATCCATTGGGAGCTCAGTATTGTTTGCCTAACTTTTAAACTAACTGTTACCAGTAAAATGTAAAGACTATAATTCAAAACAAAAGAAGAAAACATAGTTTATTTTGGAAGTTACTGCCTTCCTAAAAAATATACTGAAAATCCCTATGTGTTCGCTGCTTGTGGTAGTGATAGGCAGTCAGGGTTCGACCACTCCTCATGTGGTGCCTTTTGCTCTGGTCTGAAGCCACACACTGCTGGGATGCCAGCCTTCATTTGTAAGATGACATCCCCAGATGCTCCCACTCTCCTGTCCTCTAGAGACATCTTAGTCCCATTCTGTAACCAGTTCTTTACATTCCTGAAAATTGCACAAGGGCCAATTCCTTGATGAAAGATTTCCCTGTCCAACCAAGTTAAAAAGAGAGAGAACTTGAAGGAAGGATCAAACAGAAAAAGGTGGATGGTCTATGCTTGTGTATTTTATTTGAGAAGTCAATTAAGGATTCTTATAAAGTTTGCAAACATAGAAACAATAAAAATCAGAAAGAAACAGAGAACATAAAGAAACAAAGATAAAGTCTTTATCTTCCATTCCAACCTAAACACTTTGGCTTCCTTTCTTGGAGCTCATGCAAGCGTTCTAATGAGTTCGTGTTAGTGTCCTTAACACTTATGCAAATAATAATGTGTCTTCATTTAACTTTGTGTTCTGCCTTTTCTTCAGATTTTCAGTGGCAGAGGAAGTAAATAAGACACTTCTCTCATCCCCGCTAATGGGAAGCATTTCCCCTTCTGACTGGGTATTTAGTAGAATTGATGTGTTTTGATTCTAAATACACACTGTAAACGAAACAGTAACATGCATTTATCATCTAAGCGTTCTGGGCTTTCTTCCATCATCCTGTTCGTACAAATAAAGGAAACTTTATTTGTGTTCTGTTTCTCTGTCTCCTGGTTTGCTGTGTTTTCTAATTACCTGGGATATCTGTATGGCCTCATGTACGGTCAGGTGCTCAGACAGTTCCAACAAACAGAGCAACTATGCTTACTTTTCAAAATCAAATGGACGTGTGATAACGTTAGATAATTCTTTACAAAAGGAAGAAAAGGTAGCATGAAAAAGAGTAAAGCTGACTGACAGAGCAGTGTGTGTTTATATATATTTTATTTTATATTTAATATAGTATATTACTACCATGTAATATATAATATATTTATGTGTTTTATATAATTAATATAATATATTATATATGATATGTATATTAAGGTGGGGAACTTATAAATGATTCCTAAAATCAAAGCAAACGTTATTCAGGAAGAGCCACAGACAACATGTCCCCATTTGTGTGAACAGATAAATGAATGTACAAGAAGAAAAACTAATGGTTTCCTGAGGCTCAGAGTGTGAGTGGTGATAACACTAAGAGAGTCCCAGTGACTCTTCATGAGCATGGGCTACTTTAAAGGGAAGATCATTTGAAACATGGATGGTGGTGTTGCTTTCATATCATAAGCAGCTAGGATAGATGGATATGTAGACATCATTGACTTGTACCATTCAGGCAGGTGATATCTCCCCATATAATTAATAAAGCTGTTGATAAACCCAAGTATAATACTTTCAAAAGGAGCAAGTTAAGAGCAGTCTTTTATTAGGTTCTGGGTCTCCTAGAAGCAACTTAAGAAAATGAGGCTCTCCTAAGTTATAGCCAATAGATTTAAAAGTTGTGACTCATTACCCTCCTTTTCTAGAAAATGCGTGTACAAGTAAAAATTGTCACACATGTTGATAACCAAAAGTTATGCGGGAGGTAAAGAATAAGAGTCAGTCTTAAGTATGTCTAGCATCATGGAGACTTTCTGATTTAAATGCTTTGAGATTGTGTTTCTTGGATAACTTCACTGTAAGATCTAAACTTCGTTTTCTGGCATTTCACCTGTCAGTCCTGAATCCTAGGCTGCCCCCCAGAGCCTTTCAATTTTAGAGTTTCAGTTTTATACTATGTAACTAAATAAACTCACATGCCATCCGTTGACTTTTCCCCTTGACTATTAGTCCTCAGTGAGGTGAATTCATTCGCTTTCCAAATCAGCTTCATTTAACATTTCTAATGCATTGGTCATAGGGCTCGCCTGCCAAACGTCTGTGGACGGTGATCGAAGAGTTCAGGCCCTTTCAGCATCTTTCCTTTCCCAAGTTTGATGATCAAGGACTGCGGATGACATCTTACCACTGTGCTCTTGCAGTGCCTGGACTAAAACCCTCTGGGGCTTTTCCAATTAATGGCTGAATGGCGTTTCCCATCACTGATATCTGAGCTCACTGTACCCTAAGAAAGAACCCTCTCTTCTCTCCTATCCTAATAACCCTAGCAGAGGGCCAATCCACACATTAGCTGCTGACGGGATACTTTGGAAAATAATATGAACATTTTATGAAATCATCATTTTTCCATTTAACTCTAATACACAAGATTTATTATTACTATTATTATTAATAAAATTATAGTCATAGAAATTAATAGGGCAATAGGATCAAGAGAAAAATCAAAGTCATAAATATGGGCTAAGAGCTGATGGGATTTCATAAAAACAAAATAAAGGCCACAGGAAGAGTTAGGACATCCCTATCAAAAGTATCCTTGTCGATGCTTTGAGTAAAGAGAATGATTTCATAATGATAAATGTTAAGGTTTTAAAAAACTAATGTTTAGCACAGGACTGGTTCATAACCTTTGCTCCTCTGTATTCTAAAACAAACTATAGACATATTCTGTCAGTGAGACACCCTTCAGCGAAATGGTACATCTGTATCCTACTTCCAAAAGAATGGAGGACCCTGAACATAGCTTAGTTTATAAAAGCACTTGTCATTAAACCTAAAGATCTGAGTTCAGTTCCTGAGAACAACACAGGAAGGAAAGAGTGAACACCTAAAAGTTGTTTTCTAACCTTCAAACACACACCATGGGGCATGTGGAGTGCACTTACATATATGCACACAAATAAATAAATAAACAGTGGATGGATGGAAGGATGGATGGATGGATAGAAAGATAGATAGATAGATAGGTAGGTAGGTAGATAGATAGATAGAGAGATAGAGAGATAGAGAGATAGAGAGATAGAGAGATAGAGAGATAGAGAGATAGAGAGATGATAAAGAATTAGCGGCAAATAATAAATTGAAAATTTGAAGAAATATATAAAAACAATATGGAGGATCAGAAAAATTGCAAAGTGTTACATTTCTTACAATGTAGCCCCATTTTATTAGGCTACCATATGCTACATTGTAATATTAGGGTATAAGGTGAACTATGTAACCTGCTGTCAGGTATTTCTTGTGTGCTCTAGATACAATAGATACAAACTTTTTGTGATTGGTGATTCTCCATTATGTTTCTTTATTTAGTATGTGTGTTTGCATCAATTGAAAAGAGGAAACATTATTATTACATTTCCTGTCTTTGATATTAGTTTTGTGTTGAAATACATCTTATCTACCAATTAAATTTGTTTCAGCGGCTGAGCGGCTAGTTTCAACTTAATTCTCTCATTTCTTCCTTTTTTTGTTCAAGCAAAGTGCCATTTAATTTATGGCCTCCTTTTTTCCCTTTTAGCCTAAGCTTCTTAGAAAATAGCTTCTTGGGGCTGGGGATTTAGCTCAGTGGTAAGCGCTAGGCCCTGGGTTCGGTCCCCAGCTCCGGAAAAAAAAAAAAAAAAAAAGAACCAGAAAATAGCTTCTTAGACTGTAAGTCCTCATTTAGCCCTTCTTAGTCCTGTGGATTCTGGCTGAGGGATTTGAATCTTGACAGTCATTCACCAGCTATTCCTGTAGGTCATCCTATTCCAGTTCTTCAGCCATATCAATTTTCTTCAAAAGAGCTTATCAATGTGTTTTTATAGGCGTTCAGGTATTGGAGCAGCCATATATTTTTTAATCAGAGTCAGTTTCTTAGAACAGCACAGAATTCATAAGCACTCTCGCACCTGTAGAATCACTTAGAAGCTACTTGAGGCTGAAGGTGGGTCCTGAGTGTTCCCTCGGTTGTCATCAGACTGCATTTTACAGTCTGGCTAGGGAGTCTCTGTCCCAGCGTGAATCCAGGGATTACATGTGTTACACAGTGGCACCATCTTATTCTTGCATCTCTTCACTTGGTAAGGTTTTTAATTTAGGTAAATATTAATATGGGCTCTGTTTAAATTTCAGTTGTTAGTGTTAGGATCCTTGGCTAACAGGGGATACTGCCAACTGATAAAATATTAATTCTATTACTTTGTATGCAGATATCTGAAAACCAGAAGCAATTACCCCAACTCTAATTGCTTCATAGATGAATACAATTATGATGTTACACTCATTCTGTCTGTATTCTCAGTATAAAATAACATCCACACAAGACAGTCAGAAATTTCATTTAAAAGTAAACCTTACCAATGTGAAATATATTAAGGCAATAAACCAAGAGATTAAACTTTCATAAACAGTAAGAGCTCATTGTTTTGTAAATGAGTGTGTAATAATATCTGAGCCGCTCAAATGAAACCGTAAAACTGACTGGGGGCCTCACTTTTTTTTCAGCAAACTTTTGATTTATCTTTTTAATCTGTTCTTAGCATTGTCTAGCAATTAAACACTGGAAATGGGCCTGCATCTTCTTGCCACATCACTCTTCTCTCATTTCACTTCTGTCATTTCTTTTATAATGACAAGCAATTTAGGGGAACCAGAAACAATTAGGCTGTAAGTAGCGCCTGCTGTTACAGGTGTTTCCTGCTAATGAATAAAAATGACGGGGATTATAGAGAAGGTGAGATTTAAGGAAAGCTCTCTTTGGGGGGTTTGAAGATTTAAAGATCTGAGGGCAACATTTGGAAAGTTAAGCAGAGATTCCCCAAGACATAGTTACATCAAAGTAATTTGAAAGATGGGAAGGTAGCTGCCAAAGAATTCTTACCTACAGTCTGGACGACTGAAGTCACCCTTTAAGGACAATGGTTCTCTGTGCATTGCGACTCTGTGCAAAGTATGTTAGAACGCTATGATGGGCCGCACCCTGGAACTACAGACCCAGTGGACCTGCAACAAAGACAATAGTCTGGATTTGCTCAGGTCTTGGGTTATGTGGCTGTGACAGACTCAGAGGCCACACTTCTGAGAATCACTAGACTCATAGAAAGAAATAGCTTTTCTTCTCTTTCTGTGTCCTCCCCCATGGGAAGAACTGAGGATGTTTGCCAAGAAACTCCCAATGTCATGTTCTGTGTCACTAGCACATGAAAAGTAACAGGTAGTTGTAGACTTGTTTGTGATGAACAAAACACAGGTGTCATCTAAGGTTGAGCTCCACCAGAAATCCCCCTCTTATTCAGGGCTGTGTGCTCTCTTCTACTGAAGAGAGTCCATCTGAAATATGGTCTGGGACATTGTCCTTTCCTTAAGGTGGAAAGTCTAAGGAGCTGTGAGTGTATTCTGAAATCAGTAACTGACTTGCTGTAGAGCAGTTGAGGTAATCAGGCACCACCATAGTCATTAAAAATAAATCTGCTGCTTAGACTTCACTCTCCAAAGTCACCAAGCAGGACAGCAGAGTCGCCATAATCTTTAAGCTTTGCAGGAACAACTTCAAAGAGTGGTGTCCACCCAACGGGGGTCTGTTACCACTAACGACTCCCTGAAATGACTTGGATAGCAGAGTTTCCAGTACATATTGTCAGTGTCACTGATGAGCGTAAGTGCCAGGCGCTCTGCCTGGATTTCACCATAAACATGTTTACTAGGAAATTCAGATCACTAAACACAGTACTTGGAAACAAATTCTTGCTCTAAAACCTATGAGAATGTACGTCTTTTTGACGATTGTTGACTGAGTCCCTTTATATATGTAAGACATGTTCTTAGGGCTTAAGATATATCAATGCAAAATTCAAAAATGGCTGCCCTGTTGAGCTTTGGGTTAGGTAAAGGGGTAGAATTAATGGCACCAGTCAATGGTAAAATTCTGTGTGGGGAAAAATGGAAGTGAGTTCTGTTAGGCCATTGTAATCACTCAGAGGAAAGATTCTGGCATCTAGTAGCTCTAGAGCTAATAGAGTATATTGCAAGTATTAATATCAGTTTCTGTAGGACAGGGCTCTGGTCAAAGTAAAACTGAAAATGTGTTTGGAGTGTTCAGTATAGTGGCATTTTGTTTTCTTTTGTTTTTTGTTATTGTTGTTTTGGTTTGGTTTTGGTTCTTTTTTTGAAGACTTTCTTTTTATTGGATATTTTCTTTATTTACATTTCAAATGTTATCCTCTTTCCCAGTTTCCCCTCTGGCAACACCCTAGTCCATCCCCTTTCCCCTGCTTCTTTGAGGGTACTCCCTACCCACTCACCCAATCACTCCCTCACTCCTCCCCACTCTGGCATTTCCCTACATTGGGACATCTAGCCTTCACAGGACCTCTCCTCCCATTGATGCCCAAAAAGGCCATCCTCTGCTACATATGCAGCTGAAGCCAGGGGTCACTCCATATGCACTCTTTGGTTGAAGGTTTAGTCCCTGGGAGCTCTGGGCTGTCTGGTTAGTTGATACTGTTGTTCTTCCTATGGGGTTGCAAACCCCTTCAGCTCCTTCAGTGCTTTCTCTAACTCCTTCAACGAGGACCCCATTCTCAGTCCAGTGGTTGGCTGCGAGCATCCTCCTCTGTATTTGTCAGGCTCTGGCAGAGCCTCTCAGGTAGCAGTTATTTCAGGCTCTTGTCAGCATGTACTTCTTGGCATCCCCAGTAGTGTCTGTGTTTGGTGACTGTATATGGGATGGTCCCTCACATTTTAAACAACTATGCCAAGACTTCCCTCTGTTTACCTTCCTCATTCCTAACTTTGCTGGATTCTCATCTGAGTCAGAAGTACTGTCCCAAAATCCAGTAAACTTCTAGAATCAGTGGGTACATGCACCTCCATATTTAATGCTGTCTTTAAAGAAGACATGGTTATAAGATATGATTTGGTTTTGTTTTCATTTAATTAAGATGTATCTTAAGTTCACTTTGCATATAAGGCTCTTGTTTCAAACTTTAGAACTTGAAGGGCCTTGATGGGCAATGGGGGTGTGTTTGGCTCTCACCATCGTTGAGATGGGAATGAGTGTTTAATAGCATTGACAGGCAATGCTTCCATGGATACTGTCCAAACAGAAGGTACTTCTCTTATTCCCAACAATTCTCTCAGTTTACTGGATGAATCTACAATGTTTGCTTATGTATCCAACAACACTACATGACTGGTACCTGTCCCCAGTTCTGTTGCCCCCTGTTTACAAGCTCATGACTGTTACCATGCTCATGGTCCTGTGGACAGTCTACATGCCATAGCAACTTCATTCTCTTTGTTGTTATGGATTCAAAACTGTTCTTCCCCATAGTCTTTGTGTAGTTCATAGTGACACCCTCATCTCCATAAGCTTCCAGCCTCCATCTTTCTCTCCTGCAAGGTCCCTTTCATACCCAAGACCCAAGGGAAATGCAGTTCTGATTATGTCTCTGAGAAACTAAGAATCACTTGACTTCTCACGTGTCCTTTGATTTTTCCTTTAGTGTATTCATGAGGATAAAGAAGCGTGGACACTCTGCTGACTTCTTCAAGTCCTTCTTCTCCATCTTCTCCATGAATATCACCTTCTGCCCATGACCAACTAACATTTCACTCATGTTCAACCGAACTCAACTTCTGTTTTATCTTAGCAAACAGGACTGAACATGTCTCTTTGTTTTCTGGAAGCAGAGGAAATTTAATGTAAGAATAGCTTCAAATGATTGAGAGACTTTTATGACTCTGATTCCCAAATGACACACAAAGTCCATCTTCTATTTTCCTATGTCACTTCTCGGTCACTTTCCCAAGTAAGTCCAGCATCTCCACACATGGATTGCAGGTTATCCAGATTCCCACACAAATACAAACAAGATAGTAGATATTCAAGCATAATTGACCTGTGACGCTTCAGTCCTGCCCCTCAGGTATTCAGACAGTCTCTATTTGAACATGACTATTGTCTGGTATGTTTTAAGGAAGTGGATTTCTAGTGTGATTCATTTTAAAATGCTGACATTAGGAGGTTGGAGGACCTTGTGCAGGAATTAGACTGGGGGATACATTGTTACTGTTCTACCATTCAGGAAATGCACTGAACTCAAACCAAATAAAAAGACACAGAGGAAAAGTGACAGATCTCATTCAAATACTTAAAGCCAAGGAAATGAGAGCTTCATATCCATGGTCATGTGCTTAGCATATTAAGGACCACTTTGCCTTGACGGGAAGGGAAGCCCAGGCAGATCTGTGGGTCTGCACAAACCTCCTAGAAGGACATATAGCAAAGGCTGGATGGAGACTTTTAACCTTCTCATTTATCCCTCGTGATTTTAACAAGAAGACTAAATGCAACTGCAGAGATGGCTCCATGCTTCAGAGTGTGTTTGGTTCCCTCTCGGGTTGGCTCACACATGCCTGTAATAACAGTTTCAAGGTGATCTACCTCCTCTGACTGCTACAGGTCCCTGTACACTCTCTCATGCCCACCCCGATAGAGACACTAATAATAAAATGACTTTGTTTTAAATGAAGCCCGTGGCAAATAGCCCATTGGTCTACTTCTACCTATTTTCACATCTCTGAGCTTCACTTCGGGGGCCATAATCAAAATGGTTCAGAAAAAAATGCCCTCTCCTACCTCAGCAGGGAAGATTTATGCCTTTGACTTTGAAGTCAACAACTGTGTAGCCTTTAAAACCAAATCAAATGCAACATCAAATTACCTTGTATTCATTTAAGTGAGTTTTCAGATTTATGGCAGATGGGCACAGATCCAGACAGCTAGGGAAAGGACAGTCACTGCAGACGTCTGCATGGAAGGAATGTGTAGTAAATACTTGGGAATTAATTATGTGTAAGGTTAAGGCCCATTTCTGAAAAGAGTTGGGGGCAATTTATCCTGCAATCAGTTTGCAAGCTCTCCCAGTGTTACAAAGCTGTAGGTGGCTTGGGCGTGGCCAAGCAAAACTGATTTCCTTTCTCACTGTGACTGATCCTTCAGACTGGCAGAATCCACTGCTTACTGCACACCCTGACCTTTGCATAATCACCAGTGCTTTCTCACATAGAATGGTCATTGACAAGCCTGTAAAAAATAGTGTGTGTGGAATGGTAATCAGGCAAATATTGACCTGACTCAGGAAATGCTCTTGGAGTTAGTGAATGGTATAAGGACCAATTTGTGGTTATTTGCAGGTTTCCCATAACTTTGTGGATCTCAACTATCTTTTCAATAAGGGGTTTTATGACAAAAAGGGGAACATATTCATTGAGAATGGAAGCAAAATTTAGTGTTGTAGGATCTTAAATGGATTTTCAAAGGGGATCTTTAGAACCCAACGTAAATTGCAAGAAGTATAAAAGTAACCTAAATTAATTGAAAAAAAAAATGAGTTTCTGGGTGAGAAATGGTTTGTTTTATTTGTTTTGTTTTGGTTTGATTTTAAGACAAGAATACAAACATTCTAAATATGATAAATGTAAAATGCTAAAATAAAAGCATTGTGTGGTATTTTGTGATCAGAGTGTTAACCACACGCGCCCCATCTCTCCACCAAGCCATACTTGCTATTGCAAGGAAAGGTATCAGAGATGTCTAGGCTGACCCTGGTACCTGCAATTGTCAATAAAACATCTATTTAATCATGGCTAAAAATAATAGTACATTCATTGAAACAACACTACACTGATGTCTCCATTACTGACAGACCCTAAGCAGATAGATCTGAGAGCTTCCCAGTTGCCCATCTAGAGAGGGAGTGTAACAGATCAATGGGCATCTAGAGATTGATCAACTCAGGACAGAACAAAGTTGCATAATATTTTGCTTATCTTACATTTGATTATATTTTAACATTTCTACCTGGAGTCACTTTTGAGTAATATCCTGGACCCAAGTATGCCATCTTACGAGTATTTTCTTATACACAATCTTCTTTTCCTTCCCTCTTTTCTCCTTTTATTAAATATAGATGGTTTGCTCATATGATAGACCCTGTTTCCAGTTTCCCTTTCCTCTGCTCAGCCCAGTTCTCCCCCACCTCCCTCCCTTCCACATCCTCTCCCTTTATCTCATTAGAAAGAAGAAGCTTCTAAGAGATGATGACAAAATAAAATATACAAGGATTAAAAAAAAACAAAAACAAAAACCACATACAAAAATCAAGTTTGGCCAAGTAACCCAACAAAAGGAAAAGAGCCCCAAGAGAAGGCACAAGGATCAGACAGCCACTTGTGCTCACACTCAGGAGTCCAGTAAACATGTTAAAGTGGATGCTATAACAGACACAGAGGATGTGGTGTAGACCCATGCGGGCCCTGTGCCTGCTGCTCCAGCCTTTACTCTGGTGATTTAGAGAGACTTCTCCACATGTCCTCTACTTCCCCTGGCTTAGACTCTTTCTGCCTCTTTTCAGCAGGGCTTCCTGAGCTCTGAGGAGAGAACGCTGATGGACATATCCCATTTAGAGTGAACCAAGGTCTCTCTTTCTGGGTATTGTTGGGCTGTGACTCTCCTTATTTGTTCCCGACTGAGCCAAGGCTTTAATCAGTGCTCAAGCCTTTAATCCTAGCACTTGGGAAGCAGATACAGTTGGATCTCTGAATTCGAGGCCAGCCTTGTCTACAGAGAGAGTTTCATGACAGCCAGAGTTACATTGAGAAACTCTGTCTCAAAAATAAATAAGTTAATAAAAATAGCCCTCCACATACTCTTTTTAAAAGTTAGGCCATGTGTGCAGGCTTGTGAGTGGCAATGAAAGAAGCTGGAAATAATGGCAGACAAATAGTTTGTGCCCTTCATTGCGAAAACCTTCATCAGCAGATTTTTGCCTTGATCCTGCATCCTTGTGCGGCACCGACTTTTTGACTTGTCATGATCCAATATAATTTGACATAGTTCCAGAAGAATCTTAAGTTAATATCAACATAGAATTTCTTAAAACTCTCCTTAGCTCCTGTATTTGATTTTCTGAAGTCACTGATTCAAGTAAAATTTCTTTTTTTCTTTTTCTTTTTCTCTTTTTTGAGATCCAATGTCTGATTATTTGTTACTGCTAGAGACTTATTTTTGACTGGACTCAGACCTAGAAGTAGACGCTCTTAGCAGCAACAGTCTAAGTCTCTTGCCGATCTGTTCCTGGCGGTTTTCTTTGGCCTCCTTCATTCTCTTGGCCAAAAGTTTAGCATCGTTTGCAGCCTCCTCCTTGTTTTTCTTAGTGCGTTGCTTTCCAGAGCAATACGTCAGCGTTTGTGACGCAGGACATGTGGAGTAACAAGAGGCTGACTCTTGGGTGCTTTGGTCTTGGTCTTCTTACCTTCCGTGTTTAAGGGCTTTCTGATAACATAGTGGCCGACATCATCTTCTGTGGAGAGCTTAAAAAGCTTTCAGATTCTACCAGCTCTTTTAGACGAGGCACAGTAGTATCTCTCAGTCCAGAATATCACTCTCTCCTTTTATTATCATTGTTTTTTATAAACCAAGTTTAGAACACTTAGATTGGCATCCACAATGCATCCGCGAACAGACTTGCGCTTCCTCTCCCATGTTCTCCTTGGTCTGTAACAAGAATGCCCCTTACTCAACAGCAGGCACACTCAACCATGGGTCAAAACTCCTTGCTTCATGGGAAAACCTCGCTTGTCGTTCCCACCGCTGATCCGGACCGCGTAACCCTTCCTTCCACTCTTCACCAAGAGCATCAGCAGCTACTACTGTGGCCATGCACTTCTCACAGAACTTAGGAAGCTTGCGTCCATCATCCACTTCAGCGAGTTTCTGACAGCCAGGGGCAGGGACGGAGATATTCACCTTCATCTTGACATAGCCAACAGCTTAGGAGGTGTCAAGTTTGTGTTTTGTTTCTAGAGAGTGTCTTTCTGTGGTGCATAGGCTGGCCTTAGGCTCATGTTCCTCACAGTCCAGCCTGCAATTATAGGTGTCTGTTGTTATGCCTGCATTTAAAGTTGCCTAGCACTCTTCAAATATATAGTTTTGGGTCATAACACAAATGATTATACTAACTCCTTGATGTTTTCAACCTGGTCAGATGTGATTTACCTGTTGGACATACTTATCCTAAGTTTAAAACACTGACCAGTAGAGTTCAGCCACACATACTAAAATTAAGCTATTCTCACCTTTTCCCACGGCGACGTTGGAGCTGCATACTGTGGGATCCCTGTAATCTGACATCTCAGGCACACTGCACCAGGATCTAACTGGGAAAGACACAAAATATGCTTTGGCAAATGATCCGTCAACTGACCCGTGAACAAAAGCGAGATTGGGTTGCCCTTTGAAATAAACCCATTTGAATTTTATTCTCTTCAGGGCACCTTGTGTTTCTAATCTTGTGAAAGGTTAGTATTCTATCCCTCAGAGCAAGACTGGAGAGGGAGGAGACGTCTGCTCTGGACGATAATCTCCTGCATGGTTGGAGTTGGAAGAGGAAGATGAACCATCCGCATGCCCAAATGGAGGGGAGTGTGCAGGGACCAGGTCACATTCATCAGGACAGAGTCCCTGTCAGTTTAACCAAAACAACCAAATCCAGCACACTGCCCTTTGAAGGAAACTTTGCAGGGATTTAAAAAGAATTCCTCCGCAAGCAGAACTTCCTTAATTCTTTCACACAGATTAAATTTTCTTCTTGAAAGTCATGCTGATTGTTTTTCTTATAACACTCCATTGAGGAGAGTTAAAAGGTGTGGCACGTTACTGTGTAAGCTAGGCTTAAATAATAGTGAACAAAATATCAACTAAGAGGAAACAATGAAACTCAAGTAGTTTCCTTGAGTTTCCTTTTATTTATAATCTACATAACCCCCTAAATGAAATACATAATGAAGTATATTCCTACACTAAAAATTTACCACTATATTAAAGTCCACCTGTCTCTCCTTTGGATTTAATTTGACTTAAACAGAATGAAAAAGTAAGATACATATATTCAGTACTGAGAAACTACCTGAGAGCTCATTAATTGCCTCTTTATCTGTATTAATTCTTTAATTTTATGCATGCATACAATGTATTTTCATCAGATTAGTTCTTAAAGAGGATTATTTCTAATATTTTAATATAATTGATTATATAGAGAAAAGAGCCATCATCCAAACACAAATACCATGTTTGTTTGTTTGTCTCTTGAGGTACCTTGGTAGTGGCCATCCAACCTAGGGCTTCTCACACACTGGACAAACACTTTATCACAGACCTATAATTTCCAATCAGATTTGATGTTTTCAAAGAACATAAGGCCATAACTCTGTACAAACTATAGGCAAGTTAATAAGGCTGAGTGGAAAAAGAAATAGTCTTCCCAAAGGAACATCACAGCAATTGGTTATCTGACACCAAATAATCAGTTCCAAAAATATAGGTAAACGTAGCAGTATACAGACTGAGCAGTTTCTGCTTACTCATTTATGAATATATATGCATACACATGTCCACACATGTATATAGCAGCAACTAATGAAAATGGACGCCATGAATTTGAAAGAGGGCAGGAAGGGTGTATTTGGGAGGGTTTGAAGAGAGGAAAAGATAGGGGCAGATGACGTTATTACATTATCAAAAATAGAAATAGCAATTTTAAAAGTACTGTAAGAAAATCTGTAAATTTCTGCCAGAGCAAATTTAAAGCCTATTTAGGTCAACCCAAAACCAGTTCACTTGTGGTTGGTTGGCTCTTCTATAATACCTTATGTCTTACAGACCATAATTCAGATCTTTATGGTTTCTGTCTTCATCAAATGTTTGACACTTACCTTTGGGTTGAGACATCTGTGTGCATTAGGCTGGTCACTTGATGCCGATGACACTAAAGATTACAGAACAGAGTTGGGTCTGTGCTCCCTCCAAGTCCTACCCAACAGATTCAATGGGTATGTAAGTGAGGAGAATGGAAGGCGTTGACTTTTCTCTCTTTTGATGCCAACTGCTGGTTTTGTGAACATCATTATAATTAGTCACTCTGTTCACTGAATGTCTACCAGAAGAAAATAAGCAAGAATTTCAGGTTTATAGGCATTTGTATCTAAGACTTTTATTTGGGCTGACTGCATATTAATGAATGTTGGAGTTGTATTGGCTTGTGGTAGCCTCAATTTGAGAACCTTCACTGGGGAAAGCAAACTAGTGTGGTGAAAACTGTTACAGTTGACCGTGTATGATTTCCTTCCTTTACACCTCTGTTGGAAAGTAAATTTCTCAGCCTCCTACTACTCCTAGTTTCAGATGGACCTGAACTGAAAGAGTATCATACAATTTTAGCTTTAAGTTAAAACACTTTGGTGCGATTATTCATGCATCCTTGAGCCTGCACAGCTCGTCCTTCCCCAGAGTCTTTAGCTTCTATTGTTTGTTTTCTGGGCTTAAATGTCGCCCTACTTACGCTGGGTCATGTGTTCTCTCTCCTCCTTGGCTATTAATCATCCCTGAGACTGTCAAGTCTTATTCTTCATTTCTTCACACTACATGTTCCTTTCTTCCCATGGTCTTGAATCAACCTGCCATCCAGTGATCAGTCAGTGAAGAGGGGGCTACCTGGGCTGTATGTGGCTGTGAGGAGTTACAGGTAAAAGAAAGGAGCACAACCTGTCATGGCCTCTTGGTATCCTGGGGCTCCTTCCTTGTGTGTGTGTGTGTGTGTGTGTGTGTGTGTGTAAATTACACATATGTTAGGAATAAACATATATTTCTAAATGCAATAATATAACCTGTTAGTCTAGGCAATATTACTTGTGTGTGTGTTATTAGGGCTGACCAGTTAGAACTGGATAACCAGTTGGTGTCCCTTTTTAATAATTTATGTGTATGTGGCCATGTCACCAGAGAGCATGCCACATATGTGTCACGGGCTGTGGGACTCAGAGAGAGCATCAGGTACCTTGAAGCTGGAGTTACAGGCAGTCAGAGCTGTCTGATGTGGGTGTTGGGAACTGAATTCTGGTCCTCTACTTGGAAAAGCAAGTCCCCTTGACCATGGTGCTACATCTCCATCCCTGTAAATTTGCATTTAAAGGAAAGTAGAAGTTGAAAACCTGTCTGAAGGCAATCGTGACAGATGATGAAGCAAGTTCAATGTCCTGTGTCCATAACCCCACTGGGATGACTTAAACAATGACTTTACCTCCATGTCCTGCTCTCAGTCTTACTGCTTTGACGATGGAGTCCTCCTCCACAGTGTTCAGTGAACACAGATCATCGAATGGACCACTCCACCTATAACTTCCACCTTCACTTGGAAATTCAATCACTTCTTTCAGTTGAAAAAAACAAACAGGAATAAATTTCAGTTGCCTTTAATATAGTTCTATTTTAGATGTGTGAAAGGTTAATCTAAGGCTGTGATTAATGCCTTCTTTAAGAGAAAAGTGAAACAGCCTTGTGGGCAGGACCTAAAGAGTATTTGTGGAGCAAAGTTAGAAGCATATAATGATGCAAAAGAACTGTGAATGTGTCTGCTGATTTCCTGCGGTGCCTAGAGGGACAGAGAAGTACTTGTCATGGCTCAGAACAGTTGTTTCCTTACAGCAGAAACTGTCAGCAAATTTCAAACTTAATTCATGACTGTGGGAATTAAGAGTTTGTCTATATCATCTAGAGAACACAGAAGCCCTAATCGGCCTTGCTTACTTTAAAGATGTCTGGGAAAAATAAGCTAGTTAGATATAAGCATCTATCCCCCCACTGTGGGAAAGCTCACTGAGTGTAGAAAGCTTTTCACCTCCTGAAATGTGAATTCTGGTCAACAGTTTCCTGCTTCTTTATCACAAATCTGCCCTTGTCAGATGGTCCTGCATTGCACACAAGATTCTGAAAAATTGTCTGCTATTAAATCTCGTCTGCTGACTTTACATTAATGGTAATAAATTGAGGGACTTTGCTGTAAGGTATTGACTAATTTTAATGAACACTTATGGTTGTAAACTGATGATTTATCTTTAAAGATGTCTTCATGGAAAAGTCTAGTCGATTAAATAAATTAGGGAAATATAAAATGGCAGAGTTAGCTGACCTGAATAATGCATTAAATATGCATTATTACAATATTAGTTGTGCATTAATTGATGTCCTTAATAACAAATTAACATACTATTATACTATCGATAAATGTTTAATTACATTTTTGAAAATCTAATTTGTTGATGATATTTTCTACCAACATATAATGTCTAAGGATTCTCAACACATATTGGAAGAAAGATAGGACACGTAATCTTGTAGATTGATATACAGAGTAGGTTTTGAATTATGTTTTACTGTTGAATGGCTGATATGTTTATAATGTCATGGAAATAATTATCACACTCTAAAGAAAAACCATATTTTGTTTTAGGGCATTTGGCAGATTTGCAAGGTATTGAAGAAGTATGCATTTTTATTTTTACTAGTTATAATGAAGGGGAAGTTTACAATATAGTGGGTGTGGCTGAATGCCTGTGTGCTTGCCTAGGGTTCCTCAGGCATGTTGCACCACAAGAAGTAGAAGTCTAAAAAGCACTCAGAAAAATTTTAATTCAAAAATTAAAAGGAGTTTTTAAAATCTAACATCAAAGTTGGATAGATAACCATTTCTTCTATGGTTTATCTCATATTTTAGATCCCAAGGATAATTTGGGTTTTTGCCTTAAGGCATTTTATAGAAATTTGAACTATAACCTTGAAAGAATTTAAGTTGTCTCACCTTTAAGTCATTAAAACTAACAAGATTGTCTAAAAATTAAAACATTCAAGAACTTATTTCTGTATTTTGTTTACCTTCAAGAGAGAATGTAAGGGTGAGTAAACCTCAGAGCTATCAAACCACATTCTAACGCATGAAAATATTAGAAGAAAAAACAATAAATTCCAACCTCTTACATGAAAGTCAAGAGACTAATGTTTCAACTATCTTCTTGGCTGCAAAAACATTAAAGCTATAAGAGGCTTTGTTTAATGAATGTATCTTCAAACACCCGAGTGAGAATTTATGACCCCGTGTCCCAGAGTCCAGGAAAACTTTTCTACAATGTGTAGTATGTTTAATGTCTTTGGTGCCACGTATGATCTTTTTTTACATGTTGTTTATCATTTGTGGTTTTCTTCTTGCATCTTTCCCTAGCTCGTGGTCACTGAATGGAAACTGAACAGATTCTCCAAGTACTTCCTGAACAATGTTTATTGGCTTGCTTCTGTTGAAGTCACTAAATAATGGAATAGTCAGGAGGGTTCTGGTGAGGAAACTGCTGTGTGATGTTCCAGTAGTGTCGGCAAGCACGCTCTCTGCTAGCCGGATCCTCAGTCAGCACAGGCGTAATATAGGCATCACATCTTCAGGGTCCCATAATGTTTAAGACAAGCCTGTCCTCCTTTGTGAAAATGTCCCTCAGGGAACCCTGAATTAGGACATCATATTTTTATGTTCCAACAGTCTGCTCATTTCCATCACTTGTAATCCTAATAATTCACTATTTATAAAATCATTAGAAATTCATTCTTTCTATTGTTAAGTTGTACATCACCATAGATGAACCCTGATGGTGGTAGCCTGGCTTTTCCCACATGGCTTTGTCTTGGCCTTGTCATGCTTAAAAGAGCTAGGACCTCATCCTTGTGGTTCTCTTTAGTTGAAAAAAAACCAATACAGATATCCATTATTTTAATGATATCCCATTTCTCTAAATTAAAATTAGCATTAAGCTATGTTAGTGCAGTGTCACAAGACTTAAGTGTACTATCATCAGAGTATGAAGATGTGACTTATATGTAACTTAACACTAATATGAAATATATCCCTATGACTACATATTATTGATAATATAGGTGCTGTTATAAAATGATGCATGTTTACATCTTTCATAAAGTGAGACACATTTTCATTAGATATTTTATCCCTTGCTGAGCTAGGATAAGTTTCATACCCTAGAAAAAAATCTTAGGTTTTACAGTTGAGTCTCTGCTCTAATTGATGCAAACTATTTGTGGAGAATAGAACTCTAGAGATCTGAGCATGCTCCCAATTCCAGTTACCTATATCAACTAATTAATATTAGAGGCAGAAATTATATACACATGAATCATTTTGTAAATAATTTATGTACAACGTTGGAATATGTTTTGCAATTTGAACTTAAGTATAGCTGTATCCACTTTCTTGGGGATTTATAATATTTCCCATTAATTGTTCAGATCACACTGTGAAAATTTGACTAGAGATAAACTACAAAGCCTCTTTCTTCAGGGAACTCTTACTCATCTCTAACATTTTGGAGCTCATGTTTATCTTGGGCATTTCTCTTAACACTGGAAGCCTGTGTTTCCTGTGTTTCAACACAATAAATAATCAAACTCATATCAGACATACATAGAAGTATGTGAGACATATATTTACCAAATTATATGCCATTAAAAGGCAAAGCCATTTACTTCTCAGGCTCTGTGTCTGGGTCATATACATTATTCACTGACCCAAACTCACTTTTAATCTTAACTTAAACTTTCGTATGTTTAGTTTCCTGCTAACTTGTAACAGACAGATGAGAAAGGTAAATATATACATTTTGTTGTTCTCTTTTTCAATTTTAAAGGAGTTTGTCACTTAAAGAACAGAAATGTGATTACAGTAATCCTTCAAATAGTTTTTTTTTTTGGAGCTGGGGACCGAACCCAGGGCCTTGCACTTGCTAGGCAAGCGCTCTACCACTGAGCTAAATCCCCAACCCCCCTTCAAATAGTTTTAATATTGTATTCTGTCACTTTGAAATCAGAAAGAACTGCTATGACCCTTGTTACAACACAATCAGTATAATTCATGAATACATAGAAATAAGTTTATATAGAGTAGTAGAAAATGTGAGTTAGAAGAAACAGAAGTAACATCAGCAATAAACTTATATCATACAATGTTTCTAAATAACTATAGATGCTAACTCTCCCTTGTATATAATTTCTACCCATAATATTTGAAAATGTATTGAAAAGGTCTGAATCATACAAAAATTAAATGGTGTTTAAGGAAAATCCCCGAGATGATTTTGCAGAATATCTACTCAAAGTGGATATTCATTCTTCCCTTCATATGCTAGGGATTTTTGAAACTTTATTGTGAAGAACTAAATAATGACAGAGTCCTAGTTATCTGAACCACTAGTATGAAATCGAACCTCTAAAGATAGTTTCCTCAATACAGGACATTTTCCAAAGAAGGGAAGAATTCTGTCTGTGCAAGCATGTAGCTGCATAGAAGTCCAGAAGCTCATACACGGAACTCATGAGACATGCTGAAACTACTCACATGCATGGAAGCAAGCTCTGGCTTAAGAATAGTGCGAGCATTGGGAAAGAGGTCAAGGTCTGACAAAGCATTATTGATAGCACTGATAATGTCACAGTGGGACAGAAGCCACCATGTGTTTTATGTGCAGATGGCTGTGAACTTGGAACGTGGCAGGGTTTAAATTATTATCGGCAAAAAGACTCTTCTTTGGAGGACTATAGGGAAGTGAACCATATTGTTTCTAACTGCCTCTCTGTCTCTCTGTCTCTCTCCCTCTCCCTCTCCCCGCCCACTTGGAACCGGGTTGCATTTAAATGAATACTTAAGTTTAGCTAGCTAGCTCCAATCATTCATTCCCTTCATCAGTTTTTAAGACTATGTAACAGGTACTGTGCATAGAAATTCAACATTGACCTCTAAGGATCTTTTTTCTGAATATCACCTGTGTTATATTTCCTTTTGTTTAAAATATAGCTTGTCATTTAAGAAAAAAATAAGCCCCAAGGATGACAATGTCTCAAACTGTTCTTGGCCAGAGCAGGTAGGGTTAAGGTGGAGAGAGTGGCCACATTCCCCAGAGGACATTGTAAACATTCTTGTTGGCAAACAGAGTGAAGGCTGCTTTGCTGCCCCTGGTAACCAGAAGGCAGTAAGGCTAATTATGTCCTATATATCCCATGGTGCCCTGGGAAGGAGAATTGGATTTAACAGTGCTGACAGTGAGACACCAGAAGTAGAAGAGTAGAATCCAACTGCCAAATGCCATACTGTGTGTGACATTGCATGACATCTTCAAGCCCTAAGCAACAACAATCTCTGCCTTTATTTACTTATAAGATCACAGCCCCTGGCCAGCGGAAGGTCATGGCCCATTGCAGAATCATGTGAGGTTTTGTTGTTGTTTGTTTGCTTGTTTGTCTGTTTATCCTGAAAGTTGAAGACAGATGAAAATGTAGGGCATTGCATATTTCCCTCCGTTAATGCAACGAATTGAATCAGCGTGTTCCTGGCGGAGATATCCTGTTATAGTGTAAGAAAGAGGTTGCCTCTTGAAGGAAGCAGTGTTTTGAGAGCTGACAGACGGCTAGCTGTAAGATAAGGAAGGACACTTCTCTTCAGTTAAGGTTGAAGAAGTTGTGGGGGAGGTGGGTGAGGACTGTGCGGATGTGAATCAGAGAATTCATATGTCATCCCTTCCAAGGCCATTTTATTCTCCCAGACAGTTCCTCATCTGTCCATAGCTAAAGTCTGACTTATCGTGATTTTAGTAGGAGGGAGTGGAAGAGAAGGGATTAAGGAAAGCACAGGATCGGCCTCACCTCTGCACACCTGGTTTCTGTAATCACGTGCAGCTGCAGCTGTTGGGGGTGACAGAGCTTCGGGTTTTTTGACGACTTCTACAATTTTGTAATTTCTCAATGTATACTCAAAGTTCCTTTTAAGCTTGATATTCATGACTTTATTTTAATTATTTATTGTGTGTGTGTGCACATATGCACATGTGTTTGTATGTGTGTGTGTATGTGTCTGTAGCATACCTATACCTATACCTATGTGCATAGCAAGGTGCTTGTCTCCTTTTACTACATAGATTCTGAGAACCAAGGTGAAGTCGTCAGGCTTAGTGGCCTGGGTTCCTTTACCTGGTGAGCCATCTTGAGTCATTCCCACCACATAGTATTCCCTAAGTATAAGGAACCAGGTATGATCTAGCACCCAAAGCTCCAAGTAAAGACTGTTGGGAGTCTGAGGCCAAGCAGGGCTTCTTGAAATCCTGTCCCAAATACACAAAACTAAAGGACAAAGCATCTGTGGGAGCATAAGAATGGAGACCATGACATAGTGCGCTTTGCCCTTCTGCACACTCTCCATGCTGCCATACGTAGGATACGCCTGTTGTCACTGTTATCACAGCATTCCTGGCTTGACTCTGCCGTGTCCCGCAGCTTATGAATGTTCAGGTGTCTCAACCTCCTTCCCTCTGTCTTCCTTTCCTTTGCTTCTGCAGGGGTTTTCCCCTTAGTCATCCACTTGGGTGCTCCCGTTGAACATTTTCTGAGGTGTACGTAGGGCATCTCTTGGCACCTAGGAGTTGATGCTTTGCTCCTTATCAGGTCTCCCAAGCAGTAAGCATTTTATGCCCTTACTTTCGGAAGATCAGTGTTCTCTGCCATGTCAGCCTGCCCTGCAGAGAGGAGACATTTTCATGGAGCTCTCCCTCCTGATGAATAGAATCCTCCCAAGGCTAATGCTGGCTGGGAAAGTAATTTGTGCACCCATGAAGCTTCCTGAGCCCTGAGCCCTGAACCCTGAGCCCTGAGCTGCCTTTGATCTATATTTTCCAAATGGGAAAGAAAAGAAAATTCAAATAGCATTTTGTTCTCAATGATGAAAATATGTGTTGACTGGAGGTTTTCTCATAGGTGAGCTTTGCCCTTTTCTATTAAACAAAGGATCACAGTGAGGGAGATTGCCTTTTCTTTTTTCTTCACCTGAATTTTATTCTCCTTGATGTCTTAGGATGTAATATTTCATCAGCAAAATAGATGAGAGAACTGTCTTCCAAACCTCGATTTTGTTTTGTTTGCTGAGGAACAAGTATCATCCAAGCAGAAAATACTTAGCTCACGGAGTCACCTTTCGAAGGCAGAAGTCCACAGGCCTGAGGGAGATAAAATATGGAAACTCTTCGATGGAAAATATTTTTACTTCACTATCTTGGAACTGTATTTTCATCACACTTAAAATTTATATTCCCCAATATTGCAATAGCAATATATTGGTGTCTTTCTGAATAAAATATTTAACTTAAATATGTAATGATTTGAACCAAAAGGAACTTCATTCTTGAAGACCAGTCAAGCTAGTAGCAAACTCTACGTGATAGCACATCCCTAGACAAAAATGTTCCTTAGACTCTAATGACCGTTACCTGTCCTCCGTTTCTACTGTGTTCTCTTTGATATAGTGTCTTTTTAAAAGGCACAGACGCACCTGGAACTCATGATCTTTCTAAATTTTTCAAATGCTGAGATAATAGTCATATACCACCAAAGCTTTATTAATAAAATGTCTTTTGAGTCACATGGATTAAATTGCAATATCTTTTTTTTTTCTCTGACCTAATTGGTAATATATAATTGCCCACTTAAACATACAATCTCGGTACCATCCATCCCTTAGGAACATTGATAACAACCTGTAAATACACAGAGTAGAATCTTAACATCATCTGTCATGGCTTCTTCCCTCTCTCCGTCTCTGTCCTGTCTTTCCTCTTTCCTCTAGTCTCCTCCTCTTCCTTCAAACTTCTCTCCCGCCCATCCTTCCTTCTCCTCCAATGACAGGCCTCCTTCTATCCTGTACCTGCCCCCCACCTGTACTTTACAAATTCAATGGAGAGGTGATTCTGGTGAAGTCACCTGAGTTCTGAGTCCTTGATAGGCAGCTGTCCTTGGGGCAGTGGAATTAGCATCAAAATGCAGATAACTTCAGGGCAAACCACAACATTTCTCCCTTTTTGTCCAGTTAAAAAGCCTTTTCACTTATATATAAATTGAGTACAATTATTACCATTCTACAATTTATAAAACATACCATATACTCAACACCCAGTCCATCACTATATCAGTTAAACAGAACATTTAGTTATCCATTCCAGCTTAAGAAAGTCTTACAATCTGTATTATATCTTGGCTAGCTTGTATACTACCTGACAACTATCCAATAAAATATGTATATTTAGAGTTAGACAGCCTGATAGGCTATGAGACTATAATGTCTTCAACCCCATCAGAAATCTGGGAATGACCAAATATCTATACACATAGGAAGCCTAATTCTGTACTTAACAATGACACTAATTAGAAATAAGAAAATACACCATAAAATAGAATAGGAAAACTATCTTCTTTTATCCAATCACTTCTACAGTGGGATTATAACCACTATGTTAGAATTCCCTTGTTAGAAGAGGAAAAAAAAAAATGCCTTACTGGCATCAACCTTGGTACCAGGAAAATATTGATATTTTCCTATTTAATTTATTAAATACATTTCTGGAGGCAAATAATCTGCCATCTTTGGTGAAGATGGACTTACACTTAGATGCTCCAGCACACCTCCATACCTGTCTGTCTGTTCATCATCTATCATCTATTATCTATCATCTATCTATCATCTATCTATCTAAACATCTATATAAATATCTATCTAAATATCTATCATCTATCTATCATCTATCTATCATCTATCCATCTATCTAAATATCTATCATCTATCGATCTATCTACTATCTACCTATCTATACATCTATAATGTTTCTCTTCTTTGTAAAACTACCCTACACTCTTGATTACTAACTATTCATTGCAGAAGGCACTACACAGTGTTCAATAAATTAAGCTGTAATTCCAAAATCCAACATAATATTTGACATCAAAAAGAAGACAAATGGCTGAGCTGTTCACAGTTCATGATTAAAATATACATTCTAGTCTCATTATATTAGTATTCTTCCATTCATTAATTCTCCCATTCCTTTCTATCTTCTTTCACACTCTTAATACCTCTCACCCTTTTCCTGGGTTAGCACAACCAAGATGTCTGTATTCTTGGTATCGAGATAAAAACGTTTTGCTTAGGATATTTTTATACCTGAATATTGAATATTAATAATTTTATTATACCATTTTAGGACCAACTAGGTAGCTATTTCTGTAAAGGTTTTGTTAGGCATTTGATTTCATAAAGTCTTAAGTCAAAGCTGCATACAATATATGTAATTATCTGCTTCAACCCTCCTTAAAGTTAAAAAGTTTGTCTCTCTTCATCCATGCTTTCTCATCTAAGATTTTCATTGTATCAGTTTATGAGTATGATGATAGTTTGATGCCTATGTATAGTGCAAAATAATTAAAACAAGGTGCTTTCCATTTCCTTTTCTAAATCATTTTTTTTGTAATTTTTGGTTAATACACCATTGTACATGTTTGTGATTGTAATATTTCAATGCATAATCTAATAGGTCCTGATCCAAACAGGAATATTAGTTGTTTATTATTGAGGCTTAGTTATATGTCAAAGTCATTTTACTTTTAGGGAACAAATAAAAATATATTCTGTGGCGTGGCTTGAAGAAAAATTATGTTCTGTCAGCCATGAAGACTAACTAATCTCTTAAATGTTGATACTTCTGTGACAAACAGAATGTCTTCAATTACGGGCAGTAATGTGAAGAAAGAAAAGCTATAGGGAAATACATTACAAATTATGTAAAATTATCTCTTTTTATTAAAATCTTTAAATTGAAAAAAATTCTATTGTAATCGTCATACGTAGCTAACATTGGTAGGGCCAGGAAGCAGTTTCCCAATTACGCATATTTTGTAAATAGTTAATTTTTTTATTAAAATAAAATTCCAATACAAAAACCAAAAGTATTCTTCTTCCGTGAAAGTCAAGTCAATAACATCCTCTGTCACTCGATTGCTTTGGCCTTGTTTGAAACTGCATGAAATAGGTATGATCAGTATAGACGTGAATTAATTATCTCGAAGACGTTGATCACATATAAATCTGGATGGAACTTCTAGACTCCAATTCTCACCCAGCCAACTTCTGAGGAAACAAACCAAATTAGTTTCTAGAGATGCTACAGAGGAAGCTTCAACAACTTTCCTTTCTGTGCTTGGGAAAGAACTGCCCCGGGCTCACGAAGAAAAGTTGTTTTCTAGTTTCCACTTGCAGCCCTTGAAGTCTGTGGGCCTTCATTTGTCCTCGTACCTACGAGAAAGGACACAGCTTCCGGGGACAGAGAGAGATGAGACACCGCAGCACGGTCACCGTGCTGTTGGAAACATGTCCTGATAAACTCAAAGGATCTTCTCATCTTAGCCCCTTCTCACCCAATTTACACTCGGAAAATGGGATGGAAACCTTAGAGCTGTTTTCCTCAGGAGCTTGTTCTTGAAGGACTTCTGTGCTTGTGCACCTCTCACGAGCGTGAACTGCCTCTTTCCACAGCCGGAAGGAAGCAAGGCTTGCTGTGTCCGCTACCTGTAATCTCCATTTGAGGCTAAGTGAGTGTCCCCGGAAATTTAGAAACGCTAACAGGAGCATATTACATTGTGGCCATCTTCATTGTGTTTTTTACAGCTTTAGAGTTAAGGGACGTAATGTCCCGTGTTTCTGAACATTGTCAGCTGATTGGTTGACAGAATTAGTGTCCAAAATAGTAAATTAACTTTGGCACACCTTTTCCCAAATGCAAGCAGTTTAAGTGAGTTGTGACCTAATGCTATCCCAATACTGGAGAAGGGGAGGAGGTGTGTTTATTGGTGTGCACTGGCTATTATGTTAAGGATGAACCTTTGCGGTCTATTTTGTGTTGAATTTCTCTCACATCCTGAGATTTTTTTTTCTAAAATTTAATAATACTTGGAAGAACAATTGAGTTTATTTTTAGAAAGGCATTAATTGGTAATCTCCTAATATTAAATGGTGTGTTTTAAACTAGAAATCATGGGGTCCTATGCTTTCTTTGTGTAGTAGAAAATAACACATGTAAATCAAGCTCGTTGCTCTCAGTGTTCTATTAACGACGTAATCATAGGATTGTTTTCCCTGAACAGCTGTGCATTCAAAGTGCTTGTGTGGAAACAAGAAAACAGCTCAGCGGTAGAGCACTTGCCTACCATATGCGAGGGCCTAGGTTTGAGTCACCGTCAAATAAAGAAAACAGCCACCAAATAAACATCACCAGAAAAATAAATCTACAAGTAGTTATGGCTATTAAACTAAGTCGTGATCTTAGATTTTTCTACAGATCATCCGTTTGCTTATGACAGTTTCTTATTTGCTCTCCAGAGTTTTTCCGAGAGCTGCTGGAAAATGCAGAGAAGTCCCTAAACGACATGTTTGTCCGGACCTACGGGATGCTGTACATGCAGAATTCGGAGGTATTCCAGGACCTCTTCACTGAGCTAAAGAGGTACTACACAGGGGGTAACGTCAACTTGGAGGAGATGCTCAATGACTTCTGGGCTCGGCTCCTGGAGCGGATGTTCCAGCTGATAAACCCCCAGTATCACTTCAGCGAGGACTATCTGGAATGCGTAAGCAAGTACACAGACCAGCTGAAGCCTTTTGGAGATGTGCCACGGAAACTGAAGATTCAGGTCACCCGCGCCTTCATTGCGGCTCGCACCTTCGTCCAGGGCCTGACTGTGGGCAGAGAAGTTGCCAACCGAGTTTCCAAGGTAACGGAGAGCATGCTGCCTCTCTACTTGTTCTTCTTTTCCTTAAGAAATTAGGTTTATAAAACAAATTAAGGCAAAACTTCAATACCCAGTGGTGTCTGTTCTTAAAGGCATTAAGTGCGCCCCCAAGCTTAATTCTGATTTTTCCCCCTTTGTAAAAGAAAAGGAATTCCAAGCCATTCCGTATGGTTTGGCAATCTTCAATGTAGGTGAGTTTTCATGGATGATACTATTTAAGCAAGATGGCTTACAACTGGTCTCACCACATCCAGGTGTAGAGGATGATAAGCAGTTACAGGACGCTCCACTCGGGCTCTAGTCCTCCAGTAAACGAAGGACATGTTCTCCAGAGATGCTGAAGGGAGACACAGGATAGGGGCACTTGCTGTCTCTTCTTTATCAGTGTTAGGGCTCCTCAATGGTGCGAATGGAGCCCTTGCTTGGCACGGGTGGAGGGAGGAGAAGCACCTTAGGACCGGTGGATACAAAGTATCGGTTCTACCCAGTGGTTCTTCGCTTATCTGTTTGTAATTCCACGTCCTGTGTCAGGTTGGACTTATGGAAAAGATAAATCACTAATCCATCCACTTCAGGGCCTTTCCCTGAGGATAACGTCAGTAAACCTTTAATGCAAGCGATCCTTCTGGGCCACTGGCTTCCGACATTGACCATTTCCTGTGCGGAGCAAATCTGCTTTCGTTTACGCGCTGCCTTGACATTTAACTGCTCTTAGGAGGTGGACCTGCCCATTTAGGAGGTCAGCCCTACAAACAGCCTAAAAGATGATTTATATGAGAAGTACAGAGGAAACAATATATATAAACGTCGGCTGGTATTCCATCTCTTAAAGAAGGTCATATTTGTACAAAGATTATTGCCAAACAGTACTTTTTATTGCAGGAGTGTGGCCAAGAGCCACCAAGCGTTTTCTTTCTTTGTTCTTCTTTTTTTTAATTTCTTTTTAGTACTTCCCAGAAATGTTTTGTTGTTGTTGTTCGACCTTCCTTCCTTCCTTCCTCCCTCCCTCCCTCCCTTCCTTCTTTTCTTCCTTCCATCCATCCTTTCCTTCTGCCTGCCTGTATACCTTCAGGCAAGAGGAAGGCACCAGGTCACATTATAGATGGTCATTAGCCACCTCGTGGTTGCCGGGAATTGGCCTCTGGAAGTCCATCCAGGCTTAACCTGTAAGCCATCTGCTCAGCCCTCTTTCTTTCTATCTCATTATTTACATTTTGGCACAAAGACGGTATAGTCTATATTTTTAAAAAATATTTCTCTATGGAATGACTTGTAAAACTCCTAGCAATCCCTTTCTACAAAATTACCAGTTTCTAAAAAGTTACAGCATATGGAAGCATTTTTTTAAAAAAATGCTTTTAAAGTGATTTTTTACAAGGAATGAAATGATATAAAAGGTCATCTATCAAGGATGTTTAGTGCAGTTTTTTATTGGATACCAACAATATTTGACCTATGGAAGGAACAAGTTTTTTAGAAGTGGTTTAATAGGAAAGCAGTCAAGTGGCACTCCAAGAGGATATTATTCCCAGCTTTGGCCTGTTAAATATGAGGAAGAATAAATACAAAAGGTATATTCTATATGCCCTGACAAAGATATATCTTGCTTTAAAAAAAATAAATGTAATTAAATTATGATTCAATACATCGAGGTAAAATCTAGTCACTGAAGCTTTCACCTTCGTTGGAGTTTGAAGTGTACATATGAAGTATGAGGTGAGAAGCACGGATCTGTGTGCACACTCAGTGTGAGCACTCTTCAGTGTGAGCACTCAGTGTGAGCATTCAGTATGAGCGCTCAGTGTGAGCACTAAGTGTCAGCATTCAGTGTGAGCACTCAGTGTGAGCACTCAGTGTGAGCATTCAGTGTCAGCATTCAGTGTGAGCATTCAGTATGAGCGCTCAGTGTGAGCACTAAGTGTGAGCATTCAGTGTGAGCACTCAGTGTGAGCACTCAGTGTCAGCATTCAGTGTGAGCACTCAGTGTGAGCACTCAGTGTCAGCATTCAGTGTGAGCACTCAGTGTGAGCACTCAGTGTCAGCATTCAGTGTGAGCATTCAGTGCCTGCACTGTGTGTGCAGTGTTCTGCTCATTTGTGCTGCTTCTGCCTAAGTGTAAATAACATCTGGACTCAACTCAACATATATCATGATCTGGAAAGGTTTCAAGTAGGTAAAAAAGTATTCATTCTCCTGTAAAGTATCTAAGGAGCCAAAGGGAAGGTTGTCTACTGAGTGTTTTCACTTGTTTCTCAGAGGTAGGTACTAGTAACCATGCAGGGTTCTTGCCTGGGTTTTCACAGAACGGTATGATCTGGGGTCTCTGATTACCAATCTCTGACCTGTCCGTCTTTTTGATGAAGGGCATCAGGGACCAACCACGAATAGAGAGATACCTTTAGATATTTTAAGAATTCATGAGTTGTATCCCACAAAGCCAACTTTTTCCTTAAGACACAACTGGAGAGGTTTGGAATGTAGTTTGTGGTTCATATAATGTAAAACATAACTGTCCTCTCCAGAGCTTGGCTTGACTGACCTGGGTTGGAGATAAAGTTAAGCTGACATGTAACCAGAAATGGGAATGTAGGTGAAAGGTATGTGAAAGTCAGATGCAACTTCTCTTCAAAGAAACTGAGCAATTTCTACCAATTTATGACTCAAAAATTTTAGGGTTTTTCACTTTTTTTCGAACTTTCCAGATAATCTATTGTAGATTAGAAATGTATCCACTAATTCCCGAGTGTATAGATGGGCGACTTTCTGATTTTCTTTTTTCCATTTTCTTTTCTTTCTTTTCTGTATGTAAATTTGTTTTGTCCAACTTCGTTTTTTTTTCATTTTGCTTTATACTTTTGTTATATTACATTTTCTTCTATAAGAAATGAAATGTATCCATTTGTCCTATAACTGACCTTCAACCACTTTGTAAATTATAACTAAGGTTAACTGCATTGAGAGGCAGAGAAAGAATTGAGTTTGAAGTGTAAGCCCTGTTCAGATCTGAAGTGTCTCCATGCTCTGCTAATGGAAGGGCTTGAAGTTGATCGTATGGTGGCAGAAGTTTCAAGATCTAGGTAAAAGTTCTCTTGGGGCATAGGATGCTGTTGCCATTGTGTTTTGAGAATCCCACCCCTCTAGGGTCTCATTTTATTTTCAGTGACAACTTAAGTGTTTGAAGGCATCATTAATAGCTTTTAATTAATTGTTTTGACTGGGAAATGTAATTGTTTGGCAAAACACAGGAGGGCGAGACAAATGTTTTGACAACATAATAGGGAAATTTCTTTGCAAAGAGTTGAAGATTAATTTGTTAGCCTCAACAGAATCATTTTTTAAACTTCTGCTTGCCATTTTGCAGATATAAATGATGCTTTCCCTAGCCTTAAAATTTGGCAAATGTATTTTGACTACAGCTGAAGCTCTGGATGCAGCATTCTATGATTCTCCAATGAATAGCTGTGATCAGTGAACCAGGGTTTATTTTCTGTATAAATTACCATTTTTGAGTATGCCAAGAGCTGCCAAAATACGGAGTGTCAGGATCGTTCTTTCTTTTCTACGCCTAACATAACACCTTTACTTTAGCTAAACAAATTGAAAACACCTGTCTCGTTGAATGCATCCATACCATATGCCTACCGCTCTTCCCTAGAATAATTCTGTATATGTGTCCAAGGAGACATGTAGAAAAATGTCCTTAAAAGGCATTTTGAACAGACATGCAACAAGAAACATCTCAATTGCCACATTTATCCAATGCGAACAGTGGTCTCCCCACGTGATTCCATCACGTGGGGCCCAGAAGTACGTGAACTACACCACGGTCACTGAGCGAAAACATAATCTCATTTCAAGAAGAAAATACCCAAATGGTCAAAGATGACATACCATTTATGCAAAGCACAAACAATGGGAAGCTAAGCAATACTAATCAGGAGAGTATAAAAATAATAAATAAACATATGTATTCAGAAACTTCAGACGTAAGAGGAAAAACACACAATGGAATAAATTATGTTGTAATCATAGGGCAATGAAAGATCCACTGGAACTCTTGAAGTTATTTCTCTTACATATGGTGTTTCCGTGTAACACACGTATGTAAGATTATTCTATCAAAGAAATAAATGTAAAAATAATTCTTTACCCGTTGTCTAATGGTGACTCGTTTTGCCTGTACTTGTGATCAGTGAGCTAGGAATGTAGGTAAACTCTCCCCTCACCACACCCCTTAACTTGCTAACCCTTCTCTGGACTATGCTTAATAACGTTTGGTGGATATAGCAGGCAGAACTCTAAAACTAAATGTTTAAACCAGCCTTGATAATGTAGCATTTACTACGTTAGAGCAATGGATGCAGACTAGGTTTTCATCCTTCTTCACTGTACTAAAGAGCTGTACACCCGTTAGTGGGCAGAAACGTGGGTGCAAACAGCTACCCTGAAAGGTTTTGCAGGATTCGTGCACATTACGCAGGGTTTCCTAGCAGAGATCTTAACTGAGTGTCTGGTTACACGAAGTTTCTGTCAGTCCTCACAGAGGCAAATATGGGGATTACTTTGGTGTCTTGCCTGGTCCACAGTGATGCCACTTACAGACAAGAAGACTTTACTTTTTCTCTTTATTCATTTTCTGAGAGGGAGATGGTGGGGTAAGTCTGTAACTAACGTTAGTACTGACACATAGTGAGAAGCAGGAGTCCTCTGGGGCACACTGAGCAGCCATCATAACTGAGTTAGTGAGTTCTATGCTAGGGAGAAACAGTCAAACCAAATCAGATGTGTGGACGGTGCTTTAGGAACACTATCCATGATTCTCCTCCTGCTGATGTACACACATTCACAAATGGAGGTATGAGCACAGACACGTACACCACAGCCCCATAATTTTCTTTGGTAAAAGCTGAGAATTGTGCCAAGGGCAGTCACAGCGACTGTGCAAGTCATATCATTGATTTATTTTATGGACATTGAGTCAAGAGCAGAGCTGAAATCCATTGCACCTGAAGCATCGACAAACACTGTCGTCTCTCTGGTCTTTTCTTTCTTCACTGTGAAAGGCAGGCGTGGTTCCAGGCTTCAGGAAGACTGTTTCCTGACAGGTCATGATTGTAGAATGTGAGGTCAAGGAAGTGAGTCATGGACCACAGTGAACATCTTGTCAGGCCTCTCTGATCGTGGTGGATAACCACTCCGCAGAAAGCACTGTGTAGTATATTCCTGGAGGAGATTGTACTCTGTTTGTCTTTTTGCTTGGATATTTTCTTTACTTACATTTCAAATGTTATCCCCTTTCCCGATTTGTCCTCTGCAATCCCCTATCCCTTCCCCTGCCCCTGCTTCTATGAGTGTTCCCCCACCCACCCACTCCCTCCTATCTCCCTGCCCTGGCATTCCTCTACATGGGGGCATTGAGCCTTCACAGGGCCAAGGGCCTCTCCTCCATTGATGCCCTACAAGGGCCTCCTCTGCTACATATGTGGCTGGAGCCATGGGTCACTCCATGTGTCCTCTTTGGTTGCTGGTTTAGTCTCAGGGAACTCTGGGAGCTCTGGGGGGTCTGGTTCATTGATAATAATGTTCTTCCTACGAGGTTCCAAACACCTTCAGCTCCTTCAGTCCTTTCTCTAACTCCTCCATTGGGGGCCCCGTTTTCAGTACAATGGTTGGTTGAGAGCATCTGACTCTGTATTCTATTTTAATATCTGAAGTTTGGAAATTTTTAAGATATAAAATAAGACCCCTAAGAGCATCTGAATTATTAGTCCCCTTTTTTCTGTGGTGATGTTTGAATAGAGTTGATTCTGTGACGTGTTCTAGAACTGAAGAGGACGACGAAAAGCCCTTGAATGGATGAATCCTCTTCACTGTTCATCAGTGGTTTGTGTATTTGCTTCTGTGATCAGTGCTTACTCAATGGACCAATAAAACCTGTGTTATATAGGGTTAGAATAGGGATGCCTTTTGAAATTATCAATAATGCTTTTACATTTTCAACTTCAAAAATACTTCTCTCAAACATTACATCCTGACCTCCGTTTCCCTCCTTTTACCCTCCCCACCCCATCCAAGCTCTCCCTGAAATTCCTTCCCTACACTCCTCCACCCTCCAGCCCCTTCCACTCCTCCCTGCACCCTCCCATCTCTCCTCCAGTTCCACTTCTCTCCTATTTCAACTTTCAAGGCAATCTAAGCATTGTGCCCTTGAAGTCATATGATGTTTTGTGAAAATTGGACATTATATCATTATATTTGGAAGGTGCTTTGCACGGGGTTAACACATAATTTCATAATAAAATAGTAAGAAAGCCTGGTGTGGTGGTGCACATCTGCGATCTAACACTTCGGAAGCAGAGGCCAGAAGTGTAAGGGGTTCAAGGTCATTCTCATCTACACAGCATGTGTGGAAAGTATCTGGGCTCCAAAAGATCCTTTCTTAAAACAGTGTCACTCATCCTAAGAAGCACAGCATCCGCATGGCGTATTAAAGCGATTCGCTGAAAATGGATGGTTTTACCCTGTCCTGGGTTCTGTGATTAGCTTCAGAAATGACAAGAGAACAGAATCTAGGTGTCATGGACAGTATCGAACTCTCCTCTTCTACTAATTGCAAATGGGATAGATTACTTTGGAATCTGGAGAAGTAAGAGAAAGGATAGATCCCAATTGAAAGAACTTGATCACTTCTACTAAAGTCGTTCTATCCCTCACTAATTTTAAGATTTCTTGAAAGGTGGATGGCCAAGGAGATAGTAAATTGGAAAGTGACCGAGGTAAGAGAGTAAAGAACGCAGTCAATGAAACCATTAATTTCCAATCCATTAAAAGCTCTTTGCATGCCCTCCTTCTCATTCTTTTTTGAGCTATGTCTATTTTAAATAACTTATGCTTGAATCATGTTATTTGATTTTAAAGTTATATTACCATTATAATTCCATTAAAATAGGCACCTGGGGTTGGGGATTTAGCTCAGTGGTAGAGCGCTTGCCTAGCAAGCAGAAGGCCCTGGGTTCGGTCCCCAGCTCCGAAAAAAAAAAAAAAAAGAAAAAGAAAAAAGAAAAAGAGAAAAAATAGGCACCTTTCTTCCTGATGAATTCATTTTTAGCATTTTACTCATTTTGGAGAGTAAAGGAGTTGACTGTAAATAAGAAAGGCTTGGGAACGGAAGCTCTTGCTCTCCTGCCCCCAGCAACAGTCAAGTTCTGCTTATGGTTCTTTCATATGGATGACTACAGTAACTTACCATTTGTCTGGTCTTTATGAAACTACAGCCACATTAAAGATTCTTCTCAGTAAACCTTTGTTTGGTGTGTTTTATGTGGTAAGCAATTTTGTTTTCTTGAGCTGCAAAGATTAAGCAAATTAATGTGTTTGCAACTACTAATGAGAGAATAAGAAATGAAAACAATTTTCATATTCTGAGAATACAGCGCAATGAATGTTTTAGGAATAGAGAAGAACTTAGTATACTCTGAGCTTGTAACTGACATGGTGAGGACTATGCTGTTGTTTGGTAGATGATAAGGACACATTTACGGATGCTTTCAGCAGAGGCAGAAGCTAAGCAGTAGTGCAGAGGTATGAAGGGATGCTTCAAAGAGAAAGGACTGAAGTAGTTGAAGGGATTTGCAACCCCATAAGAAGAACAACAATATCAACCAACCAGACCCCTCAGAGCTCCCAGGGACTAAACCACCCACAGATAAGAACACATGGACAGACCCATGGCTCCAGCTGCGTATGTGGGAGAGGACGGCCCTCTCAGGCATTAATGAGAGGATAGACCCTTGGTCCTGTCAAGGCTCGATGCCCCAGTGTAGGTAAATGTCAGAACAAGCAGGGAGGTGGGAAGGTAGGGGAGCACCCTCATGGAGGCAGGGGGAGGGGGAATGGAATAAGGGGTTGCCAGAGGGGAAACTTGGAAAGGGGATAACATTTAAAATATAAATCAATAAAAATTTCCAATAAAAATACATCTTAAAAGGTATAATAAACCAGGGACTTATGGGGAGAAAAGATGAGATTCAAGTGTGTGGCATCCTAAGGCGTGAAGTACAAAGCAATGGCTAGGAAGAGATAAGCCTGGAGATTTAAGTGGGACTTACGAGTTAAAATCACAAGGTTCAACAATTACTTTGTACAAATCTCTTCTGCCTGAGTAATTTACTTTTAAAGACCTAAGAATGGTTCAGTAGGTAAGGGTAACTTCTACCAAGCCTTAAGATATGAGTTGCATCCATTGGAAAAGAACTGACTCTTCTTTTGACACATCCTCCATGACAAGCATCTCTATTCTCTCTCTCTCTCTCCCCCTCCCTCCCTCCCCCCTTTCTCCCTCTCTCTCTCTCTTTCTCTCCCTCTCTCTCTCTCTCTCCCCCTCCCTCCCTCCCCTCTTTCTCTCTCTCTCTCTCTCTCTCTCTCTCACACACACACACACAAGTTAATAGGTATAGAATTAATACAATCTTTCTGTACAGAGAACCATTCAAATGCTTTTGAACGGCAAACACGTGCAGTTCACCTCCACAAACCAACAACATGACCAATAAGGAATGAAAATGAATGCCCTGGCCCTTAAGGAGGTGTCATAATTCCAACAACAGTGAAATTCAGGTAAAATATCATGCCATCCAGGAAAAAGGAGATGTGTCTTGGAATCTTGGAGAAAGCAAGAAAACAGACAGTAGACATGAATATAAAAACGGAGGGTCCCATTCCATGGGAGCAATGGGTTGGTTCTTCCTTGACAGGGCTCCAGGCCCTGGGGCTGTGGTGAGAGGCTGGGAGGTTGAGTTGAGTCATGTGGTATGGGTGTCATTTCTCAACTTTAGGACTCTGATATCTTTACACAAGCAAAGAGAAAATGGTCCATACAGAGTATAAGCAAAGTGAAAAATAATTCTTTAGATTCAGGTTGGGAAGGTCTTAAGACTGAGCAGATGACAGGCAGTAAGTTCTGGATAGAAGCAGTTGTGGATCAAGATGGGGAGTCCCTCTAGAGAAACACAAACTCCCTATCGAGCAGACGAGATGCGGCCCAGTGTCCAGTAAGGTTGGAGAAGGTGGTTTGTTTCCATTTAGAAGCAACATTGAGCTGATGGATGTGAGAATTACCAACCAAGATACAAATGTCTATTGGAAAAGCACAGTAGCATCTAACTAGGAAAGAAGAAACAAGGATCAGACAAACTATCTGATCTTTCTGTATTTGAAGAGGATTCTGAACAGAAAAAAATGAATTCAAAGACCCATAAAAGGTTGCCCTCCCGAAGGTAAACAGAGAGAGATTTTGAAAATAGGGCTGTGCTCAACAGAATCAGTGGTTAAATAGAAAAGGCCGGAAGCAGGTTTGGCCATGAGTATGTTGATTAAGCTTAGCAGGAAAGGAGTGGTTTCGTTGGCTAAGAAGTTAATGGTATGTGGAAGTGGTCTATAAACTAAGGATCACAGAGTAGCAAAAAAAAAAAAAAAAAAGTCTGTTCACAGAACGGTCCTATTCTGCAAGGCGGAAAATTGAAAGTATTTTTTAAAATCACTGTAGCAACTTCCTATTTCTGTGACGGGCAAGGACCATCAGTAGAGTACTATTTAACTCACACGCTGCACATCTTTAAGAGGGAACTCGATTATGGTTTGCTCTGTAGGATCAGATAGCCAGCCTTGCCATATTTGGAAGCAATAAATTCTTAATCAAAGATTCTGAAGTTATGTTGAGCCACATGCATAGTTTGAGATACACTGTTCTGGAACAATGTGAACAAAGGGTAACTTTTCAGCATGCTTTGGTTGATTTCAATAGTGCAGTTGGATTTTATCTTTCCAGTGTTCAGTTTTTTTAAACTATTTTTCATTGCCCAGGCTTTACCCCCAGGATATAGTGTCTGTATTTACAACCACGATGAACTCAGTGTAGCCAATTTGAGTGGCATGTCTGCTATCTGCCTATGCCCTAACATCTAAGAACTCCTCTGGGGCAATGGGAAATGTGTGCTACAAACAGACAAAGATATCTTTGTTACTAATGGGGTACATCTGCTGGTTGCCAATTAAAGAACATCGCAATTCTTTCAAAGCAGAAAAGATAAAATTCCAGGGTTGTAACTCAATTCTTCGAAAATGACTTCATGAAGAAAAACGCATCTGAGAATTTCTCCCAGCATCAACACTTCCTCTATTCTTGGGTATTTTTCTCTAAATCCATTCATGTCATTCCTGCCAGGAAGCTACAGGAAACATGGTGTTCTGTAATTTGGTCCCTATGTAAAGCAGATTTGGGGTGCAGAAAGGTGGTTTGTGATATCACAGGCCAAACTTGGAAAGTTCCAGGATAGCTCTTTGAATCTTCCAAGATTCAATGTGACAAGGACATTTGCTGATGTGCTATCAGTGCACTGTAGAATTTTAATAAAGCTTGGCAGACATATTCCATCATCCATGCTCACACAGTGAAGAAGAGCCCAGGTTTGGATGCCACATGTTAGGGTATTTTCAAATGATTTATTAGGTCATATTGACATTTGTGTGTTAGACCAGTAGGAAATGCACAATTATAGTATTTGAACCTCCTCTAGTCTCATCTTCGTGGTGACATGTAAAGGTTATTCCTTTTCATGTACGGACAGTATAGCTATTCATCCTGCGTCAATATTCAGCATGAACAGGATGGATCAACTTCCTATGCTCAGAATACACTGATCGCCTCAATGCTGAATGTCTGTGTTTTCTTGTGTCTAACTTGGAGAGCCAGGAGTGAACATCAGACTGTCGCTGAGAGGATCGTGGTGACCTCGACATTCACAGGGAAGTAAAAGTGTGGCCAAAATCAATACGGATTCCAAGTTAACATCAGATGACAAGCAAGTATGTTGTATAAAGAGAAATTTTGGATTCATCTTTGTTCTTGCAGTATATGGTACATGTCGGAACTGCCACCGTCATATTCAGTACTCGGCAGAAAGCAGTGGCTTGTGTTTGGAGGTGTCTTCCCCTCTCATTCACAGTACGCGCATGGCAAAGTCAAAAACACAAATGCTTCCTTTTCAGTTCATTTTCAGTGAAGTCTGGAGAATAAAGAGCATTCGTCCACGGAACATTTTAAACTTTAATAAACATATTAATTATAAAAACATTCCATATTACCATTCTCGTAATAGGTACAAATATGTCTTTCCATAAAGAAATGGGTTCATTTATAACTAACGTTGTGTTAAAATTTTTATTTTTTTCCGGGCTTCCTAAAAATTGTATTTTCTTACCAAGAATATATCAAAACATAAGACATTTATTTTGCTGTATTTTAGCGGAAACTAAAGATGTTTAGTGAGAGGTTTTTAACCTTGTTTTTATTTTATTGTGCTGTAGAGTGTCACGGAGAAGCGAGCTCTGACAGAGCTCCCCATTCCCTCCCTGGGGGGACTTTGTCCTTCAGATTGGCAGCACGGCCTGGGGAATTTCAAATTCCCTTGCGATAGATAGTTTTATGGAAAGAATGAACTCTATGATACCCTGTCCCACTTCTAGATAACTGAATAAAAATATTTAGGATGCTAGTTCCAAAAAATATTTCAAATTATCTATTTTAGCTTGGAAAATGTACCCTGACAGTTCGGATTTTGATGGCAAATAGAATCCATGTTGAAAGACTCTTTTTATTTGCGAAAATTTAATTCACTGTTAAAGATACAGCTTTTCTCCTCTCAGCAAACAGCCCAATCCATGAAATCTTTAATAAGCTGTTAAACTTTCTGCACCACTCTCTCTAAGTCCTCCGTCTTGATCAATCTGCAGGCTGCCATTTGTCTTGTGATTATGGATCCAAAAGAGCTAACAAGACAGCACCAAATCATGCAACTCAAATATGCAATTACTCCTTTAAATCACAAAGAAAATGTAAACCACATTGTCACTCCAACCCAAAGCAACTCGATATTTACTTTTCATTGGTCATCAGAAAAACAGTCTTGTACATTTTCCTGTATTTTCCTGACACAATCAATATGTGTTCACTAAATAAGACTGTTATTTTGAAAATACACAACAGAAAGAAGCATAAATCAATCCTCTATGTGAGCACTGAACAGAGAGATGACTGCCCCTCATCTTTGTTGTCTAAAAATGACAACCAAAGCTAAGACACTATGCAGTGCCCGACTGAGCTATCTCCTACTCTTGACAATCTCCAAAACGTTTCTACTTCTAAATCAAGTAAGGTGTTTAATATTGAGCTTCTGTTTGAACCACCGCACACATTTCATGAATCCATTGTATTTCTTTAACAAAACAATATTCCCTAAAATTTTTATGACTGATTATTTGTATACCCTGTGCATTGTAACCAACAGCACTAAGATAGTTTGCCTTGCAGTCTTGTAGAACCTCCAGACCAAACGTGCAGTCGCCCTTCAGAGGAGACTGCTGCAGGTTGTCAACTCTTGTATTCTTACTAAGAAGAGTAAGCAAGAGTTGTGTGTGTGTGTGTGTGTGTGTGTGTGTGTGTGTGTGTGGTGTATATGTGAAATGTGTGTATATGTGTGGTATGTGTGTGGTGTATATGTGAAATGTGTGTATATGTGTGGTGTGTGTGTGTTATGGAATACTTGTTTGTGTATGTGTAAAATTGTGTGTGTGATGTGATTGTATGAGGTGCCTGTGTGTGGTATGTTGTGGGGGTGCATTCTGTTGTGTGTGTGTATTATGAGATGTATATATATGGTATGTTGTAGGGGATGCCACGTGGGGGGTGTATAGTGAGAGATATGTATGTGATGTAGTGTGTGTGTGTGTGTTTGTGTGTGTGTGTGTGTGTGTGTTGGTCTTGCCTCAACTTTGTACTTCAAATTTCACAGAGGATAGGAGCAACTTATCTCATTTTTTATGTATTTCAATGTTGAAATTTAGTGGCTAATTTCTTTATACTACACCATGTCTTAGGAAAAAATATATGAAGGTCTAAAGTAGAGAATGAATTGAGAACATGAGAAGAATGTTTGATATTAATCCACAATATTTTCTATCAGGAGAAATATTAGAGTTTAAACCAAATGGCAACTGGGAAACTTTGTTCAAATACGGCCCATGAACATATTTTCTCTGGCGTGTTTTCTTTAAGAGTTCAAATGATATTTTAAAATCATGAAGACTGGTATAAAATGTGATTTCTATATTTGGAACTTTTGGCAAACCCGATGCATGTGACCATATAGCAACAAGCTGGACTTAGTGAAAGTTTAGTTTGAAGTCGGTTGTGTTGAGTATCCACATTCCAGTCCGATGACATAGGTTGGATTTCTGTGTACTTTAGCTGATCATGAAGTCAGTGTTTGTTTCTGTTTATTGAAATTATTTCTCTCTTATTCATAATAGACAGATGTTTCTCTGTACCTCTTCCTTTGACAATCTTGAAGACATGAAAGCCACATGAGGCCACATTTTGGGGATGCATAGAGTTTGTGGGGACAAGGCCATTAAAGCATTCAGCATGGTAAAATGTCCTGTGTTTAGAGATCCACTAAGTGAATGTCAACAGCAGCTGTTACTTGACCCCTAGTCTTAGGCTTTGTAAGTCTTCTTTAAAGCTTTGTGTCAGCCATCAGCATGAGGCAAACATTATTCCTTAATCAAGTGACAATGAATCAATAGCTAAGAAAAGCCTGCCTCTTCCTGATGAGGCACCAGGCATGAATCCTGCTGTTTACTGCCTCCTGAAGATTCTCCTCATATTTGCTCCACGTTTAGAAGCTCACTTTCCCAGAAATGGGTCTTAGCAGATGGGCCTCACATATCACTGTAGCAGTCAGTCCCAATGTGTCTTACTTCTAACATTAATGGAAGCTCATAGGGAGTACTTTCTAGTCTCTCTAGTAAGGACTTTTCATACACTGCCATCCTGCCCGTGGGTGAATCCCATGTTGCTCTGTGGCTCTCATTTCATTGCTTAGCTGAGAGCTCTAGTTTGCAATGACCTGGGCTCTTTACTGCAATTCCACTCTGCCTCATTCATGGATAAGACGTTCTTTGAATACAAATCTTCCCAACTTTCAAGAATGTCACGAAAAGGAATGCTTTGAGTCACATACACACTTTAACATTTTAAGTAAAGACAAAACAAGTGAAAAAATTAGTAACAATTCACTTAACTCAAATTTACTCATATATTCACATATATACAATCAGCATAGTCTTGATATACACATCCTAATCTTTAGAAAATGGTATAAACTAGAGAGATGGCTCAGTTGTTAAGAGTCCTTGCTGTTCTTCTAAGGACCCAAATTTGATTTCCAGCACAAGAGGCTCATAACTGTCAGTAACCCCAATTTCAGGGGATCTGATATCCTCTTCTGGTTTCTTCAGAAGCTGCTTGAATGCACTTCACATAGCTATAAGCGTGCAAACACTTATAAACTAGTAATAAATGAATCATCTTCAAAAAATGTAAACTAAAAGTTGGCAATACTTTAATATTTAGCCTTTTAACATAGGCTCTTGAAGGTTATTTCTCAACAAATAAAATGACTGAAAAAGCTAATCTGTGTCCAGAGAGAGTTGAAGGTACCTATGTTTTATATAAAATGGGTTCTTCCCATGCATAGTTCCTAAAGCATTGATTCCCTGAGTTTTCTCATTAGATTACGCATACACTTAGTCATTTTTCAGTATGGAGTTTGCACAAGTTTCACATTGGATATGCAACACATCACAGCTCAGGATCCACTCATGGCTCAGACCTAATGAAATGGACAGAACAGAGATTTTAAAAAATTAACATGTTATACTTCTACTTATTATAACAGAAACTTGGGAACTCATCCAAGGAAATCTAATCTTATAGCTAATTATCCTGAAATTTTCCTTAGTTATAAGGGTGAAGGAGAAGTATTTTGTCTTTGCCTAACGCATTTTTGTCCCTGATTCAAAGTCCAACACAAGAAACATAGACTTTCTTGCTATTGAAAGGTTTGTCATCACCAGAGCCCTGGAGGCCCTATGTGTGAGAAGGACAAGGAAGGTTCCAGATCATCACAGATGGGTTATTCTGTGATTTTCAATGTGCCCTGGAGTAATGACATGAGACTAATTAATATAGCAGTTGGCAAATGTCGATGGGTCTTAGTAAAAAACAAAGAAATTAGATAGATAGATAGATAGATAGATAGATAGATAGATAGATAGATAGATAGATAGATAGATAAAACCAAACTATGATCCCAGAGGAATGGGGCTCTCTGGGGTGCTTAGTTTTCAGAATGCTTTCTAGCATTCGCAGACGTAATCTCCTACCAGAGGGAGGCACTCTGAGTCACGTGTCTCATGCCTATAGATTCAGTACTGAGGTACTATTGATCCTTCTCAAATGCCTACCCCCAGAAGAGGGATTAGGTCATTCTCAGTTTTTCCTGTGGGTTTTTAATGAGCCTTATAAGTTGTTCAGTGTCGCTCCTGCTGTGCACGTCTTGGTTGGCTGCTGGGTTTTCCTATGGCATCTGGAAGATCGTAACACTGGCAAATACTGGGTTATATATGAATTCCCGCAAGCTCTTCTGCGCTGCTAGAGAGCTGACGGCACACTTATTTTATAATTCTATTCACCAAATCCATTTAGAATATGTAAACCTATTTATTGTGGTATTTAAGATCACTTTCCTCAAGAGAACCCAGACCATTAAGTAAGCAGTTTTTTATAAAACACAATTTTAGAGGTCAAGTCAATTTAATGTCAGCATCTCATAATTTAGCTCTACAATGGGATTTTCCCTAAGCTTGCCAATGCTGAGGTGAAAATATATGCAAGAGCTTGCAAGTGTGTCAGAGTATTTCCAGCACACAGGTAGCCCACAGCCTGTCTATGTTTAGTCCTGAATTCCTGTTCTGTCCTTACCTTACCCTTCATACTCATGCTTTCTTTTGAATATTCAATATTCCCACAACTTATCCTACTGCAAATTGAACTGAATAGAGTTAAGCAATACTTATCACAGAGTAGCCTCTCAAAAAGTCATTGTCTTTGTAGTACATCACTGTTATATTTTCTCTTTTCCTATTAACATACTAGAATCTAAATTCTGGTTACCACAGGACTGGACTTTTGCTGCTCCAAACCATGTCTTCCAGACATACAATCTTGCCTTGGAAATCTCAATACTTTTTCTGTGAGATACCATTTTTATTATATCACTGCCCTGGCTACAAATTTTAATGGTGTATTGCTTATCCATTAACTGGGCATGTTGTAGAGGGCTTGACTTTCACTGATTAATCCCAGATCCATGGCCAGTTGTCTTTTTCAATAACATGTATTAATATATCGTTCCTGCTATCTTACATACAGGAAGTACTGTATCTTCCTGTGTGTGTCTTTCTCTTTCTCTGTTGCTTTCTTCTAACCCACTGCAGTCTATGAACTGCCACTCAGCATCCAGGAAGCTTTTCACACAGTGTGCCATCCTTAACGCCTTCTCTTACTAGAGATTCCCAATTCAAATGTCACCATCTTTCCTGCCTCCATGTCCTCATGTATCCTCATTCATAAACATCCTCATCCTGAGGACTGTAAGCTGGTGCTCAAGGGAAGAACGCACCGCCCATCCTTGAAGTTTCTCAGTAACACTGATGGAATATACTGGATAGAAAGTCATCACGACAATCTTTCCTTTCAGTCTTACAGACACTAGGCAAAAACCACACGTATAACCACAGGTCATGCTTTGTAGCAAATAATGCCTTTAGTAGCTGGTGGTTTTAGAAAAGGATATAATATAGGTGTTCCTGGAATCTCACCTAATCAAAAAAGATATTCTCAATATTTGGTGTGTGCAGTTATACAACAGAACAATAGCTCCTTTTAAAGTCTATAAGAACTTCCAGGAACAAGGATATGGCAGAGTTGTGAAATATTAATGTCAGAATATAGGTGGAAAAGTTAGATGCTGCCTTTATCTTTCATAGGTAATGTTTGTGCTCCAGATATGCCAGAGGGCAATGAACTTGTGTCTCCCTCCACTTTTCCAAGTTGCTTATGTCTATATCAACTTCCTGAACACACAGGCATTTAGAGTAGTTGCTGTTTTCATAGTTACTGGAGCAGAGGTTTCCCCAGACCTTCCTTCATGCTATTTCTTTGCCTTGCTGTCTAACTATGAGGGAAACTTATGCCACAAAATAACACACACACACACACACACACACACACACACACACACACACTATAGATGTGACTATAGACGAGACTATAGACCATATCTATACCCCAAGTGGCCAGAAAGGACATTGGATTCCTTGAGCCAGAATTACAGCCATCAAAATAGGTCATGGGAACCAAACTCAGGTTCTCTAGAAAACAGTTCTCTTAGCCACTGAGCCATCTCTCACCCAGGTCATAGAATTATTGGTCACGTGAGGTGTATCGCAATGGCTTCAAAGTCCTCCTGTATTAACGTTGTATATTGCTCTCTGTAGTTACTTTGAAGAGCGATATGTACAAGAACGCTACAGTCTCAGGCATACTTTTGCTATAATAAGAATTATTAAGGGGAAGGGAGGGAAGGAATGGGGAAAGCAACCACTCTCATTTGTAATATGCTTGCATTGCACATTTACAATTAAGCTGTTCTGATTTCTGTAATTAAAGTAACTTCCTCTGAGAGGCCTTAACAGTTCATGTGCCCACATAAGTAAAGGCTGCTGCATGAATGAAGAATTGAAAGAAACTTCTCACTCAGACCAGTTCACTCCTATGAGAAATCCTTGAAAACCAACCAACTGTGAAAAGGCTTGCCAGAGTTGTTTGAGACATCCGTGGGATGTACCCACTAATACGTCTGTTCATCTCCCATTCAGCAAACATTCATAAAACACAAACTATTTGGAAGAGGCACTAGACACAATGATGAATTAAACCCCTTTCTTCTGTGGAAAATTTCCCATTTCAAAACACATACCAGTCAATCAGGATATAGCAAAGACAGGCATCAGCCGTCTTTGAACCTTTGTCTATTGTTCGTAAGAATTTATTTAAATAAGGGAGGGAAGGAAGGAACTGGAGGTGAAGCTCACTGATAGAAGGTTTGCTTAGTATTTGTAACACTCTAGGTTTTGCCCCCAGTACTGCAAAAATAAGTAGAGAAATAACTAAATAAAAGAATAAATAACTAAGCATTTAAGGCAATAACCCACTCATGTAGTCATGTAACTACAGCACACAGTAATCCTCTGTCCTCAATGCAGCTCATGCATTAATTCACATGTTTTTACGTGAACTAATGTACAAATTCCATGCAAGGTACAAAATCCAGGCATTGTTGAAAAATTAAAGCTACATACGCGATTTGTTCATACATACTGGTTAGTTGCAACGTATGTCCTCTCACTAGTTTACCATGTGTTACTGTCCTTGAGTGTAAGGTGAACATATTTTTCCATGTAAAACTATGGCTCGTTGAATAAAGGAATCGAAGGAGAATCTTGTTGCAATGCAGGGTCCATAGTTGAGGAATAGCAGCGGCTTGGTGCTGAGTTTTGTCTTAGGCTCTAAGCAGTTTCCGTGAGTTATCTCGTTACTCTCCTCTTGGCAAAATGATGACAGTGGCCTACAGTTACGGAGTCTTAGGAGTGAAGGAGGCCATTGAGAACTATCCACCTAAGGCATTTAGATTTGTTCTAAGTAGGGAAAAGCTGGCTAAGTTGTCTGCTGGAATTAAATTGAACGTTGTATGCCAGCGTGCCTTCAGAGATGAAATGTTGGATGTGAATTTGAAAACTTATTTCTTTTTACTATCAGTCATGTTATTAAATTCAAATTTTGGGGCAACACAGCTTACTTTTATAACAAAGAGGCTGATCTGTCCTAAACCACTTGAGATTTCAAGTGCAGGAGATTTACTGGGCAGGAGAGTATCGGAGTGTGGATTTCCATGGATCTCCCATAAATTCAACTCTTCCTTTTGGCAAACATCCATATCCACTGTGTGACATTTTCTCCAACGATTCTCAATTATTAAGTTGGCACTGATTTATCATGCATTCCTTCACACACTGAGAGATAACAAGGAGAACTCTGTTGAAATCATAGGGTTGCCTTGTTTCCTACTGAATCCTGCATTCGACTGGAATATATGTCCTAGAAAACAGTCATGACACCCTGTTAGAAGACACGGTCCCTCCTACAGGTTGGAACAGATTTAGTCCTGCTAGAATACAGGGAAATACTGACCTGAAAACTTCTGCCTTGCCATAGATAGGTTTCTATTGACTCTGTCACATGAAATGTATCTCACCAAGATTGACAGACTCTTCCGCTAACTTGGATAAAACCGTGTTTAAAATTTAATTCTATAATAAAGTTGAATAATAACATTATATTTTTATTTACTCTAGTTTATGAAATCAATATGTCAGTGAAAATGGTGTATTAAATCAGTTGAGTGAAGGACGCTATTCTCTCCCACCTGTTGCCCACCCACCATTGTTTGTTTACTGAGGCTCAAGATCTCATCTGTGGAGATACCACAGTGTGAGTGTGAAGTCTTCACTCCACACTCCCGGTTATAGGAGCAGCGTGGGGACAGAGCCAGTCATCAGAATCCCTTCCAGGGACTGTGAGATGGGCTAGCGTGTGGGAGTCCTTTCATGCAGGTCTGAACCCTGAACTCAATTTAAGCCGCAGATTTCACAAGGAGGTAGAATGGAAATGGCACCAGAAAGTCATTCTCTTTCCTCCACAGACCGTCTCACACACACACACACACACACACACACACACACACACACACACACACACACACCATTTAAAATATAACAACAGAAGGAAGAGTAGGCGGAAGAAGATGAAGGACAACAAAACACAGCAGCAGCAACAAGGAAAACCAAGAAGAATTGTTCAGGAGGCTAAGGACGTGACTCAGTGAGCAAGAATCCACACAGAACGTGCACGGGGAACTGAGTTCGAATCGAAAGCATCCATATAAAAGTCAGTCATAGCTCAGTGCGTAAGAGTCCTCACTAATCAATCATGAGGGACTCTTTTCAAATCCCCATCATGGACAAACAAGCTAGATGTGTGTGTGTGTGTGTGTGTGTGTGTGTGTGTGTGTGTGTGTGTGTATCCAGAATTGGCAAGCACAGACTTATGGATCTTGGGAGCTGAATGGACATCCACCCTTGCTGAAACAACAAGCTTCCTGTTCAATGGAGGACCCTGCATGAAGAGAGTAGACTAGATAGGAATAGACAAGGCTATTTTATCAGCCCCTGTTCTCCTAAATGTTAAACACTGATCTTCCGAGTTAGGGGAAGAGTCTGTCAACTTCCTGTAGGTGAAGAGCTATGGTCAGTAAAAACTTTAGTATGAAAAGACAAAACACTTTCATGAGAGTGTTTAGTTCTTTGTACGCTAACAAGTCAAAGCTTCATTACTAAATATGTCCTTCACAGAGTCTATGCCGGCATGAGGGCCAAGGTCTGTGGGAGAAGACAGCTCTCTGGTGTCAGTTCCCTCCTACCCCCTCAGAAGAGCTTTGCTTTGTGTGAGCCGATACGAGAAAGCATGTATACATGTGCACAGATGTACATATGTGTGTAAGTCACACACATGCATGAGACACATCTATCACATGAAAATTCAGTGAGCAAAAGCAAATTACAGTTTTTGGCTTCATGTATCTGAATCCTACATGATAATGGGCTTCATTATGACATTTTCATACATTCCTGTGTTTAGATTACCAAAAGCAGTTTGAGATAAATGCTTTAGTAGCTGATCTGATTGTATTTTATTGTTCCCATGTATAAGTCTATGTGATGTGCATATATAGAGCCATGTATGTTCACATGTGTGGGTCTACCTATGTGTGCATACAATTGACTGCATGAGGCTAACAATGACACTGACCATCTTCCTCAATTGATTTATTTATTGAGGATGGGTCTCCCCTTTGAACCTGGGCTTTTCTGTATGACTACTCTACCTAGGTATCCTACTCTGGGAATTCTGTCTCTATCTTCCAAACACTGGGATTATAAGTGGCCCACCAGAGTGACCAGAAATTTAGGAGTAAGCTAGGAATATAAACCCCAATCTTCACAATTGTCTGCCAGTTGTTTTATCTGTCCCCCAGATGTGAGTTTATGCAGACATGAGCATCTTATACTCAGAGTAGTCCATTGAAAAGCCTACCAAACTTGAAAACTACAATTTTCTATTTTGTAAAGGCAGGGATGCTATTAATGAGAGGGAGGCCCACTGAGAGGAAGCGCTTCTCTCTGTCAATAGTCTGCTCTTACAACACGCTGCCACCGCCATCTGCAAACACAGACAAACGCTGGGAGCACTCCGGACGATTTTCGGTTTTCGTGTTCTTCAGACTGTGAGCGGTTCCTCTTAGCAACACAGGTGTTGTAGGCTACACAGAAGACTCTCATGGACCTGAGACTCCCTGTAGTTTTAATTAAATCCTGCCATAATGTGCGAAGTAAAGGGAGGCTGCTTGCTACAAGAACATTGTGTGACTGTTAAAGTAAACTTCAACTGCCGTCACATGCATGCGATTTCCACTTACATCCTTCCAAACTGTCCAGTGTAGTTCCGCTCCATTGCCGTGGGGCCTGCTGTTCTAGCTTCTCAAGTGGGTCAGAGCCTCTCAGGCTTCAGACAGGCCCAGGCCACATGAGATGGACAGAATAGGAGCATAGGAGCCACAAGCACAGCGACAACAAGATATTCTCTCCCTCCACTCATGTCATGCCGATCAATTGGAAAAATGATTTCAATTATTCCAGGAAAATTTCAAGTCTTAATGAGGTCTAGTATCTCTAACGTAAGTGACCAGTTCCTTCTAAGTAGCTCTGAGGATAAAATGAAGGCAGAAAACGTAACCACCCATCTTCACACCTGTCCTGTTGGAAAGTCCTGGGAAGAAGCTCTTCCCTCCACAGCTCAACTTTGGTGCCACCTTCTTATTGTTGCTCCTGCCTGAGGAAAGGCTGGAGCCTTTTGCACTTTTATTGTTCCCTGAGTGTACATTTCAAAATTATGATTCCTTGCTACTGAAGCTTCCAAATAGCTCTTCATTTCTGAGTTAGATGCGTATCCTACTTTCTTTTAAGCTTTATGTGATTGCAAAAATTTGTGCTTCTGATCTTACTATTTCTTCAGGTTTGTAATGTCATTGATATGTGTGTGTGTGTGTGTCTATGTGTACATACACACATTTAATATTATGTATATATAATATACAATAATATTTTATATAATATACAATGTTGTAATATATATCAAGGTATTGAATGAATTAGCCATATGAAATTCACAAACTTCTCTTGTATTCAGATATGACTCTCATATCCCAGGACTCTGGAAGCTAAAGCGAGGGTGTGGTGGCTAACAAAAATCCAAGACTAGCTTCAGACACAAGGCAAGCCTCTGTCTTAACAACAATACCAGTAATGGTAACAAAAATAGAAAATTCTTATTGGGAAGTTTGTTTGTATATTTTTATAGAAACAGTAAAAGATGTATTCTGAACTCCTGCTTCATTTGATAACTTCCAAAGATATGGAAGATATATGGAATATTTTCTTTTCTGATGTCCATCAGGCTGTTAGTAGTTCCTTTGAGAAACACAGGTGTTGTAGGCTACATGGAAGATTCTCATTGACCTGCAAATCCCTGGAGTTTTAATGAAACACCCACCATAATGTGCAAAGTAAAGAAAAGCAAGGAGTGACTGTCTACTACAAGAATACTGTTGTATTGTTAAGTAAACTTCAGCTCCGTCACACCCCATTCTTTTCTTTTAAGTTCCATCCAAAGTACTCAGAATAGTTGTCTCTTCTGGATTTGAAATTAATCACGAAGGTATGTTGTATCAGAATCCATGTGGTTGTAATATAAATGGTTTAAGTGGAAGGAATTTAAAAAAAAAAAAACTTCAGTTTGTCTTTCGAATGCCCTTAGCAAGTTTTCTGGAATCCTCTCTCTGTCTCTTACTCTGTCTCTCTGTCATTCTGTCTCTGTTTCTGTCTGTCTGTCTGTCTCTGCATGTATGTATCTTATAACAATCTCGTTGAAGTGGGTGTGTCCAAGTTGGTAACACCATAAAATTATAGGAAATATTTCACCTATAAACCACATAAAAGTAGCCATATTTTGCAACTTTTAATAATAATTCTATCACAACTCCTCTGTGTGCCAATGTATGTATGTTGCACATGTGTGCAAATAAGTTACAAGTGTACACTTTGTATGCATGTGAAAGTCAAGTGTTCATTCTGTGTGCCTTCTCCTCTACTCAATGAGACAGGGCCTCTCACTGCATATGAAGCTCAGAGTTGTAGCCAGACAGGCTGCAAGTGAGCCCTGAAGTCCATCTCTCCCTTCTATTCCCAGAGCTATGACCTCAGGGTCATAACACCATGCCCCGTCTTGTACATTGCAGCTGAAGATCCCCACTCAGGTCCTTAAGTTTGCACAGTTCCCACTGAGATACATCCCCGGCCTCAAATTTATTACATTTTAGAGGCTGAAGTTTATACTCGATTGACCAAATAAGGCTTACAAAGACATTTCTGAGCCATTAATCAAAGTCTGTCTATCCAGATAACTATAGAACTTTCTATGTAATGTCTTAATTAATTACTGTATTGCAACTCCTAAAATCTTTCCTTGAGAATGAATCAAATGATAATATTATTAAAATCGTATTATTTATAAAGCATGTGAATTTATGTCTACCTTTTCTTTGGAATTCAATGGGTTTGCATTTTGGCAATAATTTTATCTCTGTGAAAGAGAGCCAGCTAATCAAATTCAGACTCCTGCATAGACAGCGGTACAGAACTCCATGTTTTCTGACTTTCTTTACTGAGTCTCCAGAAACAGGACAAGTTTATTGTATAATTTTGTTTTCTAATATTTAAGATCTTACCCTTATGAGGAATTATAAATATTATATGTGAGCACTATTGACATACTCACAATAATTCAAGTTAATGAAACCTCATAATGTGCTTGTGAGGACAAGACAAAATAACGGACTCTCCTGTCAGATGTCACCATTGCTTTAGCCTTTTCCATAAATCATGGTGGGAGTATCATTATCATATGTGATTAATGGCACTTCATGTTGTGAATCTGATTACTGCTACAAAGCAAAGAAAATAAAGAGGAAATCACTCATGAACACCTTACACAAAGAGGGTGCCAGTCTCTTCCACATTTCCATAATTTGATTACTTAGTACGTCTGTTAGACACAGTTCACTGAAACCTGTAGAGACCTGATTTCTAGGATGATGTCCGTGCCTCTGTCATAAGTACTGCCAGGCTGTCTAGGAAGAGGAGGAAGATGCAGCCTGTAGTCTGTCTTTTGCCTCCTGCTTCCCTACTTGGGTACTTTTCACAGAAATAGACTTCTGGCTGTTGAGAAGCAATTTTTACTTGTTATCACTCATGGGCAGGGCTGGACTTCAAACAAACCTGCTCATTTTTCTTTGAATGAGCTCTAAGTCCCTAGAGCTGTGGTCCCTCTATTGAATGAAATTATCTTTCATTCGAATTCTAGTGTTAAATTTATCTTCCAGTAAACGATGGAATATCCTATGGCTGGTGAGATGGCTCACTAACTTCTCTTTTCTTGTCTTTGATTTTCCTTAAATGTTTTCATTTACTTTTTAAGAATTTCATTCACTGCACTTTGATCATGACCTTTCCCATCTCCTAACTCCTCATAGCTCCTCCACTCTCTACCTACCCATGTTCAAACTATGGAGTCCAATTTGTGTTGACCAGTACTACTCTTGAACATGGGGACACCCCTGGAGTGTGCCTGATGCACCCAGTGACATTTCACTGAAGTAAACTGCTGTTCCTTCTTGCTGATCTGTCAGTTAAGATTAGATCCTTGGCTAGAGGTAGGACTTTCTACTCACTCAGCTTCTCCTTGATGGAGATTTGCCTGTCCTAAGCTTGTGTGAGTGTTCTGTATGATGTCATTGTCTCTGTGAGTTCATATGTCCATCATCCATGTTTTATCTGGAAAACAGTTTTCTTCAACTGATCCCCACGTGTAGTTCCTTTGTCTCTGCCTCCTCATCTTCATAGATCCATGCCTTTTGAAGGGAGGAGTATGATAAAGACAGCCAATTTAGGGTCAAATGTTTAAAAGTCTCTTACTCTGTGCAGATTGTACAGTATCGGATCTCCGTGTCAATTGCCATCTGCTACAATTGTAGAAGCTAAATTTTACTACTGTTGAGCCTCTGTACATGTCTTCCATTCAGGATATTATCACTGGCAATAGTCTAAAATGTTTGGGGTTGTCCATGAGTCCCCTTTGGCCTGTATAACATATTCTTTGCACTGGGATTTTTATTTGGTAGCATATGATATCTAGATTATGTATTCTATCACACCCAATGGTAAGGTAAGGACATTTATGCAGAGGACACAAGTTTGTTTCCCAGGACCTAGGTCAGATGTTGCAAACCTCCTGTAATTATTTCCAGGGGATCCAACCACCTGTTTTGACATCTCAGGGCGCAGAAGACCTGTGCATTCTCTCGAGCACACATACACCATGTTAGCGCTCATTCCTGATGCTGTTTACTGTTCAAGACTCTTGTCCCTGCCATGAGTCAATGATGAAGGAAACTAACACACCCTGTTTATTTACACTGATATCCGAATGTGGTGTTCCCCTTACTCATCATCTCCTTACTCCTGTAACAGCTTTTGGTGTCTCCTTGCTTTTGGCTCATCCAGAATACCACATAATCAGAACTGTGCAGAACACACCAATTTCTGATTGCCCGGTTTTACTTAGCGATCTGTATGTAAGATTCTCATTTATGTTTTTGACTAGATAGCTTATTTCTTTGTAGAGCCAGGAAGTATTGTATTGTGCGGATGTGAAGCAATTCATTTATTCATGCATGCATGCATGTCAGGAGTTTGTGGATGCTTCTCAGTTTTGACAATGATGAATGGAACTGCTACTTATATTAAATGCATGGTTTTGCGCAGACATGGATTCCAGTTTCTTTGGGAATGTATCATGGAGCACCATGGCAGGATCTTATGGTAAAAATATGTTTAATTTGGATAGGAACTATCATCCCGAGCAATGTATCCTAGCCTGGTACCACTACTCCCAGCATTTTGCCAGCAGGAGCATGAAGAATTTGATGTCACAGCTACTTAATGAAATTGAGTCCAGTCCAGGCTATAGGAGACTCTATCAGAATAACTGATAACCATTAACTAATAACTAAATAACTATTATATACATGTGCATATAATGTACGTATACTTTCTTTCTTTTTTTTTTTTTTTTTTTTTTTTTTTTTTTGGAGCTGGGGACCGAACCCAGGACCTTGCGGTTGCTAGGCAAGCACTCTAGCACTCTACCACTGAGCTAAATCCCCAACCCCCCCCCCTTTTTTTTTCTTTCTTTCTTTTTTTTTCGGGATGTACATATACTTGCACATGCATATACCACTTCCCAGCCTTTAGGTTAAGATCAGATGTAAAGCAGCTATACTATTCTTGACTTCACCAATGAATCAAACTCCTCTTTTTCCAAATAATTTATTGATTATGTCAGTAGTCAGTATCCTGGCTCTTTTGCAGCTGTTTTGTCGAATTATTTAATTTTTACTTCTATAACGACTCAAAATGAAACACTTCTTAATCATTTTTTATAACTCGTATGTCCTTTTATTGACCAACGATTCATTTTTGATGGAGTTGCTTTTTCCTTATTGTTCTTTTTATAGTTCTTTGTGTACTTTTTATCTTAATTATTTATCATAGTTCTTCAAATAGTTTTTCTGGATCTGTGGCTTTTCTTTTTGTTGTCTGACAGTGTACTTCCCAGAGAGGAAGGTTTTTGATGTTAGTGAAGGCCAGCTGATAGGCCTTCTCCTTTGGTGTTTATTCCTCAGACGAATGCAGATATTAGTGAGGATGTCCGTAGCCATGCACTTTCACTTCCTTTCTGTACTTGGGCTCTAACAAGCTCCATCAAACCCTTCTGTGAAGTATGAACTCCCAAATAATCCTGCTTGGCTAACATGGAGGAGTCCTGCCAGACTGATCAGTCATGGTGTCATTTGTCTGCACTCCCATTGCAGTACAGGTTTAAGGCCACCAGAGAAGAACAGGGACCCATATGCCCTTTTTTCCTCCACAACTGACCATGAACAGATCCAGTCCCGTGGAGTCACATTGGAGTCTGCCACAGGTGCTATAAAACGAGAGTTACATTGTTTGAAGTCCCTAAGTTGATGTTTTGCAGAATTTTTCTACCTTCTAGGGTTTACTTCTTCTTCTGACCTCTCTTGTGTGGTGCATCCTGTATTTCCAAGTACTTGGGTAAATTGTGTCATGATATATATAACTTTCTAGGTTCTTTGTCTCATTACTTTGACAAAAGGATCCGAAGGAAGGAAGGGGTTGATTTTAGTCCATCGCGGTAAGGAGAGAAGGCAGTGAGACCATGAAGCAGCTGCTCACGTCACACGTGCAGTCACAAGCTAGGAAGTAATGATGGGTGACTGTACTCAGTTGACTTTTTCTCCTCATTTAGTCTATGCCTGCAGTGAACAGAACAGTATTATCTATGCTTGGAATTGTTTCTACCTCAGGTATCCTGATCTAGTTCATTGTGTACAGATGTAATCAGATGCTTGTTTTTTGAGTGATTCTAGATTCAATTGAAATCTAGAGCCTCTAATAAACCATGGGATTCTCCCTCAAAGCTTCACACAATGGCGTCTCATGGCTTTCCTACATGGACTCTAACTCTGCCTCCCACAATTGGGCCTCACTGCTCTCTGGAAACTGTTTTAAGTAAGACTCGGAGACATCTTCAGTCTCAAACTTTTGTGTCAAACTGTATGGAATGGACCATATTGGCATGTTGTGTGGAAAACTAAGAATGGAGCCTACCCCCTAGTCAACAGTGCACTCCCCTCAATGTGTATTCCAGGGTACACAGATGGCAACACTTCTCTAAATGGTTGTTTTGAAGGCAATCCCTTAGACTGCATTCTATGACCAGGCTCTCTCCTTTCAAATGAATTTAATTTTTCAGAAGTTGGAGCCATGGTGTATGGGGTTTTATCTGCAGGGCACTTTTGCTGTTTTCCCTGTAAAAAGGAGGTGATTTCTTTGACAATTAATCCTCCTCAGCACCCATCTTGACTGAATCTTTAAATGTATCTATGTTCCATTTCTCACCAAGATGCACATTTTTAAAAAGTCGTTCTTCCTGTTACTATTACTAATACACACACACACACACACACACACACACACACACACACACACACATATATATATACATGAAGTAGTCAGCCATGTTATGGACCGAATGTTATCCTATCTTTAAATTTCCTCCACTGAGTAAATTAATCCACTACTTTTAAATTCAACCCACACAAGTTCTCAGGACACCAGCAGAATGTAGCTAGATTCTTTACCAGAATGTAATACAAATGCATTCCTGCCCAGTAATTGATAGATTCCTAGTTCCTCTCTGAAAGTTCATGAGCTAGCCCTTTGCTGGTCCACATTTCTTTCAGTGTAATTGCCTTCTGAGTTCTGACCAGAATGTTCCCTTAATCTTGTCCTATAGTATTGAAAGGCATTTACCCCAAAGCTTCAAATTCTTCCAAATTCTTCCTGCAAACTTGTTCCAAAGACCCAGTGGTCACATTTTCGAGTATACGTCAGCAACAGCACACTTCTTGGTTCCAGTGTTTGTTGGCTGTACTGGCTGGTTTTATGGGTCAACAAGACACAGGCTGGAGTTATCACAGAGAAAGGAGTCTCAGTTGAGGAAATGCCTCCACGAGACACAGCTCTAAGGCATTTTCTCAACTAGTGATCAAGGATCCAGCCCATTGCCATCCTTGAACTGGTAGTCTTGGGTTTTATAAGAGAGCAAGCTGAGCAAGCTAGGGGAAGCAAGCCAGTAAGTAACATTCATCCATGGCCTCTGCATCAGCTCCTGCTTCCCGCACTGTGTGAGTTCCAGTCCTGACTTCCTTTGGTGATGAAGAGCCATGTGGAAGTGTAAGTTGAGCAAACCCTTTTCTCCCCAACTGTTTAGGGGAGTAAGGAAGGGTCTATCTAACTCATAATCTGAGGCTCTTCTCATTCCTGACAAAGATGTTATGGCGTGAAGAGCATAAAACAGCTGGAATAATTACATCTGCATTCTGAAAGGAGAGAGGAGTGAGTGCTTGTGCTCTCAACCTCTTCCCACCTCGATTGATGTAGACCAGTCATTAATGTAAATAGTAATTTCTCATTGGCATTCTAGGAGGCTTTTTGTCAAGGTGGCGATCAATATTGACTCTCACATATGTTCATGCTGTGTGGGTCATTCTATTTGATGAAGGACAGAGGGTGCTATAGCAGAACTATAGCAAAACTCACAAGGAATGAAGAAATATGTGATTGGATCCTAATTCTTCCAGATACTCCTCCATCACAGATCAAGCATCTTTTTGTGACTTCCACACCAGATTCCTTGTGCCACAGCTTAGAGAACATAGTTTGCAAGGCAAAACAAAAAACATATTTAGTAGATTTGATAAAAGCATAAGTCACAGAAGAAAAAGGAAACCAACTAACTGCGCTATCTCACGGGTGCTGTTTGCCAACGGCTTCTGATTACAAGTTTTGTTCAATATATCCAATATTAAAATGTTACCAATAAGAGGTTTAGTGTCACACACCACTAAATTAGTAACCACCCTGTGCTTATCACTGACATCATTCTTAATCTTTATAGTCTTCCACTTTGGTCACTATGAGAAGGTTTGTGAGATTTATTTCTATTGGAATGGGGGAAATAGATCACAATAAATTGCAAACGCATCAGGGAGTTTACTCACCAGCAGCAGGAGAGAAACAGAATGAGTTTTCATGCAGAAAGCAATGACAGACTGAACAAGGCACACTGTGGGAGGTGGCACACCATAAAAACACCAGAGGTGTGGAGCAGGATTTGTTCCTAGTCAGCTGTGTCGAGCCCTGTGTATCTGACAGATAGTTAGGGCTTGTGCAGATGTTTTCCAGAATAACTTGATCAGGTTGCAGCTTGTCTAGCGAATAATAAAGTGATGGCTCTGTCAGCTTGTGCAAGCAACACACAACACATTAATTTATTTCCTTTAACTTAGAAAATTTCTTTTTTTTTATCTTTATTAACTTGAGTATTTCTTATTTACATTTCAATTGTTATTCACCTTCCCGGTTTCCAGGCCAACATCCCCCTAGCCCCTCCCCCTCCCCATCTGTCTGGGCTTCCCCTCCTCATCCTCCCCCCTATTACCACTCTCCCCCCAACAATCACATTCACTGGGGGTTCAGTCTTAGCAGGACCCAGGACTTCCCCTTCCACTGGTGCTCTTACTAGGATATTCATTGCTACCTATGAGGTCAGAGTCCAGGGTCAGTCCATGTATAGTCTTTAGGTAGTGGCTTAGTCCCTGGAAGCTCTGGTTGCTTGACATTGTTGTACATATGGGGTCTCGAGCCCCTTCAAGATCTTCCAGTTCTGTTCTTTCAGTTTGTTTATATAATGGATCACGTTGATGGTTTTCCGTATATTAAACCATCCCTGCATGCCTGGGATGAAGCCTACTTGATCATGGTGGATGATTGTTTTGATGTGCTCTTGAATTCGGTTTGCCAGAATTTTATTGAGTATTTTTGCGTCGATATTCATAAGGGAAATTGGTCTGAAGTTCTCTTTCTTTGTTGTGTCTTTGTGTGGTTTAGGTATAAGAGTAATTGTAGATTCGTAGAAGGAATTTGGTAGTGCTCCATCTGTTTCAATTTTGTGGAATAGTTTGGATAATATTGGTATGAGGTCTTCTATGAAGGTCATGATCATTTCATTAGATGCTGAGAAAGCATTTGACAAAATTCAACACCCCTTCATGATAAAAGTCCTGGAAAGAATAGGAATTCAAGGCCCATACCTAAACATAGTAAAAGCCATATACAGCAAACCAGTTGCTAACATTAAACTAAATGGAGAGAAACTTGAAGCAATCCCACTAAAATCAGGGACTAGACAAGGCTGCCCACTCTCTCCCTACTTATTCAATATAGTTCTTGAAGTTCTAGCCAGAGCAATCAGACAACAAAAGGAGATCAAAGGGATACAGATCGGAAAAGAAGAGGTCAAAATATCACTATTTGCAGATGATATGATAGTATATTTAAGTGATCCCAAAAGTTCCACCAGAGAACTACTAAAGCTGATAAACAACTTCAGCAAAGTGGCTGGGTATAAAATTAACTCAAATAAATCAGTTGCCTTCCTCTATACAAAAGAGAAACAAGCCGAGATAGAAATTAGGGAAACGACACCCTTCATAATAGACCCAAATAATATAAAGTACCTCGGTGTGACTTTAACCAAGCAAGTAAAAGATCTGTACAATAAGAACTTCAAGACACTGAAGAAAGAAATTGAAGAAGACCTCAGAAGATGGAAAGATCTCCCATGCTCATGGATTGGCAGGATTAATATAGTAAAAATGGCCATTTTACCAAAAGCAATCTACAGATTCAATGCAATCCCCATCAAAATACCAATCCAATTCTTCAAAGAGTTAGACAGAACAATTTGCAAATTCATCTGGAATAACAAAAAACCCAGGATAGCTAAAGCTATCCTCAACAATAAAAGGACTTCAGGGGGAATCACTATCCCTGAACTCAAGCAGTATTACAGAGCAATAGTGATAAAAACTGCATGGTATTGGTACAGAGACAGACAGATAGACCAATGGAATAGAATTGAAGACCCAGAAATGAACCCACACACCTATGGTCACTTGATTTTTGACAAAGGAGCCAAAACCATCCAATGGAAAAAAGATAGCATTTTCAGCAAATGGTGCTGGTTCAACTGGAGGGCAACATGTAGAAGAATGCAGATCGATCCATGCTTATCACCCTGTACAAAGCTTAAGTCGAAGTGGATCAAGGACCTCCACATCAAACCAGACACACTCAAACTAATAGAAGAAAAACTAGGGAAGCATCTGGAACACATGGGCACTGGAAAAAATTTCCTGAACAAAACACCAATGGCTTATGCTCTAAGATCAAGAATTGACAAATGGGATCTCATAAAACTGCAAAGCTTCTGTAAGGCAAAGGACACTGTGGTTAGGACAAAATGGCAACCAACAGATTGGGAAAAGATCTTTACCAACCCTACAACAGATAGAGGCCTTATATCCAAAATATACAAAGAACTCAAGAAGTTAGACCGCAGGGAAACAAATAACCCTATTAAAAAATGGGGTTCAGAGCTAAACAAAGAATTCACAGCTGAGGAATGCCGAATGGCTGAGAAACACCTAAAGAAATGTTCAACATCTTTAGTCATAAGGGAAATGCAAATCAAAACAACCCTGAGATTTCACCTCACACCAGTGCGATTGGCTAAGATCAAAAACTCAGGTGACAGCAGATGCTGGCGAGGTTGTGGAGAAAGAGGAACACTCCTCCATTGTTGGTGGGATTGCAGACTGGTAAAACCATTCTGGAAATCAGTCTGGAGGTTCCTCAGAAAATTGGACATTGAACTGCCTGAGGATCCAGCTATACCTCTCTTGGGCATATACCCAAAAGATGCCTCAACATATAAAAGAGACACGTGCTCCACTATGTTCATCGCAGCCTTATTTATAATAGCCAGAAAATGGAAAGAACCCAGATGCCCTTCAACAGAGGAATGGATACAGAAAATGTGGTACATCTACACAATGGAATACTACTCAGCTATCAAAAACAACGAGTTTATGAAATTCGTAGGCAAATGGTTGGAACTGGAAAATATCATCCTGAGTGAACTAACCCAATCACAGAAAGACATACATGGTATGCACTCATTGATAAGTGGCTATTAGCCCAAATGCTTGAATTACCCTAGATCCCTAGAACAAACGAAACTCAAGACGGATGATCAAAATGTGAATGCTTCACTCCTTCTTTAAATGAGGAAAAAGAATACCCTTGGCAGGGAAGGGAGAGGCAAAGATTAAAACAGAGACTGAAGGAACACCCATTCAGAGCCTGTCCCACATTTGGCCCATACATATACAGCCACCCAACTGGACTAGATGGATGAAGCAAAGAAGTGCAGACCGACAGGAGCCGGATGTAGATCGCTCCTGAGAGACACAGCCAGAATACAGCAAATACAGAGGCGAATGCCAGCAGCAAACCACTGAACTGAGAATAGGTCCCCTATTGAAGGAATCAGAGAAAGAACTGGAAGAGCTTGAAGGGGCTCGAGACCCCAAAAGTACAACAATGCCAAGCAACCAGAGCTTCCAGGGACTAAGCCACTACCTAAAGACTATACATGGACTGACCCTGGACTCTGACCCCATAGGTAGCAATGAATATCCTAGTAAGAGCACCAGTGGAAGGGGAAGCCCTGGGTCCTGCTAAGACTGAACCCCCAGTGAACTAGTCTATGGGGGGAGGGCGGCAATGGTGGGAGGGTTGGGAGGGGAACACCCATAAGGAAGGGGAGGGGAGAGGGGGATGTTTGCCCGGAAACCGGGAAAGGGAATAACACTCGAAATGTATATAAGAAATACTCAAGTTAATAAAAAAAAAAAAGAAAAAAAAATTAATTAGAATAAGGAACATTACAAAGTTATTAAAGTGCAGCTTCAAAATTTTTAACAACTAAGACAAAATTTTGTGATTAGGACACAAATAAAAACATCAAGACACAAATCTATATGCTTGTATATATGAAATAATACAACTTTAAATAAATAGCTATCCATTTGCTCAAGGCATGCATAGAAGAAAAAAGAATGATTTGACTCAGAGCAATAAAAGTCTTTTGGAAACAAAAAAAAAAAAAAAAGATCTTCCAGTTCTTTCTCTGATTCCTTCAACGGGGGTCCTATTCTCAGTTCAGTGGTTTGCTGCTGGCATACGCCTCTGTATTTGCTGTATTCTGGCTGTGTCTCTCAGAAAATTTCTAAATAAAGAAAACTGAAAATTTGCACCCACTTTCAAGACCATTCGGAGCTATGCAAAAACAAAAAAAAAGAAATGTTGAAATGGAAATTCACTTAAAATATTGGAGATAATCACATACTATTCACGGGAGTACTGTTAAAATTTTTAGGTCCTGGAGATACATACATATTAAAGAATATAGTTTATGTTATTGAGTGTTCCAATAGGAAAGTATTTTAAACGAATTTTCCATGTATTTTTAATATGAAAGAGATAATTAATCCTTAAGTTTCTCTTTTTAAATTCCCCAAATGAAGAATTATAAATTTAGGCATTAGACAGCTGTGACATGAGAATTCTTTGTATGAATTTCAGGAGGACATGAAGACCCCTGTTATTTTCTGTTTAGTAGACGAGATGCCGGGACTGAAAACATTCACATTGTTTCTCATAGACGAGTTATGCATGACTTTATACAGTAACTAAACTAGAGGTGTAAGCACATTATGTTTCTTTGTTTCTTGATAGTGTAGTTTTTGGGCAATATCCAAATACCTTTAAAAGCATAGTATTTCGTGTTTGTCCATCAGTCGCAGAGTATGCATGCACACTGACCTTAACTGTTTCCAGAATAGTCAGCCACCAGAAATGACTAACAGGGGTTGAAAAGAAGGAACTCAGACTTTAGCTCTCTGGAGCATGCGTTTACACCTTTGGTGTCACAGCCTGGCCAGTGTTGTCATTTCCCACCTGAAGGGCATTACTTTTGCTATTGCTAGTTTGTCGGGGTGTCACTCGATAAGTTCCATTTCACTTGTTTCTCTTTTAAATTGGTGTTGAGCACAGAGGGAGGCATGTTGGGAAACAGTGAACTGAGAGGAATGTGGAGTCAACCGTGTCTGACTATCCCCCTAACTCAGACTAAGGGAAAGTTTACCTTTGCTGCTCTGAGCCTTGCTTTCCCCACTAGTAAGGGAAGCAGGCCCTCTAAGAGCCAGTGCCTGGAAGAACTTGGACCACCATGGAGCCACTATCCTTGGCGTTCTTGGAATGCTACTAAACTCACTTGAATGCACTCTTCGATGATTATAGGAGTTTGGGGAGGGGGTGTTTTTCTTTTTTACTTTTGTTTTTTGGTTTTATTTGTTTTTTTTTCAGTTTTTGCTTTGTTTTTTGGATTTTTTTGTTTTTGTTCGTTTGTTTTTTGTTTCTTTTGGCAATTTGGATTTTAGAAATGACAGCATAGTGAAAGCAATACGCTCTGGTCCCTTGAAGTTCACCAAGATTGAATCAAGACAAATGTAATTCTATCCATGTTGAAGTTTTCTTAAATTTCCTCCCACAGTAAGAACTAAATGCTATTTCTAATGTATTTAGGATGACAGCCACAGAATTTTCAATCCTCACATCAAAGTTTATCTGGCATCCAGGGAATGCAAGCAAGGCTAAGAATAGACATTTCTCCTTAAGGGGAGGTGTCACTCCCCCCTCCCTCTACAAGTTCATATTCTGTGGCATATAGATAGAGTGGGGCTATGGAGAATGGGAAGAGCTTCAAGCCATTGTGTCTGATTCAGGTAGTGGGAAAAGTCAAAAGGAGATTGCTTAACAGGAGTAAGGAGGAATTTATGATACCAAGGCCCCAGAAAAGCTTTAATCCAATTCAGAATCTCAGATCTGAAGATAAAATATAACTCTTGTCTGCGTCCTTGGGAGATGTATGTATGTGTGTGTATATATATATACATATATACATATATATGTATGTATGTGTGTATATATATGTGTGTGAGCTTAGTTACTACACTGTATAAGGGGGCAAATGTAATCACAGACCTTCCTAAGTAATACTCCTGTTGACAGTCATTATTCCCTCACGGTATCAGTGTGGTAACTGATGTTTGCTTCTCTCTTCTTTTCTTTCCTTTGGGACCTACGACCTTCCAAACTATTTCTCCCCTGCCTTACCGTGACTGTGCCTAGACAAAGTTATTTTCCATATTGGAGAGCAAAGGGCTGTGGCTCCCTGTTCCCTATCATTCACTTGCTGTATGGTCTGTGGCCCCAAGAATGAGTCCTCACACTCTGTGTAAGGAGATGATAAAATAGTGGCTGCTGTCTTTCAGTACTTGCCTTCTTTTAGTCAAGGTTGTGAGGCAGGAGCCATTAAGAAGCATCGGTCCCCGAGAGGCAGTTAGAGAATGGGGTGGGAGGAATACCACAGAACTCAGGATCACTCCCAAAACCCTGACACTGGCTTCGTTTGTCCCTGCTCACTGAGATGGCTGGAGCTTTGGGAGCTGCAGTGGGTCATATTCACTGTCCCCTTGCCAGGATGGCAGTTAGTGTAATAGACAGAACTTGACATTTCTGTAGGAAAGATACCCGACCTGGTTAAGTGAGTCGGGCCGGCCCAACCTAACTGTGAGTAGTCCCATCCCGTGGATTAGGGTCAGAGAAGACAAAACAGCTATGGGAGCTGACCAATGAGGTTCCTCCTCTCATGTTTCCCGAATGCAGACACATAGGACTTGTATCTCCATGCTTGCTCTGCAGCAAGGGACTGTGTGTTCAACCCGTGAGCCCAAGCAAACCCTTTCTCCCTGAAAACATAAAGCACAAAGCACCATTTTCCCAACTCTATGGATTACAGGGAAAGGTCTGCTAATGGACTGATTAATAACCGAAGCTTTTTCCACAGACAGGCTCTGTAAATAATGTATTTAAGGAACATGACACACATATTATCTATTATCTATTTCAGTCATGTTTTTCTTTTTTTTCTAAAGAAGCCAGCTTGTTCATAGAGGCAAACATATTTTCTCTCAGATCCTTTACGTTAAAATTCACCGACTTTGGCATCACACTGTTCAGAACTAAAAGAACTGATGCTTATTTCTGTTACCCATTCATTAGTCTAGAGAAACAATTACCTTTTACCACACTAAGCCAGAAGCTTGGTGGTGTTTCTTCCAGGATTTTAATATTCTCCAAGAACATCCTTCACACACTGTATCTTAATGCCAACAAGAAACCAGATGGGCAAGGCTCACAGTGATCTGAACTTGTGGGTTCCAGACACAATGGTGCCTGTCATCGCCGAGCTAGAAATGTCACTTCGATCTTCTTGACGTCGAGATCCTCACTGTCGATGCGTGCCTTTGTGTCAACAGCGCTGCTCCTGGCGTGTGTACGCATTAGTATTCAGTATATGAATACTGTCTATGAACAGGCAAATCGAGTCTTCCACTAATGTTCTGAGATATTTAAAGTGCCCTGGATTAAGAAGCGGCCTCCTGTAATGATTAGAAACATTTCAGAAAACAATTCTTGCACTAGAGAAACAAAAAGGTAGTCAGTACTAGTGGGGGAACAACGTCCTGATTCTAAAGTATCTTCCCATCGTGCCTTTGATGTCTTGTTGCCGATATTGTGAGCTGTAAACTTTATGAGCAAACACTCCCCAACTTGTTTCTTTTCATATATATATTCCAAGTTGTCTGCCATCATCATTACTTGAGCACTGTGCACGAAGGTAACCATCTTCCAACAATTCAGTACACCACCGCACTCAGTCATATACACAGGACAAGACCGCGGATGTGCTCTGTCCCTTTCCTGTCTGAGAGGGGTCTGCTGAATCTCCGTTCTCTGAGGAACAGTCCTCCGAGATGAAGTCAGAGCTGTGCCCACTCCTGCAGCCCTCGATGACTGTCCTACGTAATTAGTTCTGCACTTCAGCTGCCTGCATTACTGGGCACATGATTAAGCTTAACTTCTACCCAGCAGAACACGAGCCGTTCTATAATTCTCCCTGCTGCATTTCTATGTCCTGCCTCAATGACCATAAGCATTTCTCATAAAGGGACGGTTAGCCTCATGCTCATTTCCTCCAGACTCCAGAGAATTTAACGGAGCAATGATATCCAGTGTTTGTTAACCACGTCCTCTAGGCCAATAATGTTATTTTATCCTCTTAAGGTCCAAGTTCGAGTGTTACAATTGCCACATTGTCCCCTTTGCTGCAGAGATGGCAAATCCACAGCACAGGCTGTGCAATGAGCTGCACGGAGCTGCAAAGCCAGTGGGAGATGGGGTTCAAATTCACTTCTGTCATAGACCTCTAGCCGCTGGACGTACAGTAAGCGCCTGTGTGCTATATCCGCAAAGTACGCACCCGTGAGCTATGTCTTCGAAAGCCAGATCACACATACACACGGTTGCTAACCTGAAAGAACTTAGGCTTTGATGTACTTCAAAAGTACTTGGAACTAATTCCGTAGTTTCTTTACTGTAAACATACAACCGCCACCCCACAACACCCCAAAGAAAGAATGTAGGCTCTTAAATGTCATAAATGGTTACAGCATCACTTTTGGGTTCCAGAAGGTGACACCAATCACTGTTAAACTCGACCAGGGACACGTTCTGGAGGATGTGGTTTGTGAAAGTTCCCTGGGAGCCTTGAGAGCAGCCTGTAAATGCACTGTGTCCAAGCCCTCCTCCTCAGTTGGAAGATAAAATGGCTATTATAATCACGGCCGGCTTCATGTTCAATGGAACTTACTCTCTGGGAAATAAATGGACAAATAAAAAAGTGACTTTCCCATCTACTGTCGATGATAAATGTCTGACCTACTTCGGGACCCTTCTCTTGGGTTCAGCTCATTTCCATGCAGCCAGGCCTGGCACGCCAATAAAGATGTAGTGCCTGGAACAGCTCTGGTTCTACGGATTAGCACTTCTGATCTGCTGACACGCAGCGCTCCCTCCACTTAAGCGGCTTTCTGGCTACCTCCTTGTGGATCTGATGGAAGGATTTAGGGTAAAGCCAGGGTTACAACCTCTTGTTGGTGAGATACAGCCGTTGATGAGGAAGGTAGCAGAGAAACCGCGTCTCTGTGGTCCGGTCCGTATGGAGCTTGCTCTGCGGGACCAAATTGTCCATTACATTTTCATCGAGCCTCATCAGGCCGTGTGGTTATGAAGATATCTTCTCATCACGTCCATTGCAATTCTCATTTCTACCAAGTCGACGTTTTCCGTTGCCTGTGGCAAAGAGGACTGATTCAAAGGCAGAAGTCTGTTGATTTGGGGATACTACAGTAAAGGTGGGACTGGTGAATAATTTGGGAGAACTGGACTGCACCATGCTCTCTGCGAGCCTCACAGTGTTGATTAATTCCGACTGAATTGGGAGATCAGTGTAGATAAATGGGACACTCTGAGGTTACAAGATCTGAATTAAACCAAAGTCTTAGATTAAAATGGCATACATGCCGCAGATAAATAGAGCACGTGAATCGAAGCTTCACAGTACTTGGTGGGCACAGCCTCGGAGTCCTCGGAGCCTGAATCAAGGGCTCCGGGTCTTCCTATCCCAGGGGCTGGGGACTCTAAAAACAAAAAGCAAGGAAATAACCGGGTAGTTTGTAGAGCCTGTTATTTTCCAGCGAGCTTCTACTTGCTTTCCTGAAAGCAAGGTTCCTTGTAACTCCAGTCTAGATGTCATTTAGTTGTCCCCGACAGAACTGCAAAATAAGCACCGCGAAGCCATTAGAAAGAAGCTCCTCAGCGGAGAGCATGAATATAAAACACCAGCGCACGGAGGAAGCCCATGACCTCAGGAACGTAGGCTGAGGTGAAGACACCAGACAGCCGTGTCCCTCACCGAAGGAGATTCTGTTCATTGCTTTTTAAGTGAGACTGTTTCAAAATTTTTCGTTTACTCGAATGAACAAATAGCCTCAACTTACGGAAGAACTCAGTGTAATAGAGAAACATTTTTTATAGCGTCGGTGTTATGAGCACACTTGTATTTGAGGAAAATGAACAAGGTGGGGATATGACGCGAATGCATTCTATAAATCGTGACATTTTCAAAGAATATATCTAATCAGGAAAAAAAAAGTTTATAGAAAACCTCGAGCATTTCATACGTCTGCTTGATGAGCCTCACTTGTTCTTGTGGGGCACATTTGTGAAGGCTGGATACAGGCTAGGAGCTGGGCAGGCCAGGGATTGTGCCAGTCTTTAGCCCCAAATGCCAGAGAAACTTTAAAAAAGATGGTAAATAAATAAATGTGAAATGAACGCTAAATAAAGCATCATTTCAAAATTTATTGAGAAAGTTAAAAAGGGGAAGGGACTCTATGTCTGTGTCCACAGGGGATCTCCGAATTGGGAAACTATTCCATGCATGTGAACATTCTTCTGAAACCTTTGCCAATATCTTCCCAATGGTGTGGATCAACCCCTCGTCATTATGGTACTGACAGGAGACGTCATCATTGCGTGGTGACCCGTTTGCCTTCCTCGTTCCCTATGAGGTACTAGACATGATTAAGACTTCAATAGAACTTACTGTCTTGGGAAGGCAGAACGACAGAATAGAAAAGTGAAGGTTTTTTTTTCTCATCTATTGTCAGTGATAAAAATCTGACCTACTTTAAGACCCTTCTGCTGGGTTTAGCTTGTTTCCATGCAGTCAAGCTTGACATAACAGTAGTCATGAAGCACTTTAAACAGCAAAGCATTCTGGAAACTATCGATTGTGCCTTGCGCGATCCCAGCATAATTCTGCACAGTTGCATGGTACGTTGCTCACCGGTGTTGAGACTTCATAATGGAGCCTGAAGAGCGGCTCTCCTTCAGTCTTCCACTTGCATGCAGAATGAGCCGCAGCAGGGCCCAAACCTTGGTTGTGGGCCACACTCTGCTCTGAAGCGTCTATGGGTCTGAGGATCTGCGCAGGAAAGCAGGAAAAACAGTGATAACATTTGCCATTGTCTGGCCAGTCCTCTCCAATTAGAAACATGCAAACCAGAGTGTAACGGCAGGCACTGCTTAGGGAACAGCACATCCTTGGAGTTCCCAAGGAGTTTCATCAACTGAAGGCTATCTCCAGGTTCCAGGGCTATCCAAGATTTGCTTGAACTTGGGGCGTGGCAATATTGGATTGTGTCACAATGCCTACCCATAGGGCCCCATTATTAGCTAATCTATCACCGAACCTTCCCACATTGTTCTTGTTTGAACTCACCTCTTGCTCTTTGTTTCCTAGAGCTTGATTTTTTTTTGTACAAATGAATATTTTGGAATAAAACCCAAGTCCTAAGAACATATTACAAATTTTAAAAGTCTACCCTGAACAATCATATCCTCTTCTGCTTTTTATTTTCTGACTTAAAAGTTGTGATCAATTACAGTAAATATACAATTTTTAAAAATAAGTTGTATGTGGGGAGATTGCTTAGCTTAAATGTGCTTTTTTTATATAGAATTTTCTAGTGGAATGTTATTTTTCTTGATCACAACATCTTAACTTTGGATGCTGTTGCTACTGAGACCCGACTTGGCCTTGTAAATAAATGTAAGTGATACCTTTTCCACCCAGCAATGTAAATAGTACATTCGAATCTTTCACTTTCTCCTCCTTTTAATTACTAATAACATTGCTAATAGGAATGACAAGCTTGTATTTTTATGTAACACTCAGCTTCATAGGAGATCAGAGCACAAGCATTTAATGAATTTTCAGTGCATGAAATGGTACCAAAGGCATGCTAAAATGATTAGGCCAATGCTGCCATTATGATTATGCCATTCTAAGCATGGTGTTGTGTTCAAAGTCCTTCCTCTTACAGATGTAGGTAGGAGAGAATCACAGAGATCAGTATACTTTGTATGGTGGTTGGCTCATTCTTCAGATCCCTTCTCTGAGGGACAGACCAGGATAGTTTAGTCGAGCACACATGATTCTCCATCACATTCAGGGTCTACCTGCTACCTCACAAAGGTTGCTGGTAATCAGGAGGAGGGTTACGTCACAATGTCAACAGGCACTCATATGGTCTGCAACTAAAATTCAGGGATTCATTTCTTCAGTGTCATTGTCAAGACTGGAGATAAAGATTCTTCTTAAAGAGCTCACTACAGTCACAGAGCAATCAATTGAAGATTCCATGCCTGGCTTCACAATCACATGGTTCCCTGTAGCCATCTGTCGGGGGAGCGCTGGCATCTAAGTATTTCAAATGGAGGTCAATCTGAAGTTTAAACCAGTAACTTGCCCATCACCTTTCTCAACTAGAGGATATGTTTCACTTACTCAGCCTTCAATGCTTTTCAATCGTTGATACAGTTTTGTGATTTGTGTTATGATGAAATAAAAGCCACCTCATAAACAAAATATGCTCAGTAATCTCTACAGTTGTCTTTCAAAAACATTTTGTTTTGCTTTAAACAAAAGAAAATGTGAAAGAAATACAGAAACAGACATCAGGAAGCAGGTGGTTTTACCTCAGGTCTGTCCTACATGAGTCTTTTGAGATGACACAAAACACTTCTATGGTGTTTCATCAACAATGCAACCCCTATTCCTAAGCTCAAGAAATGTCATAGAAGAGGATCCAGGAAGGGCATAGAAGCCATGGGGCCAGCACACTGGCTACAAGATAGTTTCTTCTGATCGCGGCAGGCAGTTCCAACCATGACGTCCAAAAATTATGCTTGTCCAGACAACCTGCATGATGACAGTGCCAGTGGACACCACAGCAGCACAGATGGGGCTGTTCACAAGTCCCACCCCTAGATGAAGACCATAGTCAACCAATGGCTGCTGAGAATGGAGAATCCGTTTTCTCCAGGCATGAGATTCCTAATAGTTTGTCCAGTTCTTAGTAGGTAAGCCCTAAACTCATGAACATACGAGCAACACTATAGAGGAGGAAGTGTGAGTGTGAGTGTGAGTGTGTGTGTGTGTGTTTGTGTATGTGTGTGTTTATGTGTGTGTGTTTCTGTGTGTGTGAGTTTGTGTGTGTATTTGGGTGTATGTTTTTGTGTGTGTTTGTGTGTGTGTGAGTGTGTTTGCATGTGTGAGTGTGTGTTTATGTGTGTGTATGTTTGTGTGTATGTGTTTGTGTGTGTTTGTGTGTATGTGTTTGCGTGTGTTTGTGTGTATGTGTTTGCATGTGTGTTTGTGTGTGAGTTTGTGTGTGAGTTTGTGTGTGTGTATGTGTTTACGTGTGTGTTTGTGTGTGAGTTTGTGTGTGAGTTTGTGTGTTTGTGTGTGAGTGTGTGTGTGAGTGTGTGTGTTGGTGTGTGTGTTTGTGTGTGTGTTTTGTGTGTGTGTTTGTGTGTGAGTTTGTATGTGTGTTTGTGGTGTGTGTTTGTGTGTGTGTTTTGTGTGTGAGTTTGTGTGTGTATGTGTTTACGTGTGTGTTTGTGTGTGAGTGTGTGTGTGAGTGTGTGTGTGAGTGTGTGTGTGAGTGTGTGTGTGAGTGTGTGTGTTGGTGTGTGTGTTTGTGTGTGTGTTTTGTGTGTGTGTGTTTGTGTGTGAGTTTGTGTGTTTGTGGTGTGTGTTTGTGTGTGTGTTTTGTGTGTGTGTTTGTGTGTGAGTTTGTGTGTTTGTGGTGTGTGTTTATGTGTGTGTTTGATGATGAGGATGATGACGACGACGACGACGACGACGACGACGACGACGACGATGATGGTGATAGAGAAGAGGCCATGCTTTTAAGAGGGAGTTGTGAAGTATACAAGAATAGTTGGAGTGAGCGGCAGGAGAGTAAAATGATGTAAGTGCAGTGTTCATAGGAAATTCTCAACATAGCTCCTCAAATTATAATGACGTACATCTGCATAATGGAATAAACACTTCTAATTCATATTAAAATAATTAATTCCAGCCATTTATATGAGCATGGGTGAGACATGACAGGTGACTGTATGAAATAAACTAGTCACAGAAAGGCAAATAAAAAAGTACTATAAGAATTAGGGTTGGGATCCACAGTGGCCTCCAAAGTGGGGAGTCTGAAAGCCCAGCACTATGATCCTGTCCTCTTCTCTCTGCTTTGGTTTTTATTCCTGGAGCTTCAGATCGCTGGAACCACCTGAATGTCTACATGAGATCTCTTTGAGACCTGGAAGTGGTGTGGTACCCACATGTTATTTCTTGTTGCTCCTGTGCTCTGAATTTTCCTCTGGTTTATTAATGAAGATGGCTTTGCATTTCATTTTCGCTGCATTTATATTTTGATTAATGTAGTTCATATTTTCCAGATAAGAAGCGAGAAAAGACATAAATAAGGCAGCTTCTCAGACTGATTGCTAATTTATATGAATTCATGTATTCAAATTTATGGTCTTTGAATCAAACACAAGTACTCAGTGTTATTTTTCAAATCTCTGACGTTATTTACATAAAAGCTTTTTTGAAACACCAAAGAGAGTATTTGTCATTGAAGAAATTTCAATAGTAGCCTGATACTTCTTGAAGATGTTTTGGAAGGTACACGAGAACAAAACATCACTTGAGAGATAAACTTACCAGCAAAAATTACCATAAATAGATATCGGAAATGAGTTTGTAAACCCCAGCGTGTGCGGAACTCGGAACACCACACTTAAAAGTCTCATTTTTTAGTTTTTAGTTTAGCGTAAAGAGCAGTTCACTGAATAACTGTTCTTTTTATATCTTTACATTTCATACAGTGAAACTCTAGAATGAACAGTTTAGTCAAGTGCAGGGCTACAGAGGAACATCTGCAGCCCTAAGAGCAGAGCATGGATTCTTAGACTTACGTTTTCTGTAGCATCTTCATCACCACCCACACTGTGCCCTAAGACAAGGCAGACTCATTCTCTTGTATTTCTAGAACCAACAACGCACAGCTAGTCTTACTGGGCTGAAATGAAGGTGTCTGCTCTGTCTCCTCCACAGAGCAGTGCACTTTCTCTAGCCAACTGCAGAAGAGCGCCAACCAACTCTTCCCTTCTCTTCAAAACCATTTCAGCTTCAGTGTAATTTTATTCTGGATCCCAGTGGTTAACATGTGGGCATCAGGAATTATGACACTTATTTATTAGCCTATCTGTCTTAAGCAACCCTTTCAAAGTAGGAGTTTTTAATAGGAAATATTATTAATCAACAAAATTCAGGTTGCATATTATTTTTTACTTCAAAATCTGAAAAAAAAAAAGGCTTTGTCCAAAAATCTCAACAGCTTCTCAAAATTCTTGTAACTAGTATTGTAACTAGTGTTTGCATTATGTGGAGCATCAGTGCAAACATTTTCAGCAAATGCCACCATTTTCCATATTTGTATCTTGGGGCTTGAAGGACATCAGGTTAGAGTCACATACTGAAAGTTCTTACAACTTCCTGTAACTCTATCTCTATGGTTTCTGATGTTTATGGCCTCTGTGAGCATGAGAAATCACAAGCAAACTCCCTTTCTCTGTGTGTGTCTCTTTCACTGTCGTCTGTCTGTCTGTCTGTCTGTCTGCCCCCCTCTCTCATGCATACCCTCACACAATTTAGAAACAATAATATTAACATTTTATGCATAATAATTCACTGACATTAACCTAGAGAGGCAAGCAAATCTTTCTTGTTATCTTTTATTTAATGAGAACAGGAGCTCATGCTGTCGCCAGTTACATAACGTGCCATTTAGTGTTGTTTGCTATAGGATTTTATGGGGAGAAATTGGTTTAAATCTCTTACGGTATTTTGTAAAATCACGCAGGGGTTCTTAGCAGCAAATGCCCAGCCTCGTCTTATTAAGCTCTGACTAAAGCCTTCTCCCACTATCCAAAGCGCCAACCATTGCCAGCCATGGAATTTTAAGATGTTCACTTACTTTTGAAGCAGGGAATGATGAACGGTCTTTGGTTTATTCTGAGAGGCGACTTTCCTTGGAAGGACGAATTGGCTCTCATCCATCTGTGCGGGACTGCAGTTCTCAAGGTGATCTGTGGCACCGGGGATGTCTGGCAATGCCTAGGGACAACTTAGGATGGCATAACCGGAATGGTTCTCCAGGATACATTCCCAACGCTTTTGGTAGATACCAGGAATTCCAGTAAGTCTGGATGGCACTCTATAAGTTATTTTTCTCTGCTCACCTGGTAGTTATGTCCCAACTGACATTCCTTAATATAAAAACTATTTAGAGCTTGAAATGGGAGAATCTGTCAGAACTGCATAAACATGATCAGGAAGCATTATTTAAAAGGAGAATCTTCATATATAAGCCTTCCCCAATATTCTCAGGTCTCTCGGCTTTCCAAACCAGTCCTCCTGTCACCCAGCCCTAATTCACAAGTGACATTTGTATGCACACAAAGCTTGCAGCGAGGAGTCCATAGTCATCCCTGATGGCTCGCTCTTGTTATTGACACTCCATCTCCCAGGGTCGGCCCCCTTGCCACCCCCACCCACTGTCTTCCATGCCTGTGTGACTGCATTGAACCGGCTACATCACAGGCTTCCCCGATCCGCCATATATTGCCTCGATGTAGGAAGTTTCTAACTTGCCTTCCTTCACCCTTTCTTCATCCAATAATTGCATTATCCAACACCTAGATGTTCAAGTTTGTATCAGAGCCTAACGGTCCATGCCAGTCATCGCAAACAGAAGGGTCCCACAGTTATCATCGAGGAACGCCTGTCCTATCTGATGAGGCTTGAGCTAATTCGACCATCTTTCACAGAGTAACCTTCTTCAGGCCCTGGGATACTATGGACCTGCTCCTACCCAGCCCACCACACTTGCTTATCCCAGGCACAGGGCCTCACTTCTCCCCCTCCACAGTATCCATATGTAAATATCATCTCAATGGGAAGCTTCCATTGGCATGAGATCATCCTACTTGAACCTCATCACATTCTACATTGTTTTCCTTAAAACTTGGCAATGTCTAAGCTCATCGTATACAATCCCACGCTTGTTTTGCTGTGTGACTTCAGTAACCCCCTACACACACACACACACACACACACACACACACACACACTCATAAATTTACTAGCCTGACATTTAGGTCTGTGTAAGCACTACATTTCTTATTTGCAATGATGGATTCTTTTATGCAACTTCCCATATAGAGAAAAGGATAATGAGCTAATGAATAAAGTGATACGATTTTTTTTGCCCCCAACACCAGTGGAACACATGCTACTCAAGTACAGTTTGCAAGTTTGATATTTGCTTCCTCCCACAGCGTTGGCAAATACCCATGCCGATTGTCTATCTCTGCTGTATCTGACTGCTGTGCAAATTATTGCCATCTCGTATGAATATCTATCTCCCTTTTCCCTGTCTCATCAACATGCAATGCTAGTTATCAAGCCTCAACCATCCAACTCCATGTATCTCATGAACTAAGGTACATCAGTCCCTCATGAGAAGGAAATGTGTCTGTCTTGTTTTATGCTGTGCTCATGTTTGGAGAGCAGATCCTGCATGCAGGGTTTTAAATAAATATCTATAACACAAGTGAGATAATATAGAGAGAGAGCAGTTAGCATAAAATGTGACACCTGGCAGGTGCCCAATAAATGATTCATGTGGGATGGGAGAGATGTTCAAGCTAATCGGCTGCCTCCCGCTAGTAATGAGACTATTTGGGGAAGCCACCAGAGACACCATCATGGAGAAAAAGGTAAGCTCCAGAGAACAGAGGCGGCCCTTCCCCCAGCAAGCGAGGCGATGGAAATATTGAATGAAGCTTGTGTGGAAAGTGGGTGTCAAAATTAATAACACATTGCTAACGCTGTTTGGGCATTTAATTAAAATAAATTCAACACTAAAACTAGGCTGCAATATTGAGGAGCCCGAGGCAGTGACTAAGTTGTAGTTAGGTCTTGTCAGTGGCGTGATTAGCACCAAAGCCCTGGTCTCAGGGACCTCAGGCATCACAGTCAGCAGCAAGAATTACAGTTACAAATCGGGTAGTTTTGAAATAATTAGGAAAACTATTTGCAGTGTTTTTGTTTTCTGTTGTTGTTTTTGTTTTGTTTTTAATAATAACCTAAACCTGATGAATGGAAGATAAATTCTATGGTTACATTTTAGGAGAGGTGTTGTTTCGTTTTGCTTTGTTTGTTGGATTGTAAGTTTCTTTAGAATCTTTAGAATCTGCCCGGGAGAGGTGCAACATCTGTATCGAGTAATTCAATGTAAAGATTTTTGTTTATTTCATATACAATAAGGCTACAGAACTTACATTTCTCCTCTGAATGCAGACATGACACTTTTAGTTAACTCTGTGGTGACAACATTCTTATCACTGTTCTGTGGCCTGGCTTCTCCCTATGGAAATGCATGTCTAGCCCACAGAGAACATTCAGTTAACCTCATTTTCTAATCTCACAGATAAGGTGTGATAGGCACTACATTTCTTAAATCGATGCTAAGGAATCTAATTGTTTGGTTTGCATAGCTCAAGAAACACTAGCTAGATCGATAATCAATACTGTCTTCATCAGAAAGTCACCATCACTGAAGATGCAACTTATGTACCATTTGAGTGTCTTAATTTTGTTACAAGAGTTGTGCATTCAGGGTTTGAGATAGTGGAGGAGATTATAAGTACCCTTTCCTTTACTTTGCTGCACGGATAGAATCCTCTACATGACGAGATGATGGAGGAGGAGTGGCATGGGGTGGGGATTCTCCTGAGTGACGCCAGGTTGAACGATAACAACACTGATAAACAGAAAGCCAGAGTGCAGAGCTGGCATCAGAAATAAGGCACAAAATCCGTAACGAGTAATAAAATTGAAGAGTTGCCCAGCAGCAGATGGAAGACTGAGGTCTTTTCATTGGGGTTTCGGTGATACGCAACACCATGGCTTGCTGTATGTATAATGAAAGTGGATAGAAGTACAAGGAAGCCAGGAGGATTGAGCATCGAAGAGGAGGACTGTTAATCCCAGTGGTTAGGAAGATGAGGTAGAGCATGGCAAGCTCAAGACCATTTCTGTCTCTCTGTCTCTGTATCTCTCCCTCTCCCTCTCTCTCTCCCTCTCCTTCTCTCTCTCTCTCTCTCTCTCTCTCACACACACACACACACATACACACACACATACACACACATGAACACACACATGCACACACACACACACACATGCACACACACACACACAAGTACAGTTTTTAAAAATTTTTTCAAGTTTTATTTTATTTTTACACTCCAGATTGTATTCCCCTCCTGGTCCATTCCCCAACGGTTCCACATCCCATACCTCCTCCCCACTCCTCACCAGACCTCTAAACTCCCTGAGGCTTCCAGTCTCGTGAGGGGTTAGGTGCATCTTCTCTGACTGAACCCAGACCTGGGAGTCCTCTGCTGTATATGTGTTGGGGGTCTCATATTAGCTGGTGTATGCTGCCTGGTTGGTGGTCCAGTGTCTGAGAGATTTCCGGTTTCACAGGTTAATTGAGACTGCTGGCCCACCTCCTCAGCTCCTCCAGGTTTTCTCTAATTCAGTCACAGGGGTCAGCAGCTTCTGTTCATTGATTGGGTGCAAGTATCTGAATCTGACTTTGTCAGCTGCTTGTTGGGTCTTTTGGAGGGCAGTCATGATAGGTCCCTTGTGAGCACTCCATAGCCTCAGTCATAGTGTCAGGCTTAAAAGGAAAAGGGAAAAAAGGAAGTGAGAGGTACAAGAGAGGGAAAGAGTGAGTTAATAATTAGTAAATGACTTTTCAGAGTGATTAAAAGAAAGTGGTGGAGAGTTGTACGTCCCTCCTTTCCATGCAGAAGACTTCACTGGTCTCAGGAGTCATTAATGGGGTAAGGGGGTTAAGGGGGAGACTCCACCGCATACCTCTACCTTGGTAAGATATCCACTTTTGTAGCATCTCTTGTATTACCAACGTGTATGTGTCACTTCCCAGTCTTCATTTGGAGGCAATGGGTGCTCACGGTACAGCAGAAGCCAAGACCTGGAGATAAATGGCCGGATGACAAGGAAGAGACTTGCTGGATCAAAGGCTATGCAAGTTTTTTTTACAGCTTCTACATTGCCAAATTGTCCTGCAGAATGGCTCTATTAATTTACACTCTGCCAACATGGTTAATGGACTGTAGAGTAATTGTCTGTTTATCTATCTCTTCTCCTCATTAGGATGTAAGCTCTTCAAGGACTTCTTAATCTCCCAATGCTCAGTGCTTATCATTTATCCTGATGCAGGGTAGGCACCCACTCATTAACCCAGTTCTCTGCCCTACCTCTAAGTCCTTCACAGCACCAAGCATCCTTTGTAGGATGGATGCACGAGTAATAAATGCCAAGATATGAGCAGTTTCAAAATGTTACAGAATTGGCCTCCAAAAAGCGGTTTACTCATAAGCTATTGTACAACAGCTGACTTTTAACTCGAAAGTGCATAGTGAATTCCTTAATAACTAGCAAGACTCTGGAGCAAATAGTGCTTGGATAGACATTATATACATCGAAGGCTGCATATGTATGGATATCTTAAATAATTATCCTCCAAAATCCAAACAACATTGCAAGGGCTTCCGTCAAGGTCAAAAGTTGACTTTGAATTGCTGCTGCAATTTCTTTGTACATTTATATGATTATAATCTTCTTTTAGGGATTAAAAGAAAATCTGAAATTCCTCAAGAAGTGTGCCTACCTTGTGAAATCTTTAGCAAAGTTATTAATCAAACCATTTGACGCTTTCTATCATAAAGATGAAACTTTATTTACTTTACACATGTTTAGGTAAAGGGTTAAATTTTGAAGAAGTGCTCCTTTGTTCAGGACACAAAGGTTTGAGATAAGTAACATTAACTCTCTTCCTTACAGAATAATACATTCTGTGAACTCTAGGGAAACAGCGAGCCCAGGAAGGTGGTAAGGTGTAGCCCTGAGAGAGCTACCGTAGGTATCACAGTTAGTATTGTTATGTGGTTGCTGAACAGAAAGCGCTTGCTGGAGAGTGGCCTCATGCCAGGAGGTCCAGTTGAAATGTTAATTCTGTTTGAATTGTCCTAACAATTCCTGCTGGGAATGTCAATCATTTCTACCTCAATAACTGCACATCACCTCTCCTACATGGAAAAGAGTCATAGCTCAAGCAGACAATCAAACTTCTCTTCCCTTACGGATCTCATACAGTGAAATGTGGGCCGAGCACCTTGCTTTATTAGTACATAAATCGTGTGTGCAAAGATGAAAATATTTTTATCAGTCACATTGTGCTTGAAATCCCAAGCACATTGGGAATCATTGATAAATGATAAAACTAGGTCTTAAGTCATTTATAGAAAGCCATGTGCAAAACAACCCATGGAAATAAACCACATTCACCTGACGTTTAAAAATACTTCTTTCTTTTTTTTAAACATGGGACAAAAATGGATAGGGTAATCAAAATTATTTTAAAAATGGTTTCAAAATATTTCTTAGCGATATGGCTTTGAGTGAGAAAATAGACCTAGCCATGTCTCTACAGTGTGTTCTCTGTGCTCTGTTAGAGGGAAGCTGCGTGAAGGACAAAGAGGATATATTTATAATTAGTATGCCCTGTGTGCGTGTGGCACCTCAACTAAGACACGTATCACACAGCACATGTAACGTGCCCTTGACACGATGAATCAAACTGTCGTTTCACGAGCCATGTTGCCCAAGTTAAAATCACCCGTGATGCTTTCCCTGTGTTGGCTCTGGAGTAGTAAGTGAGTATAGTGACAATTTCTACAGGGGAAACTAACAGAAAACATGAGAGGCTTTAAGGAAAGGAAACACAATGCCAACGTGCTTCATTGGAGAGAGAACAAAACCAAGGAGTAACAGAATGAAGGGAGGAGAATGACCTATATAAACAGCATGTCAAGGGAAACAGATGTAGCCAGTGGTGCGGCTCATTATGCTCCTGGTCCAGACGGACTTCAGCCATGACAAAACACAGGGAATACAGTGCTCCCTTTTCCAAATTATGAGAGTGTGAAGAAGCTACTAGAGAGCCTCCTTAATTAGAGTATTATCAAAGTAGTTATCAGGGCATTCTCACAGAGTGGTAAATATTAAGTTTAAATGAAATAAAATCATCGTTATGCCAAACTTTTTAAGTTAGCAAACTTTTCATCATAGCTCTGAGAATCTAAACACTTCATTCTAACAGTTACTATGGACTTTATTTTATTTTATTTAGATTTTTTTTAATTAAAACTTTACACCCATGTGAATGGATGTGCACACACGCGGCTAAGTGTGGGTACCTGTTCACACCTCAAAACTGAGAAAGCAGGCAAATCCCTCCGATCTGGCGTTCCCAGCACTTGTGCGATGCCAGGCTGGTGCCATCACGGTTCACACTCTACGCCTCCTGGTGATGCCCAGCAGTAGTACCACGCCGTTTCTCCAGCCAAACTCTAGCTTTCAGACATACTCTCACTTTGGATGTCCAGGAGTGGGGTCGGGATGATTGGAAGATCTACTGTAACGACACTCATCCTGTCATAGAGAGGGTGTAAAATCCATGTCTGAATGTGACATTAATAGGATATTAAAATAGCAGTGGTGTGCGGAAGACCGATGGCATTCACTTTGTTTGTTGTTTTGGGGTTTTCGTTGTTGTTCTTTGTTTTTCTGCTGGAGAGGTCATGCTGGGTAGCCACCCTCTGTGGGGACAGGTCATCTGCTTCCCATCCTGTTAGGTCTTACACCGTAAGTTACTTCGGAAATACCAAACTTAAGGCTTTTGTTCTCGCCTTACAGAGAGTGACTATGATAACCATTAGGCAGAACCTGTCCTTTCTTTTGCTCCGAACGATGGCTGTAGACCCATGGTGAGGTAGACTGCTTGTTAAATTTAAGGAATCAGAGAAAGGACTGAAAGAGCTTGAAGGGGCTCGAGACCCCATATGAACAACAATGCCAAGCAACCAGAGCTTCCAGGGACTAAGCCACTACCTAAAGACTATACATGGACTGACCCTGGACTCTGACCTCATAGGTAGCAATGAATAGCCTAGTAAGAGCACCAGTGGAAGGGGAAGCCCTGGGTCCTGCTAAGACTGAACACCTAGTGAATGTGATTGTTGGGGGGAGGGCGGTAATGGGGGGAGGATGGGGAGGGGAACACCCATAAGAAAGGTGAGGGGGGAGGGGTTAGGGGGATGTTGGCCCGGAAACCAAGAAAGGGAATAACAATCGAAACGTAAATAAGAAATACTCAAGTTAATAAAGATGGAGGAAAAGAAAGGGAGAGAAATGATAAAGACATTCCTTTGAATAAGGAAAGGGTACTATTTTTTACTAAAATTAATATATTTTAAGGAGGAATATGGTGAGCCATCGATAAATAGAATACTCTGTCTGAATAAACAAATCCAGTATTGTTTTTATATTCTTTCTTATATGCAAAGAAACTATTAAAGCATTATGAAAGTTTTAAGTAAAAATTCATTGTGAACCTGGGGGAAAAAATTTGAACATGAGCTGCAGTCTGATGCATGCTTCCTGTGTGAGTTCCAGCCTCCTAGCCTTGCTCAACAAGAATGCGATGATGACTTTTATCGTTAATTCCATATTCATATGCGGCCACTCCCAGCATCAGTTACCTTTGATTTTTACGGCTCTTATTACTGTTGAGCTCTGGTATTGGTTCACTCATATGGTTTGGCTATTAGCAGATTTATTTGCAAACTTTGTTCTAGTTAGAACCTTATATTACGTATAAAAGGAAGAAAATTTATAATTAATAAATTATTATGGCTCTACTAATTTATAATATAATTAATTTATAATTGTATTTTATTTTGACTGATGAAAAAATGCATGCTTCTATTTATTGAATTATGGGATCACATCCTAAGTTAGTTGCCTATGTAATTTACTGTAGACAGTCATGATAACATATGATTCACTCGTCTCTTGGATATCGAGAATATTAAGAAAGCATAATTTTACTATGGGAGAACCCAAATATATAGACACTAGATTATTTGTTTAGCTGTGAGAGGTCACCAGTAACATTCTGTAAAATTTTACAACTTAAAACAAGATTAATAAACCAGAATATATCATTTAAAATTTATTTTAGAATACAGTTGCTTGATTCGTGAGATATAATTGGTTTTATCTAAACCAGAAAACAGAAGCAGAAGAAGAGAATAAAGTGTAATTATAGTAAGAAAAAAATCAGCTGGGATGAACACAGCCAAGATGACAAGTGGCTAATGTCTGTACAATTCAAGTACAGATGAGAAAATAACTTTACATTCATGAGCCAGTTTGTTAAAGGGTTAACTAAATTAGAAAGTCAAAGAACTGACGAGGGAAAATGTGAATACACAAGAATTTCACCCAGGAGAATTTATCATGCTCTTGAATTTTAGACAATGTTGACTTACGTGCTGTTAAAGGAACCGTGTGACTATTTCATAGATACACTACCAAAGACAGTTGCAGGAAACCTTGGAAAAAAGGATAATTTGCAGGTGGGTGTGGGAGAATGGTGACCCTTCCAAGACATCTTTCACTAGACTGCAAGTCTGTACAAGAAAATTCTGAGCTTAGCAAGGCGTGGTGGTGCACATCTGTAATCCAGCACTTGTGAGACTGAGGGAAGACTGTCAAGGCCAGCCTGGGATACATAGCAAGGATCTTCACTACAAACTCAAGGGCCAGGGATTTAGTTCTATGGCAGAATTCTTGCGTAGAAGGAGGGAAGGTAAGACAAAAGATGGAGGGAAGAAAGGGAAATCAGTGACTGTGAATCTTTAGTTTATAAACTGACACAACTCACTGACTGTCTGAAGGGTGGAGTGACAAAATCACCTGGAACTTCATTCCTCCGTTTATACAAAATTACATGTGACTTTGTTCATGGAAATGTTTTCTATCTGAAAGTAATATAATTGTTGTATGAGTGAACGTAATTAGCTCGAAGGGTGACACTGGCCACCAGAACAACTTGCCCACACCCGTGGCTCTCATTCAGGAGCACCATCGAGGACACTCTAGCATCTATAGCACACGCCTTATGTTGAGCCACTCAGATGGCCTAGAAACGTATTTTATCTCCTGTGTTAATCCTTCAAAGTCCTTTTAGTTTCTCTCTTCTTTGGTGATGACAGACACCGAGTGGTAGAACATGTGATGCTGAGACTCTGATTCCGAGCTGAGGTCGTGTGGCACGGGCATCTCCGAATCATTAGGACAGTGCATGATATCAGTCAGTTCGCTCAATTTTATACAGCCTGGGCCATGTAACACAGGCAATTTTTAAAGATACAGAAAGAACGTTGAATACCTCATACCAGTTTAATCAAGCAAAATATTTCCCTAAAATATGAAACGAACACAACCCATTGGTATTGACAACCTGACAAGCCTCCTTGTTTCCTCTGGTTATTGTGCCCTGTGGCGAGTCTCTTAGGTTTCACTGCCCTCTGGGTATTACCTTTGGGCAAAACGTCACTCTGAATCAAGGAGATTAAAAGCAAATTAAATTGGTACAACATAAAAAAGCCTGGCTAGTCTTATAAAACATCTCTCCGTTGCCTGATTATGTGGGAAGAATGTGCAAGCTGATAGTCAATTAGCCTACCTGATGTCCAAAGACCAGCAGTCTCCTCCGGGCTAGGTCTGTGGAATAATACATTCTTCTGTCGCACGATTTTGGTCATAGTTTCTTCTTGAAGTTGATGGAAACATAAAATTGCACAACATTTAATCTTTCCTGGAAGAAATGCTTATATTTTCAGAATGCATAGGCTCTAATTAGAGTAAATTACTCCTGATGGAATAAGACTTCTGCAAAAGGAGAAAAGGAACCACATTTAATTTCCCAGTGCCATAGGGAAGGCTCAGCTATTCAAAAACTGAGTCCTAGGGGCTGTGCTTTCAGAGGCTAAGCTAATAGAACAGAGCACCGAATAAGCCCAATTAGCATTTTGTAAGTAATTTCGAGCACAAAAGATATATTTACAATAATGGCCCAGACTTATCATGTACAATTGAACCCAGCGCCAGGAAGGAGGAGGAAAAAAGACATTCGGATCCATTAAAATGACACCAGATAAATTACGATGCTCATTTTCACGTACACATCACCTTTTAATTTTGAGTACTATGGTTGAATGTCCGTAGACTATAGTGGAGGGGTGGTTAGCATCGATTTGATGACTTGTGAAAGAGCAGTACACACGTTGTTATATACTTAGCCTTAATTCATAGCACAGCTTTCTCGATGCCTCACACTGCAATACCAAGCGTTGCTAGCTGTAATATGGAAACCCAGATGGATGTAATCTTTTCTCCCAGATGATTAAAAAATAAAACCTCTAGGACCCCCCAACCCGGAAGTCTTTTACTTCCTTCAACTTGATGTAAGATATTAGGGGCAATTCTGTTATTCGAAAGGCACAGAACATCCCGGAAAAGAGGTCTCAGTGGGTAACAGTGCTTTCTCCACAAATGTTAGAACCAGAGTTCAAATCCCGACACTCATGCAAAGTGCTGAGTGTGGCCCCCAATGCCTGTAATCATGGCGTTGTCGGTGGTGGAAATGAGAATTGCTGTGGATTGCTGACCACGAGCCTACATGTGCTTCGGAGTGAGAAGCCATTTCAGGGGACTGTGGTAGAGAGTGGTAGGTCAGAATCACAAAGTCCTGGTGTGGCCTGCATGTGCACACACCTGCATAGGCACATGAAAATGCAGCCATACATATCCAACACACACACACACACACACACACACACACACACACACACACAGAGTGTACTGATATCATAGAATACATGGCATTCTAAGAACTAAGTTATTCATAAAGTTTAGAATGCAAACAAGGTACTCAACAATATGGCTATGGTTAAAACCAAACATCAAATCCCCGTTTTAGAAAAACGTTTGAAAGGTTTCCACTGTGCTTCCATAAGTGCATAAGGATTACACTGTCGTGATTACTCGCAGTTCCTTTATGATCCAGATGGCTTTGGGGCAGGATGAGGCACCTGTTTATTTCTTGCCAATTTATTTTAATAACTTTCTTTGAAATTATAATGACATAATTTCTTCCTTCCCTTCCTTCCCTGATTTCTCCCATGCATGCCCCATTGCTCTCTTTCAGATTCATGACCTCCTTTTCTTCATTTGTTCTTACATATTTGTTCTTTATTTGTTCATTACAGACATTTCGAAGCCATGTTTCAGGCTGGTGTAGAATTCTTTGGATGGTCCAAACGTCCTTAAGTTGTGGAAGCCCCCTGTCCATCTCAGTCTGACAAGGGTGGGATTGTAGGTGTGAGACACTAAGCCTACCATCCTGTAGATTTTAAGAAACAATCAAGCAAAAGTCAGAGATGCCTTTTTTCCTGGTCCTCTGGGAGGGAGTTTGACTTTTGATAAGCACAGTCTGCTTTGTCTTGACAGAGAGGTTGCCCTGGCTGTAGCCAGTTGCTCCTCTAAGCAGCAATCAGGCCGTGGCTTTTACCTGACAGCTTTCTCCAAAGGCTTACGTCTATCAACCAACCAACCACATTGTCACTTCTTTGACAAAAGCATAATCCCTAGACTTCCATAAGATGCCATAACATTTAACAGAAATATACACTCCAAAGTCCTCAAAGTGGTGGCTTTGGGAGAGGAGATAAGGCATAGGCAAAGTGAGATGGTTAACATAAAGCCAGCTGCTATGTCAGTTATGGAAGTGTCTTCACACATTAGAGCTGTCTGTCTCAAAGAGCTAGATATGTTACAAAACCTCAGGCTTAGCCCAGACATTTGCCATGGCTCCTGGTTGTTTCCATGCCAACGGAGGATTATGCCATTTCACTAGAGCTAATCCCTCCTATCTCCTCTCTACTAGGTTTCTTCTACCTATGCCCCTTGTGCTATCCAACTGAGTGGTTTTACATAGCATCCTTGTGTGTGTGTGTGTGTGTGTGTGTGTGTGTGTGTGTGTGTGTGTGTGTGTGTGATGTATATGTGTGATTTGTATCAGGGATTTGTAGCATTGTCAGTTTTGAACTATAAATTTTACTTGCATTCTTACATAGTCTATTATAATTTTGTGGAAGAAAGCATTACTATTTTTATTTATTTTTTTAATTATTTATTTATGTATGTGAGTACATTGTCGCTGTCTTCAGACACACCAGAAGAGGGCATCAGATCCCATTACAGATGGTTGTGGATCACCATGTGGTTGCTGGGAATTGAACTCAGGACCTCAGGAAGAGCAGTCAGTGCTCTTAACCACTGAGCCATCTCTCCAGCCCACTATTTTCATTTATTAATTGCCCATCTTTTGCCCACTTTTGTCTTTCTCATGCTGTACCAACAAATACAGTTTCCGGACCACTGCATCATACTCATGTATCATTTTTATAATTGGCAATGAATGAAAATAATACCAAATCTAATATTAGAGGGAAACATGAGTTTTATGAGTTAAACTTATACACTCTGTGATAGGAGGAAGACATATTGAAAGATACAAAAGAAAGTTATCAAAAGAAAGACAAATGTAAAATGTATTAAAGTATTATAGACACACTTATGTGCGCACTTGGGATGGAAGCCAGTGCCTATGTGTGCGAGAAGACACTCTGTCTCTGAGCTATACTGCCAGTCTAAGAAGGACACTAACTTGTGGAACCCATTCTGCCACATTCTCCAGTGACTAGTGACGGCTGTACCATATTTGAAACCTTTTGCTAGATTATATAATGCAAACCCTGTTCACGTGTGTCTATGTGAACTTAGCATTCACCTTGTACCTGGAGCAGAAGTCCGAGGGGACGTAACTGCCTTGTCGTTACTCCATTGCATCTTGCTTTGTGCCCCGAGTCCGCTGTCAGCAGGAATTTTTCCCATTTAGTTTCAGATCCAGGTGTGGTTACTTTGTGTGCATTTCATTCTGTATATCTTTATTAACATCTGAACCTCAGGAGAAATTACCTTTCAATTGGCACTTGTACCTCGGCTGTGCAATATGCCGACTCCCCTTCTCTGTTGCCCTTCATACCTCAGAGAAAGATTCGCTGAGCGCGGTCCCCCCTGCTGAGACAGCGCCAGTCACCAGCTGTTGAGGGCAATGGATTGGAACAGTTGAGACTCCGGGCACTCGGTCTGGGCAATTCATTTAAAATGAGTTGCTTCTTGGAAACATGTACACCTGCCTCTCTCTCTCTCTCTCTCTCTCTCTCTCTCTCTCTCTCTCTCTCTCTGTCCAGGTGTGTGTGTGTGTGTGTGTGTGTGTGTGTGTGTGTGTGTGTGTGTGTGTGTTTGTATGTTCATGATAGATACGCTAAGCCAGCCCACATTTTCAAGAAGTGTCTCTCTAGATCACGTTGACATCTGATTTACAGTGAACCTGGATTTGAGAGGTCCTGGTGTGTATGTTATGAAAATATTTACAATGCTAGTTTCCTCCCTAGTGAATACCAAGGAAGATGATGACAATGAAAATCAGACACATTTATTCACAGCCAACCTTTCATGAATTTTTCTAAACATTAGCACATACAGACCTAGTATTCAGGAAAAAACGTGAAGTGCTTTGTAAATATGGAAGCTAATTGACACACTATTCACATACGGTCTCTCTCTCATCTTCTGTACTTACCTGCCCATTTTAAAATCCCTTTTGATGTTTACTTATACAAATATTAATTAGCAGTAAGAAGCAAAACTCACACACTTGGACTTGTAATCAAAGCTTCTTACTTCACATAACACAAAGTGCTACGCGTAAATACACGTGTTGTACAATCACATTCTATAATACATTGATGTTGAGATAGGCAGAGACTAAACAATTCATGACTTTCTCTTCTGTAATCTCTTGCCAGTCAATAACATCTTTTATTCCCTCAAACAAAAATCTAAGTAGAATGGTAACACTTAAAAATCTGCCGTGCTTTAATTAACAGATGTGTTCTTCCCGAGTGTCTCAGCTTCTCTGGTGTTAACGGAATAGTACAATATTTTCTGTTTACTTTTCTCATATCCAAAACTCTGATAATGATCTACAAATAGAGATCAACATAGTTAAGAAAAAGTTATGTGCCAAGTATATATTGTGAGGGGACCAGGGGAGACAGAGCTCCCCTACTTGGCTTTCCCCCACAATTGATAGTGTTCTGAAAACTAAAATAAATCCCTTTCTCCCCACCCCACCTCTAACAAAATAAAATGATTTTTGTATAACTTCTAGGTACGCACAAGCACGAAATTCACTGTTACAAAGACCCAACATTCTTCTATGAGCATTCTGATTTGTATCTACTTCAGGCTCAGGTCCAAAGAGAAAGTTCCTTGTTCTTCCTCAGAGTGGCCTCCTTAGATGTATGTGGCCCCCTCTCAGGTGACCCTGCAAAGAACAATCACTGCAGGATCCATGCCTTATGACATCCTAAAGTTTTGAGAGTTAAAGGCCCCTTACAAATGCCCCGTCAGACAATGTATGCATGCCTGGTATTGTGACAAATCGAACCGTGACTGTATCATGACAGGGAGGGTGTGTTATAAGTTTTATGAATAGCTGGGTGAGATAGTTACCATCGAGGTTGCAGTGCTTGGGATCCATGCATTGCTTAATATTTACAATTTCAGTCCAGCAGAGGGCTGAATCAATAGCATCCAGTGGTGGCAGCAAGAGGACTTGAGTTTCCATCCCCAGCATCCGTGTAAAAAGTTGGGCATGGCTGTGGGTTTCTGTTACACTAGTGGTGGGATAGGAAAGAAGGAGTGAGCAAACTGGTAGATATCGTAGGCACGTTGCACAATTCGTCTAGCCAATTACTGAGTGCTGGGGTCAATTCGAGACCCTGTTTTAAAACATAAGATGAAGAGTGATAAAGGAAGGAAATCACCTGTGACCTCTGGCATCCACTCCGTTATGGTACACATATAAGTGTGAGAGGATACACACACACACACACACACACACACACAGACACACACACTCACGCATGCATTAAGTAAATAAATAATAAATAACAGTTACTCATCTCATCGTCGACATTTCATTACAACGCTGATGTTGTTAGTGGTGGTCTCCCTTGCTGAGGACCTCCCCTGATGAGCTTGTTTCTTTTTCTTCAATCTACTCTTCCACAGGTAGATAAAATAAAATGGCCATCACCAATTTGCGTTAACATAGTGCTCTTTGGAAATATGCGTGAAAATTCAAATTCAGCCTCTGATTTTGTTTGTTTTGTTTGTTTGTTTGGTCTGTTTGTCTGTCTGTCTTTGTTGTGGTCTGTCTGTCTGTCTATTTCTCTGTCTGTCTGTCTTTGTTTTTTAGTCTGTTTCTCTGACTCTCTGTTTCTCTGTCTTTGTTTTTGGTCTGTTTCTCTGTCTGTCTGACTGTTTCTCCGTTTGTTTCTGTCTATCTGTCTGTCTTTGCTTGTTTTTTGGTCTGTTTCTCTGTCTGTCTTTGTTTTTTGGTCTGTTTCTCTGTCTGTCTGTCCATGTTAAGAACCAGTATCTCAGTTCTGTTATCTTGGTTTTTTCCATCTGAGCATGCGGCTTTTGATTTATGCTAACCGTGTTCTGAAATGCCTCAGCCATCCTTTGGGCAATCTTTTCAAGTTATTGAATGTGTAGAGAGTGTTTTATAACCTTCATAATGCTGAGTGAGAGCTCTTTCTCTTTTTAAGGCATACTGGTCCACACCAACAGCTCAGAGTCAAAATGTATATAGATGTATATAATGTTAGTAATGTGCACACGGGAGATTTTTACTGTGACCCTGCATGAGGTGGAGGCTATGCCAGACAGTCATTTTTCAAGCTTTATGTGGTAAATAGGTTACGGAAATAGAGGCACATTACACACTTAATGTCTCCTCCAGGAGTCACTTCATGCTGCTGTCGATGCAGTTGGACACTATAGAATTCTTTAAATTAAATGGAAGCTTTACTTGGGAGCCCATTCAAGTACAAAGAAAAATAACGAAATACCAAAAATTGTATTTTAATTATTTGTCATTTTCCCCCTTTTCTATTTCCCCATTCCTGTCCCACTAACTCTGATCTTATGGCAAGTTGCTTTTATATAAACTACTGTGTTTCTCGTGTGACTGAAACCAGCAATATCTTTTTTATTTTACTTTTATGGGACCGAGTAACTAACATGAACTCTGTGTGCCACCTTAAAGATAATGTTATGGAAACGTAACTGTGTATTACTGTTTAGAAGTAATGATGGTCAGAGACAACCACCCACGGGAAGGGTCTGATGTATCTATTCAAGCTTGGACTTCTGTGCCCAAACTTTTAAACCTTATCAAATGCCCCTAGACAGCTTTAAGGAAAGAAAAATATTCCCATTAAACTTGAGAGACACGTCCCCCCTTAAAACTGTGGCTACCTATTTGGTAGTAAGAGAAAATGTCTAATTCAAAGAGACTGTTCCTCTCCTCAGGGACTCCCTGTGGAAGAATCATGTACCTGTGCTGAGTCTTAAGTAGATAGCAAACCTTAGTTTTTAAGCTTTAAAAATTTCTTAGATTCACATGATTTCTTGCTTGCTTAGGAAATCATATCATGGATATAAACTTCAACTGGCAACGAGGGACAACAGTCTCACAAGACTTCTTTTCCCTTCAGTGGATCAAGATTGTGTAGAGGTGGTTGGCAGTGTAGTTCAGTGGTATAGTTCTCGCCTGAAGGGCAACAAAGCCCTCAGTTCTCCTGGATGACAAGAAACGAATGCAAAGAGGTGGATGCCACTTTCCACAGTCAGAAATTACCTATAGATATGACCGTGATTTCCATTTGAGGTTTAGTCTATCTTGGGTTAGGTTTGAGCGGGAGTCTCCTATGTGGTCTAGACTAGTCCAAAACTCGTGATCCTCCTGCCCATAGCTGCCCAAGTGGTAGAGTTCCAAATGAAATTCATCATTCGTAGTTACAGGAGTGTTAGACTAAATCTTAAAAACATTGATGATGATTTTTATTAAAAACAATGATGATAACACCAATACTACTACTACTACTACTACTAATAATAATAATAATAATAATAATAATAATAATAATAATAACTTCTTTCTGAAAGCCTCTTATCCACATATGAGAGTTATTTTCTGAGATATTTCTTGACTCAGCCACCTTAAAACTCAAAGAAAGCAACTGAGGATATGAAATGAATTTCAGAAACCAGGAAAGAAGTATAAAAACAGTCCTGGATGTTTCTACCTCTGTCTTCTTCAGATACCACCAGTGGTCGATGCCCTCATAGAGTTCAGCCTGAAGACTGTTCATCTGGCTCATAAAACCTTGTCATCATTAAGAATTTTTCCTGAACTATGATTGGCTATGTTGTTTTTAGAAAAATCAAGGTTTCCTACTTGGAGAAAAGCACACGCCATTTTAAAACACAGTCAGAGCATAATTCAGTTGCTCAACTATTTTAAATGTTTTAACCTCAGCCTGGTGTGGTGAAAGGCTTGCAATCTCAGCACCTGGGCAGGTGAAGGAAGAGAGCCCTTCTGAAACCATGGCCAACTTCTGCTAAGTACAAAGTGCAGGTCTCCTCTAGGCTACAACTAAGGCCCTGTCTCAAATCACAGCAGATAATTCTAGTTTGTAGACTTTTTACATCTAGTTCTTCTCTGAAATATTGAAAGCAAATATCCATGTGTTTCAAACATCTGACCTATCACATTAACGGCAGAACATCTGGCAGTGACTCCGTTAGGACAGGAAACTCAGGTCCTTTGCACCTCCTCCATAAAAATCACTCACCAGGATTGTGACTCCAAAGCCAGACAAAGCTTGTTTTGTGTTATAAAAGTCATAGCGTCTGATGTTTAATGGCTTAGCCTGCCAGCCACCTTCTCATCTTTTTCTCTGCTGTATTTATTCCTTTATATATTTACCTATATATTTTCATCCTATTTCTTCTTGCCCACCTGTAAAAATTCCATTTAATCCTCAAGTCCGTAATTGCCCTTTTATTGTATTTGTTTTTAACCACTTTTAAAATACGTTTCCTCTGTGCTATGTCTGCCCTTGATTTGCTTTTGTGTCATCTGAATAGATGTAATGTGAACATGTCATCTAAGACTGAGGTGTAACTTGTAGCTCAAAGGACAAATACAGGAAACATGGTGGCTACGGGAGGTCTTCTACTACGTCTCCCCTCCCAAAAGCATCTTTGTTAACTTGTTATAGTTAGAAAAATATGTGCAATGGAAGCCTTTCAAGTTGGGTCTCCTGAACGCTAGAACTGAAGCCATCATGTTGGTATTTGGAGGCCAGTGATGACTTGTGGCAGAACTACCAAAGGATGAGTTAAGTGTGAGTACAAAGGGTCCAGTTGTTAATTTAACAGCAGTGGACTTGTAGGTCCTGTGTTGTCACCAGTGCAGCAGAGTGAACACCCAAGCGAAACAGACAAAGCCAACATTGCCCTCCATGCTCACAGTGTAAAGAAAGGCAGCCATTAAACAAAGCATTGTCAACATTGTAGGACAGGAAATGGGAAATCTTGTGCATCTGGATACGTGTGACACTCAAAGAGAGAGGTGTGCTGTCCTGTGCTGGTCTTTCTCTGAAGGTCACAGGGATTGACAGTTCATGTAGCCTGTTTTGATATGAAGCACAAAGTGGGACGTGGCACCTAAATAGGGAATCATGAGACTCTGGAGGATGGGTGATCCTGGAGCTAGGAATTCATCCAAACCCGTCTACAAAGATCAAATCCTTTTTAACACCGCTCTTCACGCTTCCCCAAGTTTTGGCTGAGCAGGTTGGAGAAGGAACTGAGTGAGTCTTATATGGTAAGGTAAGCCTGGGCGGGATAGGAAATGCAGAGCTAGAAGAAAGGACTCCAGGGAGCAACAGGAAGAGCATGGCAAGCATTGTTTGGCAAGCATTGTTTGGCGTGAGAGGGATTCCCTTTCTCCCTGGACAGCGAGTGTCTCTGGGTCCCGAAGATTCTGAGTCTGTAACATCTGCAGTTCCCATATCCTATGTCACTGATTTGTCTCCAAGAGCGAGGTGAAAAGTTGGGGGAAGTCTCCCTCGTGTAACAATGTGTGCATTATGCCACGAAATTGCTGTAGACTAGGTTTTCATTGCAGTGGACGAGGGCAGTTCGTGGGAAAATTCCCAATGAGTCAGTTTCCAGATCTTCAGATGAGACAAGCGCTGCTCTGATTTTCATTCTATTGAGTGCAAAACATTCTTAAACACCATGTTTACTCTAAAAATACATTTTGAAACTAAAATGTAATCACATCATTTTCTACACTCAATTCCCCCTTCTCATGCCCCCCTTTCTGTCTCTCAAATTAATAGCCTTTGCTTTTAATATATACATGTATATATAATATATATCATATATATTATACATATATAATATATTATACATATATATGTACTTCCATTTATTGATTGAGGGGTGTGTGTGTGTGTGTGTGTGTGTGTGTGTGTGTGTGTGTGTGTTCTCATTTATGTGTCCATAAATGGGCACGTGTGAATGTCAGGAGACGACTTGCAGCAGTTGGTTCAACTTCCCAGCATATAGATCTCGGGAACTGAACTGCAACCATCAGGTTTGGCAGCAAGTGCCGTGTGCTGCTGAGCCATCCTGCTGGCCCCCACAACATGCTTCTTTACTTTTTAGCCTTCTTGATAGAGTCTATGTGCTTAAATGTCTCTGACAGTCAGATTCACTCCTTTACTGCCTGTTCACCCAGCTCTTTAACAGTCCTTTCTCCCATATAGTATATGATTGTGTGTTTCGTGCTGTATGACACATGCTTTAGAGTTTCCCTAATACAGAGTTTGCCAACATGTATGCAAATGAGCCCAGTTCGATGACAAAGGTCAGCAACAATACCAAGTCATTTTAAAAAGAAGGACTCTGAGACTGGGGCTCAGACCACTGTAACACGGGGTGGTCAAATGCACAAGAAAAAATTATATGAATTTCACGGACTGGGAAGATGGCATGAGGATTTGAGTTTGTATCACCAGAACCTAAGTGATGTTGGGTAAGGTGGCATGTGTCTGTCACCCCAGCATTCCTCTAGTGTGACAAGAAAAGGAGCACCCAGGAAGCCTATGGACCACTTAGTCTGTGTGTGCAGTTTCAAACAAGGGACCTTGTCTCAAAAGAACTGGAAGAAGGGAACAAGCACTGAGGCTGTCCTCCAAAGTCCACAGGCATACCATGCTATGCTTATGCCTTGAGGCTTGCACACACACACACACACACACACACACACACACACACACACCACACCACACCACAACACTGCACAATGAGGGAGCAGAAATATAAGAAAGACAGAAAAAAAGGAATTTCAAAGTAGACAAAGTTTCTGCAACTTAATGAAAGTCCCATCACGCCAGACTCAGGAGATGTAGACAGTGATGGTGCTGACTGCCTTGGCTGTGTCAGGTGTCCAATAAAGGGATGCTTGTGCACCTGCGCACAGCAGACATTGCACGGCAATTGGAGGGAAGGATGGCAACAAAAGTTTAAGTGAAAACGACTTTGTAAACAAAGTGATTGATGGAGAGCTAGAAGATAATAAAAAATCCCAAAGAGGTCATGTCACATAGAATCAAAACAGTTTGTATCTGCTATCCATTTTGTGCCTGTCAAGGTCCTTGAGGAAATGGAAGAATCAACTTATTTATCTAGCAAGTCTAAATATTAAGACAATGTGTTAATTAAAGAGTGTTAATTGGGCAAATTGTGCCTCAGAAACATGCTTCCAATTATGTGGATGTTGAGTGTTAATCAAATAGTTTGGAAAATAATGAATTAGATCATTCTGCAGGTAATGTCATGCCATTAGTGTCTAACAGCCATGTTTTGTTCTGTTATCGAACTTCTGAGAATAATTTGTGAACTCATACAAATTTCCTCACCTTCAACCTTCAGCTATGAGTCTAATTGCCATTGAAACTTGCATCTTAGATGTTCCTTCTCTTTTCAGAATTATCTGTATGGTTTAAGCACTTGCTTACTTTTTGAAGCAACTTAAGAATCTTCAGCACCCAATTAAACATCATTAATCCATTAACTCTGAGACCTGAAAAAATTAATGGCTTCATAGATCATAATTAAGGCTTCTAGATTTTTGGCACACAAAAAAAGCCAATCATTTTCTCATCCTCTTACCTACCAAATTTAGATGCCTTTAGAGGCTGATTTTCAGCTACTTTGAAATTTGCTTTCTCTCTGCAACTCTGGAGAAGGGATATTCTCTTGTACCACAACAAGGCATGAACGAGTGGAATGTGTTTCCGAGTGAAATCATGCAATGTGTTTTCTGTGCTCTGAATCAGGTATAACTCTCGCGTAAAGACATGACCAGCTGCTTCCAGACAAAAAGTTGGTAGGATTTTTATTCTTCCCTAACCTTTCCCATTTTCCACAGACATTTGATCTGCATATGCGAGCTCGGATCAGAGCCTATTTATTCAGGAATGGTGAGCTGCTATTCCTCACTAGGACTTTTGTTTGCAATAAGTGTCTTCACATGGTATTTGGAAAACCTTGAATACTATATAAAGAAGAATGCATGGCTGTGTAAAAATATTCATGGCATAAGACGTCTCAGATAACTGGAGGATTCTTTACAATTTACACCAAGCTGGATTACAGTGAGAAATATCAGAGATGAATCCCTGCTGGGAGACCACGATGATTATTTTAAGAGAAAGAAGTCCCATATGGCACAACTGGTTTTTGTTAGATATGGCCCAGATGTTGTATCCAGAGCTTGACCATTGTTAATGGAGAAAGCAATTGTGGTTGTATTTTCTAACATTCCTCTAACAAATATTCACAGATAGCAGGAATGCCTCTTTGCTGAGATAGAAATCAAAATTTTTATTATCTGCCATTTTTAAAAGGATGATGTTGATCTACTACTCAACAAAGATTTACATATTCTTGGAAAATATTTCAGTATTGGTTTTCTTGCTTAGGAGTCCATCTAACAAATATGAGAAATACCAAGGACATAATGGAAATCCTGGTACAGTCGTTGCCCTCTGTATTTTGGTTCTTCACCATTTGCAGATCAAGTAGGGTCTGTTTCTTATGCGTGCTGACATTTTATCTTATTATTTTTTCATAGTCAACACAACATAATAGCAATCTACATATTATTAATATAATGTTGAATATTATAAGTAAACTTGTGATGATTAATGCACACAAGTGAGTGTGCCTGGGGATATATATACATTGTGCACACATGTTTTATGCATTTAACATAATGGACTTCAGCATTTGGGGATTTGGTTATGTGTAAGAAAATTCTGGAAGCATTCTTCCACAGCATACAGGGAAAGCTATACCAGAATCACATTTTTATGAATTCTCCTAAGTAAAAGTAAAACAAACAAAAGGGAACCTGTTTCTAGATGTTTCCTGTGAACATTTGTCAGTATTATTTATGTCATACTTGTATCTGCATAACATGGTACCCTATTTTTTTTCAAACCTAAAGTTTTATTTCATGGTTTTCCGAAGGCCATGACATGGTTAGGAATAGAAATTGAAGCCAAAACCTTGAAAACAGGCTTCTGTTTCAAAATAGATATTTCAAATTTTCTATTCTAATTTTTTTCCCAAGGCCAGCTGTTTCCAATGTCTGAATAACGTGTGCGGAACCAGCAGCCCCTTTTACAAGTCCTTCTCAGTAGCCTCACATCTTCTTTTCTTCGTTTTCTTGCACCATCCTCATGGCTTTGATCACCATAGTTAGAAATAACAACCACACTGATTCAGTCCCCTAACCCCTTCTCAGTCTGCACCTTGAACTTCGCAAGACCGCACAAAGCTGTGCACCCTGCAGCAGAAGCAGCCCCAGCTCCGTGGTGCAGCACACATACACCCGCCCATGCTGACATCCTAAATGCTTCGGCTCTGGTTTTCCCTCTAGGTCATCACACAAGCAGTGGACTGCGACTTCCCTTGTTCACCATGTAACAGGTCATACCTGAGTGCCCGTTCCTGCACATGAGCAAGCGGCTATGGTTCTCTGAGCCCCCGTTGCTCATCTGGAAAATTGGAGGCAAACACCAGCGTGAACAATGATTTTGGCAAATAATCAGGGAGGTAATGCGTTTTAAAAATAGCTTAGGATAGCGTTTGGGACGACATGAGTACTCCGTGAGTATAACTCCAACCTATGCTCTATTTTCACCTTTCCCCAGGATTATAAAAAGGAACCCACTCAGTGGGAACCAAGCTCAGCTCATTTTCTTCGCCCTCTGTGGCCCACTGGATGCGTTATTAGTGGTATTCCTAGGGCTGGAGCATTGCCGTTCCCTACGTGTGCTATCATCCCCCCCTCAAGCTAAATTGCCAAGAGGAAGATGTCCTGTCCTTTCACACCAGGTCTAGCACATTTTGTGTTGATTAATTGATTAAAGTGATACTTGTCATAACAGTTTATTGGGGTTGTCCAAGCAGAGAATATAGATGACAGCAGGCTGCCCAAACAGCTGTTACAGGATGAACGTAAGTGCAATTTCCACAGAGGTTTATACAAAGTCCCTCATAAGATAGAACAGAGCCACCGAGTGCTGGGAATTCAGCATGTCTGGCGGCTTTCAGTAGGAGACAGTGAGCAGGCGTAGGGGAGCCTGATTTAAACAGACACTGGTCTGCATGATGATGTACAGCAGCAGAATTACAGGGAGAAGCAGAGCTTGGAAATAGTCGCAAAAATAGTGCATCTTTAGGAGGATTTACCATGGGTGGTTGTGAACCAACCGTCACCCACCCACACTTACACTAAGAAGAACTATTGTATTATTAATGTGTCACCGGTAAGGACCATAATAGATTGTACCGGTGATGGCTATCAGGAGCTACTAGAAAGGCAACAAGAAAGATCTCTTTGTAGGGCCTGCTAGTAAAAATGATGCACTTTAAACACCTACATATGACTGTGAAATGTATTATCTCGAATTTGTATATGTACGATGCATGTATTTTCTTTTTTGCACATATGCATACATGTGTGCCGGTCATATGGTGGTCAGAAGATAACCTCAAGTGTCTTTCCTCAGATGCATCAAAAAGTCTCACCATCCTAGAACATACTGATTAGGTCAGGCTAGATGATCAGCAACCCCTAGGAATTCCTTCTCTTAACAGAGACCCCAAGTGAATGCCACAATGGTCACCATTTTTAACGTTGATTCTGAGGACCAAACTCAGGTTCTCATGCCTACAAAGCAAGCAGCTCACTGACTGTACCATTGTTCCAGCACTGTTTTAATTTAAAAGTGTTTTAAGTATAATTACCGTCAAATTCATATTTCTGTCATATTGTTTCTAACAATTTGTATTTTGTTTGTGAAGATCACAAGGGATATTTTTGTGGTATATACAAGAGTGATTAATATTCTTTGAAATTACCTTTGTTTTATGGAAATAGCCACCATGGTGGGGCCTGGAATTTAGTCATCGCTTTACATCCCATAGCTTATTCTTGGATAATTTGACCTTCAGCCTCCCCATTAATCCTTGTCACAAATTACATTCCTCATGCCATTAAAATATGTCCACTGCAGTACTTAGACCATGTTGAATACATAGGAAGTACCTATCATCCCATGTACTTAGTGAGGAATGGGTTCATTTTTCAAGAGGTCATATTGATGGAAAAAAACTAATACAAGAGTCACTGTTGCTATCACAGAGAAACAGTTTCCTAAGTAACAGTAGGCAGTCGGCAAGACAAAGGCATTGTTTCCTAAACTCATATCTGAATTTGCATAAAGTATCTGGCTTATTAGAACATCGGGAGAATGGGAACCATGCGAAGGAATTAACCTGTCTTGGAGCATGGGTTGTCTTCACTAATGTAAGGATAAAGGTTGAAGAAACATCTTCCTCTTGGGAGTAGGTAGAGAGAATAAGTCGGTTGAAGAGAGCAAATTTTAATTAACAAATGAATGAACCGTACAATCAGTGCCCTGCCTTTATTATGAATTAAAAAATGGAGCCAAACTAGGCCGAAAGAGACCACGTCAGGGAGATGACGTGGGAGCAACTGTGTTAGAGGCCAGGAAAGACTTGGAAGGAGCCCACTCACAACTGGTACCATAGCAGATGATCTTACTTCTTTTCAAATTGAATATATGAAAAAATAATGTCCATCCACACTAGAAAAAATATTAGCATTCAGTCATCAGATACATGCTACCTTTAGGAAGCTTTGGTTACAAGCAACAGAAACCAAGTTTGTCAGCTTTAGCACACAACACACACGCGCCCTATTCTTGTCTTTTAGTTTATTGGTTAGTTTTTGTTGAGAAACTGTCCAAAGTTTACATTCAAACACATGTTTATTAGCCACAGAGAGACATTTAAATGCATGAGTTAATTTTTACTTTTATTTCTGAGATTTGGTGAAAACTGTGGGAAAGGAAACTTAGTCAAACAAATCAAACAATTCTTTTTTAAGGGAACATAAAATCTATTAAATCCTTGAAGAGAATTTAGAGTTTGAAATGATAGGCTACATCTATCACCTTTCAGTTAGTCAGAAGAAATGCCTACACAGAGGAAAGGGGAAGCTATGCTAGTTCCTTCCTTTGTGTCAGCTCCCTTGATAGTAATGTTTAATTACCAAGAGGTCACTATTTGTCCTGCTCCATTGACCTAGCAAGCTGGTTGACATAACATAGTCTACAAATGGACGTGACTCTTCCATTTCCAATGGATAGGTTTGATATTCTATAAGTTATTTTCTAATTCAGGTTTTCTACCCAACGTTTAAGACACTTAAGCTGTATTTTTACTTTTAAATTATTTTAGTTTTGCATAATTTCATAGATGAGTGATGTATTTATATCAGCCACCCTCCTCTCTCCATTTCCAACTCCCATACCCTTAACTTACTCTCAACTTTATGGTCTCTTCTCTATTATTGGGGTGTGTGTGTGTGTGTGTGTGTGTGTGTGTAACCTAAGGAATCCACTTGTTTAGCATTAGGTGGGATTTTATTAAATTTCCCCTGACCCACAGTGGAGTGTCAACTAGTGGTGTTATTACTCCGGTTCGTCAGTAACTCTAACTTTAAATATAGGTTTTTTTCACTACTTCCTTAAAAAGACATTTACATTTAAACATACATATTTATCATATATTATTTGAACATGATTTAACTTATTTATACTTACTATGATTTACAAACAAAGGAGCCAACAGACTGGCTCAGTGGATAAAGCCCCTTACCCTCAAGCTGGATGGCCTGAATTCAATCTCTACTCGGTAGAAGGACAGTACTCACTGGACAGTTATTCTCTGACCACACACACTTACACAGGAAAGAGATATGAACATAAGGAAGGCAATAAACAATTTATTTTGTTTTTAAAGGTGAAGAAGTAGACGGTATCGCTTACTTGGGGACACACAGTAAAACACACGCCTGAGAGTGTGCATCATTTCAGTAGACCCATCAGCTTACAACCAAATAGATTCACAAGCTTTCCAATCAGTAACACTCATCAGCATTAAGAAGGGACCTTCAGGTTGATCGGAGGCGCGTGGCCACTCCTCCTCAGACATAGGTCCATACGACTGTGGATGCCTTCATCGCCTTTCAGGAGAAGACAAAAAATGCTACAGCCTTGAGTGGGCAGCAGAAGTAGATTGTACAAGACAAAAATATAAATTTTAAAAATGGAGAAAGAAAGAAATTTATCCAAGAAAAATTTCTCATGAAGTTTAGCCACTTCAATATCTTTATCACAGAGGTTTGCAGCCAAAGAGAGTTCAGCCTAAACGTAAAGGCAGATCACCCAAGTATGACCGACTCAAGTTAGAACAGGATCGACCTACAGGCTTCCTAAGAACTTTGAGTATGTCAAGGTCAGACAAGAGCACCGGTCTGGATGGAAGTGATTTGGGCAGTCTGAGTGGTTAGGACCCTGTGTGGTCTGGGCACACATGAGGCCACCCACCTACTGTACCGTGGGAGAGACAGACCATGATCAGATTGCATTGCAAAGTTCCCGGAAGGCGTGTCAGGGAAGAGCCCTGATGCAGCCAGTGTGAAGCCAGCAGATGAGAAGCGGCACAGTGCAGGCCTCGCTGTGGTGATTGAACTCACACCTGTCAGTGGTCACCTTCACAAGCAGGAATGGCGGCAGATCCTAACATCAACCTGTGCCATGACCTCGGTGGTGACCAGGAAGCGGGGACTAGCACAACCTGAATTTGCATTATTTATTTTCTACTGTGGCTATCAAGACAGGGACCAGCTCCTCAGAATATTGTCTTTCTGAGTCATCATACAGTTACTCCTCCATTCCCTCCTGATCTTGTTTCCTGATTTGAAACTTTCCTGCTTGGTTCCCATGGACTAGGATGCTCTTTCCCATGACCACTGGATGCCTGGCCCAGCACTGTCCTCTAAGTGTCTGTTCAAGTATCCCGGGCTTAGAAACTCCTGGCAACCCCCCAAGATGAGATATCAGATACTTGAACCCTTACCTTCTCTCACTCTCCAATGTCTTTTCATGCTTCTTCTTTTGAGCATTAATCACTGATTGTGTACTAATCACACACTATCTATCTATCTATCTATCTATCTATCTATGAAACTATCTATCATCTATCTATCAAACTATCTATCTATCTCTATCATCTATTTGTTTATTTTTTGTTTCCCACACATTTCAAGCACAGGCTTGTCTTCACTTCTCTGTTCTAGAACTGGCACACAGTAAGTATCTTTCTAATAAAGGAGAGACACTTCTGGAGTTTGGGTGCAATGTAAATGTGCAGACATTTGAGTCGAGGTAGAAGTTCTCTGTAAAACAAATGCTATATATATATATATGTTTTACAGAGAATATATATATATATATATTCTATGCTACCCTCAAAATAAAGCCTTCAGTGCGGTGCTGAATCTGCACTGAACATCTATCATTAAGATTTCAGAAGGAGTGAATGACATCATCTTCATGAAAAACCGTGGGCTGGACATGTAAGGAAAAGTGAGACAAAACATGAGGAAGAATGAAGTAGGAAGTAGGAACGTAGCACTTCTTACATTCATTTTACACACACACACACACACACACATATGCAGGCATGCAAGCACAAAGTCATTCTAGAAAAATGAAATGAGGAAAGCAGGGTGGTAAATGTGACTTCCCAACCAAGGTGCAGCTCATGGTGCAGGAGCATGGTTATCTTTGTACCCCTCTTACTGGGCCCTCCACAGCAGTGCCAGCCGCTTTGAACTGGCCTGATAATTGAGTGCTAAGTCTAATCGAATGGAAACAGAGCATTTTAGGAGAAATTTCTTTAAGTCAATTTCTTAACCTTCGGTACAGAGGCAGCTTTGCACATAAAGTGAGTTTCACAGTTTCTGATGCTTCCCAGTTTCTGCCTTCCAAAGTATAGTTTCTTCCCTCATGGTTTCTCTCCCTCCCTGTGTTCATCCTGCTCCTGTTCAGATCCCATCTACTCCCCTTTCTTCCCCCTCCCCCCCCCATTTCTTACCACCCAGGTACAAGCCAGGATAAGGAGTTGTGATCTGTTACTGAATTGGCTTTGATGAGGGTCCCAGAGGTAGTGTCAAGGACAGCACTTGGAAGAGATTTTAGCACCTCTTCATGTGGCTTCAAAACTCTGTTGGAGATTAAGGGGAGGAGAGGGCTGGGTTGACAAATATCTCTGAAGAAGTATTTATCTCACCTCTGTGGCAATTGCTAGAATATGCCCTTATTCCTGATTTATCACTTTGCACTCTGAAGCTAGATTCTCCTCATTGGCCGATTTAGTGTGGTCTTTTCCCCACCCCAGCTGCACCACCCCCAAGCCAAGCCTCTACAAGACACTCAAAGTTTTAGAAAATGCATGAAGTATCCCAAGATGGCCCAGCACACTGAATGCTGCTTCTTCCTTCCTTAATCTAGTCACCCATTAAAAAGATCACTTACCCAGACAGTATCGGTAAATTTTAATGAATTATTCAGGAATTTGCTTTTGTTTCCAGGTAAGACTATCTTAATTTTGCCAAAGGGTATGCAGTCTCCAAGTCTGCCCACAGTGCCATGTAACAGATTTCTCATAACCAAAAACAATCTATAAAGCTCCTTTCTCTGTACTTAAACAAGATGCTGCGTCCTCCAATTCTGCAAATACTCAGGCCGGGCCTTCTTCCAAGACAGGGGCAATATTGCCTTGAGACATGAATTAACCCATAGGACAAGTTATCCAACCTTCAACTCTAGTATGATTTTTAGCTTTCAAAAATGTTGAAGGATTATGTAAGCAGCAAGTCTGGACTTCTACTCAACAAAGGACAAAGCAAGCAGACATTTGCGGAGGAAGTCATGAGGGTCACAGTAGAGATCTGATGGTATTTCTTTACCACAGAATCCTGTTCTCAAGTCCCAGACAGCCCTAACAAGAAGCCTTGTTGGGAGTCACAGCTCCTGAAAAGGATTGCCAATCAAGAAAGGAGGTTGAGGACATATACGCTTACTTCTCCCAACAGCAAGAGTTGAATATCCATCACCTCAGCGTTCATGACTGCTACAAGTGAGCCGCATCAAAGTGTCAAATGCGTGATTCGAATGATAGCAATGCAAATGATGAAGGTGCAGGTTGCAATAATGACAAATGTAGAGGGACAGCGGCAGGTCGGAATATCAACCTCTACCTGGAAGGCTTGGCAAGGCCTCCATCTGACCTGACATTCTCATGAGTCCTGAAGGATGATATGTGTTCATCCCAGACAAGACAACCCAAACTTAGGAAAAAGCTCTCTGATTGTGAGCATGTAGCCTAAATTAACATTTACAACTATTGCCACACCTATAGAACAATATGGGGTGTGTGTGTGTGTGTGTGTGTGTGTGTGTGTGTGTGAAGTTAGTTGTATGACTGTAACGCACCTGGGCCAATAAGCCCCTGTTCAATGGCAGAAGTTGAGTAAGATCGTAGTAACATTCACCCACCACCAGCTCAGGACAGAGAGCAGTATGTGCGGACTCTCAGGGGAGAACAGTGATGTGCAGGGGCTTCTGCAGAGCTAGGAACAGGTAGAACCATGGGAAATGAGGAGAAAAGAAGAACAGAGATCTTCCTCACAAAGGCCAGGGCTTCCCAGGCCACAGGAAAGAATACAGGTTTTATCCTGCAATAGAGAGACTGCCCAGGGAGGATTTGTCAATGAACGGTACCTGGGCCATTCTCAGATTTTCATTAAACTGACTTTTTCAGACAACACATGGATGTACAGAAATACTTTGCCATTAATTCTTTTCTGTAGTAGAAATACTTTCCCCGAAAGTAGCTCAAATTAATGGTATTTTGCTTGGAATGTTTACAGGAAAGCAGTTGTACATTGATTTCTTTCAAAACTAGTTTCCTTCAGCTCTAGTTACAGACTTCCAGAAGATAAAAATCATGGAGCTTTGAGGCCTTTTTCAAACATGGTTCCAGTGCTTACTCGTGATGAGATGTATTAGTGTCTCAGCCCTGCAGTGACAGATGGTCACAAACTGGGTTGCTTTAAACAATAAAAGAGTATCCAAGGGAATGGCGCAGTGGGTGAAGGACTTGCCCGGGAAGCTTAGAGGCCTGAGTTCAGGTCCCCAGAGTTCTTACAACAGTTGGGAGATGTAGCAAAAGCGTCTGTGAGCCCAGCACAATTCTGGAGGCAAAGACTGGAAAATGTCCAGATACCCACAGACCCCTAGACTGAGGCAAGCAGCAGTGAACAACAAATAAAGTGTGAGGGAGGGTGTGAGAGTGAGAAGGACACCCACACATGTTCTCTGGCCATTGCACGTGTTTCAGGGTATGTGTGTCATACATACATACATACATACATACATACATACATACATACATACATGCAGTCTGTTTAAAAGAATATGTCCTTAGAGTGCTTTTCTGGAAGCGTGACATGGCAGTGAGCAAGCCTCCTTATAAGACCCTACTCACATCCCTAGCAACGTCGGATAGAGTAACCAGGACAGCGCTCGCTCATCTCACATCCTTCCCTGGTTTCCACCATCTCACTTTGGTCCTCTCCTTGGGTAACTTCTGGTTCCTTTTGATGAAGTGATGAAATACATTATTAGTGCCTTAGTTCATCCTTCAGGCTCTGTTTCTTTTTTTTTTTCTTTTTTTTTTCTTTTTTTTTTTCTCTTTTCTTTTTTTCAGAGCTGGGGACAGAACCCAGGGCCTTGCGCTTGCTAGGCAAGCACCCTACCACTGAGCTAAATCCCCAACCCCCAGGCTCTGTTTCTTAAACTCGTAGGCCCAGGCTAATGTGCCAGCAGTTGTTGGCCTACTGGCTACTTGTTTTACAGACGGTGACTGACATTTCCATTACCGAGTTGGCTCTGCTTTGCCAAGTATATGTATTTGGCAGAAACCTTGCCTTTTGATGTCTTCCTTAATAGAAAGCTGAGAGTAAGTCCATCTTTACTGCTGTCCCCCAATTACAGCATTTTGACCCCCAAGTTTCTCAGGAACCCTGGAAAACACAAAAGAGCAGCTGACTACAGCTGCTGTTAATATTGTGGAAATAACTTGTCAGGCTCCTGCTATGAGGGCAAAATCTTTCCCTCTTGGCAGAAGCTAGGAGAAGTGACATAAAATCAGAAGTAAGTTGTGAAATGCACTTTAAGTTAATACGAAAGTGTGTTGTTCCATTGACCTAGCATTCTGAAAACCATGCGGTTTTGTCCACTGAAAGATAATAAAACTGTGATGAGAATCCGTCTCTGGCAAAAGGGAAGAGTGGAGGAAAGGTTTCTGTCTGACTATGGTTGATTGTTTTGTTTCAAAATGAAAGAGACAGTTCTCTGTAACTGAGGACAGAAGTATTCCTCGCACTGAATGTTAGGGGTGTATGTCCATTCTGTTGGCAATTACTTCCTGGCCACCCTAGGGATATCCCCACTGGAAGAGTTTGAAGTATGCCTTTAGATTCTATTGGGCCAAAAAATTTCTTTACCTTGTCATCCTAATAATTATTTCACCTTTTGTAGCACAGCAACAAGACCTCTGTGAGCAACATTCGCATGTTTTTGAGACGAGATAGGGTTTATTCCCACCCCTCAAGCCTCTGTCTCTGCTCAATGCATGGAGAGAGTAGTATGCTGTGTCTTCCACAAGATGAATCTCACCCTATTACACTTTTAATATTCATAAACAAATCACAGTCGGGGACAGTTGGCTTATTTCCAGGGGAACCCCATTTTCCTTTTTACATCTCATTCAGGATGAACATTTAGGGTAGGGGAGAGGAAGAGGAAGGAAGCAAGAGAGAGAAGGACCACAAAGCAATATAACGGAACAAAACAGGGGAACTGAAATCCCTTGAATCCTCAAGACCCAGGCAGTGCCTTGAGTGAAAATGTATAGACATCCTTTCCAATGGAGCCACCAGTTGCAAGTTGGAATTAGTCTGAGGCCATTAAAGAGAGTTCATCATATGGTGATTTTGGTGGTGCACACCTGTAATCAAAGCACTTAAGAAGTAGAGGCAGGAAGATCACAGTGTCAGTGTCATCCTTGGCTGCCCATTTAGTTCAAATACTCCCCTGCCCCATAAAGCTAGCTTTGTGCAGAAAAAGTGCTGACTTGGTAAAGAGTAGGTGACAAGCTCCCTTGTCTCTCTGTGAGGGACTTTGTAGAAAGAAGAACCTCAAAATTCACTGGCCCCAGTTTCATAGCCCCAAGAGGGAGATTTGATTCAGATCTTTCATGGAGATGTTGGGAAACCAGGTTTTGAAACTGGCTTTGGACTGAAACACTGGTTGTGATCCCAGCCTGATCTACCCAGCAATTTGGGGTATGGAGCTTCATAAATCTTCCTCAGATGCTACAGGACGAAACTATGCGCATCTATCTCATAAAGTGCTTGGATCTCAAGGAAATACATTGAATATAGTTGACAGTGAATTATTTCCAGGAGTGAGGTGTTTTTTCTGTCTGCTCTTTTAATGTGTTTTCAACACCAAATATATATGAGAGCTTTAAAATTTAATCAGCAAATATCTTAAAATGACTTCAAACTAATACCAAACAACTTATAGACCAGATCTTATTATCATCACTATTATTACTACTATTATTATTGGTAAAATTAAGACACTATCTTGAGCTTATTTCTACCACTAGAAGGGAGCCATAAAGATCTAAGTCCTATATGGTCTCCTGATCCCAAAAGACTACTTCTATGTATATTCTGTATCTCTCAACATGAAGTTCAGCCAATAAGTCAGTTTCAGTACAAAAACACAGTTTACAAACTGATGGTTTCCTCAACCCCTGCTTCCTATGAAGGCCCTAGAGGGTCACCTTTCTCAAGAGCTTGAGAAGAAACCCAAGTCCTTGTAACAGCTCAAATGCAAATACAGGACTGAGATTTTAAAGTTAATCAAATGCTTGCTTTGTAAGCCTAGGGACCCAAGTTCAAGTACTAGAACTCACGTTTAAAAAATAAGTATGTGTCAGGCAAGGTGACATACACTTACAATCAACATCTTGATTTGGTGGCCATCAAGCCTAGCTAAGCCACTGAAAGAACATGACTCACAAACAGTCCACAGCATCCAAGGAACCATAATGGAGACTCTGAAGTGTTGTTGTAAAATTAAATAAAACAAACTTTTCTTTACCCCACACTAGATCCGGTACCGCAGTGCCCCAACATATGTGGTAGATATCTTAATCTCAGTCAACAAAGCCTCTCATCCGCTTTGCTCCATCCCATATCACACTGCCGAAGTCCTCTCTCTGAGCCTGGCAACAATCTCTCTACCCATCCAGTTCCCAAGGCAGGCTGATACCATGGCAGAAATCTTTATCTCAGTTCTGTGGCGGCTTAGTGTCCCAGCTGACACATACTCTCTTAAACTTAATTCACCACAAGAAAGAATACACAGCACAATATCCTCTGATCCAATTGGTAAACATACAAAGCCCTGTACACATCCATCCCCTAAGAACATTCATAACAACCTGTAAAGGTACAGAGTGGAATCTTAACATCCACCACCATGTTCTCTCGGCAGCTTCTTTCTCCCATCTCTTTCCGTTCCAGTCTCCTCCTCTTCCCTCAAACTTTTCTCCCGCCCATCCTTTCTTCTCATCCAATGACAGGCCTCATTCTATCTAGTACCTGCCTTCAGCTGTAGGACACCGTCCTACACTGAAGTTGATCTTCATGTGCAATCACAACATATTCTTCAACATCTAAACACAACACACATACACATACACACACGAACATGCACATGCATGCCCACATACTCACAAACACACATATGCACATGTACACATGAATTCTTCTTTAACTTTACTGGGAAGATGTCTTCATCATATACACCTATACTATCACATCTTGCCTGCTCTAAGATCTCCAGTAAATTAGGAGTCTTCAAACAGCTCAAGATATGATCCTTTCTAATAACATAGTATCCTTGGCTTCCTAATCTTGTGGATGTTTCTTTGTGTTCTGGAGGTCAGTTAGTCCTTCTTTCCTATTCTACCCAAAATCCCTTGTAACCTGGAGCAGCCACTGCTTTTGTCGGACAGATGGCAGTTTGTTCCATAAGTTACAAAATGAGAGATGTGGAAATGCCACAGTGGTTAAGAGTGTGGACATCTCACACGTGCTTGTAACTCATGGTTTACAACCTGTAGGTCACGATCCCTTTGCAGGGTCAAATGACACTTTCACGGAGTTTCCCCAAGACCATTGGAAAACATATTTACATTACAATTCATGACATTGGCAAAATTACAATTATGAAATACCAACAAAAATAATTTTATGACTAGGGGTTGCCACAGCATAAGGAACTATATTAAAGGGTCCCAGCATTAAGAAGGTTGAGAACCTTCTGTAACCTCCTTCACTGCTCTAGAGAATCAGACACCATCTGCTGGACTCTGTAGGGACTGCACTCACATTTAATTACCAACACACTTGTAATTAATTTATTTTAAATCTTGTTTTAAAAATTTGTTAATTTCAGTGATATGCTATTAGCCCTTTCTGATATATACCCTTCAAAAATTATAAAATTTTCATGGCCTACACCATTTTCAGAAATGCAAGCCATGTCAACCTCATCAGCCACTCTTTGGAAGTAGAGTACCAGAATATCATGAACTAGCCTCTGACAGGAAACTCGGTGGATGCCTTGAACACCACATCTAGAAATTTAGAAATCAGGATCAAAGAATCTAGACATGTATTTTGGCCTTGCCTGTTTTAAGCATATTCCTGAAACACTGTGTCCATTGAGTGTTGACCAATTCCTTGATAATGTTCTTTTATGCTTCTGTTTTTCATGTTAAATTCAGTTTTCTATATCCATGTTTCAGGAACAGAAAGGAAAGAAAACACACACTGAAGCAAATGAGGCTTTACTTTTTCTCATTTTGGATTGTTGTGTTGAGACAGTGTCTCTCTAGGGATCATATTCTGGCTTGTATCTTGTGATCCTCCTGCCTCAGCCTCTTGAGTTCTCATTCTGCTGTTGAGAGACATGCTTAGAGACTAGAATACATCCCTTAATGTCCTGATTCTTTCTCTTCTTTGTTTTCTTGCATAGTATCTGTGTCCTCCCATCTGCCTTCTCCAGTAACACTCTGTACTGTCCTTAGTCTATGATGATAGCCTCCTATCTATCTGCCTACCAAACTACTCTCCTTTCTCCTCCTCAATCTTGACAACTTAACTCCTCTCATTCTCAATTTATATTCCTCTAATCCTCACATAGCTTCTATCTCTCAATGACATCCCCATTCCACAGCAGCCACTCTAATTTCCATCTCTTCTCCTGTCTCTCATTTTTTTCCTACTCTATTTTATGCACTCATGTGAGTCCATTTCCAAAGATTCAATCTTTTGACCTCCTTTTTCCTTACCTAGTTAGTCTCAGAAAGGTTCTGTGGCTCCACTAATCATCTTTAGGTAAATTGTTCTCACCTTTCTAAATCATTCTATCATCTCACTTCACTCTTTAATATTATTCTAACATGAATTACTTGGTAGAAATGTCTATGTGAAGATCTTCATCATGGTTTTAAGTCCAAAATAGAATGCATATTTCTCCTCTTGTGTTCTTTCTTCTCAATTCAGAGTTCTGTTAATGGATATAGCATCCTCCAGAAACGTTGGACCACCTGTGATGAACTCCAGATGTACACTATGGATATGGCCTAGGAATACTGTACCACGTTTCTTCCTGTCTCATTTATTAACTCCTTTAAAGCTCTCAGTGTCTTCTCTAGTCTCCATGTGCCTATCCTCACAATTTTCTCACTCCATTGCCTTCCTGGTTAGCTTATTTATGTTCCTATTTGCTCCTGCAATCCCCTGCTCGGAAATCTTGAAGATTTTCTTTCTGTCAACTAACAAAGCATAAATTCCCTCATTAACATGAGCATTAGTCCCCATCACCCTGGAGGTCCTCAACTAACAACTAATTCATGCCATCACCTACAGGCTCAACTGTGGAATGTAAGTGATTTTTGCTAAAGGTAAACATTTTTCATTTACTTCTCTCTATCTGGCAACCATGCACAATAGTTCTTCCTCTATCCATGTTAAAAATTAATTAACAGATTAATTTTTTCTCATGTTATATACTAAGCTATTGTGATCAAAAAACTACTTTCTTAATTATTAGACAGCTGTTCTCCAGTTCTATTCTATAGAACTCAGAAGATTACATTAACATACATTAATATACCTAATGAATTACATTACTATAATGAGTTATGTTTCTGTATTCAGACCTATCAGTGAGATCAAGAGAGAAATGAAGAGAGGCATACACATAGAAAGGATGCTAAACAGCTCCATTCTGTTTTCAATAGTAAAGTGTCACCTTCAGGGTCCTGGCTTCTTTAGCAAATGTCAGCTTGACTGCATTGTTAGAAAGGACGGGGAGGCTTGCCCCCTTTCTGGTGTTTGTAGAGTGTCACATAGGGCCTTGTGTCCTTTCAATGAAAACAAACGAAGGTGTAGAGCTCAAACAAACTGATGGAATGAGCTCTGTGTTGTTGAATTTAGAACTTGGAGAACAGTGGGTGTATAAGAGAAGGACAGTTGTGCTTTTTCTCAATAATTTATGGTGCTATGACTCTGCATGCTTCTTGATGTTGTTCTCATATGTGGTGATTTGCAGACAAATAGTTCTTCACCAAGTGCTTTCTGTATTGCAGAACACTGGGTACCATGTCTAGTCTCTGCATAACAATTGACAGTGTCATCTCCCCTCCCCTTCTGAGCCATGCCAGATAGAAATGTCCCCAGATGATGTCAACGGTCACTTGGGTATCTAAATCTAAATTTAGCAAGAGTATACATGAGTCAAATGTGTCCTGTGACCCAGGAGCAGTGGAATCGGCCATGTTCACACATTCTTCCCATGGAAAAGCAACTCGATTCATTTTTAAGCCCACATTCCAGAGCTCCCTTTGTTTACATATCTTTGGGCTAAGTTAAAATCCTCTTGTATCCTGTAATAGTAAGGGTAATTCTGAAACATCTGTAATCATTGACAACTATGGAACAAGCAAGACTCACAGGCACCAGGCAAAACCGCCTCTTACAGTGAATCTACAAATCTACGGCAGAAAAAAGCCCACTGTCCAAACTGCAATAGCCCTTGATTGGGGCCTAGTAAACAATTTGGTTGTAATTAGCTCTTCATGTAACAGACCAGAAAGATACAAGGGGGTAGAATCCACCCTGTGCTAAGTACAAACTCAGTAGAATTCATTTCCATTGAATTCTCTACTGTGCCCAACTGACCTATGCATCCCACTGTCACATCTTACTGTTTCTTTCTCCTTAATTCAAGCAAAATACCAGCTTACAAATGCCATCAATTACTTAAAATGCTAATAAAGTTACCATTTGTAATACACTGAGGAGTTAGATTAAACCTAGTAGGTTAAATAAATATTGAGTAGAATTTTTTTTAAAAAATGCAGAAATTTTGTTGAAAACAGGGCAATTGTCTCTTTCTGGAACCTAACCACTGAAGGAACAGGTTTTAGGTAACTGCCACATTTGATTCCATTACTAGGAAATCCTGTGCTTGCAGGTCACCAAAACCCTTTGAAGAGAATAGTACTGTATTCCAAATACAGATAAATACAGACCAAAAAATAATAATAAGACACCTACCATTCTAGATAGTTGTTTATTTTTAAAAAAAAGCCACTTTCCTTAGTTTACCAGCAAGAATATTTTTCATTTCAGCAGACAAATTTGTAGAATTGAAGTCTTAAATTACTTTCCCCATATAACTTACCCAAAGAAACCAATCTCTGTTTTGATTAAGGCAATAAGATATGTTTCCACTATCCAAAATATAAAATTTGTTAAAAATGAGCCATGGCCGCCTGGTCAGTGGCTGCACCATTTGGAAGGAAATGCTATTCATGTGCTTTCCACAATTACTGTCAGTACTGGATGCGTGTCAGCCTGATTTAAACCCTGCTCCCTTATTTAGCATGTGTTTATGACAATGTGAGGCTAATTTATTGCTCCTGATCTATCATTCTCACGCTTCCTGTTTGTTATGCAGCTTCTTATTTCAGTATAAGGTGATGTAGCTTCCAATTTGCAAATCCACACAAAGTGACATTGTGCATTACAACAGCAGTGTGACCAAGGTCTTATTTCATTTTCCACTCTCTGCATTGGTGATTAGTCTGCTAGCAATGCTAAATTTACAGGCTTTGTAAAGCCCTAAGTTATGATGCTTCTTCGGATGTTAATTATCTCTCTATGTATGCCGTCTTTATTATACATTTGATATATAGTGCCAATGGCTGTCCTTTGTATCTGGGAGAATGATCCTAATGGTGTGTACCCAATGCCCTGCACATGCACAGCGCCAGTCCAAGAAATGCCCTATAACTAGCTCACATCACAGCTATTGCAACGGACTGCTGTCTTTCCCAGTCAAGACTACTAAGTTTATGGAGTTTTGCAAAAATTCGTTAAGGAAAAGGTGCTAGCAAAGAAATTTCCCTTCCAACTTTTATCATGTCTTATGAAATAAAAACATCTTTTGATGAGGGAGATGTCAGTTTTCTTACGACCTTCTTCTCACTAAAAGGACAAGTTGGACATTTATTTCTCCTAAAGTCATGATTCACAATATCAATATACATTCTTAAATATAAACACCCTTTGTTGAGCCACATCAGTTGATACAGTACAATAACAGCTTTCTTTCTTTCCTTCCTTCCTTTCTTCCTTCCTTCCTTTCTTCCTTCCTTTCATTCATTTTTATGACAGATAACATGAAAGAGGGAAAAAGGTCAACTATATGTTCTCAGTTGATCCCATCACATCCTGAGTCCCACTAAGTACATTATAATGTCTCTAAAATGTCTGAAATTCTTAGAGATTAGTTAACTCTTAAATTGACAAATAGAAACTGGATATACTTATCACAGTAAATATATGCTAAATGGATAAAATTAACATATATTATATATACCTTACCTTATGATATCCAGTTTTAACTATTTTGTTTGAAGAGATAGGTTTATGGTAAGCATAGATTCTACAGTTCAGGAGACTATAAAGGACAGAATGTCTGTGTTACCCTTTATCATACACGTAACACTTCTGATTCCTACACAGGTACCGTGCATTTGACTTGCACGATCTTATGGTAACCCTCCCAACAAGCAGATATGGCAGTCTCACCCCATTTTACAAGTTGGAGAGAGCCAAAGCGCCAGAGTTCACAATCCACCTAAGGCTGCACAGATTTGAGCAGTAGAGCAGAAATCCAAGAGGCGGTCAGAGGTCTTCTTGACTCTAAAGCTTTTTCTGCTTCGCTAATGTCAGAGGAGAGAGGTAGGATTGGTAATTTAAGAATGACCTTTAGCTATAAAGCAGGCTGTGCTGTAAAAGGCGGTGATGATATTCTCTGTATTCTTAAAACCAAAGAAGACAAAGAAATAGAATACAGTCCATTTGTAGCATGAGAAACCCAAGTTATTTTAAAAAAGCAATTTCTCAACAAAACTTGTAGGTGAAACTGGTCCTCTTTTTTTAAAAAGCCATGTCATCTCTTTTTGAAGTCCCAGATGAACTTCCTCCACATTGAGCCTTACCTTTCAGAGTGAAGCCACCCTTGTGAGTATTTAGGCCACAGATAAAAAGTGTAATCATGCTATCTATTGCTGCATAAAAATCTATCTCAAATGTGGTAACAGAACAGCAGCCCTGTCCTTACTCTCCTGGTTCAGATCATGTTTGGATAGTCATGCTGCCATGACATTGAGTATGGCTTCTGACATTTCTAGGAGACACAACCTCACAGAAAACTCCCTGATATTCTGCCTCTTAAAGCCTTTTTGCCTCCTCTTTCATAGTGTTTCCTGAGCCTTGGGCATGGCATTTTGTAGGTGTATTCACGGGGACTAGACACCACAGTTTTGCGTTTTGATTAGCTATGGTTTTCCATAGTGGTCAACACCTGTTGCCAAGTGAAATTTTCTTGATCAGATTGGTAATTAATTTATTTGTAGGTTTTTAAGAACAAATATTTATAGTGTGTATATATGTAGTTTGCATGGTTTCTGTATCTGGAAGTGTTTAAAATGGCCTTTATGGCCTTTGGTTGGACCCTTACGGCCTTTTGCTGAGTTCCTTGGTTCTTCATTTGCTGTTTTTAAGAACTGAAATTGGCAATGTTTGACTCCCCTCTTCAAGTTGAGCTTCCTAGACTTCTTAAGTATCAGCTCACTTCAACTATCTGCAAGTGTTCTAATCAAGCAAGCTGAAGCCATGATGGTTTCCGTAATGTACTCAGTAGTTGAACAGGTTCCTATCCACTGAAGCCCCCTGGCCACACAGATGAATCCAGATATAGTGTGGAAAGGGAAGGATCAGGCATCTGGACACTACTGGAACCCGACGCTCTAGAGATCACATAGAACAAGCTCAGTGACATTAGGTTTGGGAAGTTTGTAAGTAGCTGATTAAATACGTTCAACACACAAGCCATTCATCCAACAGGAAGAAAAAAGAATACACTAGAAATAGACAAATGGTTGTGTAAGCCACCAAGGCTTTTGTGTGCAGATTAAAGGCAATGGACCTCCATAATATTCTAACATCTCTCCAGGCAAAGAACAGTCGGGAGCCTCATGTGAGTTACATATTAATAATCTGTATTTTCCCATATATAAGGGTAAAAACTGCTTAGAGCTATAACTTGTAGCTTTCAATTTGCATCTTCATTGCACCCGGGAAGCCTGCTTTGTGACACATATGTTTGACTATTCAGGCTGAAAATAAACTGGTATGGGTTTAATTCTACTGGCAAGAGACCAGCTTTTCATAACTTTAGCCTAGCGAATTGTTATGGGCCATAATTCAAATTTAATGATCTGACTCATTGAAATGATAAGATCCCAGCTTTGGGCAGGCATATTGTTGCTTCTCCTAGGAATGTCAATTATTTTATATGTCATGCACTCCCTCCATATTTCTGTATACCTTTAAATAGAAGCCAGGCACTGTCAATTGGCTCTAACCAGGACAAACCTGTGAGTCACCGGGGCTTCTGTGAACACGTGTGGGTCCGTATTTGAATCTGCTGAGCCCATCGTTGATGATGCTGTACAGCTTAGAGACTTTACTGTTGACAAAGACCATATGTTTCCCCAGCAGCCTCTCCTGCAATGCTCTGTTTACTGTACATTCAGCTAAGGATCTGAACAGCTTCACCTGCAGTGAAATATTCTATTCACAGACTGCTCTGTGTGATGTGCTGTATGAAACAGATAAATGTTTCTGAAATATGTGGACAGGCAGCTCTTTCTCTAAGACAGCATTTAAATGAGGTGACTTTGTTACTAATACATACAGTCTCGTGCTCATCTATGGGGACCTAGGAAGGATTATTATGACTCTAATGTAAACAACATACATCTAAAATCTAAGACTAGGTAAAAGCATAGTCAGACGTCTTCTTTTAAAGGATAAAGGCTGTGACTGCAAACAAGGATTTCCTTTTCTTCCACACTGTCAGGAAGGACACATTTTTCATCCCAAGACTGTTCTATTGTCAAGGAGTCTGAGGTTTCCTTGGTTAGACTCTTTTTTTAGTATAAAAGTAGGCATTACTGCTCAACAATCTGGTTGACCAGAAATACCAAGATAACAAGATAGCCCCCCTTGGTGATCACTTCCTCACTCTGTTCTGATTAAGCAAACGCAACCGCATACAAAGATGTTTACCTTGAGAGAACACATCTCCCAGTAGTCCCCCACTGTGGGGATCTGTACCAATGACACACAGTAACACAGGACTCTGCAAAGCTGCTTCACTTCCCCTCACCTAGGCTTCCTTCTTTGGAAAGCAGAGGATAATGACTCCACTACTTATTTTCATAGATAACCTTGACTCTTAATTGGCATGAGTTATTCAGGAGTTTAACCAAATCCATGTCTGTGTAAGCACTCCATAAATAGGAATTTTGATTAAAACCATCGGAATATGTTTTTCTTGTCCATGACTGAATTCAAGTTAATTTCACTCCTGGATGTATCTGCCAGTTAGACTCACCTGAAAATCAAAGGGGGTGAAAGTTGAGCCAAGTGTACAGTTCATGAGCCATGACATAGGACTTTCAAACAAGACAGTCGGATTCCTCCACAGGAAAGAAGTACAGACAATTAGTTGAAGTTGGCCCCTTCATTCGTTTCCTGAACAGACTCTAGTAATTAAAGGGCTAGACTTCAGGAACCCCTTGCAATCAGCAACACAAATTCCAGGGGTGGCCCAGTCAATTTTCATCCCGACTGCAGGGTAAACTGAAACTGCATAATGAGAGTATAGGGAGAGAGCCACTCTAATGGACAGAACCCAATATTCTGAGTAATTTAACCTCAGCATACAAGGAAATGTTCTTTCATGCTTTCCTTAAAAGAACAGTGTGGAAACTGAGTCATTTATTTATTTTGCCCAAGCACAGTCAAGATTTATTTTCCTAATAGTGGATATAAGCAACTAGAGATGTTGGCTTAGTGGTAAGACTTCTATGCTGCACAGTGACCATATAAAAAGCTAGGTGTGGCCGCCATGTGTGCCTGACCCCAGTGCATTGTGGGGCAGAGACAGAAGGACTGCCGAAGCTTGGTGGATATCAGCTTAACTTCAGGCTCCGTTAGAAACCCTGCATCGAAGAACTAAGGCAGAGAGAGACAGAACAGGACACCTTCCTTCTCTGGCCTCCTCAGGCCTTCACACAGATGTGCTCACCCATAAATGCATATATGGACATATTCCACATTCAGAAACACACACACCAAAATTTTTTTCATGAAACTCTTCTTATATAGATTACGTCATTTTCATGTTCAAAGTACAGCCATCTTTTAAAACTTTTTGGCAAGATGATACAGTTATTTGTATGCATATTACAAAAAAAAGACTATCTAATGAAGCCTGCTATTTCGGTTAATAAAGGATAAGAAACTCATATAGGTTCGAAGACACCCAATAGTGGTAATGAGGATAAAAAGGAAATGGATCATCACACCTCATTTGTATCACATTTTCAAACCCTCTAAATAACTAGAATTTTCCCAAAGGAGAATGTTTTATTCTTTTACTCAATTAAAGCCAGAGTTAGTCCACTTTCTGGATCCTCTTTCTGAGACAGCACTGTGGTCCAGAGAGAGAATTCTGTAATAATCATGATAAAGTAGACAGATAGACAGTATGAAATTTGCCTATCTTTGGGAAATCTTAAGAGAGAGCTTGTGGTTTGACATCTGTGTGTCTATAACTGTAAAATCATATAACATGCATATGTGAGTATATATCCACATATACATATACATACATACATATACATACATACACACAAAACACACACACACATATATGGAGAGAGAGAGAGAGAAAGAGAGAGAGAGAGAGAGAGGTGGATATTTAGGTAGATATATATTGAAATCACAAGTGTTAGCGACAGGAGATCAGTTACTTATCTTACCTTCGTGTTACCTTTTCCGTGCCCACAAAGCTTTTGCAAGGAAGAAAATGCTTGACTCTGTCAAGTGTACTTGTTGACAATCTCCTCAACTCTGTGGATACTTCAAAAGCTACATCAATTCCTTACTCTCTACAAGGGTTTGGTTTCATGAGTCAGACCCATTCCTTTCAATACTTGCCTTTCAGGTCAAAAGCCAGAAAGCCGGCCAGAAGTCTGATTAGCACGTAGACCGCAGAAGATTTATAGCCACCATCCCCAAGTTTTCAAGTACTTCAGTCTGAGTACAGTCCATGTATTACGCACACAGTGATATTTATCTTCCTTTCCATACATTTTATACTTTGAATATGACTTTGCTATTCTCTTCATTACCACTGGCAATTTATTTGAGAATTTTAGCATCATCATTGCCAAGGAAAATATACCATCAATTTAAACTGTTTAACGTGAATTACCCAAAACAATTTCTCTAACCAATGTATGATAGAAAATAGATGAGTTCTGGCAAAACCCCAACTGTACAGCTAGGGTTATGGCATCTAGCTTGGATCTCCGTGTTGAATGTGTGGCCTTCGTATCTCATGTCTGAGAAAGGAAGCAACCATAGGAAGTTCAGAGATCCCAAAGAGAACTACACTGTCTTGTCAGCAAGGACTTCAGGGTCTAGCTCAGCAGTATCCCACAGACACAGAACAAAGGGCACTTTTGTAATTTACACATTTCAAATAGCCACGGTCAAGAAAGTAAAAGAAGTGGATGACATTAAAAATTAATCATATCAGAAAATATTATGTTATCAACATGTTAACACTTTTAGAAACAATCAGTGGGAAGATGGATTTTGTTGTTCTTTACACCAAGACTTTAAAATCTAGTGTCTAAGAGACCCACAACTGGACAACGTGCAAAGTGAGAGATTTTGGAACACTCAGTTGTAAATGGGATGTTTTCATCAAATCCTTCTTTCCTCTGTGGCTCGGGGAGGTATATGGAAGAGATGGTAGAAAGATTGTAAGAGCCACAGAGGTTGGCTGATAGCAAAGAAATGATATCTTCAAACACAACAAGACTCATGCACTCACAGACACTGTGGCAGTATACAAAGTGTCTGCACAGGCTCAATCAGACAGCCCCCAGCACTCAGAGTGGGAAGAGGGCATAGACCCTTCCTAGCCAAGAAGCTATCTCCAATAGACAACCAGGTGCAAAGAAAAAACTGGTTTCATGAAACACATTGAAGAGCATGTCCCACACTCAGTAGGAGTTGGCTGACAGGAAAGGGACACAATGGTGCTTTGTAGAATTTCTGTCTCACACTGCTTTGGGGGTCATCTTTTGTCTTACTGGTCTTTTGATTGTCTGTTATGATTTCTAATTTTGTGTACTTATGAATTTATTTTTCTTCTTCTAAACGTCTGGGTTGGATTGATTGATTGATTGATTGATTGATTGTCTTCTAAACAGAAAGGTATAAAGGTTGTTTTGTCGGGAGAATGAAGGAACAGAGGAGGGAAACTGTGATCAGAATTTATTGTATGAAAAAATGTCAGATAGATAGATAGGTAGACAGACAGACAGACAGGCAGACAGACAGACAGACAGACAGAACCTAATGCACGTATTATATTTTAGTACATTTTACACTCCACACCCTACGGACACCTTTGGGAAAGTTTGTTTGTTGTAAAATGCAGAGTAATGATCATAACCACAGGGGAGTGAAGACATGCTGCTGGCGTACAAAAGTAAAGTTCTCACCTCAGTCTATTAGACAACGGTCTCTCTCTCACCTATAAAGAGATCTTCTCTGGGTGTTAACTTCTCTGGGAGTCTGTATGTCATCCAAGTATAAACAGTTATCATAGCATAGATGTGGAATCAGGTCAGGGTTTGTGTCCTAGCATTAACATTTATCTGATTTCCTTGGACAAATGGTTAAGCTTCAGTTTACACTTGATAAGGTGACAGTGAGGTTAGCATGAGAAATGCTTGGGGACATGGGCCAACATAAAGTAGATCATCTCCATGAACATTGAAATAGCTGCACAGAGAAGCTTAGTATATTTGAAGTAGGCTAGTGCATTTGCATACAGGACAGATCCTTGTTGACTCTAGCTAGGCACCATCAGGAGTGTTCCGAAAGTAGTGACGATTAGATAGACCGTGGAGATGACTCAGTCAGGAAAATGCCTGCTCCACAAGCATTAGGAAGTCTGTTTGCATCCCTGGCCCCAAACCTGGACTAGTCATGGTTGTGAATAACTTCAATCATTGCTGGGGATGGGGATGTGGTACAAAACATTGCTGCCCAGACAGTCAAGATAATATATGGCCTCTTTCTCAGTGAGAAACCGGCCCTGAGCAATGGAGGAAGACACCTGATAGCAGCCTCTTGTTTCCATGCTTGTACATACATTCATACATAGACAAACATATGCGCATGCACATACACTCACATGCATGTGTTAGAGAGAAAGAGAGAGAGAGAGAGAGAGAGAGAGAGAGAGAGAGAGAGAGAGTCAGTCTGTGTTTGAGAATCTAGGTTTCTCAAAACTTCCTTCCCGTTTTTTATTTTCATGTAAGTTTGGGAATCAGCAATGGACATCAATTTTAAAAGATTAAGGAGGATCAGATAAACACACAGAGACACGTGAACATCAAGGGTGCCTCTAATGCCTTATTCATGGCATCAGTCACTACATCTAAAGCATTTGGCGTTGGTAAGTTACGGTGCGTTGCAGAGGAACACTATCTTTCACTATCTCAATGTAATGTGGTTCGCAGTAAGCCATAGTACATGACAGCTTTCTGGGATGACAAGTCATTTATTCAGAAGATATAAATGAAACTCACCCATCTCTGTCTCCACCCTATTAACTTACCCATGGATGAATCTGCAAGAAATTATTGGTTCTTTATAAGTAAAAAGTAGGGATTGTCAAGTGTCTCTTACAAAGAAAATTTTTTGTGGGAGAAAAAATGTAGATGCATAACCATATGTGTATTTAGGGACACAGATTCATATACATATACTTACACACATATGCATGTAGGTACTGAGTCAAGTACATTAGAAATCCAAAGACATCATTTGTATTGTATATGATATTTATTTTTAAGTAACTATGGTTATTGCACTCTTATGAAATTTTAATTACATTACTTACCTACTAAAATATTGGTTTTGAACATTAATCAACTTGCTTGAGTAGCATTTCATGGAATGGGAAATAAAAACGAATGAGTGATTTATCCCAATGCATTAAAGATAAAAATTCAATAGGGAAACCCATAAGAAAAAAATGAAAGCCTTACCCAGACATCACATTCAGTGGAAACCACAATGGCTTTATCAGGGCACAGATCGTCTTCAGTGGTTGAATCACACTGTAGTTATTTCCACAAGACAGTGGTGTACGTGAAAGATGCATGGCTTAGATATGCATCGTGGCCACACACTGCTCACAGTGTCCTAGGCATGGAAAGCCATCTCGATGTTTGTGGTTATTGGGTGGACATGTGCACTGATTCTATTCTAAGCCAGGGTTACATGTGAGGACCAGGAATCAATAGAGAGCATGGATGCAAGGCAAGCATGTGAGAATAGAAAAAGCAGCGTAAAGGTAGGTCCTGGTCTTGCTTAAACATGGGATAACACTGAGCTGATAAGATAGGGCCACCTTGTCCTGCTGCATGTCTTCTGTCCCAGTGAATCTTTAGCTGTTATAAATTAAATGGAGCTCTGACTCTGCTGAACCTAGATGACAGCCTGCTCTATAAGTTCATATCTATTTGTTTTTAATTATCCTCAGAAATAGAATAGTATTAGTAGTCTAAATGCCATTTCAGAAAGCAACACAGAAAGCATCAAAGCAATGATCTGAAGGTGTCCTCTAGTGCCTACACACACACACACACACACACACACACACACACACACACACCCCATATACTCAAACACAAATGCACATAAACACATGCAGACATGCAGACAATGAAAGTAAGCATGGTAAAGGGAGTAATGGAGACGTAGCGTTCAGAATCCAAAGTTACTGGAGCCAATATTTTCAGGCCCAGGTAAAAGGAGAAAAATGAGGCCAGGCATCTGAAAGGGGAAAGACAAGAAAACCCTCCTTGATGTTTTGAGAGCTTCGAGGACTGGTGAAAATGACAGGTTCCGAATCAGAGTATTCAGCTCATGTAATTTTTTCCCCCTTTTGTAGAAAAAGAAGAAATGCTCAAATCTTAGTTTTTCAAAGTTGGTGCAATTGAGGCTGTCGAGTCTTTGGCTGAGTTGCAATTAAAAATAAAGGGGGAGTGAAAATGTCTGAAACATTAGATTCTGTGGTATCAGGCATGCGTCGGTGGCTCCCATGGTCAAGCAGGGAGAACTCTAATGTTTTGAGAAAGGCACTGGCTTGCCCAGGGTATAGTAAAGACATGGAAAACGTAGAGGACAGTTGTTTAAAGATGGGCCATATTTGGATAGTTTGAATCTTATTGCGTTTATATTTACAAGGCAGAGAGAGGGTTCATTATTTATTAAAGGAAGGTACTGACTAAGGTAACGTTTCTCAATCTTCTCACGAAGTTCATATCCCTCTAAACTGAGAGCTGAGCTAAAACGCCAAGGGTGTGGTGTCAACATTTTGTGAACACTGTTCTCTTTCTTTATTCCTTTTCTTTCTTCTATTCCAACCATTTCTTTCTTTCTGCAAACCGCACCCCGTGGACTGTCATCTGGCGTTCATGCACAGCAGAAGCAGAAAGTTTTCTCCATTGATCGGAGAAAGAATCAAAGCACACACTGGCAAAGACCTAAACACTCTAAGCTCTAGTTTAAACGCGTCTGGTCCAGGCCAGCCAAGACTGCATAGCACAGTGAGAACCATATCTCCATAATCCACAGCTAAAAAACCTCACAACTCTTGCATTCTGTACTGAGGAGTGACTATCAAAGAACACTGGCCAATGGATAAAGATGTTCTTCCCCTTCTGATCTGTCAAACACTGGGAGTGGCATTGGGAGTGATTGATTGATGAGACTATTTTTGACATCCCCTGACCTACCATATAAACTCACCAGAAGGATGCAAATTTGAAACTGTGGCTAGGGTGCGAGCCAATTGTCCGAGTTGTTGTTAGTGTCAGTACTTACTCCTCTCCAGATGCATTTTGACAGTCCAGTCACTAGCGGATTTTGTATTATACTTTCAGAACTTGTATGAAATGTGGAATAGTCAAGTGGCTGGCAATGAAGTCAAGACCTCAGCTTCTTAAAAATGAACAAACTAAGACACATTTTGTGTGGAGTCTCTTTGTGTTCCCTGAGAGACAATGTGCCAATCATCCCAGCACTAATAAGACCATCCAGGAAATAGTGTATTCATCAAAGTGACAGTTAAGTATGAGCTGTTTTGTAAGGCAATGTCCCAAGTCTCTCAAAGGCCCAAATGGGAAAAGAGTTATGTATCCTTTGCATTGCTAGAACCTAGGAATATGAGAAGTAAGTATAAATAGATATTTTAAAATATGCAGAGTTACAGTATTGTACAAAATCATCATTGTAATATGAATTCTGATTCTTACTATTGGTAGTTTTTCTTTGGCAATACCTGGTGTAGAGAATGATCTCCTGCACAGCCTCTGGGACGTTTTGGCCATGCATAAAGAACAGTTATAAGTATTATAGGAATCCCCAATTCTCTGATGCTATGAGACATTGACAGCATAAGAGCAACTTTGTCTAAATTGAAGATAATCTATGGCGCCAATTCATGGAGACAGAGAGAAACTTTCCTCCGAAAGCAGCCTGCTAATACAATGAATGAGTGAGTTATTGGTGTGCAACAAATTCCTCTAGATCTCAGCATCCTAAAAGCCACATTTATGGGTTTCTGTGGGTCATGCCTCTGGGTTAAAGTTTATCTGCAAGTGGCTTATGAGCTACAGTGTAATTGTATAGGTTCTAGCCAAGTCGGCAACCTCTTCCAAAGGCTCAACTGTGGTATGTTAGGGTTGATGGCAGGATTCTAATTCCCACAGGCTGTTAGCTTGTTTGTCTCAGGTCCCTGATGGCTATATCTAGAGGATATCTATAACATCACATTCCCTCCTGTAGGCTACTCAACTGCCCATCTTTCTTCTTGAGTCCCTTGGCTTCATTCCCTTTTCCTGAAGAAAACACACCACTACCCCTCCTTCAAAACTCAGCTCAGGGATAGATGAAATGTCTTCATGATCTTCCCCTGAAGTGTTGCAGGCTTTCTGACAGTTCCAATAATGCTCTGCTGTGTACTCGTTGACGTGTCTCCAATCATCCAACTGGATGTAAGCAACTTCAGGCAAGGACAAGTACTAGATATTTGTTGTGTGAGTAAGTAATGGATAATGTCTAGATTGCTCTTGAATTCTAACTGTATTGCATGCGATAATGAATCCTAGTGGATACGGTGAGAATTGCTTGAAGTCAAAATCAAATGGCCTGACCTCATGAGATCCCATCACAGAAAGAGAGTAAAAGGGGCACATTAGTGATAGGACTGGACACTTGTGTTCTCACTCTGGTGTAGAACTTCATCGAGTGTAATCATGGTGCATCCCTGTTTCAGAGTTTTCCCAGGAGTGGCTGAGGTCTCCATAACCACACTGTAGTTCACTTGTGCCTTCGGCCAAATCCTATGTATCCAACAACCCAGTCTCTTCTCCCCCAATGCGTCTCTTACACACATTCTCTTAGAGTCTGTTTTCACGGAACTCAGCCTGAAGATAACTACTTGCCCTTGAACCAATCTCTGGGAAGCCATTTTGAAATTTCTCCACCCACCCTATTTCTCTACAGTCCTCTTGTTTGCCGCCTCTTCTGCCCACTTGTATAAAAACAACCCTAAGAAATGAACAGGTACCCCATCCCTCTATCTTAGGGTGAACTAGATGAAATGACTAATAACAAACTAGGAAGGAGGTTAAGTCTCCCTCTTCTTTCCTGCATTCATAATTGTCATCCTATTGTTAGTTGGTTTAAGGAAGAAAACAATACCATATCACTTTCATGAAGAATAGCTACCCCACTCCCCCAGGAATATTGGGATCAGCAGTGATCCCACAGATGAATTCGCATAAAGCATCAACCTGTCTCCAAGACATTTAGGAGTCAACTGCTGATGCCTCCTGATGCTCCTCAAATACCCAATTGTACAGTAGCCCTTTGCGTGGTGAAATTATTCTACGTAAGAGGTGTAGCATTGCACCGTCTATACGAGCTAAACCAAACTCCACTTTCCAGTGCGTAGGCAATGCGAGCTGAAGGAGAACTAGTCTCTACTCTGCTTGTGTAGTTAGAGGAATGACGAATAATCTCAACTGCATTCATTTATATGTTATCCGGAATAAATTTCCATAAATAGACGTTCCCCATATTCTTATTTCTCCAAGTATTTATTAACTCCAACACCCAGTTCCTCACAATCCTGTGATGTATTGTTTTATTCGTGGTTCCAATGGATTGCTTATAACTTTGAATGCTGGCATAGATTCAGCAAAACTTTGCTTGTGAGGTCAAAGTTACATCAGGAACTGAATGCATCTTACCAGGAGGGTCTTTCGTTGTTCTTTTGTTTTGTTTTAACACATGTTGGTAAGATAAGAATCCATAAAAAACACCACCAACTCACATAAAGACAGATCTACGTTAAACTTTCCTGACAAAAATTCTTCCTTGTCTTTTCCCAATGGGAACCTGCATTGTCCTCCTTGCACCACTGGGTTGACTTCCCTCCTGATCCCTGCCTCTGGGTGGAATTCTAGTACTTTTCTGGTAAATGTTCAGCCACTGGATTTGGGGGCATGTATAGCCATGTCTGAACATAAGTTGATGATACAGTTTGTCTCATCCAAAAGTCATTGGTTACAAACAATAAGGTAGTTTGCCCCTTGTTTTTAGCTTCCTCCACTCAGTCGATTCTCACAGAATGCTCTATACATGTGAAAGAAGACCTTCTTCTTATCGAGAATAAGCAAGGCACTGGAACACCATGCCTTCTGTTTGTCAGAGACTCACAGGAGGCAGGGCAGTGAGGATTATTTGAGAGGAAATGGGAGATTAGACAGACACAGCAGTTCCACCACAGGAAGTCACTGGTGAGTGAAGCTGGGGTCAGGGTAACATGAATCAGAGCATCTTATGTGGTTACATTTGAGGCAATGTTTGCATTTGTCTAGTTTGTCTTGAGTGGAAAAGAGGACAAAAATTTAGAAACTAAAAACTTTTCAGCGATACTTTTCTTTGGTCTGGTTGCTGTAGGGTTTGTAGCTTGGTTCCCTGAGCTGTTTGCTGCAGCTGTTTGCAGTCAGACTTCTGTTTTCCTGTATAGTCATCACTGTTGATATCCATAAGTAGTCTTATACTCCGTGAGTATTGACAGTTTGGGATCTTCAGTCTGCCTCTGATTGCAGTCAATGAATATAATTCTACCATGGATATTAGTATATGAGTTTTACTCTTTTAAAAATATGCATCTATTTAACTGATTGGTTTTCTGGTGGAAGTTCTCACCGTGTAGCCAGGCTGGTCTTGAACTCACAGCAGCCCTCCTGCTTTAGCGTCTTAAGTGCTAGGATTATTGGCTGCTGCTACTCTATGACGAATTTTTTCTCATTTTGTTAATGAATAACCACAAAGATGAGTACATGCTGGGACTAGTAGAGACTACAAACAGTTTGCTGTAACCACCAGTTCAGAACAGTGAATTACCGGGTTCCTAACCAAAATGTCAGTATATTTGAGGTACAGCACTTGTTGAAGTCATGTCAGACATTTCGGTTTAATCTGTATTGTTAACAAAATTTCCATGCCTTGTTTATGTCTGGGCAATCAACAGAGCAGTAAATGAAGTCCTACTGTGCTTGCAACTTTCCATAGTGAACTGCTCTGATTGTAACCAGTTTCCAGCTACTAGTCTGCCACTGATGAACACAGGTTTGCAAAGTGCCATGCAGAATAACACAGCTCCATAATGCTTCAACGGCAGAGGTCCGACTGGCATAAACAACCTCAGATGCATAAGTGATAGTAAAATATAATAACATAATGAGTTTTAGAGTTTAACGGTACTTTTAACATGATTTAAATCCAATGTTTTAAAGAATATATGTATTCTTTTTAAAAACAACACTTTTGTTACAAGCTTGCAATTTCTGTGGAAACTCAACAGCTGTTCTCAGACCATTGCTTGGGGATACAGAGCTTACAAAAGAAATGTTATATGTGTCAGTCTTCCGCCTCTTTGATAATAGGAGTGTCTTCCACCTTGCTGAAGTCCTATTTCCTAGCTGGAACATGAAAGCCCAAAGTCTGTTAATACAAGCCTGTCAACCTCCAGGCCAGTTCTACCCGTGACCAGTTTGGACATCTGCTGGAGTCCTGGTTTTTTAGTTTTTATCTTAGACGTGTTCCCTCGTTTTTCTTTCTTCCTAGCTGATCATCTGTTTAAAAGGGTATTTGCGAATGTTCCCTCAGCACTTCTAAGTTTTTGGCATGGGGTTGCCATCTTATGGGTCACAATTTTGCTTAGGGATGAAAAGCTGCTCTTGTGTCAGTGCCCTGTCAAAATTTGTGTCCTGGAATACAACTCTGTCTAAGGCAGTTTTTCTAAGCTTCAAAATTCAGCTTTCAAATTTGGACAATAACCAGGTTAAATTTTGTTTCATGGATGAAAACCTGCAGTTCTTCAATGATTTGTATAATTTTCAGCCTTTATGAAATATGCCTTTTTATTTCACAAATTAGCCTGTCTCCTAAATGTGCAGGAGGCGAGACGTAAGCTGCTGCCTGCTGGGGGTCTTCATCATGGAAAGTTTAAAAGATAATCAGAGGTAACTTGGTGGTATATCCTTCCAAAAGACAAGTAAGAGAACTCAGCACCCATAGGACATCCAAGCCAATTCATGGCAAAGACAGTATGAGCAAGTGAAACAGGACAAACCATCCAGAGAGAGGAGGGAGCCAGTAACATGGTGTTTTGACTTCTGACATAGTTTTTAAGTTATTAAGCCAGGGAAAGTGAACACGGAGTTGACCAAGGAAAGCAACTGACGAATACGGTTTGCTTCGGGTTTGTTGTTTCTTATACCTTGCAGGGTAAACCGGAGTGACCTAAAACTTTGAACCCTCTGACTTAAAACTTCTACTTCGGGAAGAGAAATGGGTGCTGCCAGATTTCGTTCGGTGAATGTCCAAATACAACTTCCTAAATTCACCAGTGTGAACCCTCACAGGGAAAGCTGATGATGAGAGTCCAAGCAGCTGACTCAAATGTCAAGAAGTCGTCTAGTTGTCTAAGGTAGATAGGTTTGACACACTAGCATGGTGAGGCCACCATGTTAATCAGCCCTGGGGAGCTTCTATGCTGAGGCACCGTATCAAAGAGGTCTGTTGCTCTTTTTGTTTTCTTTTGTTTGGTTTTTTTTGTTTTAGTTACATTTTTACCAGCACAGTAGGAAGTTCTCAGTGCTTTGCTCTACCGCTTCTGTAGCTTGCAGAAACTTCACTAAAACTCTTGTGAGAAGTAGCCAGGTCTTAAAAGGACTTCTTTGTTTGAGCGAGAAACACAGGCTGAGCCCTTACAGCTCAGAGACGGTGGGGCAGAGGCTCCTGGCTGCTTCGCGCTTGTCAATTTGCCTCATGGTGTTTCAATTTTAAGGACCACACTTAATTTTACTACCCTCATTATTTGGGAGAATTAATCTATTCTGTGCCGTAACTTCTAAGACATGCTCCGAATGATAAGAACATATTTCAAGTAATTTTAAATTAGGAACAATAAAGTTAGTCATCACTGATATAATTTTAACTGGTCCAAAATTAACTTTGTCTTGTGGTAGTAATAACAGATACTTCGCTCTTTGCCAAAATAAAATTTTAGCTGTCAAGTCTGCATTCAAAGAGTCCCCATTACATGGCTATATTCCTCCTCTTGTATTCCCTCCAACTTGAATGCATATTCATGTAGCATAAATTTCATTTTATGCAGGAATGACAACCCGTTGTGTCAAGCTGGATTGATTTGATTGATTTGCTTAACATTTTTTTTCTTTTAGAAGATCCAATTATTCTTATGGGCCATCGTGGAGATGCATACTCGTTCAGAAGCCCAATTCCTAGTCGTACAGTCATTTAATCATGTTTCACTATAAATTCATGAACTGTAGATAGTGGTGTCCAAGCAATTTTTTCTTAAATTATTAATAGATATAGCCAATGTTGGGTGTGGGTTGAAATCTTTGTCCCTGCAACAAAATATGTTTCATAGCAAAACTACAATTTAATGCATAATTTATTTAAGGCTTAGCAAAGATTCAGGAGATGTTCTTTTCCAAAGGCAAACACTCTGAAAAACACTGCTGGATCAGTAAACACCATGCTTTCAATGGAAGCCTGGGAGGCAATAAATGTCATCCCTGCCTCAGATAAACACTAAAATTATATTTATGTGATGATGGAGCGGGTTTTGTGGCATCGTCCACCTTTAAAATCCAACCAGGATTATTGATGAATATGCCCTTTGAAGTCACTTGGTTAACTGGGCTTTCATTTGCTTTGTAGTATCTTAGAAAAAAAACATGTTTCTCCATTAAATCAACTTCATCTTTTTTTTCTTTTTTTTTTTTTTTAGAAAATCCCCATATTTTCTGATATTTTCAAAAGAGTGAGTTGAGGCATAAAATGTATGTGAGGACATGCCCCGCTCTCTGTCTTCCTTGGAAGCTGGCATTTGTTATTTACTGGGGACTGGTCTCTCCAGCCTTGAAAACATTCCACTCTGCTACTTCTGGTTTTTCTGTTTTCTGTAGGCAAACTTTTCATCTGGCTCACTCTCAGTGGTCCACGTGTTTTCTTTATCTGTTTGTTTTTCATTTCAAACCATTTTCCTTTTCATAATCAGCGAGAGACTTTGTTCGAGCCTTTGCTGTGCCTTAAAGCTATTTCCAGGTTCAGGTCACAGGTGCTTTGGCTAGCACAAATCATGCTCTTTTCCCTGGAAAGGGACAGTAAGTGATTGTGTACTGTGTGTGCATCTAAACATGCTGGGCTTCCTAATAAGACATTACCAAGTTAGTAGAACTTTAGTGGTCAGGTGAGACAGATGAAGTCTGAGGTAGGAAGCTAGGGAGGTGACTCAGTGGATAAAATACCACACAACATGAAGACAAGAGGTTGTGTCTCCAATGCCCACATAAGAAGCTGGACAGGTATGGTGACCTGCCCAGGAGTAAGCTTGTGAGATAGACTAGCCAAATCAGTATATTTTGTGTATGTATGTATGTATGTATGTATGTATGTATGTATGTATGTATGTATGTATGTATGTATATATACATATATATGTATAGATAGATAGATAGATAGATAGATAGATAGATAGATAGATAGATATTTAAGAGCTGAAGTCTTTTGGAATAGTAACATAAGCTCTTAACCACTTTGTCATCTTCAGTCTCCAAAGTGGCTGAATTTTAATGAGTACCGAGTTTCTATTTGGCACGATGAATAATTTCAGGAAAAGAGATATCGGCGATGGTGTTTCACCAAATCATGCATTTTGATTTTCAATTTATTCTAGTTATATTTATGACAGAAAAAAGTTCTGTCATAATGCAGTTCTGAAATTTCAAGTTTTAATTAAACTCAGAAGGTCACTGACCATTGAAACCCAAGAAGAAAGAAGATCACACCAAAGTGTGGATGCCACGGTTCTACTCAGAAAGGGAAAAGAATAATCTCTGGGAAGTAGAGGGGGAGAGAGAGAAAGGAGAGGGGGGAAAAGGGGGCCAGTTCAGATCTGGGAGGAGATGGTGGAGAAGTACAGACGTTCAGGAATTTGAAAGTAAGTGTGTAACAGTGGGGGAGGGAGAACTAGAGGTAACCACTAGAAAGTCCCAGATGCCAGGGACATGAGAGGTTCCCAGGACTCAACAGGGAGGACTTTAGCCAAAATACCCAACAAGGGGAGATAGAACCTGTAGAGACCACTTCCAGTGGATAGTCACGGCCCCCAGCTGAGGGATAGGGCCACTCACCCACCTCAAAAATGTTAATCCAGAATTCCTCCTGTCAAAAGGAAATACAGGGACAAAGAATGAAACAGAAAGAAATTGAAGGAAACGCCATCCAGAGACTGCCCCACCTAGGGATCCATCCCATCTGCAGACACCAAACCCAGATACTATTGCTGATGCCAAGAAGTGCTTACTGACAGGAGCCTGGTATAGCTGTCACCTGAGAGGCCCTGCCAGAGCTGGACCAATATAGATGTGGATATACACAGACAAACATCAGACTAAGTGTGGAGGTTCCAATGGGGAAGTTAGGACTGTAGGAGCTGATGGGGTTTGCAACCTCATAGGAAAAACAACAATATCAACCAAACAGATCTCCAAAGCTTCCAGGAACTAGACCACCAACCTAAGAGTCCACAGAGGGAGGGGACCCATGGCTCCATATGGACCCATGGCTGGATATGTAGTAGAGGATAGTCTTATCTGGCATCACTGGGAGGGGAGCCACTTGGTCCTGTTCAGACTTTATGACCCAGGATAGGGGAATGCTAGGGCACTGAGGTCAGGAGTTGGTGGGTGAATTAGGGAGCACCCTCATAGAGGCATCCTCATAGAGGGAGAATGGGATAGAAGGCTTGTGAAGGGGAAACTAGGAAGGGGGATAACATTTAAAATGTAAATAAATAAAATAACCAATAAAAAAATTAAAGTCAAAGAACACCAGATAGGAAATACATTCATGTACAAAAACTGCCAATGAATTCTGAAAGAAAATTGGACATTGATAATATAAACAACTGATATATGTATTTCAAGTTTAAGAAGCAGAATACTTACTACACTAATACACAAATACAGAAGCTGAAAGAATAGGCTATTTTCACCTACGTCAAATCCAGTGCTAGAAAAATGCCCTTGGGGAACCTTGCAGGTACCTCTGACCAGCACAGGCAGCTTCGTGGCGCTCAACATTACTGATGGTGCTGATGATAAATTACGATAAATGTATGCTGATCCACTTGTGCTCGGCGATCACAGTCACTTAACATGATGGCCTGTCTCCTGGTATTTTACTCTCCCCGTGACTAAGGTGACTAAGTGATGGCAACAGATGCATACTCTCTGTTCACTTTCATTTGTCTGCAAACACCCATATTTTCATGACTCCAGAGCTGGCTATGGGCAGAGGAAGGTTCTCAACCTTCCTAATGCTGTGACCTTTTAACACAGTTCATCATGTGCTGACCCCCATCCATAAAATTATCTCATTGCTTCTTTACTTCATAATGATAATGTTGCTAACGCCATGAATCATGATATAAGCATCTGGCAGGCGGGCAATCTGATATATGATCTCCAAAGGGATAGTTGCCTACAGGCTGAGAACTTCTGGTCTACGTCCTTCTTTTTCACCTGGCTGGGAAGAGATAAATGGCATCCTCTCTCACCTGCCAGTCATGGCACTAGGTCTTCCTCTCTTTAGGTAAATTGGCTTTTCTTAGTCGAGAGGAGCAAGGCAGAAGCCCGTAATCTGGAATAAAAACGTGAGATGTTTCTCTGCGTAACTAATATTTTCTCTTCTTCCACAATCAAGGCAATCCTGGTGTGAATGGGTAGTGGGCTCATTAGGGGCAGAACACAGGATGCTGTGGATGGAGAGAAGGTGCTCTACTGATGGGGTGCACCTTGGTCTCATGGTCAGGTTTACATGTACTGTGCATTCATTAGAGAACTTATACAAGTAAGCAAGGTATCAATATTCTTTTCTGACTCACCATTCCTGTCTTCCTGACAGATTCTCCCCCACATTCATGCCCACCTCCCAAACTTGTGAACTATTACTTCCTGCTTGTTATCCTCCTGGACCTTCCTAGGTCAACATATGTTTGACCTACTTAGGGAGCCTCACTGTGAGTGTTCTGTTGACTGTCACTCTGTTTAGCCTCTGCAGCCCTCAAGGCACGAGCAAGATTATGTCCTAATTCAATTTCCTGACTATCTAATACTAGGTCACTGTGATTTTCCTGCTTAGTTTTCTGTGTTTCTTTAATTAACCAGTCAATTAATTAATATGCATTAATTAATCAAAAATTAGCCCATAATTAATTTATATAATTATATATAAAGCACAGCTTAATTAATTGATATATAAATTAATGTAATTGTGTATATTTTAATATATCAAGCAATTATATATGGTTATATAATATGTAATAACATGCTAATTGATCAATTGATTAGTTAATATGAGTGAATTCACTTCATTTGTTCCTTCAGTTTTAACTTGCTGATATCCATTTATAGGTTTAGACTCAATTACAATTTCTACCTTCTAGGTAAGAGGGTGATATTGGATGTATTACTCACTCTCTCTGAACTTTGCTCATCTGATGATGAGAATTGTTATACTTCATTCAGAAGTTCTTAGTAATGATGAAGGGAAGTCGTGTAATTAATATCAGATAGAAGTTTCCTGAAAAGTAGTAATGTCAGTAAAAAGCATACATGAACTTTGATGAGATAATTTTCAGAAGAAAACTCAGTTTTAGTGAAGGATACTGGAGAGAATTGAGAATAAACGATACTCAGAAGTTTGTCCCATGCTCCCACCAGCTCAGCTCTGAGAACAGCATTCAGGATAGGTACTTTAGAATACACAGGTAGTAAGGTGTCAATCATCCATTTCTGTGGGTGACATGCCTTTCTTTCCAGTGACATATCCTAAGTTTATAATTCAAACTCCCATAAACATAGGCAACATGAAGCAGAAGTGCTGTTGGCTAGAATGTATGAATAGATGTCAGGGAAGGAAGTTTGGCAGTCAAGCAGAACCAGAACTGAATGGAATTAGGCAATCAAATTAAAATTAAATTGAAATGGACTTCTGGGTCCATTTCCATGGTAATAGTCAAGATCTGCCAAAATCTTCAGGAAGAAGTAGATGAATATTATTTTTAAAATAGAACTAAGTAACATCATGTTGGCCATTTGTGACCCTGGATGTGACCCTGGGCGAGAAGTATGCAGCAACTCTTGGGTTTTAATATTCCTGTATGCAAAATAAGATCTGTGGGCCATGACATAGTTGTACACAAGGGTTCAGTGTCAGTAGTCCTTGGGGACTTCCTTTACAGGCCAGGTGTGTGTGTGTGTGTGTGTGTGTGTGTGTGTGTGTGTGAGAGAGAGAGAGAGAGAGAGAGAGAGAGGCCACCATGAAATGGTGTGCCCTCCCTCCTTTCCGTGTGTATGTGGTATGTGCATTGCCTTTGAAACCAACCCACCATGTCTTCTTCAGGATCAGGTTTTTGCTGTCTTAGGGTTGGGAAGCTTTATGTGCATTTTGCTAACTCCGTCTCTTTGATATGCCACATCTGTTCCACCTCACACATCAGAGCGCTCCCTTCCCCTGTTGCTTCTATGTCTCCTGTTGCCTTCACTCCATGCTCCCCTCTTGCAGGTTGTCACTTTTTAGAATGTTGACTTTGGGGTCTCCACCTACTTTTCTTCCATAGTCTCCATAGAAACACATCTGTCACTGCCATGAGTTTTCTGCTTCCCACCAAATGTACTCCAAGGTCTTGCTCAACCCCTTTCTCCAAGTGTCCCCTCCTCCTTCCGCCTTGTCTCTTAAGCAGCGTCTCTATTCATCTTTTAGTCACTTGCTTTCTGAGTGTCTACAGTGAAACATTTTTGCTGTGTTTGTGTGTTGTTCCCGATCTTGGCATCACCCTTTCTCCTTTCTCCAACAGTATTCTGTCTCCATGAACAAGTTCCATCCCCTGCTGTCAGAATAGCTCTTTTCTGTGTTTGCTCCCTCTACATCTTGTTCTTCCTAAAAACTCTATTTCTCTAGTGTCTCCTCTCAGAATGTTCTAAATCTAACAGTGATTCATCTTCTATCATCTGTTCCTTTGAAAGACCGTACAGTGTTCTGAATCCATCTTGCAATATATTTTCCGTCTGTTCCTTTAGCCTGGCTTTGCTTTTCTGATTCCCTTCCTGGCATCCGTGTCTGGGAAGTTGCACCGATACATCAAATCATAAAGTCATAAAATTTGTCAGATAGAATGGACCATAAACATCACCTTGGCCAGACAGTGTATTAGCAGGAAGGAAGGTGACTGAAGACTATCTTACAAAGTCCAGCTCCTGAGTGTTACTTCCCCTGCCCTCTTAGACGATTTAGATAGAGCCACATTCTACATTGATTGTCAATTTCTACTTTCCAGACTTGATTTGTTCCCAAAGGAAGGCACAAGATAAGAGCACAGCAACTCCTGATCCAAATGGTCGGCCCTGAACCCACTTTACATGTAGGACTACATTGTGCAAGCAGAATATGTGTGTGTGTGTAGCAATTTCCTTAGAGGATAATGCAATAAAGACTCTGAAACCATAAAATAGAAGTCATTAAGCAATGTTTCAAGTGTTCTGAATGTCACTGAGTTGTAAATGTTAATTATTATTATTATTATTATTATTATTATTATTATTATTATTATTTATAAAGAGGCCATGAATTCGAAAGAGGGGATTGAAAGGTGGGAAGGAAAGGGAGAAACGGATGAGTTTCATAGGTCAGTAACAAACCTGTCGTTTAAATGAAGGTGGGCAGGTCCTAACGAACAACGATATCAAAGGTTGTCCTCTAGTCACCACATTCATTCAGACATGTGCACACACATGGACACATCCCTGCACATACACACACAAATGCAAACACAAAGTGGAACTAATGCAGAATATATAATTATTCTTAGCTGTATGAGCGAATGGGATACCCCTTTTTAATGCTTACAGAAGTATTGCTGCCTAATCCTCCCTCGCCTCTAGGCTCTGGAGACCACCAAGCTGTTTTTGATCTCAAAGCTTTTACCTCTCTTGATAATTTTTGAAAATGGATTTTTAAAATATGTGACTTTTTACACTTGTCAATCTTTCTTCGAAATCTTGTGGATTTTGCTAAGGAACGCCTAAAAGATAAAGTTAAGAAACTCAAGATGAAATTTCAGAAATCAGTACCTTGGGTGGTTTTGATCAAATACATTAGGATTTGGATGATGACATCTTGTTAAGAAGGTGATGGCTTGTTAATAAGAGAGCGTGCTGTGCAAACAGGAATCTGCACCCATGCACCCGTGCCTTTGTAACCCTAGCACCATAGTAGCAGAGACAAGAGGATTAATGGAATTTTCTGGTACTAGCCTCCATCCAGGTTCAAATATAGGACCTGTCTCAGGGGAATAAGGTAGAGAGTGGTGGAGCAGAATAGCTAATACCATTCTCTGTCTCTGGTCTCTACCCAAGTGTGAATGGGCTAGCATATTTATGCAAATATACCACACACACACACACACACACACACACACACACACACACACACACACACACAAAGTATTCTATGTAAGTGGTCACTATAGTCCCTATTGTATTTTAGAAGCTGAGATACCTCTGTGATCCAGAGAGTCCAGATTTAGCTATTCATCAAAACTACCCCTAGAATTACAGCAGAACACTACTGACACTCTGAATTCATTTCAGTAGTTCCGTCTCTCCTGTAGCCTGAGAGAAGGCTGAGTCAGTACTGAGGAGTGATGGAAGACACATTTTCCATCCCCTCTTCTCACTGCATGTTACTGTTCCTGTTATCCTTGTAACTTATACTACTTTCTGTCAGCATAAGGTGCTGAGGAAAGCTCATTATTTGGTGGAAACGCAAACACATAGGCACATAACAAACACACCTGCGAGGCACAGATGTTAATTTTAGCAGGACACAGTGTAGATAGAAGTCACCATCTTCAAAACCAGAGTTCAATATCCATGACTCTACTGTTTGGCCTCCATTACATCCGTTAACATTATAGTAAGATTTACTTTGTGCCCTGAAAAATGTTGCAGGAATAGACCTATAAGCAAAACAGACATTTCCTTATGTAAATAAACATTAAAAAAAACAAACAAAATGTTTAGAAGTAGCCTTTTGACCCTTAGTATAAAATTACATGTTTAGTTTATACCATAAGCATTTTTGTGAGCGGAAGGTGATTATGTGAACATCTCCTGTAAGGAGAATTGGGCTGTTGGGTGTGACGTTGAAATCCTTGATGTTTCAATCAACAGATAGAGCTCCTGCCATGCTGGTTAGCCAGGGCATTGTACTCTAGTGACATAGCTTTGTAACAGATATCTCTTAGTAAAAGCTCCTTTGATGGGCTAGGTTTGTCTCTTTTCTGTCCTGATTACAATGAAGACATTGGGACTAGTAAACAGATTGTCTCTGTCTTTTCTTAGCCTTATCTTCATCATGGCTGTCTCCTATACTTAAGTTTATCCTCGTGAACCTGCTCAGATTTTTAGCCGGCTCAAGTCTTCTGTTAACTACAGCTGGCCCTGGCTACTCACTCAGTCCTCACCCGTATGTTTGAAAAAGAGAATTTTTTTTAAAGTTATTTATTTTTATTGGATAGTTTATGTATTTACATTTCAAATGTTATCCCTTTCCCCAATTACTCCCTCCCCCTCTCACTACCCCTTCCACTCCTTTGATGAGGATGCTATCACTCCTACCTCAATACCCTAACATTTGCCTACACTGGGGAAATGAGCCTTTACAGGACCAAGGGCTTCTCCTCCTATTGATGCCTGACAATGCCATCCTCTACTACATATGCAGCTGGAGCCATGGGTCCCCCCACCACCGTGTATACTCTTTGGTTGATAGTTTAGTTCCTGGGAGCTTTGGGGGTATGGTTAGTTGAAACTGTTGTTCTTCCTATGGGTTTGCTTTCTCTAACTCCTCTATTGGGGTTCCTGTGCTCAGTCTGAGGGGTAGCTGCAAGCATCCTAATCTGTATCAGTAGGGCTCTGGCAGAGCCTCCCAGGAGACATTCATATCAGGCTCCTGTCAGCATGCACTTCTTGGCATCGCAATAATATCTGAATTTTGTGGCTGCATCTGGGATGGATCCCCAGGTAAGGCAGCCTCTGGATGTCCTTTTCTTTAGTCTCTGCTCCATTCATTATCTCTGTATTTCATCCCATGAGTATTCTGTTCTCCCTTCTAAGAAGGACTGATATATGTACATTTTCATCTTCCTTCTTCTTGAGCTTTATATGGTCTGTGAACTGTATCTTGGGTATTCCAAGTTTTGGGCTAATATCCACTTATCAGCAAGTGCATACCATGTATGTTCTTTTTTGACTGGGTTACTTCGCTCAGGATGATATTTTCTAGTTCCATTCATTTGCCTAAGAATTCCATGAAGTCATTGTTCTTAATAGCTGAGTAGTTCACCATTGTGTAAATGTACCACATTTTCTGTATCCATTCCTCTGTTGAAGGACATCTGGGTTCTTTCCAGCTTTTATGAATAAGGCTGCTATTAACATAGTGAAGCATGTGTCCTTGTTATATGTTGGAGAATCTTTTGGGTATATGCCCAAGAGTGGTATAGCTAGGTTCAATTTTCTGAGGAACCACCAGAGTGATTCCCACAGTGGTCGTACCAGCTTGCAATCCTCCCAACAGTGGGAAGTGTTCCTCTTTCTCTACATCCTCACCAGCATCTGCTGTCACCTGAGTTTTTGATCTTAGCCATTCTGACTGCTGTGAGGTGGAATCTCAGGGTTGTTTTGATTTGCGTTTCCCTGATGACTAAAGATGTTGAACCTTCCTTTAGGTGCTTCTCAGCCATTTGGTATTCCTCAGTTGAGAAATCTTTGTTTAGCTTGTACTCCATTTTTAAAAGGATTATTTGACTCTCTGGAGTCTAACTTCTTGAGTTCTTTGTATATATTAGATATTTGCCCTCTATCGGATGTAAGGTTGGTAAAGATCTTTTCCCAATCTGTTTGTGGCAGTTTTGTCCTACTGACAGTGTCCTTTACCTTATAGAAGCTTTGCAGTTTTTTGAGGTCCCATTTGCCAATTCTTGATCTTAGCGCATAAGCCATTGGTGTCCTGTTCATGAAAATTCCCCCTGTGCCTACATTTTCTTAATAAACAAATGTACCTCTCTCCATTCCTTAGCTCTCTTATTAATGTCTTCTCATTTCAGTTATGCTCACGAGACACTGCAATCTCTCTCCCTAGCTGTCAACAGGGTGACTATAGTAACTGTATTCATATATGAAATACACAGTCTCCACACCTCAGGACAGGTCTACAAGGAAGCTGAGGATATAGTTATCATTTGGCATCCAAAGGATTGCATATCAAAGTAATCAGGTTGAAACTTTTTCCAGGATAGGGATCTGATTTATTTTTCTTATTACTCATGAAATCCTAATGTTGGTTACATCATAGCTGAAACTAGTCAGCTCCAGGTGATTTTACCCTAGAAATCAACATTAAATTATGAACTAGGAGTGTTTATTTCTCAAGGGCAAGAGTTGGGAAGGATTTTTCTTCCAAACAGAGTTGTTGAGCACTTGAGGATTACTATGTGGAAGTGTACCCTGCTGTTTCCACTTCTGTCCCAATCCCGAGTTGGGAGGACACCATCAATTAATCAAGCCTCAAGTACTCATTCAGCACATACTCTGCACAACGGGGATCAAGAGCCAAAAGTGTCACAGTTTTCACATGATATAAAGGGAAAACATATATCTGTGTTCAACTGGGCCTATTCGTCTTTAACAGACGGCTGGGCAAGCCCTTCTATTCGTCTCTGCTTCGTTGACTTCTTCCCAGACTGTGTTCTGCAACCATAGCCTCCGTGGGGAATGATTCTCATTTGGAAATGATCAGACGATACCCCATGCTGCTTTGCTCTTCCCAAGGTCACTTATCTAGCTTGTGATTAAAAACACCTGTGGACAAGAGGTTATTGTTTTAAACCATTTTGCGAATTAGTGCATTGTCTTCTGAGACATGTCTATTAATATCATGTCCCAAAGCTGGCTTGTGATCAACATCTATGTTAAGGTAGTCTACAAACAGCAAGCTACGTGCTCCACTGAGGATTAAAGCAACCCATGCATTGGGTGACTTTAGAGCCATTTAAACAAGTGAGCTATTGAGCGAGCTTACAGTTTCTGTAATAAATGAGACAATTTTAACTGCTTAAAAACAATTATTTGCATAAAAGAAATATTTGCTTTAAATACTACTACATTGTAGTGAGCTGTGCTATATATTGTGATACACATGATCTGATGTCAAAATTTAAATTTCACCTTTGGAAACGTTCAAGAGATCATGATGGTGACTCCAAGTTGTTTTAGTCTATGTTAACCTACCCTAGGTGAGTAGATGACCTGATACTACTTCATCTCATAAGTCAGTTAATTAAGTCAAACCAGTAAATATCCTTCTCATGGACCAGGTCTTTCATAGATGTTAACTCATCATCCCAGTTTCTCATGCCTCCCTAACTGCCTCTACATCCTGGTGAGTTTTCACCTTGCTCCTCTTATGTAACAGCAAGAGAAAGGAGACATCTATGGGTCATCCCATGCCCTTAGATTCTTCTCTCCATAGGATGCATATCCTTCCAATAGGGAGCTAGCTGACACAGAAGGAAGTGCGTCATGCCAGCCCCTGACTGCCTGTGGCTCCTGAAGGTGTGCTTCCTCCTCGATGGCTTCCTGCACTTTTCCTAAGAAGACCAATTCCAATTGGATGTATAGTTACTTACAAGTGGCCTATAGCCCCAAACTCTTGCTAATTAAGCCTCAAGTTGTTGATCTAGTGGTTCTTCCAGGATATATCTCACTCTTGAACCTCTTTAATCTTCTTGAGTCTTACCCACAGCCCGTAAATTATCAGCACGTGTATGAGTGGGAAGTGTTTTCCAAGCCTCAACACAATCACGGACATCCTTGGTTCTTAGTCTTTGGCCGAAATGCCTGTAAAAGAAGCATGGCAGAGAGAAGTGCCTGTCCGGTGGATTGAGGAACAGTGGGGAATGCTGGAAATGGAATTCAGGATGCTAATAGCCAGAACACTCTCTTGGGATCAACTCCTCTTAGCAGGAACACCTTTTGTCTAGAAGTAGTCAAACACTTCATGAATTCAGTCCAAGTTATTGCAGCTCTGATTTCCTTCTGGGACGCTAGTCATTGAAAAGCTGGACTCAAGGCATTACCAGTTTGGGCTGACACCGTGCAGATACTACAATTCACCACTGAAATTTTTTTTAGCTTTGTCATTGGTTGGTTGCTTGGCATTCTATTGGATTTCACTATATGCCTTTTAAGCATTATTTAAACCTAGATTTGAGGAGGCAATCTTAAAATCTGAAATGAGAACTTATCACTTAGTTTAAACTGGATAAACAAATAATAAAATAGGCCTATGATAAAGTTCTGCACATAAAATAACCACTTGTAAATCACCAATCTTTCGCCCTCTCTGCAGATTCTTAGAAGGTAATGTAATGAGAAGAGAAGATTGAGAGCCATTGTGGTTTCACATGAGGAATCAGATTGCCCACGTCCTCCTCCTTTTAAGTCAGCTATGTTTAGTCCACTGAAACTCCCAATAGTTGAAATATATTTCCAAAAGAAATAAAGGTTACTTTACTCATGAGAGTACATTGTTAAGTGTACATCAACCTTTGGAATGTATGACTTATCGCAGTCTTTGAGGTTAGAAGCAGAAACTTTAACATGCTTTGATTCTGCCAACATATCCAGAGATTTTTGCCATTAGATGAATGAATAGTTCAAATACAGATGGGATGAATGTCTAATAAAATGTCACAAAAGGTGAAGGTGAAGGTCAGCTGGAAAGCAGAATGATATGTTTATTTCTTCAATAACGTGTCTCTAAAGCTAAGTTAGCCCTACTTACGCTCAAAGCATAGAATCTCTCATTGTCCTCTCTTGGTTTGAATCTAAGCAGCTCAACTTGTCTGTTGTTCACGAACACTCTACCACCATTAGGCCTGCTCACCAGCCCGTAACATGAGTGATTTCTAGTCCTCACAGCAGCCCATCCATGTGATGATAATCCTTTCCATTCACCCAGCAAATCAACTCCAACCTAACAGACTCAGAGAATGTGGACCGCAGAGCTCTTGAGGCTCTGAAACATAATGATATAATGTGGTGTATTGTCAGTCCTGGCTCCAAAAACAAAGGAAAAAGAAACTTAATTTTAGGGCTGAAGAGCAATGTTTCTGCGTAACATATTGCAGCTTGACAAACTATTAGCACCCTGTATATCTAAAGTTTGCTGATCCAAATTAATTCCTGATAAGAATCACACACACACACACACACACAGAGAGAGAGAGAGAGAGAGAGAGAGAGAGAGAGAGAGAGAGAGAGAGAGAGAGAACGAACTTACCCAGGTCATATACTTCACTAGCTGCTTGGAAAAAGGCATTTTCTCTCTCTAACTCAAGTGCTGCATTGATCCTTCAATCCCCAGTGTGGGAACCAGAGCTTCCTACATCCTAAACAATCCACAGATATTTGCTAGAAGACAGGATGCATGTATGAAGGAACAGATACCAAAATAGGTGACACACAATCTGTAACCAGTTAGTCTGTTATAAAGACACTGTTTCTGCCTCTTCAAGATTTACTGTAAAAGACTTCAAAACATTATAAATTAAAAAAGATATATTCTTTGCTTGTTGGACAGAAAATAACAGGAGTAAAAGTCTGTGAGCACAGTTCCATATGGGATCTGGTAACAGTCTTGCTAGACTGGATGGAGTATGGTACAGCAAAGGCAGCTGGTTACTACAGTCAAATTCCCAAATCCACCCAACCATTGTCCTGCAAGTTTTATGTCTTTTCTCATTATCAAAGAGAATTTGATTTCTTAACATTTTTCTCTTAACTTTGTGGGCCAGGGCACACTTGCACACCATGGCAGATGTAAAGAGGTCACAGGACAACCTGGAAGGAATTCATTCCATCTTTCTGTTATATGAGTTCTGGAGATGAAACTCAGGTAGAGATCGACAGCAAGTTCCTTTACCTGTGCACCATCTTGCCAGGGCCCTACAAAGAAGAATCCAAAACCTCTTATATCTGGAATTTATTGACATCATGCACAATTCTTTATATTACACATGTTTATCCTTCAGATTACAAGTCTATATATTTTTTCATTTTTCCTTTTCAAATAGGACATGATAGCGTTCATCTATAATCCAAACAGTTACAAAGGTAAAGGCCCCTAAGGACACATTAGACCACGGTAGGGTGCCACACACCTTCAGTTTGAGCACTTGGGAGGAAGAAGCAGTTAGAAGGCCAATCTGGCCTACATCTTGCTTCCAGGCCAGACAATGTCCACAAAGAGACCCAGTTTGAAAAGCAAAAGTTCTTTTTCCCCTTGTTCTGTTTTTACATTACAACCGACTAACTCATGACTTACATTTTAGGTTTGTTCCCCAATCCTCTGATCTATCTAAGATCACTCTGAGCCCTATGAAATGAGCTAACATCATAAGCTGTGAAGAAAAGTGCTCTACCATGTCGTCTAGTGGTTTTGATGACCTTATGTATTCTTTCTGCAGGTATCTTGTGTTTTCTAGGTACTGGACCATTTACAAAGAAATGCTTTTACCTATCTGTGGTTATCAAATAAAGCTAAAGTTTCTAATAGTTCAATCTCTATTGGGGAAATTCTGCACATACCAGGTGGAGAGGACACAGGTGATTAAAATATCTTCCACATTTTCAAAATGTCAGCTGTTCCCAGGGGAGGCCTCTTAAATAAACACCATCCATATTCTTAGCAGATGTTATCAGTGCATCTCAGTATAATTGTAGCTTCCCAATATCTGCGCTGTTAATGACAGTTCAGTGAGGATTCAAAGTGCCTTGATTTTAATCAATGGTCATTTAACAGATAGCTGTGCCGGGAGATGTATGCTTGTCATTGAGTCCTCTCCCGTCACCAGATGGTATCTTTGGAATTGTTTTGACACTTCATTGTCTCTGTGGCTGATGACTCATTGTAGGAAAACCCCCTGTGTACTCAGCGTGTGAAAATAAGACTGTTTGGTGTTCTTTGCAAGTGGCTAATTTTCAAACAAAGAATTCAACAGATGTGACAATTTCTGCAAGATGTTGTCAAAATAAGAGTAATCGAGCAACAAATCAAATCAGGCTCCTGTTCAGCTGTGGGTCTGCTGCTGGCATCAGGAGACTCTGGAACAGTGTCAGCCCGGATGACTTGATCATCCCAGATGGCACGATGTCAATTTCTCTCGTCCTCCCTAATGGCTCCGTTTGCAGTCACAATGCAGCACTTCTAGAATTTTCTTCCCCGCTTCCCCTACTCCACCGACACCAAAGGGGCCATGTTTGGATTGAATCGGTGGTTGTTTGGAAATAAAATGATATCATCTACCAGAGAGGAGTATTAAAGGTCGCAGAAAGAGACGATCCATTAGGAAGGGGGTTGGTGCTTTAAGGAGTTCTAGGCTTTAGACACTTGGCCTTACATAGTGGAAAGGTAATTCCCCAAACAATCTGGAGTCACTGCAAGTTTGGCTCATGGTGGCAGCACTGGTACTAAGAAAATGAGGTCACACAGTGTTATCGTGCGTTATTTTGAGTGTCAAAAGAGGCCGTAAAAGTAGCCCATTACCATCAATGGCAACTGGATGGGCAATAAGGGTAAAATACTGCCTTCTCATTGCAGAGAGCTGACACTGCAGAAACATTCAGAATCACTCAGGGTAGCCCAGCACAAAAGTCTTATGATGCATCATCTCCTCCCAGGGCTACTCAGAAGCAGATAAAGGAAGGAAGGGACAAGGGTCAGACACAGCAAATTCTATTTCAAAAGAATAATGAGAGGAGGAATAAGATTGTTTTGCAAAGACACTGGTGATGTGGATGCTATAATGTGAGGACTGTGTTCTCTCGGAATAGCACATTTCATTTCTGATCAGCCTTCCAGGAATGCCCTTGGGGCAAAAGCGGCTGAAAACAATACAATGAAAATTCTAGTGTGTCTCCAATGTCTGGAGTGACTGCTGCTACACTTGCTCCACATTACTTACCTATTAGAAACAGAAAATAGCCTACTGTTTTCCATTTCCATTTAGGTTCTGGTAATTCTCACTCTGTTTTATAGGCTTCTACATGGGAATAAAATATATTACAGCATTACATACATTCTGGAAAATACCTATCTTACATTACACCCAGAGCCCTTGTCAAGAGCAAAAAAAAAAAAAGGGGGGTAATAATCTATCATGAAGAGTATGAAGAGTATTCGAGAGGAAGAGAGCTCATTTAAGTAGATAGTTCATTTTCATTGGTATGTTTAATAATTATCTCATTACTTGCAGGGTTGTGGAGGTAGTAAATATAAAACTATTACATTAATGACGAGCATTGCAGGGGCCTCTTGTTTTGTTTCGTTTCATTTTTGAGAGAGTTTTTGGTGAACGAAAATGTGCACAGTGTTTTGCTTTTCCCTGTCCTTTTTCCAACCCCTTCTATTTGGGCTGGCACTGAAACTTGCTTTTCTCAGTAGGATATGGTGCTGGAGACATGTGAGGTGAGAACGTATATATGCCTCCTTTTTTGCCCTCTTGGAGCTGTCATCTGAAGGAAAGTGAGCCTGCTAGCAGCTAACTGATATATGTAACATGATAGATACATGTCTAAGGCCTTCTCAGACCATCAACCCAACAGATGAATGAGACCACAGAGGTGACCTTTGTAGAAGAAATGTCCTGCTGAACCCAACCAAGATCACTGACTGTAGGAGTCACAAAGCCATATGGGATTGGTGTTTAAACGAGTGTGTTTTCTGATAATTTGTTTTACAAGAATAAAAATGCAATACTTCAAAATAATGAAAAAGTCATTCCAAAATGGCCAGCACCCTCCCTCTGAAGCCCAGAGCCCCATCTGTTGTGACCATGGGTGACTTGTCACTGATGTGACTCGGACTTCCTGTCCTCTTGGGAAATGATCAACTGAGTCAGTGTATGGGACTGTGGCATCTAGTCCTGGGGTGCATGTTATTGGATGCTCCAATTAATGCTAGGTGAAACATCCTGGTCCTGGTCTAAACCAGCTGAAATAAACCAATACCCGAACCTACTTGGTGATATAATAGGAAACAGTAATGTGAGCATGACACCGTGCCAACACGTAAGGCAGATGCTTGTAGAGCTGGGCAGGCTTTTATCTCCTACACGTGTCTTAGTCTATATGATCGAATGGCCTAAGGACTGGGGAGCCAAGGTGTATTTCCTTTCACATGCTGCAGACTTTTGGGTTTTGTGTCGACCACCAAGTCTAACGTCCCTCTGATGTATAACTTAACTCAATCTTTCCTCCTCTAAGCTGTGCTTGTTTGCTGATCCAACTGTTACAAAATGTAGGGAACCTTAGCTGAGACAAATTCACTACCTGGGCAAGTCTGTGAGTCTGACCCAGCCCTGTTAGTAAATTCTTTGAGAACAAAGAGCACTCATACCTGGTTTTCCACTTATATTTACTTGTCTTCCTCCCCGTCTTCTACTACCCAGTCTTGCCACTACCTTCCCCTAAAGACAAGACCTTAGCATGTAGACAAGTCTAAAGTCGAACTCGTGAAGTAGCCCGGGTTCAACTCGGACTTAAAGTCCTCCTTCCTGAACCTCCTAGTGGTTTGGATTGCAAATGCCACCCACAGTACGCTTCTTTCTAAACACTTTAAGCAGTACCTCCATCAATGATACTTCCGAATGGGATGATAAGGCAGAAGTATGAGTGAAAATAACATGGTGAAGATTCTCCAAACCCAGAAATGCATGATCATGGACTCTGTACCCAGGGGCGGCTTGACTCTCCGTCTCTTTTCTATAAACACGTTCTGACTGCTCCAGAGCGCTGCTCACTTTGCTGGGTCGTAAGGGGTGAAGATGAGTCATATGCTTACTGTCTGTCAGAAGTTACAATTCGCCTGAGAAAATAGGCAATGCAAATGATTAGAATCCTTCATACATGATAAAAACATGCCAAAAGTGCACCGAAGTCATGCTTTCGATTTTGAATCATAGTATAAAGCAAGGGATCTCTCAAAACTTCTCTTTTCCCAACCCTAATGTGTTTTATATTTACCAAACTCCTGTACGTAAAAGAAACAAAATATTTCTGATTCCTAATGTGACAAGGGTCACTGCTTCTCCATATGGACCCCAGATTATGGACCAGGTAACCATCTTGCTGAGCTAGGGGATAGGGGAGGTGGTGTGCCTATAAACTCAGAACCCAGGAAAGTTGAAACAGACTTGGAGGGCAGTCTCTGTGGCACAGCCTTTAACAAGAAAGAAGAGCAAGGTGCCTTGTTGCCTGCCCAGAAGTGCGCTCATTGCTGTGTGGATGTAGAAGGACTTCTATTACAGCCAAGGAGAAGTGAGGCCAGCTAAGTGCAGTTAATTAACCCATTAAATAATTTTTAGAGAACTATGAATTACTTGAGTTTTCTTCTTAAATCCCTTACTTTCTTTATTAATTGTAAGCTCCTAGAACATAGATACACAAACTTAGTGCCCTGTGTGCTGCTAGCAACCCAGCAAACTGACTGCATGGCTCTCCTACCATCTAACAAATGATCTGGGTATTTACAGTGCTCGGAATTGAAATGTCCCCCACGGACTTACACTTGGTCCCCTTTGGTGGTGCTGCTTAGGAAAGTCTAGGAAAGTGGTGCTGCTGAGGGAGGTGGCTACCTTACCAGGGGCAGGATTTGAAGTTCCAAGGCCACACACCATTCTTCGCTCTCTGTCTCTGCTTCCTGTTTAAAGTTCAAGATATAATAAGCCCGAATTAACCCTTCCTTCTGAAAGTTGCCTTTCCACGGTGTTTTAGAGCAATAGAAAAGTAACTAATACAGAATTGATATAAGAAAATTAAATGGCATATTCTAAGTTCTTCCTACAAATGGTTATGAACACGTAAGTTAGAAAAGTCATTAGCGCTTGTCTCCTATGATTGTGCTTTCAGCTTACGTGCCTTTGAACGAAGACCTTTCTAAAGAACTTAAAGTTCAGAGTTATTCTGGTTTATTTAATAAAGTGCCTACCACAGCGAGAAAGTATCTTGTTGGTTAGAGACACAGAGTAGGACTTCTAACCGTTCAGGACATCCATAAAGCAAGAATCAGCAAGAAAAAAAAAATAGCTTATGTCTTAATACTTAAAGCTTTGTTTTCTAAGGAAATTATTAAATATAAACTAAGTCTGAACCCTTGAACTTCAATTCTTAGCCAAAGGCAGCTCGATAATCACATTATTCTGCGCTCCAGGGCATTGGCTAACACAATTAGCTTGACAACCAGTTCATAATGGTCACAGATCAATTTGTTGTGCTTCACAACCAGCTATTTCTTTAATGGAATGCGTTCTGTTAATGTAGGACACTCTCCAGGCAGGACTGTCTTCTCTGTGACGTGAAGAAATTTCTCAGGAGGCGAATGATGAGTTTACACAGCACCCAAAATCAAAGACTTAGAGGAAAGCTGTGCTTGATCCATTTAAAATAGTCACACACTTTCATATCCTTTTTAAGTAAAATTTCAAATTCTTGGGCTTTATATGTTCTCTCAAATCAACTGTGAAATATATGTCAGTGATCTTATCATACTGTATTCTAAAGAATAGGGATTTTGGAAGTTTCTTCTTATTCTGTATTAATAGGATACATACACATGTGTGCGTAAACATTTTAATAGGATATGCGCACGTAGATTGGAAGTTATTTACTCTAGTTAGGGTTCAGTCACTGCTGTGATGGTAGACAAGTCATTTGGGTGAGGTGGCCATCACTGCAGTACAGTGCATGCTGGTGTTTGGACAGAAAGCCTGCCGTGTTTCAGCACTGATTAGATTGACCCCATGGAGAAGGCTATCTCCTGGTAATGGGTCATCCATGGGATCCTAGGAGATTCAGCCTTGTCCTTTCATGAGATCCTTACTTTTCCTCTGTGTAGAAAGGGGAACCTAGGGCACCACGTAAGAACTTTAGGATAAAATGAACTCCAGGGATGCATCAGCAGATAGTCAAAAACCCACCTGGTTCTGTGACATCAGAGAACTGCAGATGCAATGAACCATGAAGCTGATGTCACCTTTGTGTCTCCCTCTCACACTGTCTTATGAATACTTGCTTCTTTATTCCTATTTGTATGTTGTGCCTGACACCATATCTCTGGCCTCTCACATGTGAGGCAAGCAGTCCACCTCCTGAGCCATATCTCCAGCTCTCTTTATTTTCTGTTTTCAGACAGAGCCTCCTAAGTTGCCTAAGTTGGCCTTGAGCTCAATTAAGTAATTCAGACAGGCTTTCAACTTACAACCCTGCCTCATTCAAGTATCTTACCCAGCCTTCCTGTTACTCTTAAGGCTATTTTTACAATTAAAGGCCTTGTAATTGATATCATTAACAAATTAAGACTTCAAAGTTTTCAGCATTTAACAAATTGCATTCACAAACTCAGTCTATCAGATCCTAACCATGTAGAATTACACCTAGTCTACATATGACTTGAGAAGACTTTATGACTATGTATGGTCCCCCTGTTTGGTGAGCTATGTCTTAGGGTATACTTGGGAAGAAAAAATAGATAAATTTCAGGGATTACTTATATTACCTGCTTTCCTGTTAATTCATTAATAGAGTAAGTACCTAAACTAAACTTGTAGGGATGTCAGTGATCCCCACTACTGAGGCTATACAGTGACTTCCATATCAGGCCTATATACAATAGTGCCCTTTTCAGAGCTAGACATTGTTATTCCCCAATATCAGGACTGTATGCTATAATCCCCATATCGGGGACGTATACAGTGATCTCCAATTCAGGACCGCATACAATGATCCCCCATCAGGACTGTATACAATAATCCCCATTTTAGGGCTGTATACAATGGTACCCACTTCAGAGCTGGATACAGATACCCCCATATCAAAGTTAAACACAGTAAATCCTATATCAGTGATGTGTTCAGAATAGCCCCACACCAGGGCTATTATACAATGAATACAATAATGGGGCTGTATACAGTGATTCCCAATTGAGGGCTGGAAACAGCGACACCCATATCAGGGCTGTATACAGTGACCCCCCCCACACACACACACACACTCAAGGATCACTCTGTATGAAGAGATGTTAAAGACCAGCTCAGCTTGAAGAATGAATAACTTGAATAACAAACATTTTATAATAGCACTCTCATTCGTTTAAAAACATTTAAATAAAGGAAATGGGAGAGAGAGAGAGAGAGAGAGAGAGAGAGAGAGAGAGAGAGAGAGAGGGGAGAGAGAGAGAACCAAGAGTTCGTGAACAAAGAGAAGCGTTTAATGCTTTTCCTGGAATGGATGACATCCTCTGTAGTACAATCATGCTTACAACTAAGTTGGATGTTCCCCAGACTTGCACCTCTCTCCTGACAAACTGTCCTTGGCTCCTTTCTGCTGCCCGTTGTTGCTACTACTGAGGCAGGCTTAAGATTAACATAGTAATGAGATACCCAGTGGTATCATGGTAGCTGGATCAAGGAGTCTCTGCTCACTCAAGTTCTCTACCTCATTAATTGGGTGCTAATTGGAAAAGCCATGTAACAGTACAGTTTGCATTGCTCTGTGCCTTAGCAACCTGATTTTAGTTTGAGACTCCTACCAACATCAATGCCTCAGAGAAACAAGCCTAATGTCTGTGAAGTAAGGTTCCAGATTTTATCCTCAAAGGAAAGGTGTTCAGGAGCTTAAGTCTTCAGGACAGAGATAATGCCATTGTCATATACCCCATATGCCTGTAACATGACACAATACAACATGGCATAAATCCTTCCCACACAGGCTGGAATTTTGATAGTGACCTTAGTTATCCAAAGTAAGAGCCACACAACTATAAGGAGTGTTGCTACTTGGGTGAGTTAAATTTCTACTTAGACATCTTCTTTAAAAATAATTTTCAATTGCACTATAAATTATTACTCAGTGAGGACCAGTTGCATGAGGACATACAACTTCAGTATACCAACCGTTTCTGCCCAATTTAATTAAATCAAATTATTTCACTTCCTTAAAAATCAAGACACCAACTCTTCCTCTGAACAACTCTGGCATGGCTAAATGTGTTCACAGAAAAATTCTAGAAGACTCGCTGGTCATTTAGCAATTTATTGACAGAAAACCTGAAGAATATTTCCATTCTCCTTAGAATTTATTATATAGCACACGAAAGAAAGCTAAAATATGTAAAAGAAATTTGCAAGATTCTTTACCAATCTCAAACACTTTATTTTCCCTGGAAACATGAAGCTTAAATCCAAGCAGAAAATTACTAACACAGTTTTAACCTGCAACTTTTTAAAGATCTGGGAGTTACTAGTTAAAAAACATGCACGGTCTATGGCATACATACTGTTGAATATCATTAAAATAATTTATATACTGTTATTGAATTTTATACTTGGAAGAAAAAATATTCCACAGTCATGAACAGTCCCACAGAAGGTATGGTATTGACTGAAGATCAATGGCACCCTACAGAACTGTCATTGGTCCATTAATCAATTGGGACCCTACAGAACTGTCTTCTCCCCATAGCACAGCATAAATTAGCATAGATTCTGAATTCAACTCAGAAAAATGGAAACCATGTGGCTTGCCTTCCTTGGCAAGCTTGCTTGTTGATGGGAAGTTGGAAGAACATTGAAGTTGCAAGCAAGGGAACCACTTGGCTATGGTTTGGGTAACACCTTCTACCCCATGGTATGGTCCCCAGCTCCAGTGACTGTGCCCCAGTGTTTTTAATCTTTAACTTGGTATCTCACCTGACTTAACAGATTGAGCATCACACTAGATGTAAATAGCATCAAGTCAGCAGCCATGCTGACACTGGGAAGCTCAACCTGGTTGTTCAGGTCAGATAGAGAGAACTGGACCATCATGAGTCAAAAAAGGATGAAAAATCAGATAGTGTTTGGAGTCCAACCTGGGCAGAAGCATTGTCTTGGCTCACAGATGAGGCCACTGAAGGCCCATCCAATCACACAGATTAGGCAAATGAAGTCTGGCTGCAAAAGAGTAGGCTTTCCCCAAGCACACTTCACTCAGGATTGGCAAGATTTATTAGCCATCAGCTCTCAAATGTGATGCAGCTGCTTGCTAGGGCTGGTCTACTGGATGACGGCAGAGGTAGACAAAGGTCTTCACTGAATCTGTTCAGCGAATAAAAGACCTAAGGGTTTAAAGATTTTCTATAGACTGAGTTTTCATCTGAGATTGTTTTGTTTCTCTGGGAAAACTGTGGAAAGCCTTGGGGTTTTATGAAAACAATGAGTACTCATTAGCTGGGAAACAGGGAGATGCACATAATTATCTGCGGAGATGCTTTGCAACCTAAAGACGAGCTTTCCAGCTTCCCAAGCGTGGTGCAGCATTTTCTGTTGTTTCATCCTAGAATGCAGGTGATGCCTCTGTGTGTAGCATTTGCCACACAGGCTTGAAGACTTGAGCCTGGATGCCCAGAACCTGCATGCAGCTACATAGGGTAGCACACATGTGTCATATAAGTGATTCCACTGTGAGGTAAGAATCCAGATGGGATAATGCCTGGAACATTCTGGGTCAGTGAGCCTGGAGCATGTAGTCATTAACAACAACGACCCTAGTCAAACAAAGAAGGTGACGCCTTGTACCTAGGGGTGCCCTCTTACACCATATGCATACTGTGGCCCATGTGTATCCCAGACATACACATAATTGCATACCCTACATACACACACACATATATATACATATCATATACAAAAATGCTCTATTCTAAAGCATCTTATTACTGTTCCTTCCAAGAGGAAAATGATATTGGAGAACTTATGAAGATCCAGAACACTGATAGTAGCCTCTTTACTGAGATAAGATGAAAAGTTTAGGTCCTTAGCTGGAATCCCTCCGTGACTAACTGGTTATTCCATAGGAGTCTTGAACATTTTGATTCCAGCAAAGTACAAAATTCCTATGGACTCTAAAATGTATCATCCCCTACTCTTTTATTTTAAATCTCAGAAATGTTAGGTTCATAAGTGTCAAAATTCTACTGTCTTCTTGTCATGAAGTCATCGTCTGTGCAATTGATTTAGTTAATTCTGCCAATGTGACTCTGCACATAGCTATAATTTTCTGTTTATTAAAAAAATCCAGCTTGATTTCACTTAAGGGGAAAGAGCATAGTCACACTATTGGCTGTCTTGTTCCAGTTATCTGTGGTTCATCCCTGAAATTCAGACGTCAAAGATCAGAGACAATGGAATCTCCGGCTGAGTCAAATGAGTCTCCCACATGTGCCTGTGGGGAGGAAGAGAATCTGTGCTTCTCACCAGGCTCTCACAGGGGAGCATGGTCCACAAAAGAACAATGTCTGCTTTCAGAGAACCCACTCTCTCCATCCTTCTGTACAGAAGGTGGCTGACACAGTGACCAGTGTCTTTTCCTAACAGTAGCTCTGAACCCTTCCATATGCATCAGTTACAAGTGCTCGGTTCTATTACACCTGCCCACAGAACAGCCCATCCTCTGGTCACTTAAATACTGTTCTATGGCCAAGCCAAGGCCACTGGAATGGCCAGGGTTCGCAAAGAGAAGCTAAACACCTCCAAATGTGTCCTTCCTGAGCTCATGTGTGCTCTCTTAACTCTGTTGGTGTAGAGAAGCTAGTTACTCAGCAGCAGTGTCTTGGGGGGCACAAGATTCTTAGAAGCCATTTGTTCTGAGGTGCTTGAAAGATTATACCCAGTTACCAGCTAAAACAAAAATTCTGGAATACAGAGAACAGGTAGAAAAAAATGTAGCCGTTTACCAGAAAGGTAGAAGTAGTGATGAATAAGGCTTACTATTCTATTGCATTATCCCATATAACTATAGTGCTGTCTAAATTGCTATATTAATTTATTATATGTGATTATGAACATTAAAACTAAAAACTAACTATGTACCGATGCATAATAGTTAAGTTTTAATCAAACCATAAAGTGTGTCCACGTGGCAGTTTTAATACCAGCATGAGACTACCTTACTAGAATACCTTGTATCAGTTCATATATGTTTAATGATCACTTTTAAAATAAAGGCAAATTATCCTTCTTCAGCTGTATGCAGTCCTCTTACAGGAGAGACGTACCACAAAAGATGAATATGGAAGTTCTCCTTTTAGTCCATTTATTATATTCAGAATAGAAGCTAATCATCGTTGGACTTTTACTTATACTCTAAGAGACTCTGTAGTTTTCTCCTTTAAGTCTATACAAAGATTCGGTAATGAAAGTGTTGCTTTTATCATGATTTTGTAGATGGAAAAAAAGCTTCAGAATGATCCTCTAAGATAATAAAGCTGATAGTTCCAGAGTCAGGCAAGCTTTCTTTCCGACTTGAAAGCCAGTGGTGTTTCCTTTCATGCAGGGGGTTCTCAAAGTTTGGTCCCCAGACCAGCAACCCCACCCTCAGTGGTCGGTCATAATTTCTGCCTCTTCCTTTGAACCTGTTGAATCAGGAATTCTAGCATTCGGACCCCCCAACCTGATTTTAAAACTTTAAAGACCACTGACCCATAAAAACCTACCATAAGCTTTAAAAGATGATTAATATTGTAACATTCTCTACATTTATTTTTTTAAACATCATGTTAGAGTCTTGCCAAAGGTAATGATGTCATTCAGTTATAATGTAGTGTCCATAACAAAATAAATAACATTAAATAATGTGAAATAAAATAAGTTTTATTGAAAATTGATGTATTTAATGATGATAATTCAGTTAAAACACATACTCATGAAGGAAATTACATTTCAGAAGTATGTTATAAAATGAAATGTTATACATTTTCTGTTTCCTTTACAAAATGCATATTTGGAATGAGTCTTAATTTATTAAGTCTTAATCAGCTTTATTTTGTGTGCGTTCTTTCATAAAGATGTGGTTGGTTTCACTATGCAGTTCATTACAAATCTATTGACATAAGTTTCACACTGTTTTTATCTTTTTCAGAATTTTATTTTGGGTGTTCCTTATTGGTGAGGACAGTAGTTCATAATAATCCAGGTTTAAGAGCAAACACTGACAGCTTCCATTAAAAATGAACTTAGAGGAACCACACTGTGTGGGGCTATGACGGCTTCCATATTGCTCTCAAATTATTTCCAAAGGAGACTAGATTATGCTAGCGATAATCAGATGAAAACCAAAGGATACTATGAAACAGATCTGGATTGGAGACTTTGAATGGAGGCTGTGAAACACCTCCCTCAACCTGGTTCAGTTGGCTCAGTACAACGTTGTCCTATGATCCTGGCTTGTTTCTTTGGCTTTTCACCCTGCGTGTGACTCCTGGTGTGAGAAATATGTATGTGCAGGGCGTCATTTACATATTTCTCAAGTCCAAGGCATTTTGGTGTTAAATGTACTAGAATTTTAAGAACTTAGGTGTGATCAGGTGTAATTTAATATAGATATGACCAGAGTTAGTGTCCCTGGGTAGCCAAAATTCAATTTTTTTTTAATTAGTATCTGAAGGGGAAGGTCTCCTACAGCCACCGTAATCGGATTTTCACTGTATTTTTTTTTTCTTTTATTCCTTTCCAGATCTGACTGTCTTAAAATTTAATTACTGTTAGCAAGGCCTTTATGGGAAGAATAGAAATATTCTCCTAATAGTGTTAGCATATTAAATGTAATTTTCAGGTGGCCCTCCTAGGAGCCCAGCACTCCTCAATAGAGCCAATTTAGCTGCCCTTTTTTCTGCCCTGACAGTTCACATGCATTCAACTCAGAAATATATTCTTTCCCTGACTCCTCAGACACTCTTACACTCCATTGTCCTGGCATATTAGAGTGTTCACTCATTTGTGATAAGACCCATCAAATCTGATATGCATTTTAATGCAGTTCTTATGAATATTATTAAACACGCCAATTATAGCCCTCGTAGTTTGAAATGTAGACTTTTGATGGTTTGCTGGGCTTGTTGTATAATTTTAACCATGCTGATCATTCATAATTGAAAACAAGAGGCTTTGAGGAAACAAAACACAGATGACTACATAAATGCGTAAAGAAAATACACTTCTTTGTCTAAGAATAAAGGTCAAATGGCTCAAATTAATACAACTGCCTGAAAGTGGAATCATAGCCACAATGTTAAAGAAATGGGGGAAGGAATGGGGGAGGGGGTTTTCCGTTGCCGGAGTCCATCACCTTCACCGGAGACAGCGTAGGGAGGTGGGCGTGGTGCGCCTGGCAGCCCCTCCCTGGAGCGAGCGGCTGCACCTCATGTATGCAGCGCTCTCAGGGAACCTTGGCACTTACGCCAAGTCACAGATGAACACCTGCAGCCTTTACTCGTCCCAAGGCGCTGTTTGTCAGCCTGTGGGCTCCTAATTACTCGGAATTAGCATAACCATGTTTCCAGTTTGGTTTTAATGCCCCAAATCAGAAACAGCACAAGAATCTAAACAAGACGTTTTCCAAGTTTTAATGGTCTCTAATAGAACTTCCTCTCTACTCCACTTGTAGCAAATTCGGAGCATTCTGTTAAGTTAAAATAAATAGAGACCCTCACCTAGCGTTGGGGGGACATGAGTCGTACTTTTAAAGACAGACATCCAGAGTTCATCTGAGCAGAGGCAAGTGTCCAGTTGGACTCTGGATTCTCATTGGTTCTATTATCTGGATTTTAGCTGCCTCTTAAAACCACAAAGGCCACCCCAAACACTGGATGCCTGCAACTCCCATAGACAATTTGCTTACCACTGTTTTTACTTCTGTACGTGTGTGTGTGTGTGTGTGTGTGTGTGTGTGTGTGTGTGTGTGTGTGTGTGTGATCTACACATGTGTAACCGTAAGTGTGAGTACACGGAGAGAGCATAGGCTGATGTTGGGAAGTCTTCCTCTATTGCCTGACTTGTTTTTTTAGACAGGGTGTCCAAACTGAATTTGAAGTTCACTGCTTGTTAGACTAGCTGGTCAGTGAGCCCTGGGGTTTGCCTGTCTCTGTCTCCAAGTGGGGAGATTATGAGAGCCTAAAACCACCCAGCTGTTACCCAGTTAATAGGGATCCAAACGCAATTACCCAAGCTTGCTCAGCAAGTGTTCTACTCCCCGAGTCATCTCTCCAGCCAGACTCTAATTGTTTTAGAAGCAGTAGTAAATAATCTGAAGACTGCAAGTTCATTGTTGGAATTGGCTTCCTGATAGAGAAGGAGACTGAGGTGATCAATGTGGTGGTTTCATGACATGATCAGTTAGTGACTCTTCACACCTCCCTGAACTTTGGCTTTCTTGTTTTAAATTTACGAAAACTCATGTGGCCTTCACAAGGCTAGTTCTAAGATTTGTCAAGGTGGTATGTATGTGTGTGTATATATATATATATATATATATATATATATATATATATATATATATGTCTGTGTGTATATGTATATGTCTATGTGTATATATATATGTCTGTCTATATATATATATACATATATATATTTGTCTCTGTGTAAATATGTCTGTATGTGTATGTGTATATGTATGTCTCTGTATATATATGTATATGTCTCTGTGTATATGTATGTCTGTGTGTGTATATGCATATGTCTGTGTATATGTATGTCTGTGTGTGTATATGTATATGTCTGTATGTATATATATATATTTGTCTCTGTGTAAATATGTCTGCATGTGTATGTGTATATGTATATGTCTGTGTATATATGTCTGTGTATATATATGTATATGTCTTTGTGTATATGTATATGTCTTTGGTTATATGTATTTTTATATTCATGTATATGTCTTTGTGCATACATATTTGTATTTGATGTGTGCATGTTTTTCACATTACTTATTTCTCTCCTGTGCTGCTTTTCTTTTTGATGCATGACAAAACAATATGATAGTATTGCATAAAGAGCATAACAGAACAATATGATAATAGTGCATAAAGAGGTATAAAACACACCCTATTGATATCATCTGCTGGTGATAGAAACACTATTAGAAAAGCTTACAGTTAGGAATGTTCATCTTCTTCGTGTTTGCACTTGATTCTCAATACTAGAACCTTCTCTTGCCTCTCTCATGAACTGCTGTCCAATTCATGATGTACACACAGTTTTGGAGCCATTGCTCATGTGTTTTGGAAACCTGGGGCCTAAACGTCTTAGCATAAGATAGTTTGTACAGCGGCCACACATATTAACGAATTTATCCTTTGCTTTTCTCCTGCCCTTTTAATTACTCAGCATGAAAGCAGACCATTTAGTGATAATTTTCTGTTACTTATTTCTTTGATTGTCTCTTTGAGATAGGGCTTTATTACTTAGCATTGGCTGTCCAGGAGCTTACTCTGTAGACCTGTATGGCCTTGACTTCACAGACATCAGCTTGCCTGTGCTGGGATTAGATGATTTAGCACAGAGAGATTACCCCAAATCAGAGGGTAAAGTGCGCCAGTGTGATCAAAAGAATCCTTAAAAGCAGAGACACTTTGCTTGCTATTCACCCGGAAGGTGGAAATGACACCATGAACCAAGGACAGGAAGTTACAAAAAATATGCTCTTATAATGTGATTTAATGTTTCACTTTAATTAATTTAAGTTTAAGTATAAATATCCATGGTCAACTCCTACCTATCATGTTAGACATCCTGATGGACTCCTCAAGTTCTGATGGACATTGAGATTAATAGAGTGATTTTCATTGTTCCTTTTCATTTCTCAAATAGTCAATTAATAACAATGCATTCATGCTATGTGGAGAGGAGTATGCAATTCAGACTGCTCAATGAACTGTTTGTTACTAGCCTACGGCAGAGTTAATCATAGAAATGGGAGTCACCATGTGGAAACTTCCATGGACACCTGGCATTGACGTGATGCTTGCTGGGAAATCAATGACCTCACCTAGAAGAAGTCCCATCAAATCGTCCCTCGTGGCAGCAGTCAGGCACCTCAGACACACATGGTCCATAAAAATTGAGAACTAAAAGAGGGGGAAAATATCTATATTTTCATAGACCAGATATAGATTGGTACGAAGCCTAGGTTTAGGGGACTAGGATTCACGGCTTGGGATCTAATCTGTTTACAATCCACTGACTAAAATAATCTGCATAGACCAAACTCACCTCTCCAAATGAGAAGACTTAAAAACAACATCCATTGACGTAGTATACTCTACACCTTCCTCGGTGTGTAGATGGGAAAACCAGGGAGAGCTGTGGCACACTTCAACAGCTCACATCAGAGCTTGAGGAACTGCCTTCCTGGCTCCAGAAAAGCTCTCCTTACACTGTGCCAAATGGATTCTGCCCAAGAAAGATCTTAAGATTTCCTCACAGAACAAATGGAAGTCTGGGAATACTGTTACAACACTTGCATAAAACCCACGACATTGGCAGCTTGTACCTGTGCCAGCTGGGGTGTTCTGTCTTTCATGGGTTGCCACCATAGGGAATTTTTAAATATCAGTGTAGACAAGGTACCCACATGGCCCTGGTGTGGATAGATAATCAAATCATTTGAAAACAGCCTCTCCTCTGAAGTTTAAGGTTTTAAACAGACTGTCAGTTTGTTTTTCTGAATCAGAAAATGGTATTTTTGTGCTTTGATAATCCTTTTGATTTCTCCTTGAATCGTGGATAAAGTGACACTGGGCTATCGATACTTACCACTTCCCAAGAGGAACTCAAACCGTGCACAGCAAACTAGCATTCTCTATATGTAAAGTAGGGAATGTGCTTGATCGAGTAACTATGGCTGCTACTTTTTAAGATTCCCTTAAATACTGGTATTTTTTCAGAACTCCTAGCCACAACTTCCTGTAGAGGTGTACCCTTGACTTTGGGATTGCATCATTGGGGTAAGCATGGTTGGCCTTTTGCCTCAAAGTGGGCTTTACCCTGGAACACACACTTCCTGCTCTTGAGTTTCCTGTGTGGTCAGCAGGAAACAACTCTGGGCTTCCTCCACCTCTTTCCTTACCCTCCATCATCTCACTTCCTTAGAATGTTGCTTGAAGAGGCACTTAAGATACAAGTCATAAAAGAGTCCCTGTTGCAATGCCTCCCGCTAAGAGATTTGACCAGAGACAGTGTGGGCAAACTAAAATCTCCCTAGTAGCTATTTTTATTACTTCAAATATTTTGTTCTCTTGTTTAATTTGCACTAAGAATAAAATCTAATTATCATACTCTTAAAAAAAACCACCCACATATCTGAATTTTAGACCCATTTAAAATATCTTGAAAAGTCTTCATCTCCTGAGTTTGGACTCATTATCTGTGATCACCGATTCCACGGGAAACCTTTTGCTTTCTTACAGCACATGCAGCTATTTCTGAGCACATGTTAATTGCTATTTCTTATCTGATGAGACCATTGTAAAAGTTTCTTTGCAAGAACTTAACATTTCTCAAGTGCATCACTGTTTTCTAGGCAAATACAAAATAACCCGATTTTTTAAATCTGAAAGATTTTTCACTCTGCCATTCAGTGGGGGTGTTAATTATCCAAGTGTTTGTCCTTTTCTATGGATGAGGGTAAGCATGACTTATTAACTTGTAATGAATAAGTTTGTTTAGAGTAACAAACTTGGGAGTGCTTAATTTTCAATTTTATATTCTAACCATGTCAGTAGTATAAGAAATGGAATTTATTAAGGAAAATGCTACAGCTATTTACATAATTTTCTGCGGTTGAAACAAGAGCGAAATCTGGCTGCTTCCTGCTACAGCCTGGTTTAACTTGGCTCTCCGATGCTCATTCACCAACCGAAGCCGTTCTCATTCCCAAATCTCTGTGGGTCCCAAACAAAATGTGCACTTAAGTTAATGTAAAAGTAGCACGGTCTTCCTTTTTCCTCCAAATCATTTTACAGTCACGCGCGCTTGTTACTAAATCTGGTTGACACTCTCTTGTAGTAGCTATTTCAACTAGAAACACTTAGAAATGATGGCCCCGACACTGAATTCCCAATCACGGTCTTCAGTAGTGTTTTATTCCTCTTGATTTTATTACTGTTCATTCAAAAATGTGTAGGGAAGGATCTCTTCCTTTTCTTCTTTTCCCCTAAAAGCCATGACTGTGCAGCCAATTCTCTTCTTGGTGTGTTGAATTCCCAGAGCAAAATCCATGGGAAGACTCATGTGGGGCGAATACAACTGAACTAGAAACGATCTGTGCTCTTGAGGAGAAGCAGAGTCTCCTCTCGGCATGTCTAATGTTCATCCTGTGCTCGTGGGACCCGTAATCTCCCAAGCTTGAAACTAAAGTTTTTCCCATAGAGAAAATATGAAATACAGACGTATTGTTAGTCAGTGGGATTCAAAACTGCAGTCCCTATACATGGTCAGATTCTAAGCGAGAAGACAGACAGACAGGAAATCCTAATGCAGCATGATTGGATCCAGATGTTTGAGCCAGGCTCTCTGGAGGCCGAGAGTCATGGAAAACTTGCTCCTCTGTTGCCTGCAGGAGGCCGAGGAAGAAGTGATAGAAGGATTTTAGTTGGCGTGGTTTGTTCCTTTAACTGGAAAGATGATTTTAAGATACTAGCTAAATTATTTAATCCCTATGTCTATCATTGCGTGCAAAATTCTCTTCTCTAGCAGTAAACAACAGAACCTGCAGTGGTCTTTGATTCATTCTTGTAAGTGCTTTCTATCCAAACCCTCCAAAGTCACTTAAGGGGTAGATATAATCTAGTCACGAGAATCACTTAAGGGGTAGATATAATCTAGTCATGAGAAACCTCAAATAGTAATAGCTTACATAGGAAAAATCAGGTATGGCCTCCCATGGGCCTTAAAGTGAAAAATGTTCTGATCAGACCTGCAGAGCTTGGTTTTTCCTCCAACATTACTACCTCTGTCACAGAAGATGACTTGGATCTATGCAAGGGCAGGCTGCTCCCATTACCCGAAGGCATCTCCAGTTCTCATGGTCACCTGTAAAAAGCTGTTGGATGGGGCGTTAAGAGTACCTGTGTTGGGGCTGGAGAGATGGCTCGGAGAGATGGCTCAGTGGTTAAGAGCACTGACTGCTCTTCCAGCAACCACATGGTGGCTCACAACCCTCTGTCATGGGATCCGATGCCCTCTTCTGGTGTGTGTGAAGACAGCTACAGTGTACTTACATATAATAAATAAATAAATCTTTTTTTTAAAAAAAAAAAGGAGTACCTATGTTTAGGAAATCCAATCCCTACCACGATCTGAAGAGATCTCTATTGACTGACAGCTGCTCATTCTGAAGTGTAGATTTGCCAAGGTTGGAATTTCAGATTACTCTTCCAGATTAACTCTAACCTTAGAGTAGAACTCATGAGCGAGTAAATCCATGCCAGCAAGAAGTTGTTGTCATGTGACTGGCTTCCAGCACAGAGGTGGCCAACACGGGAGGGTGGTAAGTTTAAGCCAGTCTGGGCAATAGTTGCAATCTGACTCCAAACTTTTTTCTGATTACCAAACTACTATCATAGTTTATTATGTAGCTGGTGGCTAGGGTCAATTAATAACTGAATAAACTAATGGATCTTGTATAGGTGCGAGAAAATTTAGCAAGTTTTTACATTTACCATAATGTAAGAACACTCCACAAACACATTCTGTGTTCTACTTTCAGTAATAATAATAATAATAATAATAATAAAGTGTGATATCACAGATGATACTAACAGCTTATATAATTAGGGGATGTGGTTGTGCAGCCATCTGCAAATGCAAACTGGATGAACATGCTTAAGGCTGGGCTGGGTGAATCGTGCTCTCTGGGGTGATGTGCCCACAATGTATTTTTATCTTAGAGCGTGTTTGCCATCGAGAGGCCTTACTAGGCTGTAGGCCCATCCGAGAGCAGCTGTGCAGTCTCTAAACATGAGAAGCATTGGAGAGAGGGACATCTCGGGCCTCCAGGTTTGCGATATTGAACGGCTCTGGGTATTGGTAGGTTCCTCAAGGTTTTTCATGGCTGATTCTGGGTATCAGCAGTGAAAACCCATCTCAGAGGCTCTGAAAGATGAGAAACCCAGAGAGTGAGGCTGGCTCTTTGGTGCACAGACTCCTACAGGTTTGTGATGTCAGCAACAAGTGGGTTTTACTGTTCGTTTGCTTGGTTTTCCCCCAAAGGGCATGTTTTCTCCCTAAGAGACGAAAGTGGATAACACATTAAAACGTAACAGAATGGACATTTGAATAATTCATGTGGATGTGTAGAGACTGTTGCAAAGATTTTGTTGGGACGTTAGAAAATAATTATCAAGAGCCACCATTTTCCCAAACTGTGGCACCTCCTACGTGCAGCTCAAGGTAACGCTGGGCTCGTCTTAACTCCAGGGCTCTGATTCCTCGCTGTTGTATTGATTGGCTTCAGTACCTCCCAGAAACACACTTCATGGCAGAGCTATGAGGTGTCAGAGTCATCGAGGACACGGGAGCTATTTTTCTTTCTGTACACATTCCTGACATAATTGTGAACATTATTTAATGTATGAAGTGGGCTTCTCATGGACAATAAAGAAGCTCTCCACTCCGCCTTTCTTCCTGCAGTAAAAGAATAATACAGAAGGAATGCCCCCACAACCAAAATGAATCAAAGATTTGGAAAAGGATCCCAGAAATCAAAAATCCATTTGCTTTGCACAATGCACTCATTAAACATATTTGGAAAAATTGCTCCTTGCAATGAAGAAATACTAAAATTCAAATTTGTTGGAATGTGTTCCTTCAAAGATGGAGATTGGGCAAAGAAAACCACATGTAACTGATTTTTATTAAAGACTCCTCAGATATAATTTTCTTGGTTTTAGGAGGCAGTGGTAACAGAAAATGAACCACTCCTAAGTTGTATATATGAAGGATATATTTAATCATCACCACTATAAATATTAGCAAAAAGCAAAAATGTTACTCATTTATAAATGGAAAAGTCTCTTAAATAATTGGCCGTGAGTTCATTAAATTTTGATACAGATGCCAAATCACTTTTCTATTTAATAACTTTTTCTACTTTTTTGTATTTTTGAGTAACAGAAAACTACCAAAGTAATAGCAGGCCTATCGAAATAAAATGTATTCTTCTCAAGTGAAAAGGGTCCAATGTTGCGGTAAAATTTAGAAAGGAATGTTTTCTATCAGTTCCTGCGAGCCAGATCCACTCGCTCCAACTGCTATTCTGCCATGAGGTCTGCAAGCCGCCCAGTCCTGGCTGTCTCCCTTTTAGCCGCCCTCTCTGCAAGGTCTCCTAGGTCTCTAGCCTAGGCAGTAGTTAACATGCCTGGCATACACATACACACACACACACACACACACACACACACACACACAAAGACAGACACACACACAACACACACAGAGACACACACACACCACACACACACATACACAAACACACACATACCACACACACACACACACACACACCACACACAGACAGATACACACACCACACACACAGACAGACACACACACACACCACACACAGACAGATACACACACCACACACACAGACAGACACACACACACACCACACACACCTCGTTTTGCGGGCCCTTTTGTGTTGTCCTTGATGGCAACAGAACCAGATCCGCATGCTCCAACTGCCTCTCAGTCATTTCTATCACACACCGTCCTCTCTAGCCTGGCAAAATCAAAGTTCCAGAAACTTGTAATTTAGCAATTAGATTTACATGTTGAATTCACAATTCACAATTCATGCACACAATAAATTCCCTGCCAATTGATAAAGTAATAAACCGCCCACTTAGACAAGATAAAATCGATCTCGTTCACCTAAATCTGAACCACTCTCCTCCAGACTCCGTCATGATCTTCCTCATTCTTCCTGTCTCCCGCTGTACAAAAACTTTTCCCCATCCCTCTCTACTGTCCAACATGTATTGCCTTGACATCAACCTACAGTCCACCAGTTGTCAGTACAAAGTCAACACTGGAGTTCTGTAGCTCACAAGAGCTGTGTCATCCTGCATTTGGCGCTGCTATTCTGGTTATGTGACTACCTCATAGCCCAAGATGTTGGAGTGAACTTGGCTATCATCTCCCCCTTCCTCAGGAGGCATAACTTTTAGAGGAAGCAGACTTACCTGAAGCTTTTCTTCTTTTGTAGCTGATGTTGACTAGAGTGCTGAGGCCACGCCAGGCCACAGAATGTCTGCTTTTATTTTCCAATGGCCATGAGTATCTGAGATTCTATTACACAGGAGGAACGGACTTAGGACACATTGAATCACCCACACACCTCCATAAAATGCCTCGAGCTTTCCACTGATTGATTTTTACCTTTCCCTTTGCAAATACCAGATGATTTTTAAGGCCTATTTTGTATATATACATCCTGTGCCCTTGAATCCCTCCCGTCAGCGTGTTCCCAGAGTGAGGTGAACGCTACCCTCTGTGAGACTGAAGCTGCCTGCTCTATTCACTTACACATTCTCCTATGTGTTATTTAGTAACATCTAATAAATCAAAGACAGCATGAAATTTGACTGTGATGTTGCTAATAATTCGTAACAGAATTCCTCCCAAGCCTTGTATTACAAATCTCTTCATTAATTTTATTCTCAGACTGCTCTTCTGGGGGAACCCAGTTTGATTCCAAGTGTCTACATGGTAGCTTGCAGCCTTCTGGAACTTCAGTTCCAGGTGCTCTCATGCATTCTTCTGCCCTCAGTGGTACACAATCACATATGTAGACACACGTTAAATAAATTTTTAACAAAAGAAATTTTTATTTTGAACAAAAGAGGAAATAAGATCAATATAACCTTCAATGTGAGTATGTAAAGAAGTCATAAAAATGAAGAATTGACGTAACAGAAATTTGGGTTCATGTCACAATATGGCCAGCTGAATGTAAGTGAACTCTACACAATACTGTAGAATGTGGATGGGGATATTTTACAAGGCCCTGACCCTAAATGAGGACATGCAGGCAATCAAGACTACGGAAGGATTAAAAAAAAAAAATCAGTGCTTTTGCAGGAACAAGTCCCCTGATTATGTTATCCCTGGTGGTCAGGACTAAACAGATGGACATACAGGTAACAGAGTAACAATGACTAGAGTGGGTAAGGTTGTCTGTGTGTGTGTGTGTGTGTGTGTGTGTGTGTGTGTGTGTGTGTGTGTGTGTGTGTGCATGTGTATGTGTATGTGTGTATGTGCATGTGTGTGTGTATATGTGCTTCTGTATGTGTGTGTATGTGCCTCTGTATGTGTGCCTCTGTGTGTGTGTCTCTGTGTGTGTGTATGTGTGTACCTGTGTGTATGTGGGTGTGTGCCTCTGTATATGTGTATGTATGTATGTGCCTGTGTGTATGTGTGTGTGTGTCTCTGTGTGTGCATGTATGTGCCTGTGTATGTGTGTGCCTGTGTGTATGTGGGTGTGTGTGTGTCAAAAATAAAGACGACGACACTGCTCTAGAGAGTTAGGGGAACACAGAAGAAGTTGGGGGACGGTGAAAGGTAGAAGTGGTAGACACGCAATACTCATGTGAAATTATCAAAAATTGAATTAAATGAAAACCTGCCGGTGCTTATTTAAACAGCCATCGTACTCTGAATACTTCCCTTTGATTGTGTCTCCAGTTCTTCTCAGTCGCAGAGAATATAAGGAACATAAAGAACAAAATAATTATCTTCCACCAGTCTGTCACTCAGGAGAAATAAAACATGTTAATACTTTATTATTTTAATACTCTGCATACATTATGACGGCATGTAGTTTTTAATTGAGTTAATATTGCACATGCCGTTTTGTGAATCACCTACTCTTTGGCAAATTACCTTTTGTCAATTAACCTGAAAAACTGCTGTACTAACAGCACCAAGGCACCTTGTAGAGCATGAATTTAATGATGGTGTAAAGTTTTATTAATGCCGTGTGTCCGTACCATCATTTAAGCAGTCTCGTGTTGGAAAAGTCCTGTGCACTGTGAATGCTCTACACCAGTCGCCTGTGTTCAGCCAGGCTGGAAACATCTTAATTCAAACAGTTGTGAGTCAACCTTCATCCCCAGCTTCTGATTTCTGAAGAAGGAGTTCTCAGAAGGATCAGTGGCCAAAGCAGAGCCCAGCTCACAATAAAGAGAACATCTAATAAAATATTATGTTGACATTAGAATATCTCTATGCTTACATAATAAATCATTTATTTGTTTATAACACTGTAGGATCAGTCAAAATTGATGGTTTGATTTAAGAAACATTTAGGCAGCATCCATAATTTCCAAGACACTGATTAGCTTTCATGATAATTCTCTTATATTGCCTAACAATCCAATTTTTAAAGTTTTGACTAAAAGTTCCAGCTGCCACGATTGTGATGTTAACTGTTTAAGTAAATGCTGTTTAACATATCCAGTAAAGATTCTATGAAAAGACAAGTTTCCAGAAAAATGTAAAAGTGGTTCCAACCGACTGGCACTATGCAAATGCTCCTCCAGCAAGATTCCCTGGTAGTCAGATCTCTGTTTTGATCACTGTGATGAAACAAGTGTCACTTTTCTACAAGCAGGGATGAGAAAATGTGGAGTGCGCTTGTCATTCTCGACGCGACCGTCAGTCATGGCGCTGGTGTGCTTAAACGCTGTACAGTGCATTTTTAAAATTTGCCTATTTGAAAAGTCCTGTCCAAATCCTGTCCAATAACAGAGTTGGTGGTTTGCTCTCTTCTTCTTTTATTCCTTCAAGAGATGACCTTTAAAAAGATATCTGTGAGTTTAAAATTTTGAGATGCATGGGTGACCCCATCCCTAAACTGGGGGGCCGTGCCCATCTACTGGAGGTGGTCTCTACAGGTTCTGTCTCCCCTGTGTTGGGTATTTTGGCTAAAGTCAATGCCATTGACTCCTGGGAGCCTCTCATTTCCTTGGAGTCTGGGAATTTCTAGTGGCGACCCCATTCGCTCTGTTACATGTTTCTATTCAATTTCCTAATCCTTTGTACTTCTCTCCTGTCCCCTCCAATTCGTCTTCCTGATTCACTTTTTCACCTCCCCCTCCTTCCAGGGACCCTAATGGAAGGGCTAGGGAAAGGACTGAAGGAGCTAAAGGGGATTGCAACCCCACAGGAAGAATAATATCAGCTAACTGCACCCACCCAGGGCTCCCAGGGACTAAACCACCAAGCAAAGAGTACACACGGAGGGAGCCAGGACTCCGGATACATATGTAGCAGAGGATGGCCTTATCTGGCATCAGTAGAAGGAGAGGGAGACTTGATGCTCTAACGTAGAAGGATGCTAGAGGGGTGAGGCGGGAGTGGGTGAGAGGGTGGAAGAGTACCCTCATAGAGGCAGAGGGAAAGGGGTGAAGGGGGATGGGATGGGAGGTTGTGGAGGGTAACCGGGAAGGGGGATATCATTTGAAACGTAAAGGAATAAAATTATTAATAAAATTTTTTTTAAATCTGTGGACATATCTCAAGAGGCAGCAGGAGCCTCCCCTACACATGTTCCCTTCTCTCTCCACCTTATCTCCTGGACTTCCAGTTTTCTCCCCTCACTAAAGAGGCTCTTGCCGAGGTAACCTCAGGTCCCCCCACCCAGACTTAGTTTGGAGGATCCCTGACTTAGCTTCTGAATGAACCACATTCAATGACTACAGATCAAGACCTGCGAATGGGGTAGAAAGGAGCTCGAGACACAGCGTGGTGTCCGGCGTTCCTTCTGAACCCACACATAAGCGGAAGTGGAGTATTGACCCCACGGAATCATCGTATGGCCTCATACCTGTACTGTAGTACGTTGCTCCTAATATTACTATCATTTAACAGACACTACAAGTCTTTGGGTACCCACCGTAAACACTCAGTGACACGTAACCACAACAGGGTTTGTGGTTTGCTACTCTTACAAAGTACTGTAGAGGACCCCATGGGACCCATGGACTGATATTTGGAAGCCCTAACTGCCTCCTGTCTGTCTGCCAGTGGTGCAGAGCTTCCTGTCTGGTCTCTTCTGATATTTTCTCAGCCTCTTTGTATGGCATGTCTCGGCCGTAATGAAGAGAGACTACATTTACCCAGTGTGTTTGCTCCATTGGGACAGACTCCAACTACGGTAGATTATCGTCAATGCACAGCATAGTCTTACTGGGCACTGCAGTCATAAAGTACCATTAACACAGCTGTGCAGTCTACGTCTGAGCTGCAGGGGAGTCAGCACGCACAGATGACTCTCTCTACCGGGTCATAGCAGGACAGAGGGAAGGGCTCACTCTCTCTGACTCCCCCACGGTGGTAAGAGCAGTAATTCCTTCATGACGTCTCCCGAAGCCTCCCCTTCTATTACGTATTTGGAAATTAGATTTTAACATGTAGATTCAAGTCACCGTATGCATATGTAGGCATGACTGTGTGTTGTACTTGTCTATGCACGTTGTTTTTGAACCATGCTTGACACATAGGAAGTATGTAAAGAATGTTTTATGTCCTCTCTATGGGGTGTGTGTGTGTGTGTGTGTGTGTGTGTGTGTGTGTCTGTCTGTACATATTTAAGAGAAATATATATTTCTGTTATACTGGCGTATTATATAACATAATATATAATGTTAAATATGTTCACTATGTAAATGGGTAGAAATTTACAGATGTATCCTTCTAATCCTCATAGCAATTCTAGCACAGTATTCATTATTGCCCACATTTCCTAGATGAGCACACTGAGTTTCTATCCTCGCAGCCAAGAAAATGGAAGCCGAAAATCTAATAATCAAAAGGGAACAGAAAAGTGTAACCCGGTACAGGGTATTTGTAATTCCTTAAATGTGCTTTAGCTTCTGTCCCCTGCGTTAGAAGGGAAACTGTAGATTGTCCTCTGCCCTGTCTCCCCGGCTCCATAACTTCCTTTAGACCCTTTGCGGGCCTCTCAGACTCTGTGTCTGGTTTAGCATTCCGTGTTACCAATGAATTATACATTTCTTGAACACTGGGGCCCTCTGTTCGTAATAGATGAACACATGATCTGTATTTGATGAAAGGAGCTGCCTAGTGACCCCCTAGGGAAATCTCAGGTTGAAACCCGCGCTATTCCAGGGGTGAGCAGGGGACTCGGCTGTAGCATCACCCTTGCTCAACTGGTGGCTTTCTAGAACACAATGTCAAAAAGGATTCCGCTGTGAAGTAGGTGCCCTGTGATTGTCTGAATGAGAAATGTGCCCCCCACCCCCCTGCCCCCCGCCCCCGCTCATGTATCTAGACTCTTGGCACCTTGGTGGTGCTCGGAGAGGTTATGAAATCTGTAGAAGGTGGCGCCTTGAAGAAAATACATCACTGAAGGTGGGCTTTGAAGATTCATAGCCTCACTCCACTTCCTGTTCTTGCTCTCTGCTTCCAGTTTACGGATGAAAATGGGGCCAGCCAGCTTCTTGTTCCTGCCTGCATGCCATCCCTCCAGGTTATCAGTGAACGCTATCTTTCTGGACTATAAGCTAAAAGCCACCTTATTTCACTAAGTTGCTTGGGTCATCGTCTTTTATAACAGAAATAGCTGTAGCTGGGACCGTGGTAGAGCTATTGGACACACCCTGTGCCTGCCATCCCTCTCCGCTCAGTGTTTAAAATTCAGTACCCGGCTAACCTGAACCATAAATACCGATGTCAGAGCTATCCAGGGTGATCTTTAGATTGGGCCCTTGATCTCCCCTTAGGGCATACTAGAGAGAAGGGTTTCCCCGAATTAGAATTTTAAAAGTTGACTGGTTTAGTCGGTTTTTCTCATATTGTTCAATGCCACTCCAAAATGAAATTAACTTTAAAGACTGCAACCCAAAATGTCAGTTTCCCACAGATCTGAGGTTCTTTTCTTTGTTTAACTGTTTGCGGAAAGTAAAATGTAAAAAAAAAGACAAGTAAAGTAAAGCTATGGGAGAGTCACACGTTCGAAATGAACTGTTACACCTCGTGGAATTATAAATGCTTTAAAACTTACCAGAGGAAGTGTTTCGCCTCATTGTCATTGACAAAGTAGGATGATAGCTTATTATCTTAGTAATACTTTAAATCCACTTAATTCTAGTTCTCGTTTCATTAAGAACAAACTCGGATTATGTTCTTTGGACTTAAATAAAAAGTCTACTCTAGTAATATTCCAAGAAAATCCATGTCAACCTCCTCTAAAATTTTAATTTCTTCTCCGCACAAATCCTGAGACAGAGGGCCAAGGAAAGAAAATGGTATTGTTCAGGAGAAACGCTGTGACTTGGAGGGCCCAAATACGTGTGAATTAGAATAACCCCGTAGGGATCGCTGAAGCGTAATATTCCACAAAAATAAAGTATAACGCTTAGAGGAGGTCATATGGTTTTAAATGTGTATATCACCACAGGAGGAAGCCTTCGTTCATTTGCCATCCGTGTTTTCAGCACTGATAGGGCCTTTATTACCAACCGTCTTGTCAGTAAAGGAAACTGCAAATGCCTGAAAAGTTGTAACATTAATACTTGATGTCCAAATTCCGGGATTACACGTGTGTCATCCCACCTAGGGCTTAACTAATTCTTTCCTCTCCTTACTTTTACTTCTATCTTTATTTTTGTTTATTTATTATTTTTGGCTTTGTGGGTCAGGAATGTTGGCAGCACTGGTTACTCAGTCCCAGGGCTTCCTGTGTACATCCTTCTGCCACCAAGCTTGGGATGATCCCCTTGTCTCCGCCTTCCAAGTTCTGAGACTCCAGGAGTGTGTCATCATCTCCAGCTAGCTAAGGACTGTTAATAATCTAGTACAGGAGAGTGAGCGCTCGCTGTTTAAACAAAACATTTAATAAACTAAAGGGGAGTCGTGTCATAAAAAAAATTATTGTAAAATGTTTGGCTATCCTTCGCTCTGTTCATTTAAGGCATATTACTTGGGAAGAAGAGCTAACTATGTAAATCTATTCTTAGCTCAGCTTTCTAGGAAAAGTAATTCCAAGCAAAGAGATTTTTATTACATATCATGCCGTAGAGATTTATCCCCTGCAGCCTTTACTATTAATAAAAGACATAATCAGTTTTGTCTACCATGCCAGATTTTCTCTTCCACATGCAAAGTCAATGGATTCTCTTGTTCCATTTTAAGGCGTCTTCCGATCTTGCGCACCAACCCCCACCCCGCCCCTCTGGCCCATTCCCACTGCATCTCCTTAACCACTGCTCACATCTGATTTATTAGGAACTCAATGAAATATTTTCATGCAATCCTACGGTAGAATCAGTTTTTATGGATGGCTTCCAGGGATATGAAGTAATTGTCAAAGTCCTCAACGGCAGCCATCAAAACACATCAGCACACAGGAAGTGGTGAGAGCGAAGGGCAGGGCAAGCGCTGAGATGTGCTCTCAAGTTCTGACAGGTGAAATTGCTTGGATAAATCACCGTTGCACACCACTTAAGGGATAATGGACGCCTCTGTGTGTGTAACAATACAGCATCACTCTTCCTTCGGCAGTCTTCTTTCACGTATCTGCTCTGAATTGAGTTTTATCCTCATAAAATCATGTACGCACACACGTATATTTAAATCTTACACAAGGTATATACCCACCATCAATTCACAAAGTTTATACAGATGCACGAATAACAAATAATATGGACAGAGCAAGACATGGTTTTATGATTTGGATAGATATAATTTACATTATAATCTTTGTGCATAGTTATATTTGTGCTTTCTGGGTACATGTCTTATACATGGATGTGTCTTGTGTATGTTTTACAAATTTTCATTTATATTAGATCAACAGGCATTATCTATTAAGGTTTGCTTTGAAACTGCATATACTTATGATTCATATTCAAAATTAAAGTGCTTTATCCGAACAAATAAGGTATGACAGGGCATACCTTTTCAGTGACCTAAAAGTTCCTTCTCATAACACTTAGAGCTGTTCCCACTCAATTAATTTAATTTAATAATCAATTTAATTATAGACTTTTCTGTGGAAGTAGTGCTCTTACAAACTTCACATAGTGTGTTACCTGCGGTGTTATAACCATCGAGACCCGCGACAGAGAAGCTTGCTTATGTCATAGCCTAGAAGAATAATTCCCTTGCTTTTATTTTAGACCTGTCTTTGCAGGTTAATTAAAGGTAGCAGGAACATGTGACTGTGGCAAGATTTCATGATTACAGGGCAAATTAACGTAAGATGAGTGGCCTGGATGTTGATTCTCATCATAAGATCTTGGTAAAGTTGTCATCATTTTTTTAATTATTTTATTTATTTACATTCCAAATGTTGCCCCTCTCTCAGAATTCTCCACCCCATGCTTCTCTCCTTTGCCTCTGAGAGGGTACTCTCCAACCCATCCACCCCCCCCCCATATACCCCATCCCTCTTCTCTGGTGCCTCAGGTCTCTATAGGATTAGACCCATCCTTTCCCACTGAGGCTAGACAAAGCCATTGCTTCATATGTGTCAGGGGCCGTGGTCCAGCCCCTGTGTGCTCTTTGGTTGGTGGCTTAGTTTCTGGGAGCTCTCAGAGGTCCAAGTTAGTTGACACTGTTGGGCTTTGTATGGGGTTGCCGTCCCCTTCAGCTCCTTCAGTTCTTCCCCTAACTCTTCCATAGGAATCCCCAATTTCAGTCCGATGGTTGGCTGTGAGTATCTGCATCAGGATCAGGTCGTAATTCATTATTTAATTGGGCTACTAGCTACATTCACAAGGGTTTCTCGGAATACACCGCCTTCAGCTCAAAGGTTGGGACTTCTATTTTCACGTCTAAATTTTAAAAGACAATGGACATAGGAAAATGTCATTTTAGAAGATTATTTAAAAATATGTTGAACTCATAAAATTCTGTTTTTCAGACTAATTTATTACTGAACTTGCTTTCTTCTTTACTTTCTGGAGCACTGTGTTCTAGAAAAACCACAAAGAAGTGAATAACAATGGCCCGAGGGCCCAATCTTTTTTGTTCCCTTGCTCTGTCTGTTTGGAGTAATAACAAGAAATTGTAATTTGTAGAAACTCTTACTGTTCTCTAAAATGACTGATGTTTATCTTAATCAAGTATAAAAAGGAGTGCGTTTCATCTACGTACATTATAGAATAAAATTTGGCTTGTGCCTAAATAACAATTCACTGCTTCCTGTGAACTGGTATATAAAAGGCATATTTAGCTAAAATAATTGTGTATCATATTTTAAAATCTCATTTAGATATTAGGGGATGAGTTTTATAAGTGGTAAATTTGGAAGGGAGATAGCCAACATTTTTAAAGAAAACATTGTATTTGGCACTTTAAAATTGCAAGTAACTTCAAAGTAGATAATTATTACCTTCCAGTTATAAAATAATGTTGTTTTTTTATTTAAGAAGACATATCAGCGTATCATAGCAAAAACCAAATAATTATATATGACAGTAATTTTAAAAGTATTATTTCAAGAATATTCACAGGAAATATGACCTTTTCAAGTTTATGTGAGTGAATTATAATTTTCCTAGACCAATTCAAAAAACGACACTTTAGTGTCCCCACTTAGAGAGTAGAATGCTTTATCTAAATGGGTGCACAGACGTGGCCTAACCCCCAGGTGCATCTTCTTTGTGAGACTCACGAACTCAAGATAACCTTTTGCCCCGAAACATAATTGCACCTGTAGAAACATTTGACCTTAAAAATTACATAATCCCATCATTTTAATGCCAACTAATTGAATTGATCTTCTCAGATATTACTAGTCCGTTAGACTGTTGGACATTGTGAATTAATTGTTCATATAGAGGCCAATTTTGTTTCAGCCCTGATAAATCAATTCCTGTTCCTTTTCCCTCAAATAAGTTTAGAGTCAGTGCTAATTCTAGAAAGAAGGTGTGGGCATCTGCCTCATTCCTTATGTCCAGATGTCAGCAAGTTCCTTCCAGTTCTCCCACTAGCATGGCACTGTTAATGGGTGACGGCCCCACTGAGGATGTGAGTCAAAGGGAGGCTGAACTATTGGTACCTAGCCCTGGAGTTTAAATTTAGAAATGAGGTAACTCTTCTGTGTGGCTGTATTATTAAGTACAACATTATGCAACTTATGCTGCTGGTCTATTGCCCAGTTCACAGCATGCCTTTATTCATTGAAACGTGCTTCGAACACGTAGAGAGTGCCAGTTTCTATACTACGTAGAGTAAGCCTATGAAAACATATGGCATATAATATGACAGGTGTAGCCTGTGTCCCATCGAAGCTAACACATAGCGTCTTTGCAGTACAGGTCTAATCCTTTCATTCAAGTAATCTTAGAGGAAACATCTACTATATCCATGTTCTGGCCTAATCCCAACTGATTGGAAAACACATTTGTTGTACTTAATGATAGGGACCTTATCCTTAGAAACGCTGCCAAGCATTGGGTCATTCTGCCTTTCTGTGAACTTTCTGTGAATGTTGGAAGATACCCTTACACAGTGCTAGATGTTCGCACCTAGGATCTATGTTATAACTTATTACTTGGAGGCTACTGACATACAGGACTCCCCCAAACTAAACATTGTAGGCAACTAGAGTGGAGTGGAAATATCTGGGTGGCAAAGCACAAGGCTACACCAAAAGTGAGTTGGTGGACTCTTCAGCACTGTGTTAGTTCCTGTTCCTTGCTGTGGTCATAGCAGTAGGGTGACAGCACAAAGGGGCGAGACAAATTTGGCTCACAGTTTTAGCTGGCTTTCGTCCATCATCATGGGGAAAGCATGCGATTCATCTCCGCTCGTGATGCAGGAGCCTAAAGCAGAAGCTATTTCATACCGTGACAGCCGAGGAACCAGAGGGGAACAAGATCAAGGCATTCATTTATAGCAGTCAAGAGTCCGTCTCTAGTGACCAGCCGTCGCCATCTAAGCCCCATCTCCTACAGGACACACAGCCTTCTCACACACCACTACTACCTGGGGATAAGCATTCAAACTATAACTGCAAAAGGACCTTTTTATATTCAGGCTATGACAGTCTGCGTTATAACCTCATGGAGCCCCTGTAGCCTGGAAGCAAGCAGCTGCCGTGTGCCTTGCTATTATGCTTGGATTGTTACAACCCTATGCGTCATTTTTAAATATTTGCTCTATTTTTCAAACTCACTTTCACGTCTTCTGCTCATCTTTTGTGTCACCTTGCATTTTCTATTAAATCCAGTCACCTCAGGTCATCGGAACCTTCTACATGTTAAGCATGACTGACATGACATGACTTGTTTATCATGGAAATTTTCTCTGTAACCCTGATTGAAGTGTAGCTTTAGAGCACAGGGTTTCAGAAACTTATTCAATCATACAACCATTTGCAGTGACACGCACAAATAGTATGAAAGTAGCCACAATGTCTTATGAAAAATTAGTTTTCTTCAACTTTATGGGAAATATTTTACCTTATTCTAAAATACCCCCAGAATTTTATCTAAGAAAATTTAATTTTATAAAAAAGCATTTTAATAAAAGTTCTCAGAAATGTGGCATGAATATCTTCCCTGAGATTCGTAATCCAACCCGAGACAGCAAGGCTTAACGAAGGCTTAACCACTTGAAGACCTTGTGCCTGTCTATGTTGTAATCATTCGCGGAAAAGACGAAAGGAAAAGAAAATAGTTATGGATGTACTTCTCCATGTTGACACTCCTAAGAAATACTGGTTTCACAAGATAATTAAAGAATAATGTTACTTTCTTGGAGTTCCACGAAGTGGTGTTAACCATTCAATGAATTTATTACTATTCCCTGGAATCGGTCTTAGTTGAATTTTGACATCTTTCTCCCATCACTTCCGAGGCACAGTGCACAATTGAATGACTGCACTTTCTATTGTAATTCCGTTTAGTTTGTTGACAATTTCATGAGTCTATACAATGAAACTCACACACCCCGTACATCCGTCTCCAGACCCCACGTATCGTCCCCATCCCTTCTTCCCCACTCAGGTTTTCTTCCTTATGTATCTGTGATAACCCACTTAGTCTAATTACTGATGCGATTGTGTGCGTGGGTTGTGTGCACGCTACAGAGCCTGTTCTTCCAGAGGTCCTGAGTTCAAAACCTACCTGTGGCTCCACCCTGGAAGACAAATGACTCCTCCTCCCTCAGCAGCTATTAATTGGCAGTAGATTCTTAGTAAAGGGTGGAGCCTAGAGAGTGTCTCCCTGACCAGTGTTCAGTCCTTGGCTGGCTTGATCTTCCGCATGTTTTATGCAGGTCCCCAGATGCTTTGAGTTCCTGAGTGTGATAGCTGCGCCTTGTTCAGGAGATATTCCTCAGCACCCCTGGATGACCTCTGGCTCTCATATTCTTTCCCTCTCCTCTTTCGTTGTTCCATAAGCCTTGGTGGAGAAAGGGGCGTGATAGTGATGTCCTCCCACTTAGAGAGCTTATTTTTCTTTCTTTCTTTCTTTCATTTTTTATTAACTTGAGTATTTCTTATTTACATTTCGAGTGTTATTCCCTTTCCCGGTTTCCGGGCCAACATCCCCCAACCCCTCCCCCTCCCCTTCTTTATGGGTGTTCCCCTCCCCATCCTCCCCCCATTGCCGCCCTCCCCCCAACAGTCTAGTTCACTGCTGGTTCAGTCTTAGCAGGACCCAGGGCTTCCCCTTCCATTGGTGCTCTTACTAGGATATTCATTGCTACCTATGGGGACAGAGTCCAGGGTCAGTCCATGTATAGTCTTTAGGTAGTGGCTTAGTCCCTGGAAGCTCTGGTTGCTTGGCATTGTTGTACATATGGGGTCTCGAGCCCCTTCAAGCTCTTCCAGTTCTTTCTCTGATTCCTTCAACGGGGGTCCTATTCTCAGTTCAGTGGTTTGCTGCTGGCATTCGCCTCTGTATTTGCTGTATTCTGGCCGTGTCTCTCAGGAGAGATCTACATCCGGCTCCTGTCGGCCTGCACTTCTTTGCTTCATCCATCTTGTCTAATTGGATGGCTGTATATGTATGGGCCACCTGTGGGGCAGACTCTGAATGGGTGTTCCTTCAGTCTCTGTTTTAATCTTTGCCTCTCTATTCCCTGCCAAGGGTATTCTTGTTCCCCTTTTAAAGAAGGAGTGAAGCATTCACATTTTGATCATCCGTCTTGAGTTTCATTTGTTCTAGGCATCTAGGGTAATTCAAGCATTTGGGCTAATAGCCACTTATCAATGAGTGCATACCATGTGTGTTTTTCTGTGATTGGGTTACCTCACTCAGGATGATATTTTCCAGTTCCAACCATTTGCCTACGAATTTCATAAAGTCATTGTTTTTGATAGCTGAGTAATATTCCATTGTGTAGATGTACCACATTTTCTGTATCCATTCCTCTGTTGAAGGGCATCTGGGTTCCTTCAAGCTTCTGGCTATTATAAATAAGTCTGCTATGAACATAGTGGAGCACGTGTCTTTTTTATATGTTGGGGCATCTTTTGGGTATATACCCAAGAGAGGTATAGCTGGATCCTCAGGCAGTTCAATGTCCAATTTTCTGAGGAACCTCCAGACTGATTTCCAGAATGGTTGTACCAGTCTGCAATCCCACCAACAATGGAGGAGTGTTCCTCTTTCTCCACATCCTCGCCAGCATTTGCTGTCACCTTAGTTTTTGATCTTAGCCATTCTCACTGGTGTGAGGTGAAATCTCAGGGTTGTTTTGATTTGCATTTCCCTTATGACTAAAGATGTTGAACATTTCTTTAGGTGTTTCTCAGCCATTCGGCATTCCTTAGCTGTGAATTCTTTGTTTAGCTCTGAACCCCATTTTTTAATAGGGTTATTTGTTTCCCTGTGGTCTAACTTCTTGAGTTCTTTTTATATTTTGGATATAAGGCCTCTATCTGTTGTAGGATTGATAAAGATCTTTTCCCAATCTGTTGGTTGCCGTTTTGTCCTAACCACAGTGTCCTTTGCCTTACAGAAGCTTTGCAGTTTTATGAGATCCCATTTGTCGATTCTTGATCTTAGAGCATAAGCCATTGGTGTTTTGTTCAGGAAATTTTTTCCAGTGCCCATGTGTTCGAGGTGCTGCCCTAGTTTTTCTTCTATTAATTTGAGTGTATCTGGTTTGATGATGAGGTCCTTGATCCACTTGGACTTAAGCTTTGTACAGACAGGGTGATAAAAACTTGATCATACTTGATATTTTAATGGTACTTGTCTAATAATAACACAAGGTTTCCAGGGACCAAATTTTAAAAGAACAATAACATTTGAATACATATAAAGAAACTGCTTTCAGTATATAGTATCTTTGGGATTATTAGATTTGGTTTGAATAAAGTTTTTCAAATAAAGATAGTGACCTTTAGGACTGGAGAGATGGCTCAATGGTTAAGAGCACTGACTGTTCTTCCAGAGGTCCTGAGTTCAAATCCCAGCAACCACATGGTGGCTCACAACCATCTGTAATGAAATCTGATGCCCTCTTCTGGTGTGTCTGAAGATGGCGACAGTGTACGTATATATAAAATAAATAAATAAATAAATCTTAAAAAAAAGATAGTGACCTTTATTTCCAAGGAAAGATGGTGACATTCAACATTAATGTTTGGGACCTTTGACACAAGGACTCATGAGTCTTGTTACTAAAGGCCACTCTAACTCACTATAGGAACTCAACGTTACAACCAAAATCATACTAGAGAATTCCGTGGACTTCATAAGAACTGATCCAAATGAACAATTTAAAGTAAATGAGCCTCGGAGCCCATGAGTGACTTGGAAGAGTGCCTTGATGCTTGGCGTCTCATCTGTCTTTCCGTAATATATATTTAAGTGGAACTTTATTAATTTTTCATTTCCTACAACAATAGTCATCTATAGAGATTTTTGGTTTAGAAGATTCCTAAGTCAGAAAAGAGAAGCTGATTTCTGACCCTTAGCTTGGCTAAACTCAGAGGAAATTGTCTTTGTTTCTGAGTCAAAGTTCCCTCAAGAGTGAAACTAAAGGGCTGGTTAGTGGGGATCAAAGGCACCTAAATTTGACAGGCTAAGGTCTGTCGAGCTGCCTGACCGTGGGTGTTCTGGGTTTTTACAGAATTTTAACTTCTACTTCCATTTTTTTCTCTTTTAAAATGTTTCCTTTTTAGCAACAGCATTTTAACATGGATTCGATGAATGAGTGGGCAAATGAACAAATTTTGTTGTTGTTGTTGTTGTTGTTGGCTCTAAAATGTAATAGGGACGTCATTTTAAGCCAAATTGTTCTAAAATCAGGCAATAATAACTTACTACTCCCTTAGAGACATTTTGTCTGTTGAAGTAATTGTATTCTCTCTGCTTGGATTATTAAAAATAAATTGGGTTTCCTTTCAAGAATCTTACCCCATTGGATAAGTAGCTGTTCTAGACAACTAGTTTCAACTCAAAAGCATGACTTTGTGGAAGAAAAGAATGAGAATGCTATATTTTTTATCCCCTGAACCTTGAGAATCAGACACAAGATCTGTGCCAGATACTCCTCCTCTCCCTCCAAAGTCATCTTTATCTTTCTGTCTCTGCGCAGCCACCTTTGTATTTCAGTAAACACATTCTGTCACGTGGATACTGATGTGTGACTCAGGCTTTGGGAACATTGGGGAAAAATGGTAGCTGTGATACACTATTGCCTATTTCATTCAGAAAAGGAAAACCCAGGAGCTAGAACAGTAAAGAAAGAAGTCCAACTTTCAGTTGCCTTATTTCTGATTTGCCTCACATTGGATCACTCTTAAGTATCTGTTGCTGATAAGTAAATGACTCCGAATGGAAAGAGAAGGCATCCAGCCTTAGGGACACGGGAAGTTAAACATGGGGGAAGTCAGAAATCAGACCCATAAAGTTGACAGCCACAATTCTTTCCAAAGCCATGTTCAACTTCAATAGGTGTCCAGGCCATGATGATTTCGAGTGCTAACACATGACTAGCCCTAGTCAATGACTACGAAGGCTGAATGATGATGAAAATCCCCAGGAACAGAATTTGCTGATGCTGGCTATGAACTCTCTTGAAATGTGTTAACGGCACTGATGATTAAGCAGTGGCATGTCACTGTACAAGGACTCTGCCGCGCACACACAATAGATGTAAACTGACCTCATGAGCATGCCTGTCGACACAACCCAGAGAACTCAGGGCTACAGATGAGCCCTGAATAGTAGTTGGATAAATTGTAGTAATTTATGTAACTACAAGTCTATGTCATTAATTTTTATTAATGTTCTTAGTGAACCCCCTCCCTTACCAAATTCCCGTAAAGTTAATATTGGCTTAGAAGCCTCAACCATTAACCAAGCAGAAGTGAGCTCTGTCCCTTCTAGCAATAGTGCTAGAAGACGTGACAAGGAAATTTCATGCATCACCTTGTCTTTACACTCTCCGTTCACCTCCGCTCTCGTAGCCAACTATTCTGGAAGGCTCCTACTGTCACATCTCTGGTTCCGATAAGGGTAGCATGGAGAGGACGGGAAGAAAGAAAGAACCAGCTGCTTGTATGGTGCAGGTAGCAGTTGTTACCATGCTGTATCTCTAGGTATTTGAAGTATATCGAGCTATTTTAACTAAAAATTAGTTTAATTGAATCAACGTCTCTTTATATATTTATATATTTTATATATTTATATATACATGTAGATATTCTATATATTTACAGATCATACACAAAATGTAGTGACTAACATGATGAGGTGGTTAAACAAATGTTGCCTACATAATAAGTATTCCCACAAGTATTTGTGATTTGGGGGAAGAACACTGAAATTCTATCCATTCAGTGATTTTAGAGAACAGATACACCATTATTAATTGTATATCTCTTGAACTCATTCTCCTATCTCTCTCGCTGAGCCCCCTCACCATAGAAAGTCCTGATATGTACTGTACCACTCTGTTTCTAGGAATATTTAGGCACCATGTATGAATTAGATCAAGTATGGGGTTTTGGGTTCTTTTGGTTTTGTTTTGTTTGTTTGTTTTCTGGTGTGTTTTTTTTTTTTTGTATTCTCGTTTTTTTTTTGGTTTTTTGTTGTTGTTCTTTTATATTTTTTATTTTTGCTGGCTCTTTTGTTTGTATTGTTTTCTGTTTTGTGTTGTCGTGGCAGCATATTTCACTGAACAGAGTACCTTCTACAATCATCTATTTGGTAACAAATGGCAGACTTTCACTTCTAGTGAACACTACCTAGTATCTCGCTCTACCATACCATCCTTGCCCATCCTTTCACTAGTGGACACTGATTACAGACTTTCCTATATGTACCTGAGTATGTTCTTTGAGGTCTGGGAGATTGACCAATCTTAAATATTTATAAATGGTCGATAGATATTTTAAATATCAAAGCGATACAATTTAATTTCCTTTCAAGGCACTAATAGCCCGATTTTTCTTCATTTCAAAATGTGTGTTCAAAATTGCAATTCATACTTGGTTTAAGCATACTGAAAATTGTGTAAATAAGCAAGGATGAGACTCCTGTCTGTGGATGTCAGCATAGACTGAAACCCCTTGACCAGCATGTACCATGGCCACCTCTCTACGTAAAGTTGTGGCCTTGCATAACACTCCTATCAGGAGGTTCCTAAATACTCATCTCTATTTGAGCACCTCCGCCAGGTCCTGTGGATCGCAATGAAGCATCTGTCTATGAATGCTACTTGTATTTGGGCAATTGAGTCTGGAAGCTGAGAAATGACAGTGTAACAAAGAGAACGTGACCATGATGAAATATTAGTATAAAATATCTACCAAAGAGTATTGGTGGGAATTGTAAAAGGTATGTGAATTCAGTTATAATTATAATAAAAATAATCACTTTGAATTTACATAGCACTTTGCAGCAAAATGAATTCCAAAGCAGTTTTCAAATGGTTTTAGAATGGATCCATTGGCTGAGTCCCAGGCAGGGTCTTCTGGGGTGGGATTCTGCAGCTGTTGCTATGGTCTCCTGAGACACTGCCAGAGGGATTTGTCACTTGCACATAGAGACTTGGGGAAGCGCCTGTGGCGAACTAGCACAGGTCAATTAAGATTCCTACTTCACTTCAAGCACAGGGGCATTCATTCCTCTCCCTCAGGTAAACGCAGCCATATCTGAAAATGACCTCATTGATAGTGTGTGCAGGATCGTAGTAGATATCAAATGAGGACAAGATGATGGTGCTTAAATACACTTAGCCAGAACGTGCCCATGAACTGCTGTATATGACACAAAGAACCCAGAGAGGATGAAAACAGGACTCGGGTAGATTAGTAGATTCACAAATAATGTGACATATATATATATATATATATATATATATATATATATATATATATATACACACACACACATATGAATGAAGGAAGAGATGTGCTTATTAAAGTCTAGGACTTTTTAGGCCAAGCTAAAAACACTGGCAAAGACAAAAATATCTCCACATACTTAAACAGGGGTGGAAGGATTCACCCAAGAATATTGTAAAGAAAGACAATGGCAGTAGCGGAGAAAAGTTGAATTCAGTTCCTTCGCAGCAAAAGACAGGATAGCACTTTAAGCAGCAAGTGAGTTATTGGAAAAGTGTGGGAGAGGCCAGGGGGAGGCTGGTCAATGTGATTAAGCCATCTGTGATTGCTAATTGAAGTTAAGCTCATTGATGTTAGTCTCTTACCCTCCCACAGGGACTGAAAAATGGGAGCCTATCTTCGGTGTTGATTACTTTTCAAAGGGGAGGCTCCCAGATGATTGAAAATGGGCATTCCTAGGTTATAAGGATAGGGGTGCGTGATAATCCAGGGGTAGAGAGCTTGTTTAACTTTCGAAAGACCCTGAGTACAATATGAAACCCTGCAAAATTAAGATAATGATAAAGAAAACTAAGAAGCAGTTCCTATACTTGAACAAAAATAATTAAGAAAAAAAGCAAACAAAATCAATGCAAACAATGAAGCAAAAATCTAAGATTCCCAGATAAGCTTTATATTTGAAAAGCTATATATAATAATTTGTCTAGTTGCTACTACAAAATACCTGACAAACAAGGCTTAAGAGAAGGAAAGTTGATGTGTGGCTTTAATTTCAAGGGATCTGGTCCTTCATGACAGAGGAGAGATTGGGGGGAGAACCAAGGGGTGCTGCTCGCACCGAGTCCACACTCAGGAAACAGAGCAATGAAGGCTTGTGCTCAGTTTGTTTTTTCTCTTTCATTAGTCCGAGTCCAGACCATGGATGGTTCTACCCGTCTGTAGGGTTGGTCTTCTAACCTCAACCTATTCTGCATAATTCCAGAGATTCAGTTCCATGTGATTCAGTTATTCTAACCCCCATCAAGCCAGGAGCCAAGATGAACTATCACAGGCTGTGTTGGTATGATTTGTTTTATGATAACAGGTTACACTCAGCTGGGACACTGAAAAGATATGAATCTGGTCATGAGGTTGTCCAAGCAACCTGGAGATAGTGTGTAACAGAGACCTGCTGAAAGATAAAGCCGAGGAGAAAGGCACAGACCAGGAGGAGGTAGCATTCTTGATGACCCCCACTCCTATGGCAACCACTCCTGTCCAGAGTGCTACTTAGTCATCCCACTGAAAGTCACCAGCACCTCACTACCATCCCACTGGATAATTAAACATCACCATGAGTTTCAGTCTGGACAAACCACATTCAAACCTCAGCACGGGCAGAGGGAAATTTTGTAATTTCAATCTTCTAAAGTAAACACACTAAGAAATTAAAAGCTGGTGAAATTTAATCAAGTACAAGGGAACATCAAGACCATCTTGGCCAGGATCCCCCATGCCCATAAATGTGGGACGCTCAGTCCGGAAGTGGAAACAGAAGGGAGACCAAGTACCTTAAAAATGGCATTAAGATACATCTCATGCCCATTGCTTATGCCCCTGAAGAAAAGAACACAGCCAATAAACATACTGGGCAAAGCAATTACTTAGATTACCTCAATATTGATCTCCATTTATCTATTTCTAGATATTAATCTATCTTTACCAGAACATTTTACTATTATAAGTGAGCTATCGATATATCCAAAAAGACACCTAGAATAATGTTATACAAGCAAAGACAGCTGTAGCATAAAACAATGTATAAGAAATTCACGTCTGAAGACAAAGCTTAGTGCTTGCCTATACACAATGCCCCGGGTCTGAGCCCCAGCAGCGAGCAAACTTGACTGTGGTCGTGCATGACTGTGAAAGCAGAAAGCACAAGTTCAGGGTCATCCTTAGCTGTGTACTGAGTTGGGACAGCCTGAAATACCTAAGTCAGTATCTCAAAATTAACAGCATCTTGAATGCTCTGAGTCTTCTGATCTATTCTGAATCCATCTATGTACAAAGTCACTACGCAAAGGGGCAAACCTTCTGTGTCTTGAAATACGTGAAGACATAGCTCTTCCTAAATTTTTACCAAAAGACATATGTCCTTAGGGAGATGGCTGGATAGGGCCTATAGATTTCAAATATGCTTTGTCGTGTTTGATTCTAAGTTATATCAATTGAATCTGAGAATATCCCACTGAGACTTGAAAACAGGGGAAACCAATTATTAAGTACTTCGATTGATCTTAAACGGCTTTGCAAAGTACTAATGAACGAATACTCGAAATGGACGTGTGGCCAGGTCCTGTATTGTTCCAATTTGAGACAGTTAAATGAAACCAGCTGCAAGACAAGTCATCTGGAAGGTGACAAAAATTGACAAAAGTGTACAGCTCCTCCCTAGCTGTGAATTAGAACAATCTAAAGCCACGGGTACCAAAGCCACCTCCCCCTTCTTCGGTGTTAGCGAATGTGGTCAATAACGGCCAGCCACAGCTAGGAGAGCAGCGTGTGTGCTGTCTCCAATGTTGGCAACTCCAGTCAATAACGTATAATTGGAGGCTGCCAAGAAGGCAGTGTGTCAAAGGTGTATTTGAGCAGAAACTCAGCTGCTGAAGTGTCTGTGTGGAGTTGAAGAACTTGAAAAGTTGGAGCCCTGTAAATCTACTCCGTAAATGACTTGCACATCTGGGGGCATGATAACTTCCATCAATAGAGCTATCGGAGTGGAGAGGATGTGTCAATATCAGACAGAGAAGCTTCACACTTGGTAATTAGAGGGAAGGTTGGACTACATGGAGTGTGTCTTCTGGATAAGAAAAGCAACAAGACTAAATGACCGCTTCAGTCACCCTCCTTTGGAGGTATAAACGTGAAACTCAGTAATACCTTCATTAAATCAATAAACAGGAACCATGTGTCTGTGCCTGTAGGGTGCATGGTCTGCCAGTGGACAGCCTAACATTTAATTCCCACTTTCTAGACACTCGGGAAAGATCACCTTATATTACAAAGAGAATAAAAGCAAGATATAAAGTTTACCCTATGATATGAATACACAGAATGCACTGTGAGTTTTCTAATGATGACACACATTGCCGTAACTGTAATTAACCCATGTGACGACCACACGGCCAGAAGCTTCAAGGAAACCACAGTGAGCCTTTCTCTAGCAGTCTGATTTTGAGGGCCAGAAAAATTGTCAAATTACCATTCTGCTCTGCTCTAAGAACCTAGGTTTATCTTTCCAGTCCGTATTCCACTCAAATGAACGTACTTTGCTATTAATGGTTCAAAATCAGGAATACAGACTGAAGAATCATCTGGTTTATTACGGAAAATAAAAAAGACCTAGCATAAGTTTTTTTCTGTGTATCTTAATATCACATTAACAAAGGTGCACTCATTATGGGCACGTCCATGGACTTGTCTCATTTTCTCTCCACCTCGTTTTGCCTTCTATACTAAATACTGCTTTGAAGACACTTTTTTTGGCATATGTTAGTATGTAGGATGGCAAAACAAATCTATTCGCATGACTTTCTCTTATCTGCTTCCCATTCGTAGGCGATTATAATGACAGTCACATGAAGGGTTAGAGGTGACATCACTGACGGAGTCACAGGACAGGTGTGCCTGAAGTGATGCGCCCGCCAGTTATCACATTGTTGTAACTTGTCTGCCTTGTCTTCGTGCCTGAAGGTGACATGATATTTAGAGAGGTTTGGAAGTAACTCTGAGACCTGAGGAGATGAGGTTGATTTTTAATACTACTTCCCCATACACTGGTGTTCGCCTCGTGCCGATCACTGCTTTGCAGAGCTATGTTTCAGTCTGCTTGTGTATCAGTCTGCTTGCTATGCCAGCCCCGACACAGTAAGTTAGAAAGGCCACCGCAGGATCCCATTGGTGATCCTTTTAGAACATTTTGCAGTGATCTGGAAAAAGTTTGGATCTCGTTGAACTCTGCTTTCCTTGCCTTCTAGAATTCTTAGTTGGACGAATCCCTCACTCAAATCTTTAAAAACTCCTCTGCTTTTAAAAGTACAATAGTATCCTGGTGAGGTGGCTCTGTGCATAAAGTGCTTGCGGTGTGAACGTGAGAACCTCACTCAGGATCCCCAGTTGCCTTGTGAAAGCCGGGCACAATGTCACGGACCTTTAACTCTGGCACTTAAGGAGCAAAGGTGAGGACAAGAAGATCCCTGCCATTTGCTGGCCATGTTAACCAAATCGGAGAACTTCTGTCTTAAAATAACAGTAACTGCAGTAAGAAGAACATGGAGGATCGCAATGGAAGATTCCTGCCATATAACACATACACACACACACACACACACACACACACACACACACTCACACACACACTCACACAGACACACCACACACACAGACACACCACACACACACACTCACACACACACACACCACACACACACTCACACACACACAGACAAATCACACACACACTCACACACTCATGCATTCACACACATACATACACACACTCATACACAAGCTCACACACACTCACACACATCACACACTTATACTCACACATACTCACACACACATACATACACATACATGGACACATACACACTCATACACACACACACTCATACACGCTCACACAGACACACCACACACACATTCACACACACATTCACACACTCATGCATTCACATACATATATATACACACTCACACACATATACTCACACACTCACACACATACATACACACACATACACACACATGGACAGACACACACACACACACTCATATACATACATACTTAGACACACATACACTCACACACACACATACACACACCCTCACACAGACATACACACATGCATACACAAACATGCATTCACACATACATACACACACATGTACACATTCACATACACACACACACACATCCACAACACACACACTTTAAATCCTCAATACAAAAAGAAAGAAAGAAGAATGAAAAGACACAGCGGTAAAGCACTCTGTGTTTGGCAAGGCAGAAACTGTGGAAATAGGGCATCTTCTAGAGAGAAAACATCTGGCAGATGACACAAATGAGTCCCATAGCTTACATTGTGAGCCCCTCATCTCAGAATTCCTCACCTCTGTGCTTTCTTTGATCTCTTTGGATTCTCAAGCGCCACAAAGAGTACTTGGCTACAAACAGGAAGCTTGAAAGATTAAACTGGCTTATTATCTTATTCCCTATCCCGTCTACCTGGCTTAGCTGTCTCTTCCAAAGTCATTTTCTCCTGAAAACTGTACACCCTCAAACAACAAGTCATATCCAGGGGCTTGATTTATTTCTGAGTGTTTAAATTAGATCAGTTCCTTTTTCCCTGTAATCTTCACTACTCCCTGCTCTAAAAATCAGGCGTGTGCGAGGACTTCAATTTAGAAATGCAAATGACCCCAAGACTCCCTTTTCCTGAGGGTACAATGTTGCTAACCACCCACTTGTTTATAGGCTCTAGTTAATAGCTACGGTGAGTGAACGTGACAGTTAGCAACACATTTCTCTGTTTTAACATCTTCTAAACAGACAAAGCAGACTTGTTAAGCAACATTGCCTGTTAGGCTGATCCTAACACACCCACGTTCTTCAAACGGGGGGGGGAAAAACAAGGGGGTGTGGGGGAGGCACATTTTCCTGGGTGTATCCTAAAGGCGTTCTAATGACACTGAAATTGAAATGTAACGAGGCACCCTGTCTGGTTTTTGAGGCACACTATTCTCCTGTAGTCCTTGCAATCCAATCTATGCTTAACTTTGGACAAAATATCAGGCCTTTCTCACTTCAGTGCTCAGGTATGAGATGGGCAACCCAATGAATGGTGAGAAGTTTTAAATGAGATCTTACGTAGTTTTCTATTTCTGTAACAATGTTGCAGTGTTTAGTTGCTCCATTCTGGTTCACCTTCCACATAGTAAGAGGGATCTCCACATCTCAGATACATTGACACACAACAGCCTAGAAGTGTGCAAGGACTCTAATCTTTCTGATGTTACACGAGATAATGAGAAGTCCCTTCAAGAACAGAATTCTGGAACGGAATTAGAAGTGTAGATCTAACATCAAATGTCTTCATAGTCTCTGTGTCATCTCCCCTAAAATAATTTTGGAAATTTATTTGTATTAATGATTCTTGTGATGCGGTTACCAAAAATGTCGTTTTCATGAGCTGAAATACTTGCAAAGGATGTTTTTCACGCCACATTATAAACACTGACACTTCAAACAAAATGGTGTACCGCTCCTTCATAGATGTCCAAAGAAGTAAAAGTCTAAGTGTCTAGAAGTGTGTGATCTTTTTTCAGCCACTTAAAAAGTTATAAACTAATCCCTACCAAAGCTTAACGACCTCATATCACTTCCAAAAGTAAAAGCATGGTATATATGTAAGAGAAACAATAACTTCTGAAATGTTTGTGTGATCATAATAAGCCTCAACTTCTCTGCTTTGGGTTGTGTTATTGGCTACAATTACAATGGATACTAAATGGTTCTAAACCCTGCCAAGGTATGCTTTTATAATTAAAATTTCAAAATGAATTTTCTTGCAAATCTTCTCTTAAGGCAAGAATCAGACCTGAATTGTTCTTAACACCTCACGTCAGTTTCAAGTCTTAGAGTATATTTTGTCATGATGCATTCTATTGCATTTACAAGGTTGGGAAGAAGGTCTTTTGTGACTTGTGATAAGTTAACAAAACAAAAACAAAACAAAACAAACAAACAATAAAACACAGATGATGTTGGCAGTAGGTTCATTCTTGGATCTATTTTAGGAAAGAATTCATATAGAGATTGAAGATGTGGGAGTGTGGTCGGTGAAAACTGTCTCTGTTCACACTCCCCAGGAAGGCCTCATGGTACAACATAAACCTGCAGGCAGATCAGGGACCATATCTGTGTTTCTAGAAGTTGGGTGCTGACGAAAGACTGGAGCTAGGAACCTGGGAGGCCCAGCAAAGGAACATCATGTGTGTTTAATGACAGGTGACGGGAAAGACGACCATTTCTCTCCCATCAATCTGTGTGAACACTGAGACCGTGGACCAGCAACTGTAACATAGCTACTGTTACTAACCACAGTGCATGAACTTGGCTAACACTGCTATTAGAATACTCCTAGAGAAATAATTTCATTAAAAAGCCCTATTAGTTATAGTGCCTCTTGATGAATTTTCCCTTGAAGCATACTACACACACAGGATTTGACTCATTTAAAATATATGTTCAAAGCCTAGAAAAATAAACAGATACTTGCAAGTCGACAACTCTGTGCTTACTGGATGATAAACCATGTTTTCTCTTGTGCAGATATATTATATTACTATGATTTTCTTGGTAAAATGTAGCGGAGAAGCAGTTTCAAATCTGAGTGCCAAGGAAAATTTAGAAAATTTAGGAATCCTTAAATCTCATGGAGAAAGGACTTGGAAGGATGGATTTAATTGTTCTCCCCAGTGCAGTATTTACATGTAACATTCTGCTTCAGACAAAGATCAGCATTAAATGGCCAAAGGTAGTGAAGACGTTAACTGAAAGGTATAACAATAACAGACTTTTTATAAGCATTTTAATATTATTTTAGTGACTATGAAAACGATTTCTGAAGGGATAATTTTCACTGAATCTCTTCCCTGATCCATATTTCAGAAGTTTAATCCACTGCCCTGAAAGGCACATCTCAAATTGTGTAACATGTTTGCCTATCAGAAGCTTGTATGTACCTGAATGAAAGGGGGACTCTTAGGTAGGAACGTGTCCCGGTCAGCATGCAGCAGTAAGTTAATGCAGTGTGCTGGCAGCTTTCTTCTAGCATGTAAACATGCAGTATTCATGGCTGAGCACAGCAAATTCTGTGAACAGTCATCCACTTGAGTTCCATGCAGGACCTATGATGCGATGAGAAATATCTTTGTACTTCGGTGAAATCGTACTCCATGTTTTCGTTTAAAGCTTTGACCTGAGACTAGTCACCGGTTTTCTATAATTCTTTTTTAAATATAAGAATTAACAGTGGGTGGTCTTCCTAAAGCCAGCAGTCTGAATTGAAATAACAACTCTAACAGAATTTTTCATAGAAAAAGTTATCATGGGGGATATGTTTTTAACACGATTAGTAGCTACAGGTGAAGTGGTTAATAACCAGATCTTTAACACCTACATTTCTACCAAAGTTTTCCAAAACGCTTATGAGTCAGCTCCATAACAAATTCCATGGTGTTTATTTAGCTGCATGTCCTTGCAGTGCACACTCATACTTTGCTTCTTAGGAATGTCTACATTTTTAGGTCAGGAAAAGTATGTCAGAGCCATGAGGTCCTCAGGGCTTCCCTAGAACGGGAGGTAAAAGACCATAGGAAACCTGGCCATGTCAACAAAAGCTGGTCCCTTTACACTTCATCATAAAGAAATCAGTATAAATTAATGATGGTTTTTCCTGTTTCACGTGTCCCACAACTTCAAATGAAATTACTTTCATATGACGCAGCAACCCACCCCAGAGACTAGAGGACTATTCACAAGACAGTGCATTATTTGGGGAAAAGTGGATGATATTTCACACTGCATTGACAGAAGAAAATTCAATGCATTACTTTTGTAGCATCCCTCTACAAATTACCCCTGTGGTTCCTTTCGTGGGGTCGTGATGCATCACCCAGAGGTCTTGAGAGCATTGAAAATCCTAAGCAGTGAGATGTGCTCAGAAAAAACCCATAAGCTTTCTAGCCTGCTGTCCTTAGGTGTTATATTTAAAATAGCAGAGACTTAATGATTGGCTGTGGGTCTCTCCATCTATTTCCATCGGTTGCTTGATGAAGGCTCTCTGATGATAGTTATGCTAGGCTCCAGTCTGTAAGTATAGCAGAGTATCACTAACAGTGTCAGGAGTGGGCTGCCTCTCATGAAATGGCTCTCAAGCTGGACCATTCATTTGATGGCCACTCCCTAAATTTCTGCTGCATCTTTACCCCTGCACAAATTGTAGGTTTTGTGGCTGGGTTGGAGTTCCAGCCTCTCAACTGGAAGTCGTGCATAGTTAAAAAAAAAGATGGCCGGGGTTGGGGATTTAGCTCAGTGGTAGAGCGCTTGCCTAGGAAGCGCAAGGCCCTGGGTTCGGTCCCCAGCTCCGGAAAAAAAAAAAAAAAAAAAAAAAAAAAAAAAAAGATGGCCACTGCCAATTCAGGCTCCAGATCCCCCATTGCTGGGAGTCTGGGCTAGCATCACTCTCAGAGATTCCATTGCCTTAGATTTCTAGCATGTCCCAGAGATATCCATACCCCACCCCCATTTCAGTTGTCTCTCCCAGTACTCCTTCCTTCCCTCCAGCCTCTCTCCTCCTTCCTGTCTGTGATCTTTCCTGTTCCTATCCCAATCTCCCAATCCCCTCACTTCCCACCCTGGTCGACCCACAAGGTTGTATTCTATTTTGGAACTTGGGTGATTCTGGGTAAGGGGGGCAGGATGGATTGTAGAAAGCAGAGGGCTCAAGGAGATGCCAAGAAAACCTACAGAACCAACGGGGTCCATAGGGGCCTATAAAGACTGGCCCACCGACTGTACATCGAACTGACTTAGGTCCTCTGCATATGTCACAGTTGTGCAGCTTGGTCTTCATGCGGGACTCCCAGTGGGAACAGAGGCTGACTCTGACTCTGCTGGCTTCCTCAGGATCCGTTTCCTGCTACTGGGCTGCCTCCTCTAGCCTCAGTAGATGCTCCTACTCTTATTGGAACTTGATATTCCAGAGCTAATTGAGGTCCAAGGGAGACCTCCCCTTCTCTAAAGAGAAAGGGAGGAGAAGTGTATGGAGGTGGGGAGGGCCAGGAGGAAAGGAGTGGAGGGACTGCAATGGGGATATAAAGCAAATTAATTATTTATTTAATTAATTAAAAATAAAGATAAATTAACAGTAGCAGAGACTTTAGAAGCATGGACTATCTAAGAGTGCTGGATTCCCTTCATGGTCTCACTACTCTTATTTCCAGTTCATTCCAGTTTCTTCCTGTTTTTCTAGAGTGGGTAGCCCAAGAACTTTCTTCTGACACGATTCTCACCAACCAGTCATTTGTGGGATCTCGCTCTTCATCATTCAAGAACCAGTCAGCCCTTGCCCGCCTTTCCCGGGCTTGACCTTCTGTCCTTGTCAGCTGAAGACGGCCTCTCATTTCCATTATAATCCATTAAAATGACAGCACATGATCGTGCTCCATTCATATTTTGGGAATAAATTTTTAGAATGGATTCAGTTGTGGCCACTACTTAAATAGGAAAGAAAGAAAAGGGATAATATTTTATTGTGATTCTGTCTTTTTTGCTTTCCTCACAAGGACAACCATTAATATGTTTTCTTTGGCCCTTTAATTTTTATTCATTTTTGAAGGGTAGGGCCACCATTGCTTTAGTCTATAAGTTTGTTTGTGTTTTTTATAGACTTATTTTCCCATGACTATGGAAAAGTCAAGCACTAGTCTTTTTACTGCCAGCATTATTCCAGTACTTATTTGTCAGTTAACTGGTTTGGGCAGAGCTTAACTGGTCTTCTGCACCTCCCTTAACATGATATTTGCATTATTTTGTTCTATTTGCCACAGGTTTTCTCAGAAAAGTTTCATGTTGATAATTTCCTTTGTGTCAATGGGATGTTCATGAAGAGTTCATAGAAGAGTAGAATCACTGATGTGACTGTGTACATGTACTAGCAATTTATGACCCATGACTTAGATGGCGTTGGTGCAACTGGCAGGAAGTTGTGCAATTGAGAATGGATAACCAGCAGGGCATAGATGATAGATAGGTAGATTTTAGAAAGATAGATAGATAGATAGATAGATAGATAGATAGATAGGCACTTGATAGGTGGTGGACAGGTGCTGATAATAGAGAGATAAACAGATGATAGATACAGGATGATAGATAGATAGATAGATAGATAGATAGATAGATAGATAAAGAATTGGTAGATTATAATAGATACATAATACATACATGCATATATACATACATAGTTGTATAGGTAGATACATAGATACATACATAGATGGGTACATAGATAGATACACAGATAGATAGATATGCATACACACATACATAGTTTTATAGATAGATTGATAGATACATAGATACCTAGATAGATGCATAGATAGATAGATGGATGGATAGATAGATAGATAGATAGAAGATAGAAATGATAATTGATAGATGATAGTAAGTAGATAAATAGATATGTATATGCATACATAGTTTTATAAATAGATACATGATAGATGATAGTAGGTAGATACATATATATATACATATATATATATAGTTTTACAGATAGATACATAGATGATAAATAGCAAAAGATAGACACACCAGCAAAAGGTAGGCAGATGAACTAGCACAGTACTAGCACAGACTTTATGTCTAGGTACTGTACATCAAATCTACCCAAACACTCCAATATGGTGTTTGCCTATGTTCCTCAGTGTAGCAGACTTGTTTTAATATTATTCACCTCTTGCCATATGCCAGCTACTTTTGAAGCATTTGAAGTTGCACATGTTCCTGGGTGATTGATTTGGTTTTGCATTCTTGAAAATGCTACACCTCCTTATTTTAAATTCAGGCTGTGTGCATTCCAAAGCAGATATGAATGTTTGTATTACTATACAGAGGCTGCAAATTCATAGCTCTTACCAGAGTGGATTTTCACTTCAATTACTCATATTGAAAGTCACTGCTAAAATGTTTCTTCTAAATGAAGTAATATTTAAACTATAATTTCTAACTTAGGAAGACAGCAGTTCCCCGGAGACACTTAGAGATCCTGTTTTATATTCTAGGCTCACGTTTTAAAAAATTTACGACTGAGCAAAGTTCAGAATGTCAACCTGACTGCCCAAATAAAAAGTAACATCACCAGGACCTCATTATGATACTGTAAGGAAAAATTAAAATAGAGTTGTGTTCTATTGGGTAAACACATTAAGGAGCCACCAGAAGCATGGACTTACCTAGCAGAAAGAGGTGTTTCTAAATGGATGAAAATATCTGTGTGTGTGTGTGTGTGTGTGTGTGTGTGTGTGTGTGTGTATGCATAATGTATTTAAGTGCTCCTTGGAAATATTCCAGTCTATCAAGTGAACAGTAACACACATTTACTAACTTCTACAGGAATTTTATTTATACTCTAAAAATTAGATACAGAAATTGGACCTCAGTAGCAAGGACCCTGTGATCACCTAATCCTCATGACATCAGCACCAGTCCAGCAGACAGAAGTCGAACTTTTAAAAATGATTTCCCATGCCCCAGTTTTGTTTTCAAGTGCTTCACAGTATTAATGCTATTCATGTTTGACCTTAGAAATTCTTCGCTCATGGCTGTTAGGTATGCAAATGATGACCATTGCTCTCCTCTCAAATCTAGAAAGTTCAGGCATCATTTCACAGCTCGAAATGCTTCATACATCATACTTCCCAGGCTTCTCAGAGGAGGTTTCTAGTTAATAAGAAAATTTAAAAAAAAAAGCAAAAGACTTTTTTTTTTTTAATTAGGCTGAATTTTATCACAGTGGCACCATAAACATTCATCCTCCTTGCAAGGCATGCGGTTCCTTCAGGCTCTGATTTGCAATTCAGAATCACTATCCTGTCTTTTCCTTGTTCTTTCTCAATGGTACAAGATGAAGAGGAGATAGTTCTGGAACGTTCACATTCTAATCTGCATTGGAACTGAATTGAAGGGGCCAACGCTTTCCTGGGTGCGCACGATTTCCCCCACTAATTTATTTATTTAGTCAGTTTACATCCCAATCGAGTCTAAGTCCCTCTTTCAGGTCCCCCTCCCCTTACACAGTCCCTCATTGAATCCCTCCCTCCCTTCTCTGAGTCCGTGAAGGCCCCCATTGGGTATCCACCCATCCTAACACATCAAGTCTCTGTAAGGCCAGGCTAGACGCATCCTCTCCCACGGAGGCCAGACAAGTCAGCCCAGGATCCACAGTCAGGCAACAGCTTTAGAGACAACCCCTGCTCCAGTCGTTGGGGGACCCACATGAAGACTTAGCTACGTATGTACAGGGAGGCCTAGGTCCGGCTGGTATGTGTTTTTGGTTGGTGTTTCCATCTCTGAGAGCCCCCAAAGGCCCAGGTTAGTTGACTCTGTTTGTCTTCCTGTAGAGTCCCTGGCCCCTTTAGGGCCATCAATCATTCCCCCAACTCTTCCACAAGATTCCTCAAGCTCTGTCCAATGTTTGGCTGTGGGTCTCCGCGTCTGTCTGACTCAGCTGCTGCGTGGACCCTCTGAGAGGACGGCCATGCTAGACTCCTGACTGCAAGCGTAACAGAGTATCAGTAACAGTGTCACGGATTGGTGTTTTCCCTTGGGATGGGTCTCAAGTTGGGCCAATAATCGGTTGGCCATGTCCTCTGTCTGTACTCCATCTTGGTCTCTGCACTTCTTGTAGACAGGACACATTTGGAGTTAAAAGTTTTCTGGGTGGTTGCTGTCCTTATCGCCCCACTGACAGTCATGGCTGGCTGCAGGAGGTGGCCCCTTCAGGTTCCATATCCCCGCTGCTAGCAGTGGGGTGTACACAAATTTATCTCCACTAAACAACCATTATGGCCACAGATGCAGCTCAGTCAGTAAAATGCTTGCCAAGTAAAAATGAAGCCCAAAGGCCAGATTCCCCAGGGCTCATGGGAAAAAGCCAGGCTCAGCTTGGCAAACCGTGATCTAAGTATGTATGCATAAGGGAAAGAGACAAACTGGTCCCTGGAGCCCCCTAGCCAGTCAGCATAGGTGAACTTCGGGAGGAGTGAGATACAATGTCTCAACTGTTAAAGTAGAGAGTAATTGAGGTGGACACTAGATGTCTATCTCCGGCTTCTACATGCACATGCACTCCTGAACACACACATGCATGTGCTCACACACACACTCACACACATACACTTTACACACACATTCATATACACACTCATACACATACACACTCATACACATTTATACACATCATACTTACACACACATATACTTACAAACTCATACACACATATACAACACACACTCATACACACACTCATACATATACATACACACACATATACTCACACATTCACATACACACACTCATACACACACATACACAGCCCATGCAAATATGTATATACCCTCACACACACACACACACACTCATACACACACTCATGCACATACATACACACATATACTCACACACTCACATACACACACTCATACACACACATACGCAGCCCGTACAAATATGTATATACCCTCATACACACACACACACTCATCACTCACACACTCACATACACACACTCATACACACTCACACACATACTTTCATACACATACTCATACACATACTTACACACACTCACACACTCATATACACGTGCACTCACAAACACTCACACAGTCCACACAAGCATGTATATACCCTCAGACACACACAAAACAACACAAGATTTGAAATGATGGATGACTGTTTTAGACAAACATAGGATACAGCATGGAAGGACAAGTGAATGGGGAGATGTACAAGAAGAATCATCGAAAATGAATAATGCAGGAAAACCTCACATGTTCACCTGCTGGGTATGTACCATCCAGGTCATGCACATATGATTGATTCGTTATCATATAATATAGAGTTAATGGTATGTTTTTTAGTTCTGTAGATAATCATATAAACAGTCTCTGGCTAGTGAGAGAAATTGTGTTGCCGTCTCTGAAATTCTTCATTTTGTGTGTTGTGTGTTGAACCCGACCTCCCTTAGGCTTAGTGCATACCATGAAGCAAAATGGCCACTGTTAAGTTCCCTTCCTGCTCGAGAGTACAGTAGTAGGCATTCATGTGTTATAGGGATACACGCTGCTATCGTCTCAGACAGCTCTACTGAGGCACTTCTCATGCTGTAAAGTTCATTCACTTGAAGTGAAGGTGTCAATAGGTTTAATATATTTGCAGTGTTGACTGACATCACTGTTCCTATGAACTAAACTAGAATAGGTTCGTCATGTGAGAGACAACTTATATGTACCAGCAGTCACTCTCTAGATATACCTCCCTTGCACCAGCCATGACAAGCAATACCTCGTTCCTTCCTGCAGAAATTTGTTTACTCTGTGTGGATTTTGTCGTTTCCTTTCTCTCATTTGGTTCCTCCAATTAAACCTCCCTTCTTGTTCATTCTAGACAAGCTTCCTTCTGTTAAGCTGCAGTTCAGCCCTTTTTGCACCATTACTGTTTTAACACTGTCTAACTAAGTTGACCGTGAACTTGCTCTGACGCCCAGGCAGGCCTTGAACTAGCTTTTGTTTTGCTACATGGTATCAAGTATCTCTTAATGACAGGACTGCAACATCAGGTCTGACTGACACTTTCTGTGAATGGGATCAGATCATGTGATATATGTTCTTCTATGACTGGCTTCGGTCAAACAATTTTCAAAATCCATCCATGGGGATGAAATCCATCCATTTTTAGATGAAATTCCTTTTGGAGGCTAAATTACATTTCATGTGATGGGCATATGACTTCCCTATTCATACATCAGCTGATAAATGATTTTGCTTGTTTCCAGTTGGAGGCTTTTAAAACATGCTCCCGCTACATTTCCGGGCCCCCTTTTGGGTGGCAGGTTAGCACTCTCTGCAGTGTAACTTGGAATTGCAGTTGTGTGTTTGCTCCATTGTTTCGAGCTCTCTGAACTTCTTATGCTCATTCCTTCAGTAATGTTTTGGTTTCTGAGTTCTCACAACCACACTGAAAGAAGCCCAGCTGTCCTTGTGATGAGAGGCATCTTTAACAGTCTGGGACTGATAGATTTCTAGGAATCTTGGCATTTACCTACAATACTGAGGCATTCCCTGATATTCACTTCACTCTTTCTGTCCAGAACCCCTTTCTGCCCCTCAAGAATGGGCAGAACATTTCATTTTATATCCATCTCCATCTTTTTATTTACTATTTTTATCCTCCTTGTAAAGCGCAGATTTGGAGGCTTCGTCTAGGTGTACACTTTAGGTTAGTCTGGAATACCCACACAGCACGTAGTTTTGTAGTTATTCATTCTCTGGGTGCAGAACCCAAGGCTATACTAGGAGCCATTACCATACAACGGCTCTACATAGTAAGTAAATAGAAGCATGTTCCACTGCCGAGCCACACCCCAAGGACTGAATTGTTTTGTTTGGTGTTTGTTAGTTTGTTTGATTTTCATTTCCACCACAGGGAGGGCAATGATGTTGCTTTCACGTGGGATCTGAGGCACTCGCTTCTTCTTGTTCAGCTCAGGGCCTGCCAACTTCGTCTACATCAACAATGATCTGTTGTTGCTGATCTCTCCTTCCGTTACATTGTTGCTTGTCTTTATTAGCCCGTTCCTTCTGGGAGCTCTGCGATTAGCTCTCTTTTCTCTTTCTGTTCCTTTATCATACAAGTCTGGTTATTGATCTCAGATCTTTCCTCTTTTGGCGCACAGACAGTCATTGCTATATGTTTGGGCATGTTCTGTTTTTATTTCCATTCATCTAAGTAATTTCTAATTTCCGTAAGCATTTTTGTTGTTCCCCACGGTTGCATTTGAATGTATTGTTTTCCACACTTGACACTTTTCCAGCTTGCTTTCTGTTATTGATCCCTGGCTTCAATTCCACTGTGGTTGGAGAAAATATTGTGTGTGATTTCAGACTTTTAAAAATTCCTGACAACTTGGGATTTGGCAATGTATTTTTCTCTTACATGAAGCCATCTCTTTCATGATTAAGCAATCTCCTTGTTGGTAAAGTTTTAAAATTTTATTAGATTCCAGATCTCTGAAAACTTGATTTGTTCCCCCACCCCACCCCACCCCGGTAATTCCTTCAGCAAAGAGACCAATTTGTCACACTTCCAGCCTGCATTTCTGTGATGCTTCCTCTGGTCCATTTTTTGCCCGAAGGCATCTGGTTTCTTCAGGAGCCTTCCCGGAAATCCCCACTTCCCAGTTCTGAGCCCAGAGCCCTTCAAGAGCCCCACTCTCACTGTGTTCCCCTAATGTAAATGCAAATTAAAATTCCCATGAATTTACTATAAAGCATTCTCGTATTATTGGATGTTGAAGATTTATAATTAAAATTAGTTAACATGGAAACTAGCCTGAAGGTAAGTCAATCATATTTAAAGGCTGGAGAGGAAATGTTAGTGTCTGAATACATATTAATTAATATATGGCAAGATCATGAGGAGACACAGATCATCATTTAGAACAGTTACATATCATGAAGAATGGGAATAGATTTAACTCCTGCCCCAAAGGAATCTAATGTTAGCTAAATAATTCACTTTCATTAACATGTTTGTCCTTGAGAGTGAGAGACAGCTGTGTTAATTCTTTCTGGTTGCACCATTTTACGTATACCAATGACTTCTGTGTATATGGTCAGTGTGTGCATCCTGGTCGGTAACTTTCTCATGGTTTTTCCCCATTTTAAAAATTATTCTAAGAGTTTTACTTTACACTAGTACTACCATTGTGAGCACCAATGCCTGAATATTGGTCCAGCTATAGAAATCTTGTGTGATTAGAAAGCTAAAATTTCTATTACAACATGGAGAATAGTTTATAACTTCAGATATTGTTCATAAAACCCAAGAATTATTGCTGTAACACTTTGACAGACATGAGCATCTAGATAGAAAAGCCCTGTCCTATACATTATAACAATCTTCTGTATCCCTTCTAATATTCCAATAAACAAAGTGTATCAATAACATCCTGATATTCACAAGCAAGAGCTCCCATCCTCTGTTTATCTTTCTTCACTTTCCATTGCTGGGACAAGGATCCTGCTTGACCAATCATATTGAGATGTTGAATATGAAATGTCATTGATGAAGTCATCCTACAGGCTGCATGTGAAGTTCAAATTGGGCCGAATCAGGATGAAAGAGTTTATGCCAAAAATCTCAAGAGTTCGGACAACCGAAGAGAAAATGTTGGTTTTCTTCTTCCTCAGAGAAATTCTTGATTAAAGGATTATGAATGTTGGCAAAGGACTTACACAAGAAGAAAGCACAAATCAGCACAAAATATAAACGTTACCACCATGAACTCAGTTTCATCCAGCTCTGTTTCCCGGGCTATATTTCTGTCTTAATGCAAACATTGTATCTTTCAATCACCTGAATCTCAGATATTGACTAAGAAAATGTCGACCATTACAGAGTTTTACTTCCCCAAAGGAATCCTATCCTTTCTTTTGGCCTAAAGAAGACAGTTTTCTTCTTGAGGAAATTAATTTTGGGCAGCTGATAAAATTTGCAAACCCACAAGTGTCTGGGTCTGAGATGGGCTCTTCTCCATGTCAAATACGAGGGTTTATATTGGTTGTGCTAAAATTCCAGGCTTAACTAATATTTCAGGCTTTTTGTTTTGTATATTGACCTGCTCTGGCTAGTGAATGATTTGGAATCTGATGATTGTCAGAACCTATCGAGGCTGGACTACCACTGGGGTGCTATCCAGGGGGACCATATACAGTGGCATTAAAAACACATACACACCTAATAGTCAAAAAACACTTAAGTGCTAACTCAAACACAGGATGAAAACATAGAAAACAGGCTCTCTCACATGCAACTGATAGAAATGTAAATTGTCTCAGAAACTTTAGGAAATACTTAGCAGTTGCTCACAAGCTCATCATTTGACTTATCATTTTAACCCTTTCGCCATTACCCAGAGAAATGGCAACTTTCATCACGTAAAACCTGTATTTGAGTATTTGCAGCAGCCTCTTCTTCATAGCTAAGTACCAGGAATAGCCCGGTCATCCTCCAGTCACAGAAGAGCTGTGTAAACTTCCTTAACTCCAAACCTCAGATAGCTACAGGGAGTAGGAGGACCATCAACTTATAAGATTGTCCTCTGGCCATAAGACAAAATTTTACATGCTGAGGGATTGGTTGTTTTTACACAGCATTTTGCAGATGACAAGATTACAGGTTAGCGAGGATCATGTGACAGAGACAGGGGTAAGGTAGGTCCATCCCAGAAGAGTTGTTCTGTGGGGAGAGAATGGTCCGATTTGCTGATTGTGGTATTAAGCACACAAATCTGTGCATGGAATGAAGCTGCACAGACCCATAGACACGCACATGCAGACTCACTAATGAAAGCAAGAAGCTGTGAACACTAAACAGATCCGTGGTTTGGTTAACAGAAATGTGACAGCCGTGAGGCGGCCACCTTGGAGATTCATGAAGGAAGGTTGTCCCCTTACCGTGCCATCCCCTCAGCTTCTTGTCAATCTACAGTCATTCCAGAGGAAAAAGAACCTGAAAGAGTGCTTATACTACAATTATAAAATTATCCTATTACAAGCAGGTGCCTAGCATGGCTGACCTCTGAGAGGCCCAACAAGCAGCTGACTGAGACAGATGCGGATACTTACACCCAACTAATCAGCGGAAGCCGGGGACCTCTGTGGTTGAATTAGGGAAAGGCTGGAAGAAGCTGAGGAGGATGGTGACCCCATAGGAGGACCAACAGTCTCAACTAACCTGGACCCCTGAGTTCTCTCAGACATTGAGCCACCAACCGGGCAGCATACACCAGCTGATATGAGGCCCCTGACACATATGTAGCAGAGGACGGCCTGGTCTAGCTTCAGTCAGAGAAGATGTACCTAACCTTCAAGAGACCTGAGGCCCCGGGGAGTGGGAAGGCCTGGCAGAGTGGAGTCAGGGGTGGGGACATCCTCTTGGAGATGGAGAGGGAACAGGAAGAAGAGGGATGGGATGAGGAGGACAAACCAGGAGATGGCAACCACTGGATTGTATATACATATACATATATATATATAGTGTATATATATATGCAATATTAAAAAATAGAAATAGGCTCTCACACACCCTGAATTAGAAATAATGTCCCTTCCAGAGCTCTCAAAAGCCTCCAGTTTGAATTGATTGGATTTTTTTTTTTATTATTTTTAATTCAGGCATGCGGTTGCATGCACTCAAAAAACTGCAATGTTTGAATATAAAAATTTTCAGCTCTCCTCTCACACGCTCCATTTTCTTTCTCAAATGCCCTCTCTTTGACCAAGAAGGATGTCATTTCCAAAAGTGCTCAGGGACCCACAGTTAACTTGAACAACATTGTTCTTTTCGATTATTAAGGCTATTCAATTTTCTCTGTCGGCTGCTACTCTGAGTTGGAGACTCTTCTGAAATGTCATACTGAGGAAATTGTACCAGTTCCAACACAATTATAAAAAAAAATTAAAAGGGGAGCTTTAGAATTAACGCAATCGATAGCCTTTGATGGCAAAGTTAAAAGGCAGCAACCCAGCGTCCTCCCTGTTCTTCTATTTTTCTTGGACTATCAGCGTGGCCAAGAAACTGGCAAAGGTAAGAGAGTGGTTGCTTCAAACTGCACTTAATAAGAGAAAAAGAAGGCACAGCCCAATCCTAAAGACGGAACACAGTAGTGCGTGCCTCTTGTGCAGAGTGCTACAGGTAACAGTGCTGACCAAGGCGACCCAGGCTGTCCGAGGGAACACAAATCCCGGGTACTCACTCGGTTTTATACCGCGACCCTGGGAGAAAGGAAGAAAACAAAAAGCTGACGATCAGAGAGGAGGGCATAGTCTGTCTGAGTGACAACAGTCTCCGGAGAGAATAATCCAGATCAGAGGAAGAAGGAAAGCTGTGCAAAGCCAAGCTCGGTGACCAAATCCTTAAGCAAAGGATGCGAGAGACAGCAGGGCTTGGGGATGAACGCGAAGAGGGATTTTAGAGTCCACGTAAACACAGTCCAGGGGCAGAATTGCTCTCATTGGGCTTTGCTCTTCCTCGGTCGTTATCTCTGTAATACCTGTTGCTAGAGAAAATTTTTAAAGAAATTCTGCCCGATTTGGCATTCTCAATGAAGGAGCCAACCTAGAGCCGATGCTATGGCGGCACATCCTCCACAGAGTCACTAGATTTCGCGCTGTTCCGTTTTCTATGTCTGCTTTCCCGTTACAATGGAAATCTTCCTGGTGTGGGGTCACTGTCCCTCTGGGCTGCTCTCTTTTACCCCTGATGTTTCATGCACACGTCGACTCGGAGTTGTTAACACACTGACTGCCACAGTTGATTGCGATGATGGTTATATTCAAGCCATTGTATTACCAGGAAAAAGTAGCCATCAAAAGAATGTTGCTGTGTGAAAGTGTGGAGAGATTATGGAAATGTGAACGTAAGAAAATTTAACTCACACGTTATATTCTTTACGAGCAGCTGGAGAGAGATGGAACGCAGAAAGAAAGAGGCTTGGTGTGACCTTAAGTGGACCATATTTATTCACAGAGAGACTTCTTGTCACCCACTTGTGTGGATGGCCAAGATGTCTGCAGAAGATGATGAGATGGGTGGAAATGACTCCTGCACTCTGCAAGGGAAGCTGGGAAGTGTAGTCTTTCGTATTCTTCCTAACTCTGAGAAGATATAAAAATGCAGGGCATGCGTATTAAAGTTGTTTTCTGCTGAGAAGGATCCTTGTGGGAGAGAGTAGTTCTGGGTCATTAAAGACTGGCTACTCTGGTCGTGTACCAGGGGATGAGTCTTGACTTGATCTGCTGCGATGGATCAGGAGACTGCCGCCCCATATTCCTGAGGAGACTTGGAAAATGATTATTAGAGGGCTACAAACAGGATTTCGATATAGAGTAGAACTAAAAGATTTTCTGGGACTGCTATAAGAGAGTTAGAGGAGAGGCGGGAGACACCAAGTGGGCCAATAAGAGTTGATTCAGTGTGACAGTGACTGGTTCCAAGACAGAATAGCAGACATAGCAGGTAGCTTCAGAGCCTCGAAGGAAGAGAACAGGAGCAAAGAGAGGACTAGTGACAAGAACTGCATCCGGTCTGGGGTGAAAGGACCAAGGTTGCTGTTAGCCAGTTTCCCCACAGCATCCAAAGGGTCCTTTCACAGATGTGTCAGGAGCAGAAGGAGCTGTTACAGAATGAAACCTTTTGGGAAAGCTTACATGGGACATTTTGTTTTGGTGTAGGGTGAAGTTCAGTTAATCCTTTACAAGCAAGGGTAAAAACATACTGGGTATAAAAGAAGTGATCCAGGAGAGGAGCCAGAGTGCAGGGGGGGGGGGGGGGGGGTGAGGCGGGGCAGGGCAGAAACCCATAAATAGAAGGAGGCTTGTGATTGAATATTTTTGGTCCCTCTGTTTAGACCCCATTTCAAACCATTTGGGCTTGATGGCATGGAAGCCATGTAGTTCACAGAGGAGGAGCTCGAAACCCATCCTTAGCAGCAGTTAACTCGTTTTGAATCTTAGAGTACAGCTGTGGCCAAGGAGTCGAGCTGGTCCTTGTTGCATTGATCTAAGCTGGTGAGACAGAGAAGCTAATTGATGCAGAGAAGGCTACAGTCCAACTGGTTTAGTTCCGAGTCCCAAAAGCAACGTCCAGAAAGGCAAGAAGAGGGATGAGCTTATGGCTTGACTCCCATTAATCCCTTTCCAGGGGTCACCTGAGCTGCTTTTAGGGATGTAGGGGCACTGATCTCTTTCTTCTGTAACTGCTTCAAGGCTGACAAGAGGACAAGGAGCAGATCGGCAGCCAGAGTACCTCAGAAGACAGTCTGCCCAAGGGGCTGTGGTAAAGCTTGACATTTGGCAAAGATCCAGAACCTAATTGTGGGGTGGGAGGGATAACAAATGTCCAACTTAGTGCGGAGCATTAAGAGCTCCAACATTTCATCCCATACGCTCCACCAAGAGATAGATGAAAGACGAACGCAGTTAGTCCTGTCAAGTCCGTAGTAAATAACTTACATGTAACTTGGGCTAAATTGACAAGGAAGGTGAGAAGGGGAACTGCGCTAATGGACAGATCTCCAGATCGCCACTCACTGGCAGCGGTAAGGGTATATTTTTTTTAACACTCATCTATTTAGAAATAGATTGGTTCTTTAAAAGCATAATTTGTGAAGCAAGATAACTAAATTAAATGAGCATTTGGCTTTGAAATTGCTTAGGAAACACCCACCAGCCTCACCGTCAAAGTCTGTTCACTCCCCGTAGACTTCAAGGTTTGCCTTGGAGCACTGTTTCTGGGTAGAGAGTAGATTATGTTCTCAACATAATCCAGGTGAGCCCAGGTTGGAGAGAGTCTCCTTCATCGAAGCCGTCTGCTTCCAAAGAGTCTCGGGGCATATAATCTCACTTAATAGAGTCGTGGGGTTGCAAACAAAGTATCTGGAGTCTTCCTTTCATGAGTCATCATGGTTAGGGCATAGCCCCTGAAAATAGCTTATTCTTAACGATAGAATTGGAAATCATGGAGATGTGTGTGCTGATTAGTTTCATGCCAACTTGACACAAGTTAAAGCTGTCTGAAAGGAAGGAACCTCAGTTGAGAAGAAGTCTCCATAGGATCTAGCTGTAAGGCATTTTCTTAAAATTAGTGATTGATTGTAGGTGGTGCCATCCCTGGGTGGCTGATGGTCCTGGGTTCTATAAGGAAACAGGCTGAGCAAATCACAGAGAGAAAGCCAGTAAGCCACACTTCCCCGTGACCTTGCTCCATATCAGCTCCTGTCTCCAGCTTCCTGTCCTGTGTGAGTCCTGCCCTTGGTGCTTTTGGTAATGAACTGTTCTAGGAACTGTGAGTGAAAGAAATCCTTCCTCCCCGAGTTGCCTTTTGGTTATGGTGTTTCACTGCAGCAGTAGAAAACCTAACTCAGTTGGTTTAGTTAGATATGTTTTCCGAAGCAAGGAGAAAATAACTGACTCAAGAATATACCAGAAACTCTTTGTTCTTTATACGATTTTGATGTTTTAGTTGAGTATCTGGCTAAATGCTACTAGCTTGTATTTTAGACCCAAGAAAAGGCCTAGTGCGTCATTTGGACAGCCTTGAGAGTGTGGGCTCACTGGGGACACAAACAAACAAAACAAAACAAACCAACAACAACAACCCAGACCCCCGGAAATGTCAGTCATAATTGAAACAATGAAAATTAGTATTGTTCTAAGGGTCTAGTCATATCATGCCACACTACTGCAGTGGGGGAACAGTGCTAGTCATGCTCCCCAGTGAGCCCACACTCTCAAGGCTGTCCAAGTGACGCATTAGGCCTTTTCTTGGGTCTAAAATACAAGCAGAGTAGCATTTAGCCAGATACTCAACTAAAACATCAAAATCGTATAAAGGCCACAACACAATAAAGAAGCAACACAATAACTTCATGTCTGGCCATGAAAAGCAGTTCTCTGTCCTTAGCTTGTGCTGTCTTAAATATGTTTTTCCTCTTGGAGTCAAATGGCAGTTTTCTTCTGTTGTTAATGATGTCTTACTATTATACATTTTTTTCTCTTTTGTTTATTAATTCTGTTGAAAATTACACACACATGCAAATTTTACATATACATAAGAGTATTCCGGTCACTCCAACCCCACCTGCACATCCACTATTATCTTGCTCCCACCCCTATAGCCACCACCCCTTCTCCTTACCAGTCTCTTCTCCCACATTTAGGACATCTGATTTTTATTCGAGTGACATATTTAGTTTGATAATGGTCACTGGTGCATGCATTGGGTTGGGACACAGTGTGGCCCCCAGTGGGTACACAACTGAGAACAGGGAATCCTTCTCTCATTTAATCTATTAGGAGTAAACAGCTCAAAGGTGGGGACCTGGGCTCCTGGAAGCAGAGCTCTTCCAAAGCCATCTTATGCAGCTGCAGTAAGTTCTAAGAGCAGTGTCTTCCCACAAGGAAGGCTCTTGCTGCCTTTCTCCCTGCCTTTGAGTTCTTATCCTCCTTGTACCCTGAGTTTACCGCTTGAGTACTGATTTGGGGCACTGCATTCCTTGCTCTGGACAAAATCACTTCATCGTCAGTGGGTTAGTGGTGACTCTGAATCCGTGAAAAAAAAAATCCTGCTTGCAAACCAAGCGGGAACCATTTTAAATGAACTTTCTAGAGTCCTGCATCCCTAGATGCCTGAAGACAGGGCCTTGGCAGGCCCATTGCTTCTACTTCTGTGCAGGCCTAGGTCACATAGATCCCAGACAAGGTGATATCGAGCCTCTACAGAAGTTGTGTACCCCGGAAGGATATCTGCCCACCCCGGCTAGCAAACGATCGAGTATCCACTTGGAAACTTCGCTAGAGGTGTCACATTAAACTTTCATAGCAGCTCTTTGCTCTCCAAGTTGCTGCCTATGCATGATCTCAAGTCGCACTCTCCTACAATAAAACGGTGTCTGTTTTGGGATTGAATTGCAGTGACAGAGAGAAAGAGCAAAATGTGGACGGGAACATCTCGGGAAGTTCTTACTTTGCTGAGCAGTGGTATTTAATAGGAGTCGGCTGGCTCTCGTATGAAAAGCTAAAGAAGTGCTCAGCTTTTCACTGTTTCTTAAACCCCCTGCTTGGCTGTTTAAGGAGAACAACTTGGCCCATTTTTCATCATGCTATTTAAGGAAACACGACTTGTTTTTGTGCCCCCCTTCATCTTTACGATTCTGATTTTCGCCCCCTGTCTTATATATTTACAGGTGAGCCCCACCCCTGGGTGCATCCGGGCTCTCATGAAGATGCTGTACTGCCCATATTGCCGAGGCTTGCCCACTGTGAGACCTTGCAACAACTACTGCCTCAACGTCATGAAGGGCTGTCTGGCCAACCAGGCAGACTTGGACACTGAGTGGAATCTCTTCATAGGTAAGAGGCATTCACCAGGTCCAGTAACCGAGACCTGAGTCCCCAAAGCGACCGTAATACTTGATGTTCCGTCAGGTTCGGAAGTCGTGGTGACTTACAGAGACGGAAACAGCTTTTTAGCAATTTTTTAAATCTTATTTTGCAGTTCTTCCTTTCGTCAAATCTTCCACAATAGAATTTCCTTGTATTTTTCAAGTAAATTCCCGGTAAAGATAAACGAGTCAGCAAGCAGTATTCAATCAGCCGATTTTATTGAGTTTCGATTTCTTGAATAAAAGTAAATATCAAAGAATTTTTATCAGAAATAACACTCATGATATTATTTTTATTTGTACGAAGATTTTACAAAATAATTCCTTGAATTGCCTGAATTTTGAAAAGAGGTCACTATTTTCAGTCACACATGCAAATTTCCCCATCTCTTCCTGGAGAAAGGAAAGCACAGGAGGGCCCAGAAGTTAGGAGGGAAGTTGAAGAAGATTCTGCAAACAGACAGGTTCTGCATCTTGGCTCTTGCTCAAAGATATTTCCCAAATAGCTCTCTCAGGATAAAAGGACAGATTTTTATAGGCAGGCTTCTCCCAGGAAAGTACACAAGCCTTGAAAGAGCAAATGTGTTTTCTTCCTCTCTGTCAAATGGCCTTCAAGAAAAAGTACTTCGGTCCCATTTACTGCAATTACAAAGTGACAAGCAGAGAGTTGAAAATAGAAGCTGAATTTGTCGGCCTAGAGGCCCTCATTATTTATGCAAGGCTCTCTCAGCAGGATGCTCCAAGAGGGCCTCCTGACAGTTCACAGACATGGTGTGGAGGCAGTGGTGGTGGGATTTAGGACCACCAGTCTCTCCTCTAGTGGACTGAGTCACAGACACACAGCTTTGCCAGGGAAAGCCCCTGCCTAGCTCACTGTTTTCCTTAAGAAGACCAGAGGAAACTATTTCTGAAGTTAAAAAGCAGAAGGTAGGTTAAACAGGAAGTCATTGAAGAAATTCTCAGGACCGTTTCATAATGAGTAAGTGAAAGTCTATTAGCTGAAATGTTTGTCCTGAGGGATACATCTTTAGGGCTTGGGTTACTTTGTATGAAAACACAGTGACGTGCTTTTGCACTAAGATTTTTGAGGTATGAGTGAGAGAAAGACAGAAATTTGCTCTCCCCATTATATAAGATTTGGGATTAACTGTAGCAAAAAAAAAAAAAAAGAAGTTACCCAGTTACCCAAATGACGCTTGTATAAATGTAATCTCATCCAAAAGAAATCTAAAAAAGAGTTCCCTGTATTTAAAATTAGATTAAAAAGCCTAGAAATCCTTGAAATTATATAGATCATTTGTAATTTTGGGTTGGAATTGCCTTAGTCACTAGTACTTAGTACTAGTACTTAGATACTTAGTTACTATCACTGCCTTTCCTCAAGCTGAACAGTTGATGGACATTGGTGTGTTATTTGTAAGTACAATAGTTACTTTTAATAATTTTTTATATTTTTATGTGTTGCTTGCGGGTGTACTTGTGCCATGACACTCATGTGGCGGTCAAAGGAAAACACGAATGTGTCCTAGCACCATGTGACTTCCAGGAATTAACTCAGGCTTGGTGACAAGTGCTTTTACCCACCAAGTCATCTCACAGGCCCCTAATGGTTACTCCTTAATCGTTTCCCCACTTAGTGCTCATTGGATGGCCTAACACAAAACAAATCTTTATGCTATCAATACACCTGGTTGTTAGCTGCCAGACTGATACGGAATTTAATGTCTCAAACAAAAATGAGTTGGTTTTTAAAAACTAAAATGCGAGCCCTCCCCGCGCCGTGTGTTGGTTATAGTTAATGATAGGCAGAATTAGGGGCTAGTTCTGGCTAGCTCCATTTCAAATGCTTCTCTCCTCCCTCCTTTGGTCAGTATCAATGCTCCGTTAGAGAACTCCTCTGGTTTTCCCTTTTCCTCCTGTTTTCCTATGCCATTGAGAATTCCTCATCAGCCTAGACCGGTAGAATAAAATGAATACTCACCTGGATGGGCAATGCTAGTCACACTTTTCTTAGATGAAGTAGTCAAAGTGTCAATCCCATTACCTGTACAGATACATCCAATGTTACAGAGTTACAAAGTCCACAGAGGCAGCAGCAAAACTCAGTAAGAGAATGAGTAGTCTGTCAAACATTGTTGTGTAAAAGCGTTTCCTCTGGTGATTGCCTGAAGCCCTTCCCTCCTGTGTTCCCTAATATTTATTTGTCAAAACCTACACTTCCCTTATGCCCAATTGTGCTACATGGAATGTTTAGAGCTTTCATGATATTTTCCTTCAATTATTATGCACTAGTCTAAAATATTAATTGTGGTGTGCTTGTGGGCTGTCAGAGTCAACTGGGTGCTGGTTCTCATGGTCTTTGCAATGTCAAGCCTTAATTGAAAAATTGAAAAGGATAAGTACTTAGAATTCACTTGGTGTCTGGATTGTGTCAGAAGAAAGGTGTTTTAGGTGACCAAGTGCAAACCCCATGGAATTCCGTCCACTTCTGAAGGCCTGTGGCCGTGGTGAGGTGTTTCCCTTCAGTCTTAGAAAAAAGAAAATCAGGGATCTATTCCAGATTCACTTCTTAGCAACATCTTCAACAAGTTAAACCGGTAGCTCTGTATAGGAGGAGCGCTTAAAATTCTCACCAAGACCATGAGGCAAAGGAAGAACTCTTTCTTGAAACGTAACTTTTTTAAGTTGCTGACAACCCTGTAAAGAAGTCCACTAGACCAGGCTGAATATGCTTAAAAGGCATCAGGTTAGCAGTTTAGTTTGTGTCTCAACTGCCCTCTAGCAGCCCGTGGAACATTCCAGAATAAAGCACAGTCAGAATGAATGGGTGAAAGTCACTCCCAGCCTGATCTTAGGATCAGGAGCAGCAGGAGAAATCCCAGTCAAGACCCCACAGGTCTGCCCAGGCATTTCGCCCAGCTGTTTCTTTGTCTGCACACACAGTTTGTCCCACGTAAGCTTCTGAATGGTGCCTATGTGCAAAATGATTTTGGTTGTTTTATTTTTAAATGTGTTTGTACTAATTTTAAAATTTTGCAAGGAATCAGTTTGTGTGCAGAACTCATGTTAGTCATGACCTTTGGATATTTGAGTATTTAGTGCTGATCCCATGAATTTACAGATGAGAACTGTTCTATTTGACAAAAGGCCATGCTGTAAATTACACCTAGGGTGTAAGCACGGAAATCAGAGATCAAGTTATACTTAAGTGGCTATAATAAATCTTGCATGTACTTTAAAATCATGGCTTTGTGGGACAGCGTCTTCCAAACATCTGGTACCATTACAGAGATCATTGTTTATGAGAACAAACGAAGGGGACTTTAAAAGGACAGAAAGAGGAGGAGGAAGAGGAAGAAGGAGCTGCTGGTATGAGTCAAGAAAGATTGGTACGATAGGCAGGAATCTGTTTCATTCTAAGCTACATTTTAATCCCGTAAAATCACAAGAATTTGTAGACCTCTGGGTGCTTTTGTTCTGATTATATAGGCTGTTTAGTTTTATCCAGTCAATGCGACTCTAATCATTTTAGTGTGTTATTTCAAAACACCGTATTGAATATGTTAGATATATATGCTTTTGCCTATAGGGAACTTAGTGTGGTTTATTGTGATACAGTGTTTCAAGATAATAGCGGTTTAAGAAGATACTAGATATCTACTCAGTAAGGAGATTTTCTAGGCTCAGGGAAGCCTTACATAGAGAAGTACAGCATGAAATAGTTAACACCATGGAATCAAATTAGCATCACCTGATATAGCTGATGTTGGACAGCAATAGCATATACAATCCTCATGTTGTAAGTATCTGCCACAGTTTCAGTAAGTCTGATGTGGTCTAGCTGTGGCTCTCAAAATACTTGTTTTCATTTTCGATATTATTTCTAATCAAACCTCACCACTACTAACTGGAACTGATGGACTTAGCAAAGGAGAATTACTCTGATGTCGACAAAGTAGGTGTGAATGGATATAAATCAGAGATAAAGATCCAGACCACACCATCCAGTATGGGGAACACATCTGAGAAGGTTATGTTATCTATTGGGCTGTGAACACTCAGCATTGGCCACGGGTGTTTTCAAACTTGCTGGGCTTACCTTTTTTTATAGACCGACCAATTAGTAAATTTCAAGACAGCCCAAATGTAGAGAAACTGGCTAGTCTATCTTGTAGGAGCCCACCATATCTCTCACAGGACAAGGGTCCTGCTGTAGTGTCTATTCAATTCTCCCTCCCTCCCTTTCTCCCTTTCTTCCTTCATGAATCCAGAGTGTGTTTACCTAGAGCCCATCACCACTTTTGCTTTGGTGTAGCAAGTGATGAAGCAGAAGATAGGTATGGCCAATGCTTGACGTGAGCTTCAGTAATTTATACTCTTTAAATGGAATCAATGGAAACCAGATAGGAAGGTTTGATGCAATACAAAGACATTTACGTTTTCCTACGTAGGTCTTCTATCTTCCATAGAATGCCGAATAACTGAGTAATTTAAAAATCATGTATGTTTGTTGTTAACAAAATCTGTAAGATCAGGGATGGTTGAAACAAAGCAGATAAGGAACATGGACCTTCACCTGTCACAGCTGCTGGTAGAGAACTTGTAAACTAGAGCAAGCCGCAAAAAAACTGGGCTACGTCAGCTGACTGGCACGTGTTACATAATGAATTGAAACTTCGGCACACAAATGTCTCTCTCAGAACTACAAGAGTAGTCTTCAGTGTAAACCATATATATGCTTCTCTCTGTTTGGTTAAAATGATGTTAGATAAACCACATTTAAAGCGAGAAGATAAGCATGTGTTGTTCACAGCAAATAAACGCAGATTTTATTTTGTAAACTGTACCAGGCTGGATGATGTCTGCCTCTCAGACAGCTTATGAGATAATTATGGGAGACTATTTCAAGCATCTGTGCATAATACTATTTCAAAGACATTCCCAAGCATAAAATTCTATAACATAAAACCTGATAAGAAGTCCTTCAGTGACTGAACATCCCACAGTAGGTTTTATATTACCCTTGCTGATACGCCCTGGAATAGCACGTTTATAAAACCTGTAGGCCTGTAGCCTGGAAAATGGATTGGGAGGTGGCCTGCTGCCGGTGTTTTATTGAGGAAGGGCTATGAGGTTTCAAAAGGCTGGGGTCCTTCCCGGTGTGCTCTTCCTCCCTCCCTCCTACCTTAGCATAGAAATGTGAGCTCTCAGCTTTCACTCCCACCATTGCTTTGCTCCTCCATCATGGACTCTTGACTATCTGAAACAATAAACTGAATTGAGCACTTTCTCTGATAGGTTGCATTCATCACAGTGTCAGAAAAGTAACAAGACATCAGGTACCATGGAAACCTTTATTTCGACCAAAATAACTTATCCTTGTGTGATGTTGTCATCTTATCGAAGTATCTCAATGAAGGTGGTGTTAATGATAGCACTGTGTGGGCTTCTTTACCTATAAATGCAACAGCTACGGATATATTACAACAGCTGTTCCAACACACTTTTTTGACTCAGAGTTGTCTTGAAGGGAGAACTGATAATCATGTTTGAGTTATTCTTGAAATGACTTTTTCTTTTCCCTAGGCTTTTTTCTGTGCCAGTCAGAGATGGCACCTTTAAAAATACCCATCCCATCCATTTCCCAATCTGTGATTTATTTATTCGGATCATGCCTCAAGGAACAAGGGGTGGAAAATCAACTTTAGCGATGTGGCTCTGGTCACCTATTTTGCTAGTCAAGACACACACACACATATATATACATATACATATACATATACATATATATATATATAATACTTTAAGGGTGAGGTAAATGCAAATGCTTATGAGAGTAATTTAAATTCCCAAGAAACGTCATGATATGTAAAAACTTTGAGGTTACAACTCACCTAAAAATGTTGTATCTACTAATACTCCATCAGATAACAAAGAGAGAATTTAAATTAAGATCGAGCATGAAGTAGACTTTGTCCTTGAAATAACAGATTATATACAAAACTCACATAAATGGTATGTCTTCAACTTTTCTCTTTGCATGGATTTTAATAATTTGTTACACTAACAGTTTCCTTTATTTCACTTTGAAAAAGGACAAAAATACAACAACGGAATATAAGGTGTTTAAATGTGGGGCATCCTTCAAGTACTGACATACCTGTATTTATTCCAATTTTATTCTTCAAGGTACAAGAATGTTTTAAGCCAATACAGACAATTAAATGCCAAAGGAACCTGATGGTATTTATCACTAAATACCATCAGTGCTCAGGAACTGGATTGATTAATGAAGGGGTCAAAGAATCATATTGGAAAGGGTAAATAAGTCAGAAGCGGTGAGGAAGCTTTGGAGTAACAATATCCCTGCCATGCGCACATACCTTTTGGATTTCCAGGCTGAGGTGGTTTTCAGACTGAGAAGCCCACACAGTGACTCTGCTCTGTCTCAATCCAGTGCCCTTGCTTTACTGTCTGTACCACGATGCCCCTGTCTTTGATATATCTGATGTTCCAAACTCATAGAAATAGAATGTAATTACAAAAATTTAATCACTAGAACAAAACCAAGAGGTCTGATCCAACCTGCTGGAGAGCTCAAATCACAAATAATAGTGAGAGAGCTCCTTAGGAATAATTTCCCTTTACCCCTGCATTTGACAGCACTACTGTGCTTTAGGCTGAATTTCATAGCTGAATTTTAAATATTTGGCAAGTCCCTAGTGCCACAACTGAACATGTGTATAGTATTATATTGCATTTGTTGAGATGGATTCTTCCTCAACTTGTCCATAAGAGAATACTCACATTTGTACGTCTTGCAGCTTGCTTCCAACCACAGCAGCATTAGAGGGTCCATATCCACCTCAAAGTTGTAAGAAACTTTATCTCCACTTCTTTCATCCTGAATCCCATTTGGAGAGCATCACGTGGAAACACTAAGAGTTGATATGTGGTGTTGGACACCGCACATCAGGCAAAATGAAAATTATTTTAATTTTTAATCCCCTACAAAAACCCTGTTAAGAAGCCAACATTATAAGCTTGATGCCTACTAGTACGGTTTCAGGAAATGCATATCCAGAGACATAGGTTGGTAAGTTGCACTGGGGAAAATTGAGGATGTGATATCAACACTGTTCTGATAAGTATCTTCAATGATGGAAACCTTCTCTATATTTTCAGGCCAATGGAGTCCCAGTAGCTCACTTGCTACATGTGACACTTTAAAGTACTTCTAATGAGATGAAGCAATCAAGCTTTTAAATGTGTGTACCACTTAATAAATGTAGCTGCTGAGTACATCAAACATGGCTATTGTATCTTAGGAACTTTATCTTTCTAAAATCATTTTCCCCTTATCCTTATTGAAGCATACCTGGAGAATACATATTTGCACACTTAGCTATGAAATATAATAATTTCATTTGAATTCCCATTATATATAGATACTGGTTATTGTTGACAATGTAGGCTTAATCCGTAAGATCCCTGTTTTTGACGTGATACAACTCAATGTCTCACTATATCTGATCCTATTTCCAATAGTCTTCCTCCAGTGATTTCCTTTGTGCTAATAGACCTCATGTAAAGGCTTGAGACGTGGTTTTCAAACAGATGGGATGTGTGCTTTCAGAGCTGAGTTGCATTAGGTGGGTGAGGGTCAGGCTAGAGGTCAAATCCTCACATCGCTCTGTGGGGTTAAATCTCGGTGACCTCATTTACAGTCCATGCAACCTAAATAATGCTGTTTAAATGAATTGCTTTATGCGCATCCACAAATATTATGTGAGAGTGCCTTCCTCTTATTACTATGAAGACCGAGTGCGGGATATCCAGATACCATCAGTATGCCAACCAAAGAGATGAGGCTAGAGGGAAAGCAAACGTGTTAGAGCATCATTAACTCACCAGAACTGAAAGAAAAAGAAGAGGAAGGTACATTTCCCTGTCTAAGATGTTCCTTATTTCTGTTTCTGGGTTTTCCTTGGGTCCTTCCCAAGAGAGAAGGCAGTGCCCCTGCTCTGGTCTCAGGTAAACAGCAGTCAAGGACGCCAGCCTGGAGAAATAGCAGCAAGAAGCACAAGCTTAGTATGGTTGGGAACTCAAGAGAAACCTACCAAACGGAAAAGGGTAATTCTGCCTCTATGTCCTTGGAGGCCAGGCTGGCTAGGATTCCATTAGAGAGTTTTCGAGTCAGCCCAAATACTTTCTTTTGTCTTGAAGTCAATGGCAAGCCACGGGGATCTTTTATCCAAGGAATGGCAGACTCTAAGTCACCATCTGACAGCCAAGTAAAGCATAGACCCAGATGGATGAAAAGAATGGCAGTGGCCTCAGATACGTCATCACGTGAGGCACCGGCCTCAGATACATCATCACGTGAGGCACGGGCATCAGATACATCATCACGTGAGGCACGGGCCTCAGATACGTCATCACGTGAGGCACGGGCATCATATACGTCATCACGTGAGGCACGGAGGAGGCAGAAAGCAGCCGTTACGGAAGAGAGCAGCAATAGGAAATTTGTAAGACTCCCAGGTAGACAGCGAAGTCTAAATGGAGGCAAGAGAGCGAAGCATCAGCTATGGCTGAGATACGCAGAGAAAGATGGTGGTGTCCGCAAATAGAGGAGCTGGTTCCGGGAACAGAAGGGATGAATATCCTTAATCTGCATAGGGCTTGCTTTAATTGAGAGACAGTGAGACCAAAGAAGGGTCATGCTCAATTGGATCTTAAAAAATGGTGGTATCCTCTGTTCCTAAGGCAGAAGCCGGGATTGCAAGAATCATTGGAGGGTTTCCAAGGCCCGAAGTGTTCAGTGGCCAACTTCCTGAATCCAACTTTACAGATGTGCCCAGAGTCCCCACTCCTGGGTGACAGGTGCCTGACTATTCTTTTTCTGAAAAGTTGTCCTGTCTTTACCATTAATGTAAAAGACTTAAAAAAATCACTCGTTATATACTCTTAGAGCAAGACTGTGCTCTCTCCCCAGCCTTTTTAATTAAATGTATCTAGAATGCTGCGTTCAGCTTGTGATTCAACAGAGACATGCCTGAGTGCTTCCCACAGTGTATGTTCATTCTCGGGCACCCCTCTGCTGGTCTCCTTTATCACATTCAGTGGCATTTCATCATTGCAGTCAGCCAAAGAGGAGACTCCATTTCTATCGCTGTTGCCTCTTTTGGTACAGACAGCCTTGGATTGCTTTCTTCGTTTCTGGCCATCACCAAGTTCTGAAGTTCAAGGTGAGGCCTGAAAAGAAAAAGTTAATTTTATGAACAATGACAACATTCCCAAAAGGACTTCATTCCCCTCTCTAGCAAGAGCTTCATAAAACGATCCTTGACTTCATTGTATGCCCAGTGGCCCATTGGTCTCAAAGAAAGCTCAACACACAGGGACCAATGTAATCTATTCACTGGATTCTGTGTACTTAGTCCCTGAAGGAAAAGCACAAACATCCATGGTGTGGCTTTCACAGCACAGCCTTGGAAGGAATTCGTCTTTTGAATTTCACATTGCAAACTTACTGATTTAAGAATGCCCCTGGAGTATAAATTATTTCTCAAAACTTTGGTAGTGACTTTGGTCAAATGCTTTCTGTCTAGCCCATTCAAGGTGAAAACCATGAAGTATTAGTTGACTTATAACCCAAGAAAAAGCCCTAAAACCACCTGTCCCTCTTTGGAAGCCTGCCCGAAGAAAGTAAGAAGAAAGACTTGGCCAGGGAACAGTCATTTAAGATCGCAGTATGTGGCACAGAGCAAAGGTTGAGCCTGAGGCTGCATTCAGTCCTCTGTTCTTGTGAAGATTTACATTCATGTTCCTTAACACTCGTGGGAGTTGGGGCTTTTAAGATCAAAATTTCACCCAGCAAAATAGTGGCCTCGTAGCATGAAAAACATGGCTCTTTATTGTTGAAATGCCATTCCATTTCCCTTTAATTGCATTTCTTAACATTGCTATTAGGATACATTGATTGTGTGGGAAATAGGTGTTGAAATCCACTTTTCCACAAATAATTCTAGATTTAAAAAAAAAAAAGTTCACTAATTCTTCCTTTAAAGTCTGTGATGCCAGCCTATCTGAGTGTCCCTGTGCACCAGAAACTTGTTTAAATCAACTTCTAAGATGTGAGATAAGTATTTAATTCAGAGTTACATCCCAGCATCTTCCAGATGCCGGCGTTAATAGTTTGAAAACGCGGCATGATGAAGTATAAGCCTTATTCAACACATTGATTACAAGATGAAAATCAAATTTCTTTAAAACTGAAACATCTCGATCCAGGAGAAGAAAAACCACTTGAGAGCTATAGAGGCAATGAGAAAGTGTCACGTGATCTTCCCTGATAAATCTGTATTCATTTATATGGGAAAATCACAGCCATCTGTACTAATTAACGGGTAAGAGCCGAACCATTGAGCTATCGCTTTCCAGTAGACACCAGGGCATTAATTTTTTAATTTAGACTACACTTATTTTAGGATACTTCTTATTGGCTCTGTAATACCGTAATGTTTTTTGGTTTCAAGTAATGAGAATGAATCCATGTTTGCACATGTGTGTAGAACCCACGGTACCCATGTGGAGGTCAAAGGGCAGCCTCAGAGGTTGGTTCTTGGTCATCCCTTCCTACCTTGTGTGCTCCAGGGTCTAGTTGTTTACTGCTGGGCACACTAGGCTAGCTGGCCTACCCACTCTGTGTCTGCCTTATGTCTTATGTCTTACCTGTTTGTATCCATTAAGTTCCTTGCAGTTCACAGTGTATCCTTTGACAAGACTCCTGTACTTTGGAAACATTTTCTCATCTGTGCCTTTGTTAGCTATTTCAAGATCAATTTGCGTTCTTCCTACTCCAGTCCTAGAATCAACCTCTTCTCTATGAACTCCTCATTCCTCTAATTGGGAAGTGTAAAGACACTGGCATCTCTACTGAAGTGTAAACCTCTCCACACACTTAGCAAACACACTTCTTTACCACTCCACACATACGTTTCCATGATTATCTCGGAGTGTTTAGCAGTGAGTTCACAGCCATGCTCATTCAGTACTAAGAATTCGTGTTCCCCTTACCTACTCCTCTGATTTCTAACATCCTTCCCCATCAGTAAAATCGTGTTTATATACTTTAGAATTGCCAGCCATTACCTTTAAGATGCATGTTGACAGTGCAATTTGTGGAAGGTGTGTTCTGTGTATTTTGTCATTAGCGTTGTAGGGTTGGAACAATTATACTGTCTCAAAGGCACTTGGAGTCTTTTTTGTCCTGTCTTTTAAACTATCTCATAAACACTGGTGATGGAGTTACTTAGAGCAATGTTTTCATGGAGGATTCCAATAAAGAAACAACTACAGTCAACCAAAATGTCCAAGCATCCAGAAGGAAACCCAAACAACAACAGGTACTAAGTGTCAGACTGTACAAGAGTCACATTTTCTCTACACTGAACCAGACCATTTTCTCCTTATGTTCATCCTTTTCTGACCTACCTGATACACGGTGATCAATTTCTTTCAGCTTTGGTCCCTGCCTCCACCACTCACGGATGGCCGGACGAGCATGAGTCACTTAGGACCCCCTTTCTTACAAGATGAATGGCATTCTGTGGAGAACCTTCTATCCCTTGTGGGTTAAACGTTCTCTCTTGGCTACTCAGACACTTTGGATGGATGTTAATAAAGGTATTTTCATTCAGATGTAAGAACAAAGGTTAAGAAAGAAAACGAATAGTGGGGGTGGTTTTTTGGGGAAGATGCATCGGGGGGAGAGCAAATGTATAGGCCTCTCTAAAAGGGAGTCACTCAATTTGGCACATAATTAACAGGCCTTTCCCCCCAACGCACCAACAATGTAGCACTTTTCTAAACTAAAACATTCTTACTAAAATAACTCAAAGAAACTCGACAAAGAACTGTTAAATAAAAGAATGAAATGCGTGTTAAGCTATGAATGGCAACTGAGTTGATGTATGTTTATTTAAATCTATTTTCAAGGTATAAAAGCATATTCATTGTCTTCTAAATGCTTGTGATGTGTCTGGACTTCATCACAAATGTTGTCCTGCTACAGAAAAGCCAGGAACAAGTGTGAGCATATGAAGAGGGTTGTAATTACAGCAATTATGGAAAAGTAATTTTCTGATTGTATAAATTGAACAGATTTCAAATAGAGTAGATAGGCCATAAAAAGCAAGCAGGATACCAAAAAATAAATATTTTGGGAGGTAGGAAATTGCTTGTTAAGTACACATGCCAAATGTAAATGCTTTGTTAACATTTGTATAATTTAGCTCCTTAGAAGTTAAAACATAAATTCTTTTTAATTTAGAAAAAGGCAAAATAATGTTAAGATGACTGTTTACAGATATAATTTTGGGCTCGCCCTTCAGGTAGCATAAAATATTTATCTAAAACATCTGTGTTTTGTGATAACTGGGTTAGAGTAAAACAAGAAAAAATAAGTTGGAAAATTATTTCTAAAATTAACTCAGCAAGCCATGAATTCCTGTGAATCGAGTCAAAGTATTTGAAGGAGACTTGAAAAGAGCACTAAACACTGATTTGGGCTTTAGATAAACCACTTGCATTTTGCGTACCAAACTAGGATCCCCATAGCGCATTTTCCAGGAATTAGCAGTACCTTAAGGCATTGTTCCTACTGTGGCCATGATTATATCTCTTGACAAAGCCTCTTGAGGGCCCAGTGGTTTCAGAAAAGATAAACAAAGCACCAATAGCATCAGTCACCTTAAATTCTTTACATGCACTCTTTTATCTAACCACCATAAAGGTGTAAAAAAATGGGTGCAATCATTGTCCCTCCTTTGCAGAGGAGGAAAGAGAATTGCAGTAGCATCCTGGCCATACCTCCAGTAGGGGCACCACTGTGGAAGATGCCAGGTTTGCCAAGCACACAATCTGTTCACCCCATAGCTCTACCATCTAGTGCCAAATAAAATGAGGCTTGAGAAACCAGAGGCTTGAATTCCACCCATACTCAAAAACATGAACCTATGGTTATTGATTCTTGATCAAAGCCTTTAGAGAGTATTTTGTTCAGTTTCCACTCTTACCTTGGTTTTGAGATGTTTTTCTCAATCCTAACACTGACAGCCAAGACAGGTTGTTTCAAACTCTTACCGTAGGTTTGCATTTACAAAGGTATACTCTGGAGTTTTACCAGCTGTCCACATTAAGGGGTTGTTTAGGAACCATCTGGGTTCTGAGCTCTATTGCACGTGTGTGAACACACCGCAGCGAAAGTGTACCACTATGCTACACTGGTCAACCCACTCTCAACCCCAGCCCCTGCCGAAGGGTGCTGAGAACAGACAGACTCAGAAGAATCTCCTGCCAGGCAAGATCTAGTGGACAATGTAATTATCATCAACAGCATGTGTCTGGGGCTGCTTTGACTCTGGTGACAGCCAACACAGCTCACCTCCATGTGTTTAGCATAGACTTTTTACTAAGATAGCATATCCCTAGAGTTATAGCATTTTTCACTTCCTGGATTTCTCCTTTATTTATGTTCTTCTCTGTGTTTGCATTTTCAAACATAAGTTAAATAAACTTGTTCTGCATGCCCTTAGGCATGCCGTCTAACATTTCTGAATCTTGTCTCATTATCTGTAGGGTGCTTGCCTCTTTTACTTATCAGGAACAAAAGTAGTGTGTATAAATATATAATGCGAGCATGCAGTAAATAGTATCCATGATTAGCAACCATGGTGAAGATGGCCTCTTTAAGAAGTAACTTTGAAATGAGAAAATAATTGAAAACAATGGATGGTTTTATGAATACTGATGATACTTCATTAGTTTATCTCAATAGTACTAGTGATGGCAAAATTATAATTAGAAGCTACCTCCTAGTTCCTCCATTTTCTGAGCACCTAAATGTGATCACCTTGCACGGCACTGGATGCTTTTCAAATGTATTATTATCCTTGGATAACATTAAAGGAAAATAAAATGAAGAAGCCCAAGGAGCTGCTAAGTCCTACAAACTGCCAAACAAGAAATCAAATGTCACTAAATTAGTTCAATTTATTCTCATTCTCTGTGTTTGGAGATGCAGATGAATGGAATCCAGTGAGATCTCAACCTTTAACAGAAAACCATTTGCTGAACACAGGCAGAGAATAAATGAATGACCCTATAGTCATGACCCTTGACCTTCCTGCCAGTTATGCTTCTGGATTCTAAGTTACAGAAGTATTCCATGATCTTCTTTCACCAACTAAAGCCAAGACACATGGCTGAAGAGAACTATAAAAAATTATCAGTGATCTTAGTTACTCAGCCATAAATACCATCGGGTGGTCTTGGGGATAATATGGACTGAGGTGATTCCAATTGAATTTGAAAATGTTTCTGGGTCCAAGACAATGCAGTAACTGTAGATACTTGTTATAGCAGAGAGAAGTGTTTTGAAAGGTAGAACTGGTCTTTGTCAGACTGATTTAATTAGGTTACTTGAAAGCCTTTTTAAGTTATTGTGCCAGATGCCAATAAAATACCAACCCTGCACATTAATATCACACTGTGTTTCCCAACATTTCTTCCTTGAATTCTCAATAACTCTAGAGCCTCTATAAGCATTTGCCCAAATCATACAGCATCTGACTCCAGATTCACAGTTGGTCTATAATCCTGACATTTAATAAATCATTTTCTAAATAAACATTTATTTCAGAGGCTTACTTAAAATATGAAGGAAAGTAATACTTTTTGAGAAGTATTTTAAGCATTATTTCTTGAAAGACCTTGCATTTTGAATAAAATCTATTTACCCATGATGACTAAAAACATACACAAGAAGAAATGGCTACTATTGTTCAGTTAGAGTCGTGGTAGGAAGAGAACTGTATGAAAGTCATAGGACAGAAGAATTGGGGGCCATGGTGAAGGCATGGTAGTTTTTGAATATTGGAAAGAAAACAGTATAATGGCTTTTTCTCCTTTCAGTTCAGAAATACATGAAGGACCCATTCCAGGAAGAACAGATAATGCTGCGTGCAAGAATGAAGTTTATACATTTATTTTTGAAGTCTTGGAAAGAGCCATTAGGATGGAAGGATCCTTCTGCAGCAGTCTCCTGCGTGCTGTTATTATAGACATGCACAGCCATTCCTACGACCTATTAGGTTCTAAATGAATTCATTAATTTAATGCAACTTTATTGGCCATTACCTCTGTGCAATGAAACGCTGAGAAAGGTTTCCTTCAGAGACCCGGCACTTCCTAGGAGACAAGTCAACTGTCAACTAGGTCTGACTCAGAAGGAAGGCTTAGCGAACATGAAACACTTCGTCAGTCACGAGGAGAAGGGAGAGGTGATACAGATGCTAACATGCAGGCTACGATTATGATTTGGCTTTCATTCCATTCCTTCCCAGCACAGGATACCATGGTATCTTCATAGTTTTGCAATGACTGGGCCATGTTTTCTGTTTAGACAAACCTGGGCACTTTCCCCCCGTGTCTCTGTGTTTTCTGTATTCTTAGCTTCTTCTGTCCAGTATTGTCTACAAAACAGACCTTGACCCTGTGCTTTCCCTGTCTTCTCCCAGAGGCCTTAGCAGAGTGCCATCCATATTGTAGACTGATTGCTTCACTGTAGACAACTGATTGAAATAATTGTTTTAAGTGTGCCAAGGAGATCAATGGCAACAGGATAAAAATACATCATTTCCCTTTAACAACTGGGCAGGCTGAGGAAACAAGGCATGGTGAAATTAGAAGACTGAGTGCTCCTTTTGAGTTTTTGAGGCCTGGGACCTCTCTCCCCTGATCCTCAAACCTCAGGTAGTTTTTCCAACTCAAGCTTTGTGGTACAGCTTTTCCCAGGGGTTTACACACAAATAACCATTCATTCCACGTAAAGCAACAAAGGTTGATCAAGGAAACAATACCAAGAGTATAGTGTGGCAAACTAAAGAACTTCCCAGCTGCACACCAGAAGACCCACCCACCACACTTTCCCCAACTTTCCCATGTATGAGAAGTCATAGAAGGTGTATCCTGTGAGCTCCCTATCCCAACTCTCTGGCAACCCTGAGGTAGAGTCCTCTCCTCCTCAGCAATTGTTTGCTGCCTTGCCTTGACAAGGTGCATCACATCTGAAGCATCCTGCATGAATTTCTCCTTCCCAATGGCCAGACCAATGAGGCTGATGTGCCCCATGGACTTCCCTCTCATCAGTCTCAGACTCTTCTGAACTGCATTCTCAACAATGTGCTTCAGTGAAGGCATGAATAAGTCATAGTAGGGGACAAACTTTTCTTCTGCAGTATCTGCAACTGATGCAATGGATGTCACAACTTGTTCCAAAACTAACTCTGTGCCTTTCTGAATCAGCTCCTGGAGCTTGAGCACCATAATGGAATGCAGATGCTTCACCAGTTATCCAAGTAGGGAATAAGCAGTGACTTGGGACAGTCTTCAGTGAAGTTAATGAGGGCAGCTGCTGCGTGGGCCTGCACCCATTGGCGACCTTGGTCTTCCATGGTCTGAAGCAAAGCTACAGTTACCTTCTCATGAAATTTCTATTGAAAAGCAGGTGCAAAATCTGTAGTCATCTGACCCACGGCTTTGCAGGCTGCGTACCCAACTCTTGGGTGCAGATCCTGGAGGAAAAGCAAGACACAATTTACAGTCTCATTGAGAATTCCTTCCATATGCTGGTGATATCCTTCACCAATGGCGGACAAGGCCATTCATCCTGCAGGCCGGTATTTCCAATCAGGGTTTTGAAGCATTTGCATAATGTGTTCCCTAATCATTGGCAGGACGAGCTTCCCACCCAGTCCACAGGCCATTCGGTCTAATGTGCTCTTGTTGAAGATGTAGATGGACTTCAATCATATGGAAGATGACGACCTTCAGATTTCTTACATGATCTCAGCGTGGGCCAGGATGTGCAAAATCCTTGGGAAAGAATTCCAGCAGTACCTTCCTGTGGTTATGGAGCTGCTGATTAAGACCGCTTCAATTAAGCCTGAAGTGGCCCTTCTAGACACCCAGGACAGGGAGAATATGAGTGACAATGATGGTTGGGAATTTGTGAACCTCGGAGATCAGCAAAATTTTGGTACTAAAATTGCAGGACTGGAAGAGAAGTCAATGGCTTGCCAGATGTTGGTTTGTTACGCTGAGGAATTAAAAGAAGGTTTTGTGGGGTACACTGAACAGGTGGTCAAACTGATGGCCCTGTTGCTTGTATTTCCATGATGGGGTTCGAGTGGCAGCAGCAGAGTCCATGCCTCTTCTGCTGGAGTGTGCAAGAGTCCGGGGTCCCGAGTACCTTACACAGATGTGGCACTTCATGTGCGATGCTCTCATCAAGGCCATCGGCACGGAGCCTGACTCAGATGTCTTCTCGGAAATAATGCACCCCTTTGCTAAGGGCATCGAAGTGATGGGAGACAGGTGCCTCAACAATGAACATTTGAAGGAGCTGGGAGGTATACTGAAAGCGAAGCTTGAAGAACATTTCAAAGATCAAGAGTTAAAAGACAAGATGAAAGACTATGATGAACAGATTGAGGAGTCGCTGCAAGATGAAGATGATAATGATGTTTATAAACTGACTAAAGTCTCGTATATTTCACACTCAATATTCAGTAGCGACAAAGAAAGGGTGTTGCCATGGTTTGAACCTGATTTGTCCACATAGACCCTGGCCAGACAGACAATGGGGATTATGTATCTTCTATGATATCATAGGACACTGTAGTCCAGCTTCATTTAAGTATGCAGAATATTTCTTAAGGCCAATGCTCCAGTACGTGTGTGACAACAGCCTTGGCGTCATGGTGCAGTACGGTGGAGATAACTACCGCCCCTTCTGTACAGAAACGCTCCCGCTGCTTGTAAGAGTCATTCAGTCTGCAGATTCTAAGACCAAAGAAAATGTCAACGCCACAGAGAACTGCATCTCAGCAGTGGGAAAGATCTAAAGTTCAAGCCCAACTATGTAAATGTGGAAGATGTCTTACCACACTGGCTGTCATGGCTCCCCCTACATGAAGTTAAAGAAGAAGCTATCCAGACCTTCAGTTACCTGTGTGACCTGATTGAAAGTAATCACCCAATTGTTCTTGGCCCAAACAATACCAATCTACCAAAAACATTCAGTATAATTGCAGGAGAAATGCATGAGGCTATTAAACATGAAGACCCCTGTGCCAAACGCCTGGCCAGTGTAGTTTGCCAAATACAGACTTGGAATATTGTGGACTGAATGCATAGCACAGCTCAGTACGGAGCAGCAGGCAGCCATCCAGGAGCTCCTGAACTCTGCCTGAAGGGCCTTAATACCACCTGCCAGAAGACTAACTCCAAATAAACGTTTACCCTTTTGTTTAGGTTTCTTTGTTTTGTTTTTGAGCAAGAGAGAGCAGTAGTGTTGTGTGTAGGCCATTCTTCTGGAGCCATGCGCAGGAAAAGCAGCCCTGTGTGCAGAATGGACTGCCGTGGATCTCCTCAGACCCGCAGAGGAGGTCCCTGTAAGCCCTGTGGTAGCACTGCAGAGTATTTTTCTATTGCAGTGTCTGACCACCGTGAAGGGAAGGGGGAAACAATTCCTTTTCTCGGTAGACGCAGAAACGTAAGGAGAGCGGCTTTCAGATCAGTTCATCCACATAGATGTGTGTTAAACAGACTGGGGGACAACCTAGTGTTCATTCTGTAAATGGAGTGAGTCTAGGGGGAGGGGTAGAAAGAAGCCTTTACCAGCCAACCAGCTGCAAACATCTGCTGACAAACCAGAAGCATGGGGATGTCACGTGATGTCACTCTGGTTCTTTCCCAGAAGGCTTATGCAGTGACTCGGTGTGGAGGCTGTGTCACTACCCAACCTTGAATGTGAAGTGTCCTGGCATGTCTGGCAGTCTCATTCACTCCTCAATAAACAGCATTGAAACACACACACACACACACACACACACACACACACACACACACACACACACATACACACACACCCTTAGGAGGCAGTGTGTTTAATGGGTCCTGTAAGTTTTGTGAGATTGCCAGCCTTCTCAGTTGTTTGCTTAGCTCCCTGATTCTTAAAAGCCTCTCTCTAGGGTGGAATGTTTCAATTGGCAGGGAATAGCTTTGCATCCGGCCCTCAATGGTGAACTCCTTGTACTTTCCCCGACCCTTCTTCAGAGATTACATGCTAGCTTCCTTGGATTTATTGAAGTTTGAATCAAAATTTTCTTTCTGCAGAAGGCTTCATCTGAAGACTTGGTTATTGCAAGTCTGACTGATCAAATTCGTTTCTCTCTTTTGTTTCTCGCAGTTTACATTCTAATCTCTGTTACGTTTTTTTCTTGTGCACTTCTGGTCTGTCTTGTGGTTTTAGAGGTGTTGTGTCTCATTCTCTGTATGTCCAGCAGCTATTTCTGTTATCTATGTTCAATTCCAAATAAATATTTGTTGAAAGAATTAGTGAATAACAACATGTTCTGTTCTCTTTTATCTTCTATATTTTGGATTTAAAAATATTGCCTGTTTCATAAATAAACGTGAAAATTGGATACAGCTATGTGTCTTGAACACATGGTAGGGCTTCACATCTTGCTAATGATGTCAGTAGTAACCTCTTTGTGTGTTACTAGTACTGTTCCTATTTTCCCCACTGGCATCCTGGAATAGGTCCAAGTTTTCTACTGTTCTTGGATAGTCCATCATCACATCATGAGATCATTAGTGGCAAATGTTTTTGTTATTGTTGCTGTTGTTGTTTACCAATCAGCAGACTTGGTAACCACAAACTACTCAGTTACCCGAATCCAGGGATGAGTCCCTACCTTGAGCTTCATAAATCAGCATAACGTTTGGCTTCTAGTTTGTTTTGTTTTGTTTTAGTTTGGTTTGGTTTGGTTTGGTTTGGTTTGGTTTGGTTTGGTTTGGTTTGGTTTGGTTTGGTTTGGTTTGGTTTGGTTTGGTTTGGTTTGGTGTCTTGTTTTGTTTCACTTTGTTATCCTGGTGGGGTTTTTCTGTGTAGCTCCTGGCTGATCTTAAATTTGCAATTCTCCTGCCTCAGTCACCCAAGCGCTGGGATTATAAGAATGTGCACCCAGCTGCAGCATGATTTTTCTGTCTCCTTATCTACTTGAGGAGACAAGCTAGAAAAAGTGCAAGAACTCTGCCACCTTTCTGAGGGAGGGTACTAGACGTCATGACAGATATTCATAACCTCGGTGCTTATGAACGTTCCCAGGTGACCTCCTCCAGTGACGTTATGCATGGTGTCATTCAGTGAGACTCAATTTCCTTGCAGTGAGTACCAGAGATATTCATAACCAACTAGGCATTTTACAAATCCATCCTCCTCTTTTAAAGCTAAACCATGCAAATCTAACATAGGACCCCCACCTCAAAAGCACAAAAGCCTTGATGAGAGCACAAAAGTGGCATTATCTTCAATGACAAAAACCCAAAATATTTACTTCAAACACCTACCAACTTCTGACTAAGGTAGGCACAATATACTCTCAATTTAGCCCAAATTTCTCAAAGTCTTCTTAAGGGCATGGAGCTAGGTAATAGAATATGGCTAGATTGATTGCCCTGCCTTAATAATTAGAAGGTTTTAATAAGCTGCTTAGCCTTGATGAATAGGATTGCAGAAACTTACATGCTTCTTGTAGACTAATAAGGTTGAAGTGTCAAGTTTTTAAATGCATTGTGATCGTAACACAACACGATTTTTCAAACCTATCCATCACTGGCCCTCAGAAAACTCACTCTGCTCCCATCTTACTTACAACGCCCATCCCAAGCCCTGTTTAAAACATGAGGGTGTCTCAGCACCCTGGGAGCTGACTATGCTCTGTGGGATACATGTCTCATTTAAAATCTCATATCCATCTGCAACCATGTGCACCAAAGGCATACACCATTGTTAGATTAGGGCTTTCTCTCTGGAAACTATGTGGATTCATTTGTTTCCCAAGATATAAGTACTTCAAAGGGAAATATTTGTTTGACAAACTCCAATAGCTGGATATGCTCAAAGATTGTACCGTAAGCATAATACTATAATTAAAGGAATAGTTCTAAAAGCTGCCCTTAACAACAGAATGTAGTGATTGTATGAAATTACTAGGCTCTCATCTAGAAGATGTAATTGTTCTTTAAAAAGAAGAGTACAATGTTACACAGATAAACCCATCCCATATCAAGCAGAAGTTCAAGGTTGAGTTGTCTTACCATTCAATCTGATGCAGAGGATTTGAGTCTATATTACTTCAGACCACATAAATAAATTTCTAGTTAATTTCACAGATTTTTAAAATGCATCTTTCTTATGAAAGATTTATTGTGAAAATGAATATTAGTACCATTAGTTACATGAAAGGTTTTGTGATTCAAGAGTATTCAATAAATACATAAAGAACTCAGAGGCCTACTACATATTGTGGTGTGTCTAAGATGAGAATAAGGCCTCTGAACACATTGCATAAACCCTTAATTATGAATCATGTTATCATACTAAAGTCCAAGTCTATGAAATGAAGGTGCTGTGGGATAAATAGGTGCAACAGATGAATATTACCTTTATTAAGTTTAATAGACATTTCCATGGGTGGTGGGTGATATTTGAACTGAACCCTACATCATGACAGGAGATTGAGTTGGGATGCCAACCATGTCACCACTTGGCAGAGGGTAGAAGGGCAAAGCGATGGCATCATGAAGATGTTTGTCCTGCTGGAAAAACATGTGGTCTCACTGAGCTTAGCGCACAGAGGTTAAGACCACAGACGAGGGCAACAGAGATTAGCCTCAGAGCAGAGTTATTAAGAGAATGGCTAGGGCCAGGTTCTGAGCCACCTCGGACTATGCTGTGATGCTGATGTGTTTATACGATGGAGATTCAGCTTTGTGCTTTAGGATTGGGAAACCATGACTTACACTTACGTCCAAGGGGACGCAGCTGCTTTCAAACTTTGCTAGAAATTCTGCCTCTCTAGGATTCTCAACAGCATGTCCTTCAGAGTCTGCTCCACACAGTCTAACCAGTGAGTGTGCATTGACAAGTGCACGTTGTTTCTGTTAGATCACACAAACACAAACACATACACACACACAGACACACATACAGACAGACACACATACACAGACACACACACACAGACACACATACAGACAGACACACACACACACAGACACACACACACAGACACACATACAGACACACACACACAGACACACACACAGACACACACACAGACACACACACAGACACACATACAGACAGACACACACAGAGACACACACACACACACACACACACACACACACACACACACACACACACACACATTTCTCTATCCTCCTCTTCCAAGCCAAACCTTCATGCTCCTAAGGCCTTATCTGAACCAGGAAATTACTTCTGTGGGTCTTAATCTATCAGAGTTAGAACCTAAAAGCCCAGTTGTAAATGGTCTTCCTTTAAGTTCTTTCTCAGGAGGGTTTGGTTCCCTGGCCACTAAGGAAGCTGGAGGCAGGAGTCCCTTTTTCCTCCTTTGCTCATTCTCCACCCTCTCTAAGGTGACACCCCACATGGGTGTCCACTTAAGGGAGCTGAGGCTTTGTCCTCCATTTGCTCAGTGCACAGTTGCTGCCAAATGAGCCCGTCAGAAAGGGTTTTAGAGGATCTTAAGAACAGTGGCTTCATTTTTGAAGAGAACAGCTATTATGGACCATTGACAGGATCACCACATCTTGACAACAGAAACACAGGAAATTGTGTGGATGCGTCGTGATTCTGCTGCTCAATGTAGCTAAACTCTCCAACTACATTCAGAGCAGTGTAATGGAAACAGTGCTTTTCAACCCAGATACTAAAATGGAATTCAAGGGACCTGTGATAGTTTTATTTTAATTCCAAGGGCAATTTGGATGAATAACTGGTCTAGGCTCTGGATTGGAGAGGTGTCTCTGCTTCTGAAAATGTACCAGGGACCATAGTCACCATTCACAAATAATGGTTTTGTGTCTGTGTGCACATTCAGTGCATGCATGCATATGTGTGTGTGGGAATGTGTGTATATTTGTGTGTATGTGTGTGTGTGTGTGTGTGTGTATGTTTTTGTGTTGTGTATGTATGTCATATATTCACACACATGTGTGTGGTGTGCTAGTCCACTTCTGTGAAGAGGATGTTAGGTGACCTGCTCTACCATTCTCTGTCTTATTCCCTTAGGCAGGCTCTCTCTGAACCTGGATGGAAGTTAGTACCAGAGAGCCCCAGCGGTCCTCCTGTCTTTGCCGCCCATGCTGCTGTGGATACAGTTGCATGCTTCTGCACCCAGCTTTTTTAAGGAGTTCAGGTCCACGTGCTTGCACAGCGAGCTTTCCTATTCTCTGACCCATCTCCACCATCCAAGCTATAGCATATTTGACCAAAAGGAGCAAAGGCGCTACTCGTTTCCATTTTAAGTCTTTAGCCTTGTTCTTTTAAGTGTTTCTCAATAAACCTTTGAAGAAAAACAAAACAATTAGCTGAGATCACTGTTTAAATCTGACCCAGGTACAGTTAACCCAGAGCCATCCTTCTTTTGCAACACGATTGCAAATCACCTCCTTTGGTTTGCAAAGGTATTCGAGTTTGTGTGTTAATGGGAAGATTTTTCACATTCCTGTCTGGTTCCTGGGATTGGAAAGGACAATATTGTGTGTTGATATTTTGAGGTGTATTGACACATTTTCCATAAAGATCAATGATGTTGCTAAGTACTCAGCCAGGAATGCAGCATAAGTTACTTTTCATTTCACAGACTTGGCAGAACACGTTTTAAAAACCATACAGATCACTTGTCTATTTTAACAAATATATTTTTAATGTAGTAGTGGAATTAAAGATATTCCCATTAAAATGAGTGATCTTTCCTCAAGGAAAGTTTGAGCAGAACATATTTGTTAAGATGGTAAATTAGAGGATTACAAACACCCTACTAAAGGTAAAGGAATGCAAGTCCTTGTACTGCACACCTCCAGCTTCTTCTATGTTCAGCAGCTACTACTCTGACGCTCGATAGGAGTTGCCTGGGTTCCCTACTGGAGATGCCTCACTAACCTACTTTACTCTGGACGTGGAAACCTACACCACCAGTCTAAGCCCAAACACTGCTTCCTTAGTTCTATTACCAGAACATATGACCCTAGATTGAAACACTCTCATGGCAGATGGCCAACTGCTACCCTGAAAGCCCAGGTTCACCAGCAACGCTGAAAGGTGAAGCTTGGTGAGCGGTTCTTAGATCTATGGGACCACGTAGAGGACTTGATAAACCACAGAGGCCTAGGCATGTAATTCAGTAGCTCTGTTGTGAGGATCCTGCTTTTCTAACAAGCACTCGATGCTGCTGATGCTACTGATAGGAGCCACAATTGATAACCACTGATTCAAATAATCCTGCCTTCTGACACTGTTGGCAGTCAGCCACCAGCATCCCCAGAGACCCAGGGTTGTCCTTTCCTTCTATTTGAAACCTCAACAACCATCTTCCTGACCTTCCAACCTTCCTCTCAGATAAGAGAGTTCAGAAGAGGTTATCTACGCCATGTGGCTCACAGAGTCAACTATGCCACCGTGTATTTACCCTTTATGTGAACCTGTTTACCATGTGGTCCAGAGACCTGTGGGAAATCCGAGGAATGTCTTGTATCAGTCTGTCAGTGTCAATCACAGAGAAGTGGTTTTGACTTTAAAGGACAGATGTCTTGTCCACACCGTTTCAGAGCACGTCAATGAGATGTGATCCTGAAAGCCAATTGATACCAACTGCCTTCATGAATGCACACTCATGTATGCGTGCACTCACACACATATACTACAAAATTCATTCCACACTGAAAACATAAAAGATGGGTGTCTTTCACAATGTTAATATCTACTACAGATATAATTAGTCTTCAGGAATAACGTATGTCTCCCACAAGGGCGCCATGAAGAACTAAGTGTTCTCCCTCGTCATGGTGGGAGCTGTTCTCTAGGACAAGGTTATCTATCCTAACTCAGACACAGAATCTTTTCATTAAAACTCGAGGCCAGAGAGTTGTACTTTAATGTATTAGTGTTAACTCCTCAAGAGGGATGAGGATGGTGCTGAGAACTCCCCTCATGAGCAAGGAAAGCAATCTTGTAGAAAAAGAAAGGCCAAACATGTGCTCATAGTAAAGGGCAGCCTCTCTGAGAGCATCAGGACAGGAACAAGCTTTCATTCAAATTAAGTGACGGTGACGCTGATATTTATCTCTTCATCATATCTTTTGACCGGATTTCGACACAAGGCTTTGGGACCCCTTGATAATAATCCTGTGGTTTGAAGAGAAGTTCGTCGCTTTCTGAGTCCATCATAAACCAAACCAAATTTCAGTTGAGCATTGGCTTGTCACTTAGATTTTCAGCAATGACTGTTTCCTGTATTTGAATAGTTTTTCTTTTAATTCATAATGTTACTGTTTGTCCGATAGACTCCAATGAGTACATTTAACTCATTTGAAATCATAGATTCTTTTCAGAAGTTTCTGGAAGGTGGGAGTTCCATCCCTAAGAAAATTAAATTCGTACACGAATGCAGAATTTGAGGCTGTGTCATTTGTCCTTGGATAGTCTAAAAGTAAGTTTCTATTGGCCATCTTGTCCAGAATGGCAGACAGGGAAATGGCCTACACCAACTCCATGTCATTTTCTCACCACAGCCCCAGATGAGCAGCCTCTGATCTCATCAGAGTCTGTTTTTTTTGGCCTCCTCATTAGTTAAAGGGAGAAAAGCAAGAAGTCAGTTTGGTTCCCTCTGTTTCCCCAGGCATGTGGATGTCAGTCTCCTGTGGGGACTCCTGAGAGCTGGTTCTTCGCTCTTCCAGTGTTCTCTCATTCTCAGCCCTTTCCAGATTTTTGGAACAGTGTCTTCTGATTTCCCATAAGCCCATTCTTTGACTACTTTAGAGACGACCTGCCTTCTCTTTCTCAAAGGTCTCACTTCTGATGTGGGGTATCAAAGAGGAAGAAACAACATCCTCAAGCCCCACTGGTTAACAATTAGGCAGAAAGATTGTGAGGACAGAACTCCCTGGCCTTAAACCACATTGAGAAATTATGGACTAGAAGATATCTATGCACTGTACTAAGTTCAGCTATGTTGCCCAAGGTCTTCAAGGCCATAAGATTTTTTTTTTATTAACTTGAGTATTTCTTATTTACATTTCGAGTGTTATTCCCTTTCCCGGTTTCCAGGCAAACATCCCCCTAATCCCTCCCCTCCCCTTCTTTATGAGTGTTCCCCTCCCCATCCTCCCCCCATTGCCGCCCTCCCCCCAACAATCTAGTTCACTGGGGGTTCAGTCTTAGCAGGACCCAGGGCTTCCCCTTCCACTGGTGCTCTTACTAGGATATTCATTGCTACCTATGAGGTCAGAGTCCAGGGTCAGTCCATGTATAGTCTTTAGGTAGTGGCTCAGTCCCTGGAAGCTCTGGTTGCTTGGCATTGTTGTACATATGGGGTCTCGAGCCCCTTCAAGCTCTTCCAGTTCTTTCTCTGATTCCTTCAACGGGGGTCCTATTCTCAGTTCAGTGGTTTGCTGCTGAAGGCCATAAGATTTATACTCTGTGCAGCTTCTCTCTAGGACCATCATCAAAAACTGTAAACTTAATGTTGCTCTTCAACGTACAAACATAATGTAAGTAGCCAGGTAGGGGAGGTGAAATCCTCAAGTCACACAGCACACAAGGTGCAGAGTCACCCTCCAGCAGTGCTGTCTTACACACTTGTCGGAGATGTTCTTGAGTCTTTCCACATGCTGCTCACTCCCTCTGTTGTGCTACAGATCCTGAGTCAACCTGGAACTTCATTCTACTTCATATTTTCTTGATGGCTTACAAATAACAGTTTCTCACTGTCTCTCCCAAGCAATTGCCCAAGAACCCCCCACACAGAGCATCAGCATATGACGGATGCTACTCCAACTCTCTTTACTGTAAGTAGCAAAGGAAGGGAGAAATAGTTCAACAAACCTTTGTTATGTTGATTATCTTATGTCCAGTGCATACGTTGATAAATCATAAAGTTTGGACCACATACCTTTCACATGGTTGATTGTAGGAAATTTAATTTCTTATCTTAGAGGACTGCATGAATATACAGCCTTAGGCACATACCAGTTGGTTATTTGGGGGTTAATAAAAATGATCATGTAGTTAAGAAATTATGCAAGCAAATTCGGTACACTTGCAGAATGTCACTTTGAAAATACGTTAATGAATAATCATGTTTCTTTACTCTCTGGTTCCTGAAAGTGATAGTTTGTCCTTCCTGCTAAGTCTCCAAGGATTTCTTAAGGATGGAGAGCTAGGGAAGGCAGTCAGCGTCCAAGAATCTGGAAGAAGCATATCAAATTTTAACAATGTAATCTTGTTAAGATAAACAAATCTCCTATAGTTATTATAATTATTCTCAGGAGAAGGAGATGTATATTTAATTAGAGAAAAATGCAGTCGAGGTACTAATGATCAATATTGGAAAAACCATTAGCATGATGAAAATTTCTCCCCTAACATTTAAATCCAATTTGAGTGGTCGAGTAGTTAAAACGTAAGTCTTCGAAGTCAGCAGTTCTTCCTACTTTCATCCAAAGCCTTTCTTCTTGATAAGACAGAATCAAAGAGGCCATCAGCCTGTTCTGGGGAAGATCATCAATGGTACCTGAAATTTCAGAAACTGGAAAAATATGTTAAGGTTTCTCAGTAACTGCTAAAGATGCATTTTTCTGCTGGAACCCCATTTATTTACATGTACAATAACAATTAGAGCAAAGTTAATACTTTGTTCTGTAAGAGATTTTTTGGTTCTTTTTTTTTTTTTTTTTTTTCCGGAGCTGGGGACCGAACCCAGGGCCTTGCGCTTCCTAGGTAAGCGCTCTACCACTGAGCTAAATCCCCAGCCCCTCTGTAAGAGATTTTTAATTCTATTCAAAGGGCTAGAGGAATGACTAGGTGGTTAAAGTACTTGACCCATAAGGAGTAGCAAGAGTTCAGGTCCTGAGGACTCAGGTAAATGCCAGATAGCCATGAAGGCCTACCTGTAACTCTAGAGCTAAGGGGGAGGGACAGGGCATCTCCAAGGCAAGCCGGCATGCTAACCCCATTTAATTGGTGAACTTGGGGTCACTTATAGATACTACCTCACTAAGTAAGATGGATGATAATTGTGGAGGTACCTAGCATCAATCTCTGGACTCCTCATACATGGCTACACATGCATGTATGTAAACCTTCACATAGCACTTACACACATGTGAACATGCATACACATACATACCATGCATACCTTGTTCACATACATGTGCCAATATACGTATATTTACTTTGCCTTTAAATTTTACTAGTGTACACTAACTGTACAAAACTATAGGTGTTTTACTTTTATATACATGGGCACAACGTGGTTTTCTACTGTTCACCCTCCTCATACCCGCTCTTGTTGACTTCTCTACTCCAGCCACACCAGTTCATTCTTCTCCTTAATAATCTCTCTTTTGCTTCCATTTCTCTTTTTAAAAATTTAGTTTCTGAGTACGTATATTTTTAAAAGATATTTTTCCAAATTTGCTCTATTGAAAGATTAAAAACTCCCAGAACATTCATTGTTTTTATTTTACCAGAAAGTAATTGTCTGAAGTCCACTAAAACTAATAAAATTGCCCATTGAATGCTGGTCCAGACCTCTAATCCTAGCTCTCTAGAGTCAGACAAATCTCTGAAATCAAGGCTAGCCTTTTTCTGCAGAACGAGTTCTAGGACAGCCAGGGCTACAAAGAGAGAAATCCTCTGGAAAAACAAACAAACAAACAAACAAAACCCCCACAAAACTAAACAAGAACAACTAAAACCAAGCTAAACTAATACAGTCTCTGAGAATCTGTGTGTCTCTGTATCGGCCATTGCAGTTCTATCCAGGAAGGTGTTTGTCTCAGGAGTTTGTATGAAGCGGTAAGTAGCATAAAATGACAAAGTCATTCCAGTGAAGGAAAGAACCACATTTGTTTTCTGTCACTGTCGAATGCAGCGCAAATACTGTATTCAAAAGAGGAACACATGCACTAGCAACTCCCATGCAAAATCTGTCACATACTTAGCCTGCTTTTCCTGTGTGTAGTGCCGGCGTGGTTCTTTGAATCCGTGTTTGAATGTATGACCTTCAAAAGCAGCAGGCTTACTGGATAAAAGAGAATTGACAGAAACCAAACGTGTCTGACGGAGCACATGGTCTCAATCACACAAAGACCAGAGGTAATTAAACAGGACAGCTGATAAAAGACAAGAGATCATTTTATAGGTTTTAAACGGAGACCGACTTTATTCCAAATGCACCGTAGATAAAGCCGGAGAGTAAGTTAATTTTATAACTTCACTTAGTATCTGGAACACACACACAGAGAGTCTGACAGCTACCCCAAAAATCCTTAAGTAAAGTCTAATTTATATCATAAATAACTCAAACCAATCTTAGCAGGAGCTGCACTGGTCTTTTAATAGTAGAAAAACACTGTAGACAACAATTATTTCTTAGAACGTTCACTTTGCAACGAAGTGAGTTTCTGACAGGCAGGATGTCCTCCTCACCCCGTGTAGCTCACGTTAGAAATTCAACAGCAGTGTTCAGCTGTCCCCGACGTTTAGTACAGTTTTTGGAGATGTAAATACTTAAAGTAAAACAACCAGGGTGACTCGATGATTTGGTAGGTAGCTCGTCTCCCCTTAGAGGAACCCAAGCTAGTACCCACCAGGGTTTAATTGTCAGCTGTGTCTGCTAGGGAAGGTTCCTTCAAGCCTCTAGTCATTCAACAGATTAGCCTCATTGTTCACAGATTTACCAGAGCTGGCTTAACAGTTAAGTAACTGTTAGGGTATTTTGTTGCTCCTAGGGACTACTTGTTTTGGGGATTGTGAAATATGGCCTAGATGGTCGCAGGCAAAGCCAGACCCCTGCCAGAATCTGGCACACCACTTTCTCATGCAAAAAATAATATATGCACTACACACCCTAGTCCTATAAGCCCCGAGCAGTTCCAGAAAACCTTTTACCTGGATGGCTGACTCTATTGATACAGGGAACCAGTCAGCTTCACCTGGAATCAGACAATGCTCCCCTAGGAAGTGTCAGTGCTGGAGAGCATGGAGTCCAGTAGACACACAGTGTTGTTGTTAGCATGTACAGGTAAGGCCCGTGGGCACAGTGTTGTTATTAACATGTACAGTTAAGACCAGTAGGCACAGTGCTTTTGTTAACATGTACAGGTAAGACCAGTAGGCACACAGTGTTTTCTGTTAGCATGTACAGGTAAGGTCTGTGGGCACAGTGTTGTTATTAACATGTACAGGTAAGACTGGTAGGCACACAGTGTTTTCTGTTAGCATGTACATGTCATGTACAGGATGACATGTCCAGGTGTGCACAGGATATTTTCTGATGCTTTCCTGTCCCTGGTTATTGCAGCTCCTCAGCTCCTCCTCTGAGCTTTTATTACACCAAGCAGGAAACAATCTAAAAATCCATGTTTGTTAATAAACATGAACGTGATAAAACATGAGATTTGAACAATGAAGATGCTCTGAGATATTGACCCCTGATCACCTCAGACAACTAGCTGTTGTCTCTGAAGTGGGTTAGAGGTTACATATAATCTCAAAGCACAAGCCAATACTGTTTTAAAAATACAGTGTAGCACAGACATTGGATCCCGCCTAAGGACCGGAGCCTGATAGGTCTACCTGACGTGATGATCCAAACAAGAAAACAAACACTGCACATACACCCAGCATCCTGTGTACAAATGATTCAGGTAACTGTTGACCTCTGAGCCCATGACGAGAGTGGCAGTTGAGGAAAATGGAGAGGAGTCGCTAAGGTGAGATGTTGTCTCCGGGTGATGGATTTTCTCCTTTTACTTTGGAAGTTTGGGGCAGAAACTGGAAGTGAAGCCACACGCCAAGGAGTTCGGGGTCCAGATAAGTGTGGAATGAAAGGGAGACGAGTCCCTCTTGTTCGCTACCTCAAAACATGCTTGGCATTCATTCAACCGCAATGTTATTACCCAACGTTGGTGCTCTGAATGTCTTTAGAATTTTAAACACAAGGTTTAAGCAGAATTCTTGGCTCAACCTTAGAGTTCTCTTGATTAAAGATCTTGAAAATGAGACAACAACAAAGACCTGTACATTTTGTTTACTTTTTGTTTGGAAGGCAAAAGTCTCTCATTCAGTTTAACTTTGAAGGCTAATCCCAGGATTAAGCATTAACATGTTGTTCATTTACTCCCACAAACACACTTGTAGCCAGGAAGCCCACCCCCATCCCCCTTCCCATCCAGAAATCAGTGGCTGTTGTTGCTTAGGCAAAATAATGATTTCTGGTTTGGGGTTTACTTGTATTGTTCCCAAATTCCTCATACCCCAGAGCCCATGCACAGAAGGAAGTGTGTTCTCTCCTCAAGCCCCCTCTCTTCTCTAACGTTCTCCGATACACACCCTTCTCGTGCTTCTCACCGCTGATGTCTCACTGAGGCCCAACATACCAGCTGCTCCACTCACATCCATTGCATAGATACACGTGTGGAATGAGAGCAAAGGTGTTCAGTATAAAAGGAAACCTAGACCCAAGAACAGGTATGTGTCCTGGTTTCCCCGTTTCTTTATCTTAGTTTCTGTAGCTATCATGGCAAAGGTACCATTGCTGGGTGCTTATAAATAAGAGAAATCATTTCCTTGAGGTTCTGGGGGATAGAAGATCCAACATAAGAGTGCTGATAGGTTTAGTTGTTCGGGGAGAAACAGTTTTCTGGATGGTGGATAAACATCCTTTCTCTGTTCTCACTGTGGCAAGACTAGAAACAAGCTTCTGAGGGTGTCTCTTCTATCAGGGCATTAATCCCTTGGTGAGGGCTCCTCCCTCATGACCTACTTTTCGCTAATACCTTTACATTAGACATGTGGCATAAATATCTTAATGGTGAGCGGACATAAATATTCAGCCCCCAGCAACCTATCTGTGACACTAAGGATACTGTAGCATCTTTCAGACCAGACATAATGCTCATTCCCACACTCCTACTGTCGGTTGTTGGTTCAGCTTTTCCTATGTACTATCTCCTTTTGCATTTTCAACTTACTATAGAGGAAAGAAAAATTAGGGCCTGTGACTGAAAAATCTTTCAGTGCAGAAGTGGGGGTGACAATCCCCTTGGGTTTTCCGTGAAGAATGGCCAACACAAAGAGGGTTTACCTTACAGACTCAGCTTTTACTTACCTGTCTTGAATTCTAAGTTTCCTTAGCATATTTCCCTCCCGACCGTCAAGATCACTCCCTTAATCCATATATACATATGTGATAATATTTGTTATCTTAGACCTATTAAAACAAGCTCAACGAGAAGGTACTTTGTTTTCTTTCATAGTGCATTGAAAATACCTAACACATTGTCTGGAACACAGTAGGTGAGATGCTGGCGAGTTGCCCGGAATCTAAATGAATTAGAGGTTTTCATTCATTTCATTTGTCATTTTAGGACCTGGGGAAGTCCAGTAGCCCTAGGTAACCACTATAGTTTAAAGAGTTGATAAAACTTTTCTTGTCATAAAACATTCCAACGTATTTGATCTCCAAGCAGAACTCAAAAGCCGACAGGAACGAATGCTGCAAGGAGAGAGAGAATGTTTTGTAATTAAGGCCCAAGAGGACATTGCTTACCCAGGAATAACCCACCACTGACATTAAGGGATAATATTTAGGAAGGTACATATAATCGTTGCCTGTCTTTCTGGGAGTGTGTTAATATCCGATAAATTAAAAAAAAAAACTTGGAAAACTTTTTGATTAAAATAAGATGGTTGCACTTTGCAAAGAGCTGCTGAAAGTGATTGAACACTCTAACATTCGCACAGTATTATATGTTTTTTCATATTGTAAAATTTGCTAAACCTGATTAAAAATTCAGACATTGAGCTTGATCTATCTGAAGCTGTTGCATACAGCATTGGGCAACTTTAATCAAATTCGCCATTATTATCTTTTTATTTGCTTTTCCTCTGCCTGCAGGTACAATAAAGTAAAAATATATAAGCAGTGGGGCATATTCACAAAACTAGCCAGTGGTGCCAGGTGGGTTGTAAAATAAATGTAATTGTTTTCAAAGATTGAGGCAGATTAGCATGGATTAACACATTCATTCTGAAATCCAAGGCACGACTTACTGTAAACAGGCCTCAAACAGCCCTGTTGTTCAGTTTATAGCCCATCTTACTACCGGAAATCACTGCCGCATAAAACGGCACATGTAATTCCGATGACAACAGTTTCCTCTTTTATTTGTTGCTTGAACTACTTGGGAGCTAGAAGTGCAAATCTTGCCCCTTTGTTCTACACCTGCGTGTGTTTGCCATCCCAAATCTCCACGTACCACTTCCCCTCAAGTTCCAGTTTTAATTTCGCTTCATTTATTAAGATCTTATTTGACTTTAGGCCTTTAACTAAGGCTCCATCTCTATGAAAGGCTTGTATTTTCTACTCTGTTAACATATACATGGTCCAAAAAAGAAAAAAATGGCGCAAATGGTGGGAGAAACTGGAGAAAGTGTGGAAAAAAGGATAGTATCATGCAGTGGGCACTTAGCCATCATCACACATCACTCTGAATCTTAGATGTCCAAGCATCACTCAGTGCCTTCCCCGATATAAGTAGAGAGATACACGGAAACCTTAGGTAAATCTCCAGTCTAATACTTTACAACTGTAGGTATTGAATGACAGCTATGATTTAATTTGAGTGGATTTTTGTTAAATTTACAAAGAAAACATAAAATGTATAAGGATGCTCATACACTCAAACTCTGGACATATGTTATGTGGTAGGTATCAGGTCTGTTTGAAATGACGTTAGTTTTCCACACGCCTGTCTTGTACACTCCTATGTTTGCAACCAGTCGGACTTTGGTAAAAATACTTTAAAGCATTGAATCTTCCCCAACACTTGCATTTGTTTTCTTGTTCATCTGTTTTTCTTGTTCGTTATCTGGTAAGCAATGGAGTTAACCATGATTCGCATGGAGATTATACTATGATAGGAATTACAGAAACCAGGAAATACTATGAAGTCCGAAAGGACTAAGTGAATTTTATGCAAATAGCTCATCAATGAATATAAGGGCCTTGAATATCTGTGAATTTGGTTATCCTCGGGGGCAGGGAGGGGTTGTCTGTAATGAATCCCCATTGGATGTTAAAGGATAGCTGTGATTGACTGCCCCAGGGAGGAGCTTGAAAAGCATTAACTTTTGGGCCTCTGCTGTCTCTTCTAGCTTCCCAGACAATTGTGAATGAGGATTGAAGAATCATTTCTCCCTTCCAGTTTCCCTCAGAGACTCATGTGTTCTGGGCATGTAAAGCATGTTTGACTCTGTCCTAGGAAGACATTACTGCAGTAGTCTTTATCTAGACCCTCTTTATGTTCCACATGGAGAATCCCTCCACAAGCTGCTTGGATACTGTTGGCTAGGGAGGGCTTTTGTATTTTACTGTGTGGTCTGCCTCACCGTGGCATAGAAAATTAGGAAACAAAAATATCAGAGTCTACTCTCTGAGACTAAAGTTGCAAGTTTTAAAAACCTTCTCAGAACAAAGTGCCTCGTGCACTCTTGGCTCTCTGTTTCTCCCTTTGTCTGCATTGAGTTTGGTGCGCTATTAAATGTTTAAGAGGACCGTGAGAAGCAGCTTCAAAAGGAGATAAAACAGCATCGGTCCACCCTCCCTGAAGGCCGAGCCTTCAGAGTTCTTCTTTCATCCTGAGCAACTCAATGTTACAGTCAAAGACGACCATCTTGGAATGGTTCTCTCTGGAGTGGTTAGCCTTAGTACAGAGAAATGTGAATGAAAGAACCTTGGCATTTCACCCACAGTTTACTTCTATCCTTGTGTAATTTGGTTCTAATTCTTCCAGGAAAAAAAGAATGTTTTACCTCTTTTCAAAAATACTGTCTTTATAGTTAGAAACATTTTCTTAATAGACTTAGTATGTACAACAGAAACCTGAATTTAATCATACAATACAAAGGCTTTGGCCAGGGGCAGAGCATAAGTACAATTTTGATTGGGTACGATCCTATCACGTCTGAATGAAATCATGTTGTTCTTAGTCCATGACAGCATACCCTTGATATTCATACAATGACATAATCACCTCAGGACTCATTTCTCAGAATATATCCCCATTGTCCCAAAGTGTCTCATGAGTATACTTTAATTAAATAATATGCATTGTGTTTTATATGTCTCCACCATTGGCCACTTAATGAGAGGTGAGTTGTCTTGTTAACATGTAGGCAGTGATGAAGACAATGGGTCTTAGTCTTAGCTCAGACTACTACTGTTTATCTCAGCCAAATAATTGAGGTGCTCTAGACCATATTATCTCATATGTAAGAGGAAGCAATGAATGGTAAGTTACTTCCTAACTGTCTTATAACCACAAAGTGGCTATTGTATTTTCATTTCACCTCATTTGTTTAAAACATACATAGTTAGCCACATCAGCCTTCTAGAGGAATAGAATAAAATGTCTCATGGCTTTGTTGTTCCCCATTTAATCTCCACTGACAACCATTGGTGGCTCTCTGTTACCCTCTCCAATATACTTGTGAAACTTAAGTCACTTGGATCAAGGACACTTGCTCCCTCCCTCCATAGGGGCACAGCCTAGAGATAGGCCCAGGGAAGTGTCAGGATTTTGCATAGAGAGAAACTTACTGTGAATTTTCCCCAAGATTTTTCAAAACAACCATTGAACCGTGTTTTCTATTATTTGTCTCAATGGGGAATCCTGTCCTTGTGCAGATGATCAGGGTTAGTCGCAAATCCCTAAAGCAGCCCCACTCACTGGCTTACTTCAGAGCCATTAAAAGGAAAGTTTCAAAGCCTCTCTGCCTCATCAGAACCTTCTCAGATAGTCATTTTCTGCTTATGTTGTTGAAAAACCAAATTTAGACTGGATCAAAATACCTAGGCCTGAGAGATAAAAGCTGCCTTATTCAGCACTCACTACCTCATACAACTATAGAGATGCCTGCCTTTGTCTCTGGCACGATCCAAAGTGTCAGCTACTTTCAAAGGGACAATAGCATATGTATTAATCAACTCTTAATTGCAAAGCACTCTTTAAAGAGATCTCCATGAGAAATAGCATGTGTCCCTCATATGGTTTCTCTTTCACCATGATCTGAGACTTCCCACAATGAAAGAATCAGAGAATTTTGGCCTTTTCACTAAAACCTAGATATAAGGATAGTTATTGGCTGATTTTTAGAAATTGTGACAACTTTCGATCTTTGTTCCCCGCCTTGGGAGACAGGTCCCCTCTCTGACAAGTCTTCATGTGGCTTTAAAGATTCTACACTAATAAAATGCATGCCACGTCGTCTATGTCTTTACCTGCTCTCTCCCAGTTGACACTGAGAAAAGGATTAATCATCAGCTAAATTCTACAGTACAGAAACCCAGGCAATGTGATCAGTCACAGAACATTGTCAGAGAGACATGGGATTAAAAACGACTCCCAAGTTTCCAGTGTTCTTTGAAGAGCACATACCAGGGAAACAGAGATGTAATCAATGGCCACTGCTGACCAGACAGCATCTCTGCGAGGGTCTGATGGCTCGGTGGGAAGACTTGCTTGACATGAGGGTGTTAGGTCCAAAGAGAAAAGGTTCAGGTCATTATTACTGTGGAAACAACACACGGTTAGGTGTACTTCTTACCACCTACGGCAAAGAACAATGCTCCCATTCTCCAACACGTGATTCGATACCAGTCTGAGTTCCCGAATGGTTGGAGGACCAGCCATGCACTGTTGAATGCATGTTTCAGCCAAAGGCAGACTTCGCACTTTTGAAGCAGCATGGAATCCAGGTACTTGTGACAGGCAAATGTACTCTTCTGTCAGTCATACAGAAGCACACACGCACACAGCTATGAACATGACATAGTAACACTTGATGATCATACATGGCTACGTTACCGTTAACTTACTTCCTGTTCGTTATTTTTGGCTATTACATTAGAGTATATCCCTTTGGCTTATAAAAATGCATGGAACACTAGAGAGACACCTCAGCAGGTAAGAGCATGCACTACTTTTCCACAGGATCCAAGTTTAATTTCAAAATTACCCATGTCCGGCAGCTTTCAGCCACCCGTAGGTCTAGCCCTCAGGGGTCCATGCTCTTTGCTCTTCACTGGCCTCACCTGAACAGAGCACAGCAAAGACAGACCCACATGATTACAAGTGAAATGAATGTTTTTAAAGTCCTACAAAGCATGTGCCGTGCATTGAGAACTGTCTCCAACATGCCCACGTGGTAAGGATTTGCTAGGACACCAAGGAAGCTGTAAGCGGTGAGCTCAAGTGAGGTGTCTTGGGCGTAATTGTCTCTCTTCCACCATGTACTCCCCACAGGACAGACTCCCATGGTACAAGCCCAATGCATCAGGACAAATGGACGGAAACCCATGCACACAAACCAGCTCACCTGTGAGCGAAAGCAAACCTTTCCGTCTTGGTATTTGCATCGTTGTAGGAAGCTGGCTAACACACGATGTCATTTGAACAGCAACCTCAAACACCTCAGGCCTGCTCCATCTCCTGACTGCACCGAGAGGGTCCTGTTCTCCCCTGATAACCACTGCCTGGTCTGTATTAGAACACACTGTGAAATTCAGACTGTAATAGAAACCACACAGTTCCCAAAACATAGGTCCCTTGTTAATTAACCTATGACTATATCTTAGGCAGGATCCCTACATTTGAACTGAAAAATGTTAGTACTTGTCATGACTCAAGAAATCTGTGGTGTGAGTTTGGCACCAACACAGTAAGAGCTGCAGATTTGAGCAAATAATTTAAACTCACTGGATCTCATTTTTTTTTCTGTGCAGTAGAAATTATGATGCTGAGCACCTCTGAGGTTTGCTCATTATCTATTCAGTGTCTGCTGAGCACCTGAGACAAGCCGTGTCCACGGCGGAAGTGCGCAAGAGTCCTTTGGTCTTCCCAGAGAGCATGCGTTCACTTACCCTACACCCCCACCGATCAGCTAAAGATTAAACAAAGCCGAATGCTTGAGATGCTTGATTGGAATTTTCAAAATATAGCTCCTTGTCATATATTTAAGCTTTTGTTATCTGCCCTTAATCTCACTTCCCACACACGATCCAGGCTGATTTCTCAGACGATGCTCGGTCCATTAGAATAGACAGTATAAGTTAATTTTGTGAATTAAATTTTATGAGGCACTACATCAAATACTTCAGTAAAATAAATATATATTCTTGTACCCATTGTAGATATTCACGGCCTTATCATGTAATTATATTTTTAAGATTGAATTTGCGCAGGCTTATTATCCAGTTGTTCACCCCATGCTGCTCATAGCTATATAAATGTTTATGGCTACGTTCGTTAATGTTACATCACTGCGTTCACTAGAAAGAATAATTTCAAGGGTAATAGCCATGATTCTTCCACTTTCTCAGCCATAAATATGTATATCTTGGGTGTACTTTTACAATGATCTGCTGTTTCCTCAGATAAGACAAATCAATAGAGCGGTGTAACACCCACTCCTTGTTTTCCAGCACGTAAGTTTAGGTATGCATGAGCAACGATTCTGAGGTAAAGTAGTTTTAGCGTCCAACTGCCAGCAATGGGAGCACCCTCAGGTTTAGTCCCTTCTAAGGACAACAGTGACCTTTCGGGGTCAGTGCTTGAAGCTCTAAGAAAACCAGGAAAGCCATAGAAGAGGCCTGCAGCATGTTCACGCTCTACTCCCAGGCACTGCAGCCTCTGCCCCATATGGGATATTTCTACATCCCTATCTTCTACAATGGACCCGTTGTTGAACTGCACCGCCTTTGTTTTGTAATGTGGCTATGAAAAGAATGTATCTGGACATCAATACTAATTATCTTTCTGGAAAAGCCATTTTGGACGGACACTGAGTATTTTTAAGTCTGTTCTAGCTGGAACCTTGCAGGGAAATTCAACGGACAATGTTATCGTTTTCCAGTGAGGATGTTTCAGGGTATATTCGTGATCACTGGAACATGAACTCTATTGGTTTTCTTCACGTTGGGAGTCATTTTAATTCTCATGTAAATTAAGAGCAATCACTTCTAGGGACGTAATAATAAATTAAGCCATTGGACTTTGATGAAAAAGGAGGACACATAATTGATAAATTCCTCTTAAATGAACAAGGTCCTCGTCTCCAATTCAAAGATTACCTAGCATTGAAGTAGATATGGGAGTGTTTGTACAATAAATCATAACTAATTACATTCCAAATTAGAAATTTGAGGTATTACTAAGATTTTAGAACCGAGGTTCAACATTTTACTTGACTGTTGAGTGGTCAGAGGCCTTGCAGCAGTATTCCTGTTCAACCAAGATTCACGACCAAAATGAAACAAGGACATGCAGCCAACGTTGTTTTATAAGCTGTTATACCTCCATTGGTCAAGGAGGGTCCTGCAGCACAAGTGTGTCTACTCACAGATAAGCACACTTGGGTCCCTATATCTCTCTGATTTCATATCACCTAAGAAAAATTGATAATCTACTTGTGGCTGAGGAATATGAGTAGCAACATCCTTCAACAATAGATGTCAATCACTTCTACCTTCCTAGTCAAAAGGTTTGGGCCAGACACAGCCTTGCTCAACTCTGTTTGTTTTTCTGTCCTGGTTGAAAGATTGAGTTTACACACAGACATGCTTAAATGAATAAAATAAGAGTGGCATGCTGTGGTGGCTCGAATGTGATGTCCACGGTCGTCTCAGGCATTTAAACACTTGGTTTTGGTTAGTGTCACCCTTTGAAGAAGCTTTGGAGGTGTGGTTTGGTTGGAAGCAGCATGTTTCTAGAGGCGGGCTTTGAGAATTTAAGGACTTTTGTCATTTTAAGTGCCCCTTGCCCCTAGTGCTTTGTGCTTGTGGTTCAAGATGTGAGCTCTAAGCTCTACCCCTGCTCTCATGACTGCTGCCTGCTTCCCTGTCTCTCTACCATGTTGGACTCTCATCCCTGCAGAGCAGTAAACCAAAGTAAAGCCTTCCTTGTACAAGTTGCCTTGGGCATGATATTTTACCACAGTCATAGAAAGGAACTAATGCACATGTTTTAAGCCCAGCCTCAGCACGAGCACGTGGAGAAATGGTACTTATTTATGTCTTCCTCAGAAGTCCTGCCTCATAAGCCATGTTAAAAGGATGGGTATTCAACCTGGCTCATGCCTGTAATCCTAATACTCAAAGGCCAAGGCAAGGAGGTTACCAAGGGCTTAAGGCCAGCTGGGGCTATGGAATGAGTTACAGACCCTCCTGAGCTAAGGAGTGAGGCTGAGAGAGAGAGAGAGAGAGTGAGAGGCAGGCAGACAGACAGACACAGACAAGGAGACAGAGACAGGCAGAGACAGATATAGAAAGATATAGAGTGGAAAAGGACAGAGACTTAGAGAAAACAGAGCATTGACTAGATTAGTTAAATCACAATTTTATTTTAAAATTCTAAAGATGTGAGAGCTATGGGTTTCTCTAAGAGTTCAGATCATACAGTCTTTATTCTTTGCTTTTTTTTTATACTTCTGAGAAATGAATTCTATCAGAAACTGTTCTAATTAAAATATTAATTACAGCTTATAATTAAAAAGAATAATTGTCCCTTCCATGGAGAAGGGCCTGGGAGCTCTGCTAATACAAAGTAGAGTCGAGGCATCTGAATCTATTTTTGTCAAAAGGAAGATGAAAAAAAAATTATGAGCTAAGTCCTTTTGAAAAAAAACTGGAGTATCCTTGTTAGAGCGTTTAAATTTACCACGTGAAGACTTCAAGGAAAATCATAATCTAGGTGAATACAAGAGGAAATTTTGTAACATTTCTAAGAATTATCCTAAGGTGCCTGAGGAGGGTCTCCACTCCAAAAATTTTTAGGCAGACGCTTTGAGTTTGGGGGTGATTTCCAGAAAATATTTAAGCCAGACAACCTTGAAACCCCTTTCCAATGAGTCTGTAATTCTGCCCTGACCTAACTACGAGATCAGTCCAGCAGACATACTAAGGTAGTTTTCTAAAACAGAGACAAAGTTCAATAGGACGGCTGTGGCTATCTGAAGTTCTGTGTTAAGGATGCCCAGGTCGGCTCTGGGCTCAGAAGAGCTGAACAGTGTGACCTCATAATAATGCTTCAGAATGAAGCAAAGGGCTGTCTTCCCTCTAGTGCAAGACTGGAGCATCATCCTGACCCTACAAGGACACGCTGTCTCTTCTCCATTTGCCCACACTTGACTCTTCACTGTATCCCTTTGTTCTTTGTTCTGTGCCTAAGCATATTTAGTTAACTCAGCTTTGACATTTCAGTGATGAATAGCCTTCCATGTAGAGCAGTTTTTAAATTAACTGGAAATTATACATTTATAACTTAGAATAAAGCATGTGGCATATGTTGTAATCCTTTTTAGGATGACTTATGATTTGATTAAAGATTATAATGAACAATCAGAGGATTTAACTAATATAAAATTTTGTCCAAATTGGCCATTTAAATTATTGAAAATCTGTCTGGCTTCGTGTTTTGGGAAGCTTTGTGTCTGACTTCCACGTGCCCTTTGTTCTTTCTCCGAGTTTGCCTGGCTTAAAGAAAATTATTCAACGTAGAGCTCAGTTGCTAATGTGCTTTGACAATCAGGAGGGTGTGTCTGGGGTTTTATCTGCAAGTTCAACAAAGGTGATAAAGAACTACCCTGGCCTGGAATACAAATTTGTACATCTACCACCTAGGAGCAGTGCCTTTCCTGACTCAAAAGCTTCGGAAACTCAAAAAACTTCTAAGTGCTTCTGGTTGGGTTTTCTGAAATTGTTATGAATGGGTTCTTAAAAATAATTCAGTGAGTTACTTGTGAATTGTTACACTGCTCAGACACACATACATACATATATGCACACACACACACACACACACACAATTTAAAGATACTAATAAGTACTAGTAATTAACTTTCTACCAAATATACAAGTATTTCTATACATTCAGAAATCTAATTACTCTGAAAAAAAATACATACTTAGGATTTTCATACAGATGAACTTTGCCAAGTGTTTTTGTAGACACTTTACATAATGAAGCATTTCTTCAACATTAGTTATGATAATTATTTTCTTCTCTCAACATCCTCATCTAAGGAAATTCATTTTTTATTATATACTCTATTGAATACTTTTCCTTCTGGAGATATCATATGGAGAAGACTCTCTCCCTCCTCCCCCCTCTCTCTCTCTCTGTGTGTGTGTGTGTGTGTGTGTGTGTGTGTAATTACATATAAAAGAAACTAAAAGGGGTTGGGGATTTAGCTCAGTGGTAGAGCGCTTGACTAGGAAGCGCAAGGCCCTGGGTTCGGTCCCCAGCTCCGAAAAAAAGAACCAAAAAAAAAAAAAAAAAAGAAACTAAAAATGAAAGGGAAATCTATAATCTATGATTGAGTTCTAGTGAAAGATCCCATGATATCCTACAAGTGAGTGTACATGTGTGGATTTTCTTCCTTTTATTGGGAATAGACTTTTCTTCACATAAGATATTCTGATGATAGGAGAAAAAGAGAGAAGAAAAATTATAAGTAAATTAAAATACCATGAAATAAAGAAGGAATAGCTCTGACACAATATCATGAAACAAGGAACCTACAAAAATGTTATTAGGTTTGTCTTCTGTTGTTCATCTACTGCGGGGCATGCTGCCTACACGTATGAGTAGTTTTGTTTCCCCAGTAAGATAGTCCTGGCGATCTCTAAATTTTTATCTGTATCAATTAGAAATAGCTTCTGAGTCAGTGATCCTGGCTTGAGTCCATATCTTCTTTTAGCTCTAGGACTCCAACTGGTGTAGACCTGTGCGGGCCCTGGGTGTGCTGTCTTGGTCTCTGTAAGTTCCCTTGAGCTTTGAGCATGAAAAGACTTCTTATATTCTTTCTTCTTACTCTTCCACTGAGCTTTATGAGTCCAGAGGAGGAGGGATCTGATGGAGACATCTGATTTACGTCAGAGTCTTCTGAGGACTCTCACTCTTTATATAATGTCTCTGTGTTTGTTCACATTTGCTACTGGAGGAAGCTTCTCTGACGATGGCTGAGCAAGGCACTGATCTATGAGTACAGCAGAATGTCCTTAGGAATCATTTAATGATTGCCTGTTTGTTTGTTTGTTTGTTTGTTTGTTTGTTTTAGAACAGTAGTATATAGGTTTTATATTAATTAGTCTCAGGTTCTCGGTCATCCAAGCAGTGTTAGGTATGGGTTCTATGATATGGAATGAGCCCTTCTGTCAAATCAGATATAGGTTGATCTGTGTCACCATTATACCAGCCTAGCTTATAAGCAGGAAACCATTATAGACCGATGGCAGGGATTGTGGCTGGGTTGGTGTTCATGTTTCTCCTTTAGCAGTGTGCTGAGTACCTCCCTGTATCTGAGACACCGTCACCTAAGTGTGAAGGCTTTGCATAGGTACCTATGAGATGGTTCAATGTTTAATGAGTTGTGTAGATGTTTTCAGCAATGAGGACTTGCTGTCAGCTTATGAAGGGCAGCCTATAGTCTTTGTCAAAAGCCTGGGTTGTTTAGGGGTTCCCACTGGATCCCTTAGACCAATGACTAATTAGATGTAACCCGTTCCTAGTATTGAAACTTCATTTGGTGACAAGAAATGCCCAATTGGGCTGTCTCCCTCATTATTTCATTATTTTATATATTAAGCTTCTGCTCTATTAGATTTTCATACTACCCCTCAAATGGCCCTTAATTTTAGCTGTTTTGGTATTTCCTCCCTTATCTCTCATTTCCCTGCCCTATCTCCATGTGATCCTTCCATTCCAGTCATGTATGAATTCTTTTGTTAGTTTATTTTTAAGTTTACATATTATCTTAATCCGGAAGTATTAACGAATATCAAAAACTATAGCATGAATGTCTCAAAACATAACCTGTCTTGCTCAAAAATCTTCCCATTTTCCATAAATACCCCCATATTGACCTAATAACCACAAAGAAGCAATCATGTATACCAGAAAGGCTCCATTCTTTGCTTTGAAGGCTTTAGTAGCTCCATGGAGGAGGAAGACATGTAACAGCCAGGAGCAGACATGTGTTGTTGCGTTTACTGTACACTAGTGTCCTTGGAGAGCCATCTAACTGAAAGCAGAGAGAGATGACATTTGTTGGGGAGGTTAGCACCAAGGTGAAAGCAGTGGACTTGTGTGTGAGTGAAGGATTGAGGGGAAAAGGGAAGGAGTTAGGAAAGCAGAAATTATAAGAGAGGGAAGCAAAAGTCCAGAAGTCTGGAGTTGAAAGGACACGGTAGCCACCTAATAAATTGCAGATATATATGACTTGGAATCTCTAGAGAGTGTCATGACCACACCCAATTCCTTTCCCCCTTGCACATAAACCTTCCAGACAGCCCCTTTCTTCTTTAATTTCTGCACTGGATACAAAATCAGGAGGAGTCTAGGCCTGCAGTAGATTACAGAGTTGGTAATGACACTGAACCAAGTCAGCCCTTTGATTCCCTTCTAGAAAGATTCTTGTTACTGTGTTCTCTAATACTCAGAGATGAAAGCCCCACAGTCATGAAATGCACTGGGTTCTTAACATAATCTTCTTTTTAAAAACCATCCTATTTGATCCCACCTCACAATCTACTTAAAGTATTTCCATGAAATTTTCTCTTCCAAAGTTCAGTTCAACTGTGGGGCTACCAGAGTGCGGGCAAGAAAGTAAAACTTGTTTTAGGCCATCCTGGTTGTATGTAGCTCCATTTGCCTGTCCTCAGCCCTAAAAGCAATGTGTGACTTCAGCATAAATTATTTGCCATTCCAATGTCCTCACTCTGTGTTGTCCTCTTCATGGCTCTCTGGGCAGTACAAGGACCTCTACATATAAGGACAAAGGTTGTAGGAAGTAGGCACTGGGGACAAAGATGTTAAGGTACATGGAAACTCTGCCCAGGAGACCTGTTATCCCAGTCCAAGTATCAGGTGTTTCCAGGCATCCAGGACATTGTACTTTTCCCCCTGGAACCATGAAAAGGCCAGAGACTACTTTAGATAAGGTTATTATATAATCAGTATTGTTGGTAATTTCATTCAACCTTCAAATGTAAATTCTGACCCATACTCACACACACGCATACTCCTGTACACATACACACATATACATGAAAACAAGAGGCTGAGGGCAGCCTTCCACAACTAGTTCCCACCTTTTTACAACCGGAAATGGTACTCTCTGCGGATACTAAGGGTTGAAATGTTGTCATTTAATGATAAAGGCAAAGCTACAAGTTACGTAAACTTAAGCAAAATATGCAGTTTTGGTAGCATTTTGCTGTCTTGAGAGTGAAATATATTGGGGGCAAAAAGAGTGAATGTGTCTTAGAGAGCCATACACTAGCAATGCATCATTTCCCTGCAATTCAAATCCCCTCACTCCAGTAAGGAATGCTAGTCATGAAAACACAAGGCTTTATTTGACAAAGGCTTTCAATAGCCCTCATGAATTTTTTTGGTCAGGGTAGCAATCATCCTGCGAAAGCATGGATTGAATAACTCATATGCAATAGCCTGGGAAAATACTACTTTTTAAAATGAGGGGAAATTAGTGCAGGGTTTATCCCATTCCAAGGGCATATTTTCAGGAAGGTTAAACGCAATAAAAATGTGGTTATGTTTTTAAGCATTACCACAAGGTTTAAAAAAGGATTTCAACTGATTTCTAAAAATCACTTAAGATTTAAATGACTCAAACCCCCTTTGTCATCCAGTAAACGCTTTCCCGTCTGGATGGATCAACTTGACATTATGTCAGTTGGATTTTATACTTATTCATTAGAAAACACTATTTGCATACCCATGACCTCAAATGAAGAAGCCACCAGTGAATGCTCTCTGAAGCACAGTATTGAAGGTGGAGACAGGGCAGGCAGTTGTGACATGGCCATCCTGCAGTTCCCGGTTATTTTGAAAGGCTGTCAATGGCCTCATTATTGGAGGTTAGCATGAAAAGAATTGTTTTTTCTTGCTAGTTTCTTTCATAATACTGTTGATTGAAGCCAGGGCGTTGCATATGCTGGAGTTAAAAGTTTACATGACACTGGAGTACAGTGTAATATGGGGTATCATACATTGAATTATTGAAGGGGAAATGAAAATCTCAGCCTCTTTCCAAAGCTGAGTGGTTATTGAAATCTTAAGAAGTAGGCAGCAAATAAAGTGGCTAGCCTATCAGACAGTTTTATTCCTAGATCTTAAAATTCTTTATGCACAGTGGTCACATACTCATAAACGTACATATAAACTTCTAAATTATCACACATGGAAAAATATCTCTGTCATCACTTAATACAAGACATAAAGAATATACATATATAAAAGTATATACACATGCAAACAAAATAAGCAAAATTGCACTAGTGGTGTGTAAAGATGCGAGAATTCTGAGATGTCGAGACAGCTCAGTGGCTAGTGGTGCTTGCCGCCAACCTGAAGACCAGAGACCGTCCCCAAGACCTGAGAGGTACAAAAGGACTTGGTCAAGTCCTGCAACTTGTGCCTTGAACTTCAGACTTCCTCCCACTTCACCACTTACAAACAAATAAATGTAACTTAAAAAATTTTAATGGAACCAGTCTAAGGTGTAATACAATTAACTTTAAACTAGAATTAGTAACCAAGTGAGGTGGTTCATGGGTCTAACATCAGCATTTTAAAGAGGCTGGGCGAGCGTGTTCAAGAATCTAAAATAAAATCTTGGCAAAAATGAAAACAAACACAAATTCCATTATTATTAGAGCCCTCACATTCTGGTGTGTGTGTGTGCCTAACCCTAACCCTGTACACACACACACACACACCAAACATATATATATATATATATATATATATATATACACATATACACATCTTTGTTGAGGTACAATTGATATTCAAACCTGTTTGTTTAATGTCAGTGACTGGTAACTTCTGCACTTTCATATGCCTGTAGTACTACAACCTCCATCAAGATATATCTGATTCCTCCAAAGTTCTTTTGTACTTTACTGCTTTGCTATATTTTAGTTGTTTGGGGTTGTTTCTGTTCTCTTGTATTTGTTTGCTTGTTTATTTCCCCGAACCCAATCCACTTGGAATTATTTACATGAAATGTACTCACTTGACACATTTTAAAAATTTTTTAAAATGAGTTCTTATTTACATAAACCCTTCCTTCCTCCAGCTCCTCCCATGTCCATCATCATCTCACAAATTCATGCGCGCACACACATGGGCACACACACAGACACACACATGGGCACACAGACACACACACACACACACACAGAGACACACACAAACACACAGAGACACACAGAGACACACTCATAGACACACACAGAGATACACACACACATAGACACAGATACACACACAGACACACACACAGACATACAGACAAACACACAGACACACACAGAGAGACACACACACAAATTTATCAACACTATCTGTTGATTTCAGAAGGATTGGCTCACCTCCGTATCATGGCGCTTCCTCCTGGATCACACTGATTCCGACTGTGTCAGCAACCACTAATCACCTACAGCTTTTCATCCAAGGGTCAGGCCTCATGAGATTTCTACCATCAACGTTGGTAGGTCAATTGGCAGTGTCACTTTTCAGGTCTTATTTAGGAAACCATTTCATTGAGATTTCATGGGTACAGCCTTCCTGTCAAATCTACAAGATGCCATGCCTCAGCATGTCTTGTTCTTCTTGCTCTTACAGTCTTTCTGCCCACCTCCTCTGTCCCTGAGCCTTCGGTATTGGGATTGTGTCACTGGTGTGTCAGCTGGTGTCTTACACTCCTCTTTACTTGTTCTCTGCATTTGGACGGGTTGTGTCTTTCTGCTGTGGTCTCTGTCTACCGCAAAAATAAGTTTTTTTGATCGTTGAGGGGAGCTACATTTATTTGTGTGTATGAAGATAAATATTTTATATGCAGTTAGACATGATTCTGGCTGAGAAAAGTAGCATCGGCAGGTTCTTCTCTAGTCTCCTTGCTCACGCAGTCATGAGTACTTAGCTGGGTTTACTGGGCTGGGTATAAGCGCTCTTCTATTGAGAGGGCCTTCAGTCCAATTAGGTGTTAGTTATCCCCAGTAACTACCACTACTGCACATTTCGATACACCTTGCCATTCTGGTGAGTGTTATGGTCTCTGGTCACTACAGCATGGTAAGACTATTGCTTTTCTCCTCTGGTGGCTTGCATAATCCCCTTGCACCATGAGAGCCTGTCCTCAGGAAGGAGGCTTCTACATCAGACCCAACTTTCTTCTTCCAAGTCCTGTGATCCAGTGTAGAGCACTTGGTAAACTTCTAAGTGCGCAGCATGGAGCGGTACAGACATGTGTGGAACAGCAGATCTCTTCAACCTATGCATCTTGCAGAACTAAGCTTTATACCCATTGAGGAACAGCTCCCAGCTTGGTCTTCCTTTAATGCCTACAATCTACAATTCTCTTCTCTATAATATCTATCTTTATTCCACCATATTTTAAAAATTAACACTGCTTCTAAAGGTAGTTTGAAATTAAAAATTATGATTCCTTCAGATTTTTCTCTTTTCTGGGTAACCTTGGCTCACCTGTCTCTGTGGTTTAATGTGAGTTTAGGAACATTTTCTCTATTCTGTAAGCAATGCCACTAAGTATTTGAAGGAAATAACTGTTACTCTATGGATTAAGTTAAGTTTTGTTGGATGGACATTGTAGCAACATTGTTTTCACGGGAACACAGGATATAGTTCATTTGTGTCTCCTTTAATTCCTCTCTATAATGTTGCATAGCTTTTAGGCATAAAAGTCTTTCACTTTGTTGATTAATTGTATCCCTGAGTATTACAAATGTTTGTTCATTTGTTCAATTGATTGACTGATTGATTGATTGATTCATAAATCACACCTGCCATTATTTCTTAATTTCCAGTCAAATAAGTCATTGTTAGTATGTTGAAATCCATGGTACATTGATTTTTGTCATTTGCATTTTTAATCAGTCTACTTACTAGTTCTTATAACTTTTAATAGACTCTTGTTTTTCATTTGTATAGAGCCATGTCAGTTGCAAGACAGGAAAAAAAATTTTCTGCTTCTTCTTCTTGCCAAGTTTCGGTGGTTATGGATTTGGTATTATGTTCAGATAAGCAATAAGAGAGGAACATTGGACTTACTCCTCATCGTAGAAGTGAAGCTTTAAGTTTTTCTGCATCATGATGTTAGCTCTGGGATTGTTAATGTGGCCTTTATTATGTTGAGAAACAGTACTTTTAGACCTAGTTTATTGACATTTCTATAATGGAAGGATGTTGAATTTTATCAATTCTATATTCATCGAGATGATTATATAATATAAGTAGTAATCAAAATTTTGTATCATGTTATTGAGTCTCAATAATCTTTTCTAAACAAATATTATAAAATAAAAAATGATAACTGAAGATAAATTAGAAAATTCAAGGGGACTGGGGAGATGGCTCAGCGGTTAAGAGCATTGACTGCTCTTCCAGAGGTCCTGAGTTCAATTCCCAGCAACCACATGGTGGCTCACAACCATCTGTAATGCGGATTCAATGTCCTCTTCTTGTGTGTCTGAAGACAGTGACAGTGCACTCATATACATGAAATAAATAAATAAATCTTAAAAAAAGAAAATCCAGATATTTGGTCAAAATTGAACCCTACCTTTTTGAAGTCGTGAAGTCAAAGGTCAAGTCAAAAGGGGAAATTAAAAGATACTCCAGACTAGTGAAAGAGGAGCATGCTGAAATTCCCACAGAAAGCAGCACAAGCAGGGCCTGGTATCATGGTCAATGGCTGCCCCAAGAAAGAAGAACGCTCTTAAGTGAACTCCCAGACTTTAGACTTCAAAAACTGCAAAGAACAGATAAGCTCAGAATTCACAGAAGTTGGCGATAAATGTCAGAGTGGAAATAAATGGTCTACATACCAGGAAAAAAGTAGAAAACGTCAACAGAGTTTAAATTTGGGGGGGGGGGGAAGTGAGGGAGGCTTGGTTTGGTTTTAAAAAAACAATGGTGATAAAAGTAGAAATTTTGACTGAGAAAATGAAGCCAGGGCCAATTATTCTCATTGGTGAGCACCAGTGAACATTCGGAGACTAACAATTCTTAGGTTGTCATCTAACCCAGATCCCCACCCCACTCTCCCCAAGTTCCCTCAGACATGAAGCCTCCAACCAGGCAGTATACACCACAGGCAGCGTACACCACAGGCAGCGTAAACCAGGTGGTTGGAGGCCCTGACACATATACAGCAGAGGATGGCAGGGCCTGGCCTCAGTGAGAGAAGATGTACCTAACTCTCAGAGATTTGGGGTTGAGTGGGGAGGATAGGGGTGTGGAGGTGAGGACATCTTCTTGGAGATGAGGGAGGGAGAAAGAGGGGAGATAATGCTGGACTAATAACAAAAGATTAAAATAATAATAATAATAATAATAATAATAATAATAATAATAATAATAATAATTTTTAAAAAGGAAGATGAGGGAATCTTCCCAGATTGATTCAATGAGTAGCATCCCCCAACACCAATGACAAAGACACACACACACACACACTTGTATATGTGTGTATATAATGTATATATAGTATCATACATGCACAATATGATGTAGTATATTAATTCATATAAAATGACATACAAAATAAAAGTTTTGCATAAACATTTTGCTGTAAATGAGGTAGAACTGATTAAATTTCGTGATGCATCCCTTTCGTTTCCGTTGCATATTCTGTGATATTTCAGAGATTTTTTTCTTACAAGATGGTGTGAGATAAATGTAGAGAGGGAGACGCTGCCCTCCGGCAACAGTAATAGACCCACATGAGGGGTGTTTTTCATACCTAGGTGTGTTTGTAGAGCCATTGAGCTCTCTGCAGATGGCATAGCTGAATCTCTCTTTAGAATGGTTATTTTACCCCTGGTGAATTTCATGCAAAAATGTTTCCAAGAGGCACTTTATGCGTTAATATTTCTGAATAATAGGACAGGGCATTTCAAGTGTGTTTGCTTCTGTTGGACATATACATGTACCTGATTTCCTCCTGCCCGTGTGCATCTTTAGAACTGTAAGTACCGTAGACGAGTCTAACAGAGTCTAGCAGGCTCTGTGGGGTTTGTCTCCCTTTCTACTCATTCCATCTGTGCAATTAATTATTAATTATTAATTATTAATCTCACATTGGCTCTCTGTTGGGGTATGGACCTTAACTTCCGCAACTCATGCTATACTCTCTGATGCACCGAGGGTGGTGGGCAATATTTACTGCCTAACTAAATTGTATGTTTGTCCACTTGGCATGCAGGCAATGGAGACAGTGCAGTACCTGATGCTTTTTTCTCACTGTAATGGCCACAAGAAATGAAGCCAAAATGAAGGCAATTGCTCTAGTAGTTTTCTCTTTCACACATGACGTAATGCAAATATTTTAGACTTTCCGAAGATACTTGTTGTAGAACCTCAGAAACCAGAGCAGTCGCATCCTGTTTATCCACCACTAATTCAAGTTTAAATGAACTTAGTTTCCCAACTTCCTTTGTAAGGAAGAGAATATAGGGTATATCTGGACATTTAGGGTCTGTGAATCCAGGCTCCTGCACTAAGAGTCTGCCCCACTGTGACACAGAGATGGGAACCGAAAGAAAATTCTGATAAACAATTTCAGTTCTTCTTGGAAAGAGTAAACCTCACTGTATAGGTAAATAACCTAGGCTATTCCGCTCTAATCTGTAAATCTGTTAATAAAAGTTTACCTGTAGATATTATAATTACTTGTCATTAGGTAAACAGTGTGGTGAGGAAGACAATTACGTCATAAATACGTCCGTAAGGGTTTAACGGTCTCTCTGTGTGGCTGTAAGCAAACCTCACAGTCTGGGTAGCTTACGCTGCAGGCATTTATTTTCTCAGAGTTTAGAGGATGCAAGTTCAAGGGCGAGAAGCCAAACTATTTCTTTTCTGATGTTTGGCCTCTTCCTTGTTTGCTAATGAGCATTCTCTTGCTGTTCCTTCACAGCAGAGGAAGAAAATCCGTTCTTACAAATCTAGTAATCCCACTGTGAGGATGGCCCCCATGATCTCACCCAACCCCAACTACACCTCAAAGGCCGTGCCTCCAACTGCACCACATTAACGCCTGTCAGGCTCACAGCCCATCCAAAAAATGCCAGTCCACTATTTCTCCAGCTCATCAAAGCCAGGGATGTTCTCCAGCGGGTTAAGATGAGCCTCTTGGTTAGAGCGAGTGATTTATCAGAAGCTTTAAAGCCCTGGTATGAAATTTTGAAGTTGTTGAGAGAGCCATGTGCAGGTGGGCGAGCATGAGGCCCATCACTGCGGAGTAAAAAGGTTGTTGTCAAGTCTCGTTGCTGTAAAAACTGGATAAAGTACTTTAAAATTATGTTATGTTAGTATCTTATTATTCCTTCCGTTAATTTCCCGAACTGTTTCACCGTCCTTATAAGAATGGTTTCTCGTGTAGTTGCTCCTGTTTTGTTAACGGTGCTTAATGATCTACTTCCCAAATTGAGGATCCGCTATTCTTTTGTGTGTGTGTGTGTGTGTGTGTGTGTGTGTGTGTGTGTGTGTGTGTGTGTGTGTTCATTTTTTTTCTTTTCTTTTCTTTTTTTTTTATTAACTTGAGTATTTCTTATATACATTTCGAGTGTTATTCCCTTTCCCAGTTTCCGGGCAAACATCCCCCTCCCCCCTCCCCTTCCTTATGGGTGTTCCCCTCCCAACCCTCCCCCCATTGCCGCCCTCCCCCCATAGTCTAGTTCACTGGGGGTTCAGTCTTAGCAGGACCCAGGGCTTCCCCTCCCACTGGTGCTCTTACTAGGATATTCATTGCTACCTATGAGGTCAGAGTCCAGGGTCAGTCCATGTACAGTCTTTAGGTAGTGGCTTAGTCCCGGGAAGCTCTGGTTGCTCTGAAGCACGTGTTTCAGCGTGTCCTGAAAACTGGGATTCCCATTCTCTGAGGCCCCTCCTTAAACTCAGCGGTGGTACTCCCATGGGGTTGTCCAGTTCGCAGTAGAAAGAACTGGATGAATCTCCAAATGCGCTGCTGCCCAGAGTCTCAAGAACACAGCACAGGAGGAAGACCGGGGAGGAAAGAAGCATGAGGGGGAGCAGAATTGCATGATGTCTTTGCAGGCAGGCATGGCATAGACGCCACATGGAAGCAGTGCAGTACAGAAGAGGTGGAAAGAAGATGAAAAGTCCCAAAGGGTGACGTGGAGAAATGGCTGCAAAAGACCGTCTGTGTTCATCTTCTATCTAGGTGTCGTTTCAATTTCATCCCCAAACACTTGCTTTTACAACTTTTACTCCTTTTAGAAAAAAAAGAAAATCAGTGAAACTTTCTCTGCTGTACCATGCCATAGCCGGTGTGTCTCCATGCCCTCTGGTTCGCCCTTTGTATCTGCAGACCTCTGCAAGCTTAAAGGTCCCCAAATCATTACTTTACACTGACATTGCTCAAACCACCTCTTCACAATGTCTGCCTTTGCAGGTCCTGAGAAGTCTATCCTTTGCGTATACTTGGTACCCATCTAGGCTGTACCATGGCACCTCTTTATACTCTTAGGTCACTGTACAAGCAAGTGGACCCATTCTGCCTTGTAAACCTCCCCCTTTCAGGTGGATAGGAGCCTGGGAAGATGGTATCCAGCTTCTGTAGGCAGCAGGAACAGAGGGGAGTTAAACAAGTGTCATTCACCTTCCCCAAATCATGCAAGCAATTGCTATGGCCCTGTGACCTCTCTTCCTCCTCTCATCCCACACCTATTTACCAAAGAGAAGGGGAAGTATTGGTGGGGATCGTGGGCAGAGATTGGGAAACATGAACTCTCTTCAGTAAATAGGTGTGTTGCACGGATAGTTCCCCTAATTTTTAGCAGGCCCATGTTATTTCTAAAACCGCAGTTTTTATCAGCATTTCTCCCGTAATTCCAAGAAACTAGTCTAGACTCTCTAGGTAAATGGGGTATTTTAAAGGTTTCTCCTGGAACTGTTTATAGTGTCAAATGCTTAGGACTTGACATATGTCATCGCTGGCTGACTCATTATCTGGTAGAAGTTTTCTCTCGGGTCTCTGCCGGGACATCATCTGCTTAGAGGGACTTCGGGACTTCTCCAACTATCCTGTCAAAAGTAGCCTTCCCACAAGACTGTTTCCTGCTTTCTTTAGAACACTTTAAGGCAACTGACAGGGCTAACTGTTTATAGTGTTTATTCCATCATTTATCTCATCCAATAAAATTCAGTGTGCATGTGGTGAGAACTTTTCCAGGCACTTGATGAATGGTATATATTGAAATAAAAAGCGAATCTGTTTAGGATCCAGACTTATGCTCCATCATAAAGAGCTGTGATTTTGACTCAAGCCCTAGGCCAACAGCATGAGTATTAAAAAAAAAAATACCATTAAAATGTGCAGGAGCCGAGGTGAATACACACTCCCATGGAAAACTCTATCAAGAACACAGAACACGATCCCCCTCCCCCATTAGAATGAGCGAATTCATGAGGAACCATGTCTTGCTTGCTTTCCCAGCAAAGCCCAGATGCAGACATGAGTATCCGCCTTTTCCCTAGACTGACTGGAAGGCAAACAAAGCCGAGGCCTATCGGACGCTTGTCAGTAACTCAAGCAAAGAACTTTACACGTGGAGGAGGAATGAAACTTTCTGTAAGGCGTTTGAAGCTAAATGCAAATAAAGCCGGTGTCCCTGTCCATCAGCAAGGATGCGAGCCTCCCCTCAGGGTGTAATGGCCACAGCCCTCTCATTCTCCCGAGAAGCCCGTGCTTATAAAGTACGTCTTAACGGAATTATTTTATGACACCATTTAGTTATCATTATTAATGAAAATGCTTGTAGCAGCTTATAAAATGTCCTATGGACGTTTTTATTAGCGGCACATAAATCTAGAGAAAGTGTGCTCCGTTAATGCTACATCTTCCTCCAGAGGCTTTTGTTCAAAGCCAAGAAGAGAGTCAAATTAGAAAGGCTGCTGAACCCACGTACTTGCCCACACACTTTACCCGTGCTAGACGGAACATCTCACATCTTCACACCGTGATGTTTTAATCTATGTTACCTATTATGTAGATATACATACATATATACATACATACGTATGTATGTATAAATATAATATTTAAGAAAATTTAAAAACAGATAGGAAGAGTTTTACTCAGCAATGATTCATGATAGCAATCAATGGAAATTCATATGGGCCATTATCTGCAAGAACATGAATTCATATCCCCAGATAAACCACCGAGAGTTTGGCTACGTGTAAATGAACTCATGTCAGTTAGGTATGTACTGGTAGAGAAACACTGTTTTTGACGGAGAAACGAAATACACTTAGGATTCCTCTTCCCAGTCTTAGCTTCCTCTGCTCATTTGTTTTACATACTCTGAGTTGAAAGGGGATTAAAGAGCCTGTTTGTTCAGACCTTGGGATTATTTTTAACCCTTCTAAAGCTGACTTTGAAACCTGAAGAGATATTTGTCATGCTCAAGATTATGAAGGTCCTTTGTAAAATCAGGCACTGTGTTTCTCACACAGTGGGAAATTACTTGAAGACACTGTTTTAGACTTAGACTATGGGTACCAAAGCTATGAAGACTTAGACTATGGCTACGGAAGCTACAAATGTCAGGACAGGGTTACAGGTAGAAAGAGGATGCCATGGCTGCAGGTGAAGTGCAAGTTTATGCCAAGGACAAAGGAAGCAACTCCACCATAGGGCTTTGACCTTAATAAACCATGATAAAGCTCCAAGGAGGTAAAAACAGGTTGTGTATTCTGGTTTCGTGTTGGCTATTGAGAGCAGAGCAGTAATTTGCATGACTCAACAAGCATTGTTGCTATTTTCTTTTATGATTTTTTTCAATCATCACATAATTTCCTGGTGCTTGGATAAAACATCATAACCAAAAGTGACTTGGGAAGGAATAGTTTATTTTGGCTTAGGATTCCAGATAAAGTCCATCCAGACAGAGAAATGTGGTACGCATCAAGAGCTGCTGATCAAAAATTTTAAGCTATAGAAAGCAGGGGTGGAGGGTAAAGAGTTGGAGAAGAAGGAAGAGAAGGAGGAAGAGGAAGAGGTATAGGAGAAGGAGGAAGTATATTGAGACTATAAACCCTCAAAGCCAGCCCCAGTGATGTACTTCCTTGGATGAGGCTTTGTCTTAAAGGCTCTATAACATCCTTAAGTAGCACCATCAACTGAAGACAGAATGTTCTGTCTCTATTACAGGAACCTCTAGGGGACATTTCTCAACCAAAATACCATAAATATGTTAAATATCATTCTGGCATTTTTAAACAAGGTATATCCTTGGAAAAGAGTCATCTGGAGACCACTTGGAATGGGCTTATGACCTAATAGAGGCCAGGAATAGCATCCTTTCTACTATATTTTTTGCTCTCTGTTTCCTTAAAGTTGTTGTGAATATATATCTGTATCTGTGTTTGTATCTCTGTCTCTGTCTCTATATCTATCTATCTATATCTATCTATCTGTGTGTGTGTGTTTGCATTTAGTTTTCATTGGTTATCCATCCTTAGATTTACAACTTTAATAACATGTAGTGATTTACTTCCTAAGTTCTACAGAGTAACTTCCAGTGGACTATTGAAGACATTCTTCCTATGAAGTCACTGAGTATTCCTTTCCTCCTTTTTCTAGTTTTGCTTGCTTTCTTCCTTTACCCTTTTGATTTTGTTCTCATTTCGCTTAGTTTTGTTTGTAGGCTCAGAGACCAAGTAAGACTTTCTCTTGTGTGGACTTTCAAAGGCCATTTTCCATCTGACCTAATCACTTCCCCATAAGTTGTCACTGACAAAAGTGTCAGAAAAGACCATTAAGCAATGATTCTCCAGCAGCACGCAGCCATATCATTTATGAGTCACCTCTCTCCCAAGGTCCTCCATCAAATAGGACAGCAGGTGATAGGGAGCTGGCGTTCAAGTGGGTTCACCATTCTGCAAGGGCAGTCTGAGAGAGATTGGCTTAAATGAAGTCAGAGGGACTGAAACACCAAGCTTGGCCTCCTGTTACTGCACACTCTAGCTGTACCATCACAGGAGGCTTTGTTTTAGGTTTTTTGGGTTGTTGTTGTTGTTATTGTTTTAAAAGGGGGCTTCTATTCAACATAACATTCTGTATGCTTTAATAAAACTACAAAATATTTCCCATGGTTTCCTAGAAATACAGGGGAGGAGGGGCGTAATCTAGTTCATAGAGTACAAGCCAAGAGTGTAAGCCTTGGACCCAAGTAAAGCACTAGCCCCCTGAAAGGCCAGAATGAGACACATCAGGAGCTGAAATCTGAGACATGTGATGGACTGTAATTCCTGTAATTGTATTTTAACACTTACTGTACAGAATATAAAAGATCAATGAAAGAACCCCTAAGAGTCCCAAGCTCAAAGTGATCTCAGGATAAATGAAAGCGAAGCAGTTCATCTGATAACTGCTTCTAATCTGAAGCAATTTTCTAGTGAGTCATTATGAATAAATCTGTGTGTGTCTTTGATTATTATTTGGGGTGGGGCTTGCCTATGGATGTGAGAGGCCAGTTTTCAGTAGCCGATCTCTTCTACCTTGTAGCAGTAGGCTTCTCTTGTTTTGGCCATGCTCCACAGTCTAGGTTAGCTGGCCCAGGACGTTCTGGGTGATTTTCCTGTCTGACCACCCTCATTACTATAGCTAGAGCACTGGTGGCGCAGGTTAGTACCATCCATCTGGCTTTGTACATGGACTTGAACTCAAGTCACCGGGCTTTCATGACAAGGGTTTGGACCTTCTTGCCCACCCCGAGACTGGTGTCTTTGTGCACCAGACCATCCTCATAGTAGCCAGAAGGTAAGAAAGTTGATTACCTTGCCTGACTACTGACTACTTTAGGTTTGTCCTGTTCATGAAGCACAGAGGGAAATTAGATAAATCTGACCTTGAATTGAGAACTAACCTGAGACACATTTGGAAAAGGGAAATATTCCTCGACGATGTATTGAATTATAAAGGATAAAGCTCTGCTCCCGCATTCTGACACACACGGAGCCTGAATGAAAGGGGGAGTTGGAAGGTATTCAGACACATTCCCTCTCGGGGGGAAATAGATGAATGGGCAGACCTAAGAAATCCTGCCTTTCGTGTTTGGAGATAAGCCAAGAATCAGGGCAGAGGGCTGCAAGCCATTGTAAGTGTCAAAGCACATGTGTGCTGGGAAAGAGACCAGAGCCAAGGCATGTAAAACAAGGCCAGCATGATTAAGTCACCTCTGAAATATAGAATACACACCAGGCCTCAGAAACAGAAGCAAATCAGAAGCAAAAATGTATGTGGCTTTTAGCCAGGGTTGAGAAGAAAGCAGGAACAGGACTAAAACACTTCAAGTCTATGTGATTAAAGACTTGAAACTACAGAAGAAGCGTTATGTTTCTCAAGGAAGCACCATGCAGTAGGCTCTGTCAGCCTACGGTGCCTCAAGTGTGGACGCCATGCCTAGCAGGTTGTTGATAAGGATAATGACTGCTGAGGAGAGATTTAGTACCCTGCCAAAGGTCACTTAGTTCATACATCATAAATCAGATCCTTATGGCTTTGGATCTAATGGCTACCTAATACCTGGTTCCCTTCACTGGGGATAAATGAACAAAGGAGCATTAATCCATCTTGCTGTGTGTTCTTCTTTAACCTTAGTAACCTTTGACTATAGCATGCTTTGGGATCTAGTACTATACCAAAACTGGAATCTTGGAGATCTTGAGAAATTCCTAGTAGCAGTCATTTGTGGTCATAGGATCAGCTTGCAGAATGTTGGTCTGGCTTTTTAAATCTTTTCTAGCCAATGTCTTGAACGCTCTGCTAATGTTGATGGGCACCTTGTACAGGAGGTAGCTGAAGCCTGTGAGCTCTTCCAGGAGACCTTCTGCTGCACTGGGACATACAAAGGTTTGCAGGAGCCTAAGCCTCCATTCCTCCATTGAGAAATAAACCATGTCTACTGTTGACTGTGAGCTGAGACATTATTTAAGATCAAAATAAGGGCGTGACATGAGGCGAATGTTTAAAAGTCAACTCCACGAGTTATAAAGAGTAGTTATATTTTATTACCTTTACATACAGTTTACCTTAATATCTTAAGTTTTAAGAGAATTCATAGGAACCTTTAGGAAGAAAAGAAGGAGATTTAATTTTTAAAAAAGTGAATTTAATTTTACCGCCAAGTGTAGTATCCCTACTGGCAGAAGCCAGAGAAAATTCATTCCCGATTCAGATAGGATTTATTATCATGGTTATGCTACATCAACCTTTAAGTTATTATTATGTACAATACGTTTTAAGCATTTATACATTGTAGAATGACTGAACGTTGACAAGTACCACCTCACGTATTTGTTTTTCTGTAAGAACATGAGACATTAATATGTCATCAATTATATGCACCACGTTGTACAACAAATCTCTTAAACTAACTCTAATCTGCCAATTCTCAAATCATGGGCTATGACCCCTTTGGGTGGTTTTATATCAGGTATTTATATCATTATTCATAATCATAGCCAAATTACATTATGAATTAGCAACAAAATAATTCTATGGCTGAGGGTTACCACAGCCTTAGGAAGGTTGAGAACCACTGCTCTTATCTTTGACCAACCTACTCCAAATACCCCCAGCCACAGTAGCTACCTTTCTTCTCTTTACTTCTGCACAATCAACCTTTCACGCTTTCAGTACGAGTGGGAACATTTGGAATTTCTCTTATCAGGCCTGGCTTATTTCATTTAACACGGTGCCCTTTGATCTCATACACACAGACACTCATGGCGGCAGCTCTTTTCAATAGCCAAATCGCATTGTGTCACGTCTAGGTATCTCCTTCTGTTTCCCCATCTGTCCAATGGACACGAGGGTTCCTTTTATAAACTAAACTGTGATGAAGGAAGAACTACAGAGTCCTCATCGCTGGCTTCGATCATTTGGCTGTAGCTAGAGTCCACTGTGAAACGTAAGAGTCACATGGACGTTCTGCTTTTGCATTAATCTTTATTCTGTCTTGCTAGCTTGTGTACGTGCGCACTACCTGCACGTATGACACCCACAGAGGCCAGAGGAGGGTGTTGGAGTCCCTGCAAGTGTAGTTACAGGTAGCTGGGAATTGTCATATAGATGCTGGGAGCAGAATCCAGTTCATTCGAAATGCCCTCAGCTGCTGAGCCTTTCTCCGGCTTCACAGTAGTTCGGTTCTTACATTTTCGAGAAGCCTCTGTACCACTCTCACACAGCAGCGGCACCTGCTTGCATCCTGTGGACTGGGTACAGGGCATGTCCCCCACGTGCTAGCCTGCACACTTAACCTTTGCCTTTTTGCTGATAACCATCACTTCAGCAGCAGAGATGGCTCTCAATTCTCCTTTTGCGTTTCTCACGTAGGATTAGTGATGCTGCCTATTTTTGGTTTGGTTTGGTTTTGTCCATCTGTTGTCACATAGTCAGAAATCTGATTCAGGCCCTTCATCTATTTATAAATTTGCGTTTCTCTTTGTATTCTTGCTTTGTGGTTACTTGAATTTCTTATGTTCGGAGCATATTAACCTCTTCTCTACTTTGCTTATATTTTCCCCATCCTTTCTCTTTGTGCTGTGTTTACAGCTCCATTTATGATGCACAAGTGTGTGAATGTGTGCGTGTGTGCCTGTATGGTTTAGTCAGATTGACCTCCTTTCGCTTAAGATTTATCATGAAAGATGTTTCCCCCCTTGGAATTTCAATATAATTTTATATTCTAACAGAACAGAACAGAGTTTGAAAACTAAAATTTTGGAACAAATATCTAGATGTTTGTTATTTGTAACATCGCTTGATGTTTTCTGGTCTGGGACTGAATTATTAATTACTCTTCACCGCTAGGGGTCGGTGGCCTCCTAGAGTTCTCTATCCAGCCTATAATCGAGTTTGTTGGAATTGATGAAGTCCCCCTGCATGTCCTCTCTTGCCAGAGAAGTAAAGAGCCGGAACAAGTGAGGCTTAATCATTTTACTCAGCTATGCTTGGGTACTTCATAAACGGCACAGATCTTGGCACCACAAAATTCTCTGTTAAACTTTTCCAATCCAATTGCTCAAAAACTTTACTGTATAGTAATCCCAGGGCTGCTATATGCTGGTAGCTGTGCTCTTAAACACAATCGGGTAGGTTATGAAAACAATTGCCAAGCCTCCTGCAGACTTTGCACTGTGACCTGTGAGTCACAGCCAGATAGAGTTGAGGTACATAAACTATATACTATAGTGGTCTTCACTCTGGATACGGTAAACTCAGCCAAAGCCTTTCATTGACAGTACAGACATCCATGTTGCCTCTGGACTTGTCCATGTAGGTTTCACAGAATCTTCTAGATGGATCATTTGCAACCGTAGGACATTAGATAGATAGTCTTGTCTTCTAGAGTCCTGACATGTAGAAGGGTACCACCAGAGTAGCTGGTAGTGTGAGAACAGGAACTCTTCAGAGATGGCCCAACAGCATCAACTAACACACATTTAACCATGATGAACACCAGACTCTTCTTAGGCTTTAGGCGACTACACAGTATTTTACCTTTCTATTTTAAAGGCACAGGGAACGGAGAGTTTAGAAACATGGCACAGTCATCTGGGTAAAGGACACTCGCTTGTGGTTTGGGAGCTGAAGTGCATATTTAGAGTTCTACCTTGCTCGCCCTGAGCAGGGGAGGCATGGATAAGGCGGCCAGAGAATTGGCCATTGTAGAGATGTGAAGATGGGTTAAAGGCTGAAAGTATTGAGTTGAGGGTTACGAGTCAATGTATGTGAGGAGACATGCATGGTGTCCAGAAATAGTGAGGACCTGCTTGTTTTAAAGACAAGAGCCCTCAACACTATACACAAACACACACACACACACCATGGGTGCACACACATGAGCACACACACTATAACTTTTATTCCCTTGTCAACATGATTTAGGGTAAAGAAAGCACTTGACTACAGGCAAATCAGCTTAAACAACTCTGTTGCCCTAATAAGACTATTGGTGTAAAACTAGCAATTGTACAATGGTTGGGTGTAGTGTGCTGTGCCTCCTGAAAGAATTTTCCTGTTTGAATTTTAGTTTCTGTGATTCTTGGATTATTTTATTTACACGAAAATCTTCTACAGCTTTTGAAATTAAATTGATACAGCCTCATTAAATTTTGAGTTTTTGAGGGATTTATGTAACTGTGTGTCTGTATGTTTGTGTGTCTCTGTAGGTCTGTCTGTGCATGTCTGTGTGTGTGTGTATGTGTGTGTGTTTGAAGAAGGGAGGGAGGGAGGGAGAGAGAGAGAGAGAGAGAGAGAGAGAGAGAGAGAGAGAGAGAGAGAGAGTGTCTATGTACCCTGGCTAGTCTTGTACTCTGGATCATCCATACTGTCCTAAAATCAAAAATACCAGCCCTGATCTTATTTGACAAGTATCACTAGCATAGTATTACTATCAACTTCTTAATACACATATAATTATTCTGATCACTCTTTTATTTATAGATAAGTAAGTAGAACTTTGGGTAGCTGAGAATATGGATCAACCACATAACAAATAGGAGATATACCAAAACTTAGCTGTTTGGCTCGGTATGTTGTAGCACTAGCCAATCTTTGTAAAACTTGAAATTATCAGATTGTGTGGCCTCAGATCTGGAAGACTGGAGTTGTTCCTGACTCCTCTAACACCTCAGCTTTTGAAGTCAAGGGTAATCTGTGTTGCTCAGTTAGGTGGTAAGAATTTGGGAATCCACACTCAAACCTGATGGCTACTCAAGTGCAGCTGTGAGTTCACCAGTGGTGCCTCTTCTGCGGGGCACCTACAGCTCACTCTGTACAACACCAAACAAAAGCAAAGGCGGAAGCCCTTACCAGGCTGTTTTTGTTGGTGTGGGGGAAGGGAATCGGTATTTCTCCATTCTTTGTTTTATTTTGTCTGAACTTTGGTTCTCTGGCTAGTTCAGGTTACTGTGATTTGGGGAAACATGGTCTATTTCCCTCTCCATAAGCAGAGTTAAGACAGAGTAACAGCCTATGAACATCACTGTAGCAGCCTGTGGGTTTTTACCATGTCTACACCTGTGTATAAAGATGCACCCTGGAGTGTCAAGGGTTTCTAGCTGAAATAAACAGAGAATCTAAACAAGTCTGAGAATGTTCATATTCAATAGTCTTAAATGGTTTTAGTTACACGTGAGTAATCACTGCTCTGACATGGTTCTACAACTTCAAATCAATCCACAGAATACTTTAAAATTGGAGCACAGGGGTTGGGGATTTAGCTCAGTGGTAGAGTGCTTGCCTAGCAAGCACAAGGCTCTGGGTTCGGTCCTCAGCTCTGGAAAAAAAAAAGACAATAAAATTGGAGCACAGATTATTCTTTCAAATCATTTTTGGTAACAAACAGGCATCCAGTCTGTAGATTTCTGGAGGGAATCATAGGAGAAAACTTCACATCAGAAACGCAATCAGACACGGTAGCCATGTCAGCAAGCAATTAATTTTGCTGCTTGGATCTCCAGAGCCACTGATCCTTGAATCGGCATTCACTAGGTGGCTTTTTAAATCTAATTCTAAAACTTGGCTTAGTCCTTGCTCATTAAAACATGAAAGCAGATGATGACCAGGAGACAATCTGGGAGCATGGCTTCAACTTGGGTTATCATGTCACAAAAATGAAAAGGGAACACAAAAGTCATCGCCTCTTCTAATTCCCTCTCACTCTAATAACTGGCCAGTAGGAATTTGCAAAATCAGGGCTACATGCATGTGTGTGCATTCGTGAGTGCTCGTGTGTGTGTGTGTGTGTGTGTGTGTGTGTGTGTGTGTGTAAGAATTTGCTTTTTCTTACAGAAAAGAAAGGGCCTGTATTAGTCAGGGTTCTCTGCAGTCACAGAACTTATGGAATGTCTCTATATATTAAGGGAATTTATTCTGATGACTTACAGTCTGCAGACCAATTAGTCCAACAATGGGCATTTGCAGATGGGAATCCAAGAATCTAGTAGTCGCTCAGTCTTAGGAGGCTGGTTACTTCAGCTGGGCTTCTGTGGAAGTAGGTTCCAATAGATGTGCTGGCAATAAATGCAAGCAGATGAAGAAGAGCGAGTCTTCCTTCTTCCAACGTCCTTATGTAGGCCTCCAGTAGAAGGTGTGGCCCAGATTAAAAGTGTGTGCTACCACATATGGATCTGGGACTTGCTTTGTCCCAAGTTGACCTTGAACTCACAGATCTCCTTGCCTCAGTCTCCTGGAATTCAAAGCTCTTACTATCTTGCCTGGGCCTAAGCTTTTCATGGCCACTATGCCTCAAGATCTCCATGCCAAGATCCAGGTTAGACACCTGTGTTTTCCAGCCTCAAGATCTGGATCACAGGTGAGCCTTCCAGTTCTGGATTGTATTTCATTCCAGGTATAGTCAAGTTGACAACCAGGAATAGCTATTACAGGGGCATTTTACTATTTAATTGTGGGAGGCAACATGTATTTGATATTTTGGTACATTGTGAAATAATTTCTGAAATCTAGTTAACATATCTGAAGGCTACATAGTTGTTTGTGTAGGAGATGGGTATTTTTATACAGTTATAGAAATCTTCAGGAACTCCTTCTTTAAAAGGGGAACAAGAATACCCTTGGGAGGGAATAGGGAGGCAAAGTTTAGAACAGAGGCAGAAGGAACACCCATTCAGAGCCTGCCCCACATACATATACAGCCACCAAACTAGATAAGATGGATGAAGCAAAGAAGTGCAGGCCGACAGGAACTGGATGTATATCTCTCCTGAGAGACACAGCCAGAATACAGCAAATACATAGGCGAATGCCAGCAGCAAACCACTGAACTGAGAATAGGACCCCCATTGAAGTTGTCAGAGGAAGGACTGAAAGAGCTTGAAGGGGCTCGAGACCCCATATGAACAACAATGCCAACCAACCAGAGCTTCCAGGGACTAAGCCACTACCCAAAGACTTTACATGGACTGGCCCTGGGCTCCAAATTCATAGGTAGCAATGAATAGCCTAGTAAGAGCACCAGTGGAAGGGGAAGCCCTTGGTCCTGCCAAGACTGAACCCCCAGTGAACGGGATTGTTGGGGAGGAGGGCAGTAGTGGAAGGAGGATGGGGAGGGGAACACCCATATAGAAGGGAAGGGGGACAGGTTAGGGGGAGGTTGGCCTGGAAACCGGGAAAGGAATAACATTTGAAATGTAAATAAGAAATAGCCAATTTAATAAAGATGGGGGAAAAAAAGAAATCTTCAGGAAAACACTACAACATCATTGCCATTGTCATCACCACATGTATATATGACTCCGAGGACTCAGTACTACCACTTAACTCAAGCATGGTACAGTTTGATTGAAATCTCCCCATTTCCCTCATCCCGGAAGTGATTCTATTCTGACTCTCTATGCTTAAGCAGAGGAGAGCATGCAGCAGTTCTATTTTGTGCGGCATGCTGTCACATGATGTCCACTTTCTGCCTGCACATGGATTTCTAGATAACCCAGAAGTGTTTATTAAATAGGCTGCCCTTTCTCCATTGTGTGTTCTTGGCACCTGTGTTGAGGATGAAGCCACTGGAATGTGTGTTTACTTTTGTGTTTTCTGTGTCTTTATTTTGTACTCTATCGCCACCCTCAAACATGCTCTTGGCCTTCCACATCTGTGGGTTCTGCATTCCATGATTCAACTAAATGCAAGTCACAACACTTTTTAAGTTACTTTTCTTTTTTTTATTACAAGTTCTTACACAGCACGTGTGTGTTCAGGGTTATAGCTCCTGTGGAGAGGGAGAGCTTTGGTTCAGCATACAAACCGTATCATTTTGTAGGAGGGGATTGGCTATCTCCCAGCACTGATCTGTGCAGAAGGCCCTACAGCCAGTCCTTCCTTCATGGTGCAGAGGATCTCACCTATTTTCATATCTGACAGTGAGATGCTGCCAGGTTGGCTCTTCCTTCAGCTAAATGTGTTTGTGGTTTCATGTGAAGTTACAAATTGTTTATTTTTTCCTCATACAAAACACCCTTGAGACTTGTTAAGAACTACATTACATACCTAAATAACTTTGAATAGTATACAGATCTATTAGGTAGTTGTGAGGATTGAACATGTAGATACTTTATTCGTGGTTCACTGGAATGTACCGTATAACGACCTAATTGCAGAAGTTGTAAAATGAGGTGATCCCAGATATAACAAGAGTGTATCTTCTCCAAGAGAGAACTCACTGAGTGCTCCAGGAAATGCAGAGATCCTACGAGCTTAAGGCTGACAGTAGTACATGAGAAATATAGAAAATTACCCTTTCAATCTCGGGGCACACGTTGGGAGGTGCAGTGCGTCGATTACATTTGAAATACAGTCCTTGGCACTGCTGGGGAAAATGCCTAAGACAGTAAATGCAGCCAAGGGACTGAGCCTGCCCCGCATCTGTGTACTTAGCCTGCTGCCTAATTGATATGGGGTATCAGTCAGCTTCATAATGACATGAGATTCAGCCACAGAGTTTGGGGATGCCACTTCCGTTATGTCTGAAAGGGAAATGGCTGAACGCTTCTTCCTCTAGCGCTGCTCACAGGGCAATTGCACAGCATTCACAGGGCAGAGGGGTAGTGCCAGATAAACAAAAGCTGTGTTGCTAAAGTTAGAGGGCTTTAATCTGATAGCCACAAACCGTCCATCACACGTCAGAGAGCCAGGGGCAAATGTCTTTATAGAAATTACTAGCATTTCTTTGTTCTTCCCATTTGCCCAGCAGTTCCAAAGGCCTTTCAGATATGGAAGTAAAATATTACATCTAGAATGTAGATATGGCTGGGTTCGGACTATTATTCACGAGAAAAAGATGCAATCGTTCTAGGGATGGTGTCCGCCACCACTGTTATCGGGGATGTTTGCTCCTCCTGTGACCAGATGTGTCTCTAGGTATGAACTCCGCTGTGTAAAGGGGAGATTGTGCTAAAATGGAAAGTGCCTCTGTGACACTAGCTTGTCTTTATGGTTTTATTTCATTTATGGGCTTTGTTTTAAGTAAATGGGGAATCTGAAAGTGGGTAGAATAATCAAGGATATAGGTCACTCACAAAGATTACTTTTCCATCTTACCATCATTTAATCATGGGGCATAGATGTTTCTAGGGCAATCGTTTTATGAATTATGGGATGTCTACTGTGCAGGGATGCTAGATTTAGTAAACAAAAGCCCAAGTCACACAGTCAAATAGAAGCTTTGCATAAAAGGCGATTTTTTTTAGCATAAGTATGTCAAAAGCGCTGCAAAGCAAAAATTATGATACTGTCCTATGAATTTATTTAAAATTCAGAATCAACTGAGCATCCTACATTTTATTTGGCTAAGCTACGGAAATGGGGTCATGGTAGAAGCAGAGGGTGCACATAACTGAGCTATACCTACAGATTATGGTGGTGAGGGATTAGGACTATTGCCCTTTCCAAGGTGTTCTTGCAGGAGTCCGAATGAATTGAAGAGAGAAGCACTGGGAGGGGATGTGTGGGAATCGCATGGTGTTTGACGTCTCCAGAATACTTCAGAGGGAGGAAGAGTGGTGAGGTTAGAGTGAGTCTGGGGATCATATCAGACCAGGAGCTCAACACTCAGTTCCTCAGGTCAGCGTTACTAAGAGAGAACTATTGGGACCCACAAAGACAATTTGAGGAAAATTTAAAGTTTTCCAGTAGTTGTATTAAGACATGGAAAAGGGAGATAAGAATAAATATGGGCACAACTGACCTCATGGCACTTATCCCAGTGCATTCCAAAACTATGATTTCTCGCTATGATATCATTATAAAATTACTAATGAAATGGCTTTGTGTTTCCTTGTATCACCTATCCAAAGTTGTGTCTTTTAATACTTTTGGGGCATCTTAACTAAGACCAGCCTCCTTTCTTATTTGTTTTTTATTTTTATTTTTTTTGAAACTTTGCAATCATTTATTATTGGTAGCCATAAAGAAAAGATGCTTTTGAACCCAACAATCATTTTTAAATTCAAATGTATTTTTCCATCTTTATTAACTTGAGTATTTCTTGTTTACATTTCGATTATTATTCCCTTTCCCGGTTTCTGGGTCAACATCCACCTAACCCCTCCTCCTCCCCTTCTATATGGGCTTCCCCTCTCCAACCTCCCCTCATTACCACCCTCCCCCCAACAATCACGTTCACTGGGGGTTCAGTCTTGGCAGGACCAAGGGCTTCCCCTTCCACTGGTGCTCTTACTAGGCTATTCATTGCTACCTATGAGGTTGGAGCCCAACCTCCTTTCAATAGACAAGTAGTCCGTAGTCAGCTAGCTCCTTGCTGAGTGTAAGCACGGCTCTGAAGAGTAAAGGTCCACTCGTACGCTGTCATCAAAGGAGCCACAGGAACCAGGGCAGCCTCAGGTTAGCCATATTGTTGTCACAGAAAGCAGTGAACAACTGTCAGGCTGTTCCACTGGCCCAGGAAGATTAAAGTGGGCTTACCACCATGGCAGCAAATAGGAGCACTAACGAGAGAGGCGGCATCTACTAATGAGCATGAGTTCTGTAAATCACTTATCTATTACCTCGGTGTGGGCAGAAATCAACGAATGGGTGACCTTCCATCCATTCCACCAAGAATACCATCCAAGTGGAGGAAGCTACAATGGCGGTGAGTCTCAAGAGACAGTGAGTGTATCTTGAGAAAAAAAAAACAATTGTTTTTCTGCTTCATTTTTAGCACTTCTTTTCTTTCTTGAAATTGTAGCACCTCAAGATGCCTTGATTTTTTAATACCTATTCAGAAATCTGTTGTAGCATCTCATTCAGAGCATTTGAGTTGAGATCTGCCTCGTATTAAAATAGCTGACTGCTGACCGTTCTTCACTTTATCTTCCTAAACACGGAAGTATAACCTGCTCGGTCTGTCTGATGTTACTTGTGTGTATATCCTCGAGGCTGACCGTTTGGTACCACATAACCAATTGCTGTGACCCCTGCTTCTTGATACAATGTTTCACTTTCACCCCAGTTCTAAAGCAAAACACAGAAAGATAGATTTTTAATGGAACTGAAATGTCTTAAACTCCCTTTGGTTTTGACAGCCTAAAGCACAGGATTCTATTTCATAGGAATTTGTAAACTGAGAAGAAAGAATTTATGTGTATTAAAGGAGCAGAGAAGGTCTACATCACCGAAACTGCCACAGAATCAGAAATTTAAATGTGTCCCAGGACCATTTCTTCTCACAAGAGAAATATTTCCTCGTGAATCCTTGGGAAGAGAGGGAGTCACGACAGTGTTTCATGCACAGACCTTTTAATGAATGGGTCCTCTCCTCAGCCAGGCTCCTGAGTATAAATATACTCGAGGAGGTTTCAGTGTTCAGAGACTGCCATTCATTTTCACACGGGATTTTTCTCCCAATAACTCCCGTGACATAGTACTGTTGCCTACACTGCTTCACACAGGAATCCTAAGGCTCTGAGAGGAGAGGGCACTAAAGCACAGAGCTCAAGGGCTAGGTCAGAAATAAAAGTCCCATCCATTTACAACTAAGTCATAGTGCACTGCCAGTGCCCGGTAATAGATAAGAGAGGACTGTGTAAATTGGGGGTGAGCCGTGTTTGTGGTTATAGGCAACAAGAGTATTCCTTGTCACTTAGGGAAGTCACTAAGCACTTGACAGTAGATGAATTCTTCAATGTTAGTCATGGAGACGGACAAACATGGGTATGTAGAGCAAGTGAGAAGTGAAGGGAACTGCTTAGTACGTTTTCCTCAGAACTTGGTATTGCCCCTGAGGTGGTGAGGTCTCCATCAACATCATCACACTAAGAATAATAACCATTGTGTCTAGTAAAATGTTAAAGAGTGAGACTAAATTAAAGTCCTTGAAATGACAGTGTAAAGATAGCAACGTCTATAACTAATAAAAGACCAGAACGTGAACGTCCATGGAACTATTACTGAGCACGTAATATATTTCATTCTTTTTTTTTCTTTTTTACTTTTTTTTTTATTAACTTGAGTATTTCTTATATACATTTCGAGTGTTATTCCCTTTCCCAGTTTCCGGGCAAACATCCCCCTCCCTCCTCCCCTTCCTTATGGGTGTTCCCCTCCCAACCCTCCCCCCATTGCCACCCTCCCCCCAACAGTCTAGTTCACTGGGGGTTCAGTCTTAGCAGGACCCAGGGCTTCCCCTTCCACTGGTGCTCTTACTAGGATATTCATTGCTACCTATGAGGTCAGAGTCCAGGGTCAGTCCATGTATAGTCTTTAGGTAGTGGCTTAGTCCCTGGAAGCTCTGGTTGCTTGGCATTGTTGTACATATGGGGTCTCGAGCCCCTTCAAGCTCTTCCAGTTCTTTCTCTGATTCCTTCAACGGGGGTCCTATTCTCAGTTCAGTGGTTTGCTGCTGGCATTCGCCTCTGTATTTGCTGTATTCTGGCTGTGTCTCTCAGGAGCGATCTACATCCGGCTCCTGTCAGCTTGCACTTCTTTGCTTCATCCATCTTGTCTATTTGGGTGGCTGTATATGTATGGGCCACATGTGGGGCAGGCTCTGAAGGTGTTCCTTCAGTCTCTGTTTTAATCTTTGCCTCTCTATTCCCTGCCAAGGGTATTCTTGTTCCCTTTTAAAGAAGGAGTGAAGCATTCACATTTTGATCATCCGTCTTGAGTTTCATTTGTTCTAGGCATCTAGGGTAATTCAAGCATTTGGGCTAATAGCCACTTATCAATGAGTGCATACCATGTTTGTCTTTCTGTGATTGGGTTAGCTCACTCATTTTAATATTTTCCAGTTACAACCATTTGCCTACGAATTTCATAAACTCGTTGTTTTTGATAGCTGAGTAATATTCCATTGTGTAGATGTACCACATTTTCTGTATCCATTCCTCTGTTGAAGGGCATCTGGGTTCTTTCCAGCTTCTGGCTATTATAAATAAGGCTGCAATGAACATAGTGGAGCACGTGTCTTTTTTATATGTTGGGGCATCTTTTGGGTATATGCCCAAGAGAGGTATAGCTGGATCCTCAGGCAGTTCAATGTCCAATTTTCTGAGGAACCTCCAGACTGATTTCCAGAATGTTTGTATCAGTCTGCAACCCCACCAACAATGGAGGAGTGTTCCTCTTTCTCCACATCCTCTCCAGCATCTGCTGTCACCTGAGTTTTTGATCTTAGCCATTCTCACTGGTGTGAGGTGAAATCTCAGGGTTGTTTTGATTTGCATTCTTTTAAAGAAGATACCCTCCCACCATTGTGTTGTATAGAATTAAAGAGAAATCAAACATGGCATCCATTGAGAGTTTTAACATGGTTGAAATGCTACCCTGGTCCCTTCTGGGGGTTATGTTGTACAATAAAGAACCAAAAGGGGTCACATGTTTTTATGTTATGTCGAACAGTTGGATATTTCAGAAACCAGTCGTGTATGAGTCAATGCTTATCCCATGGAGACACCTGCATGTGTTTGCTATTTTCGAAACGTGTGACCTTAACGAAACGCAAGAAAATGTATGTAGAAAAAATAAGCATGAAAATTTTCAGGTGCATAGTTCCTTTAGAGCCAATAAATTTGAGAAATAACTGTAAATATATCATCACTTACCACACCTTTCTCCCAATCAAGCAGAGCCCTCCAAGATGAACCGCAGGCCAGAACATGGGAGGGCCCCAGCCAGCAGCCTCACAGACACCATAAACAGAGGCCACAAGGGTCTCTTGGAAAATATCAGATTGTTTCATGCTTTAGTCAATGAGGTGAAGCTGGGAATTTATAAATGATTTTCTAAATAGGAAAGGTAGACGATTCAACTGCAGTCTGTGCTAGTTTGATTTCCTAAGAGGCAGGTGTTTAATCTCGTTGAAGTATCCTGATGCGTGTTATTTGACTAAATGAGAAAGCAAAAATATTTGACAGGACAATAAGACTAATTTTTTAAAAATGTTCTGACATGGTGCCTTCATTTGGGAATAAATCTCCAAAACTCTGCTTAATATAGTCAGTGTGCATACCTTATGGGGCTACACCCATAGAAATAAATTTATATACCCATGATTCTGAGAGCAGTCTGAAGCCCTTAGCTGTGTACATGAATGCATGATGACGGCAGTAAAATATATTTATCCCACAAGCGAGGGGAGAATTGATTACTCCAGAGATCTAAAGCCATAACTAATTCACAGATACTCTTTCTTATGATGAAGATAAATATTCTGTGTCATTTGGACCCATAAAATATACTGTTTTTACAACAGACTCATTGCAATAATTCACCTTAAATGTCTTGCGGACATATTTTCCTATGGTTTCCAAACAAGAATCATTTGACATTCTTGTTTTCAAAATAAGTTTGGGAATTAAAAATAATAAGTAACATTAAGCTGCATTGAGGTATTTGCCTCCAAAGTATAGAAATCCAGTGTTGTGTCTGAGATGTAAGTGTTGCCTTCCGATGTTTAGCCAGGAGAGTAGTTGTTAACGTTCGTGGGTGTTTCTGCGCCTCATGGCTCACTTGGGGAGAGCACGAGCCTGCACGTAGGCCACTCTGTCTGGAAATGAACAAATGGGCAGTGCCCCAGCCTCCTGTGAGGTTGGCATCCAAGTAATTCACAATTTTTATTTCTCTTTTCCACTGCAATTGTCCCTTTAAAAACTAGTTGATAGAAAATTTGAGGATGCAATACATAATTTTGATCTGAGGTGTTTGTGAAAGCATTTTAATAAGCCAATTTTAGTTTCAAATTTGGGCCAATTCTCTTTCTCGGTGGTTTAGAAGGCTTTTAAGTGTTTTCTATTGGCAGTGAAAGAAAAGATAGAGGTAGAAGTATAAATTGAGATGTTTTTAGGCCTGGCGCTGGTACTGTCTCAGCTTTATTAATCTCATTGTCAGTTCGAATTAGAATGAATGATACCTGAAGGTGTCCACCGATGCAGTGGTCCATTGTGTGTGTGTGCACGCGTGTGTGCATGTGCATGTATGTGCACATGTGTGTGCATGTGTGTACATCTGTGTGTGCATATGTCTGTATGTGTACGCGTATGTGTGTGCATATGCATGTGTGCACATGCATGTGCATATATGTGTGTATGTTTTACATGACCAAGGTCGAAACTGGCTGTTTTCCTTATCACTGTGGGGGAAAGACTCTCACTGAACCTAGACCTTGCAAACTCTCCTAGACTGGCTGACCAGAAAACCACAGAGATTCATGCAGGGTAAGCATGTTACAGGGTAAGCATGTTACCAGGGTAAGCATGTTACCAGCTGAGCTATCTTCCCAGAACCCCCAATGTCCCATTTTTACAGAGGAAGGCAATCATACTCAAAGAGGCCAGGTAATCCCCAGTAAACAAATAATTCAGCATGAGCAAATGTGATTTTTAATCTTGTTTCTTTGTAGAGAATGGTGTAAGAAAGGAGGAAACTCACACAGGCTATATGATAATTCTACATACTTAGCATTTCTTCAAATTCCAGTGCTTAATCCATTACTTTCAAGAGACAGAGATGCTTTTTCATACAAATGAACCAGAAATGCTCCTTTGTGAACGACCTTACACCCTGGGTCCTGTCTCTCGACATTAGGGAGCATCGTAACGAAGGCTGACTACTCACCCTTGGCACATGTCAATCAGTTCCTGAAGCAAAATGGCTGTAGATCTAAACGTGCGTCTACCCTTGGATGGTTGTTTTCAGTCAGGTGTGCTCTCAGATTCTGAATTGATTGAGTTTACCGAAATGAGTCACTGGCTTTTGTCAGGTGGGCACAGTCAAGGGCAGGCTGAAGCCAGTAACTCTGTCTCTGAATTGGCAAGAGATAGAACACAAACTGGCTGTCAGCTGTCGTTTACTGTCACACATTTCTGTGATCACAGACTTATAAATATCAAGGAACCGTGTGCCTCCACGTGTAGTTTGGAGATGCTAGTCAATCATGGATGGGTTCTATAGATTTCGACCTGTGTCAACATAGTGCATTGTGGTGGGGCATGTGTAGCAGAGAAAGTCTCTCAAAGGACGGAAAAGGGGTCCCACAATTCCTTTAGGGGACACATCTTCAGTAATGGGAGATCTCCTGCTAGGTTCCACCTCTTTCTACCATTTCCAAGCAGCACCTGCCAGGAGCAGATGTCACATGCGCCTGAGGACCACTCACTGTCAGAACTGTAGTGCTGGTGACTTCTTGGTTAATTCTTTAGAGACAAGGAGCTGACCACAAACACACAACCCTTCTGCCTCAGCCTCCTTGCTGCTCAAATATTGGGACGATGTACCACCACACCTGCCTCTGACGCCCCCACCCCCCACATACACCATTGGTAACATCTTTTGTTTATAGCAACGATATTAATAGTAACCACTTATTACAGAAATCCATTAGTCCTTTTAGCAATGGAAGGGCTTTTACTCAGAGCACGGACTTCTTTCCCCGTAGTGCCCTGACAGTGGAGAGGATTCACAGTGGTGTTTTAGTAGGGAAGCTGAAAGATTTGCAAGCGGTGATTCTTCATGATGCATCCGTTCAGCAGTCGACACTGATAATAAATAAGGCTACCTGTTCATCCTCAGATCCAGGACCTGACACCGAGCCCAGGTTCCGAGCATCCAACCACACCAGCCCTCTCCTTTGTCTGTGCCCACCCCCACGGTTATGCAATTTCCTATGGGGATGACTATCAGAATGTCCATCTCGCACTACACATTGTCTGTCCACAGTTCCCAGCCCTGTAGGAGGGCCTACTAAGCTCGGGTGAGGTGCAGCTCCACACTGCAAGCCAGCAGTAAATGGTGTGTACCAGGAAAGTCGTAGAACTGGTTGGAGATATTGACCGAAGTCTTCCATTATATGAAATGAAGCATTTCTAAATGTCACCATTTCACCTGATGTCCACAGACAGACCCTGCTCCCTTCCGGCTCAACTTTATGTCATCTCAAGTTCAGAGTTGGCAGTAGGTAATTTTCTCTCAGAAATAGAGCAATTTAGCATACCATTTGGCTTACACGGAACTCTAATATATTAAACAAACAATAAAAGTGTAACTGGCGCACATGAGCTTCAAACAATCTCCGAATAGGAAGGTCTCATATAAATAGGTAATTGTGTTCACCAGTAACAACTGTGTTCTGTGTACTGCAGGGAAAGATTGCTTCTAAGTCTTGAGCTGATGATTAATGTATCTGCCTATATAAAGTAATAATAAAAGGTGAAGCCTGAATTTTTTTCCCTATAAGTTATCTCTAAAATGCAAATATTTGTCAATTAAATGCATCTCAGTAGCCAATATTAACACACTCAGGAACAAAAGCAACAATCAAATATTTATTATCATTCATCATATGTGTGAATGTAAAATAAAAAGTTCAGAGGAAATTCAAATATTGCCACTAAACTCCAGCATGCACAGAGCTACAGTCTGCTCGTCTCCATCTCCACATATTAAAAGAAGCTCTAATGAAATAAATCATTGTCTGGACACAGCATTGCAAAAGTACTTTTAAGATATTCCTCAATACATAAAACATTGTGCATGCAGAATACCGCTTCCGTGCAATTATCAGACTCCTTTCAACTCCACTCTCTGTTCTCAATGTGAACGAACAGGAGGGATTCAAGCTGCCTTTTGACACCATCCCATATGCCTCTTCTTCATCGTTTTGAATCACCATAGGGGATTAATTTTTTCAGTACTTGGTCCAGGTAGGCAATCAATACACTCCTAAAACTATGTTTTGGTGGGAAGAATGTACGTTACTCAGAAAAGTGCCAGGCGAGTTCACTTAGCCAGTGTTTGACCTGTCTGCCCCATGCACTCATAGCCAATGTCTTGGAGCCCAGTCTGTGTATGGCACTCAGGATATCTGCTGTGAAAGTTACTATCCTGAGATGGGGATGGTTGAAAAGCAGGAAATACTGTACAGGAAGGACAACTGGTCCAGAAAGTGTCTGTTCTCAGGAGAATAACTTCAAGGGACACGAAGCTCAAAGCTGGTACCCTGTGGCCAACCATCAGCCACAAAACAAAAACGAAGATCACAAGTGAAAAGGTAGCCTAAGTGAGTCCTGTATCTAGAGACTAGCTGTCATTGGAAAGCGTCCTTAACTTCAGTGATCCTGTAGGAAGGCGGTCAGTGAATTGCTCCTCAATGCGCTGATCTGCTTTCGTAGGTTCCCTATGATGTTTGTTTGGGGATAAAGTACAGACTTCACCCTCAGTCTATTTGTCTCTATTCCTTCTAGAGGCATAACTTCAGCAATGTGTTTCACCAAAATAGTTCATGTTTTCTCATCCGCAAAATGAAATTCCAAGTGGGTTCCAATTTCCAAGGCTGTTTTGAGAATTGTTTCTGCAAGGCCATAAAATTTATAAAGTTTTAATTATTGAAATGTGTGTGTGTGTTTGTGTGTGTGTGTGTGTGTGTGTGTGTGTGTGTGTGTGTGTGTGTGTGTATGAAGCCTTGCCTGTGATTGGTGGTCTAGCTGCTTGACTTATGAGACTTCCTATCCTGAATCTGGCAGAACCTCTCTCATATGGAGTTTTATCTTTGAAAGGCGATGACCCCTCTTATACGTTCCCCTTTATTTAAATGTCATTTCTTGTCTGATCATGAAACTAGAGAGTCTTGCCTAAGGAAGTTACTTCACTACACATCAAGTCCTATTTTTCTTTATGAAGTCTTGCAAAGTCATGAAGATGACCGTTGAGAGCGGACATAAAATACCTGGTGGGCTGGGTCATGAGAGCGCTATTGCTCTGGCATTACAACAGCCTCAAGCCTTCCTAGTCCTCAAGTATATATGAAATACTAGTTTTGTTAATAATTTACCAATTGGTATTATTATCATTGAGCCTAAACATGAGCTGATTCATCTTCTGGCCCTCACTAGATAATAAAGTTTATAAGCTGGCACCTAGGTTTAAGATTTGAAATGTACTTCAACTCTCTAGTTCAAGGGTAATGAACGTGTAATGAGTACTTACTCTAAAGTGTGATGTGTCAGACAGTGTCACACACATCCTGGACATTACAAAGAAGAAAGTATCTTTTTGTCTTAGTGAAATAGGCAAAAGGGGCTACTATCTTCTAGAAATGGATTCTGTTATTCGATTATATGAATTCTTTCAAATGTGGTCATAATCTACAGATTATTGTGTGCCATGGGCAAAAAAAAAAATTAGCTATATTCCAGATAAAAAGAATCTGAAGCTCAGACTGACTTAATATATTTTTACAGCCTGTGTTTACTTTTGCTGAAACAATTGAATTTGTAACAATTATAAAGCAACTCAGATCTCTTTAGTGAGGAGTATCGATTGCTACACTGCAGAAGATCTCCCTCATTAAAAATAAAGTGTTTTAGTCATTGTGGCTCCATCAACGGACCTCGGTGCCTCTGTTACAGTAGGCATGCATTTGATGGATGTAGCAGGGTCTCCTTAAAGCATCAACTGTAACATAATCATTTGCAAAGCTTTCAAAAGTTAATTATCTTGTATAACACAGACAGGAACAAATGTCTATTCACTCTGGTTAAAAAGAAAATTGGATTGAGAAGCGAGTGTCACTTTAAGAATAGCAGCAGGTGTCTGCTTTTTCTTGTCTGTGATCAAGAGGCTAATGTAGCTGGGGCATGTGGAATTATTATTGTTCATGTGGCACACATATGAGAACTCACAAAAAGACTGTCAGGAAACATAGAGAAAAGTGAGGAGAAAGTGTAAGTGGGGTCTTGTTTTTGAGTATCCCTGAGGAAGAACTAAAGCTTTGATTAACAAGGGGAGATTTGGCTCAGCCCAGTGATTGATAAGCAGAATCGAGGCATATGTGAGGTAGAAATGAGAGAACAAGGGAAAAGATCTTGAAACAAGTAAGATACTAGAACAGGTTTTGTAGAGAGAATCTCTTGTAGGCACCACCTGTCAATAAAAAAAGCCAACAGCCAATGAACTAAGGCAGGAAATAGGAGATGGGACACTGTCAGAAAGAGAGGATTCTGGGAAATAGTGAGAAGCTAAAAGAGAGAAAGGCTCGGAGGTCGGCCCAGGAATATGTGAGGAGGCAGATATATGGTATCTGAGTGGAGATAACCAGCCTCGTGTCGGAATAACGAGTAAAACAAAGGAGATATTTTAAGCTACATCTAGTTAGTAAAGCGTGTAGCTATATGGCCTAGTTGTTGTGAATATATTTTGAGTCTGGGTCTCATTTCTGGGAGCATGGGGCTGGGAGGAAGAACCTGGCCTGACTTTTTCAAGGTTTTCAACTGGCTTTAATATAACTGACAAAGGAGTGACCAGTTAAAGAGTGATAAAATCCTCAGAGGGGATGTGGGGGCTGGGGACTCGTATTTGGTGAATGTGTCTACCACGCTTGGTGAATGATTAAATGTAAGGTGGAGACGCAGTGGAATCAAAGCTAACACTGACCCTTGCGACGTAGAGATGCTGAAACCATTGGCAAAGTTATCTAAACTGAAAGGCAAGAATGACTTTTTGCCATGGGACCCTTAAGCTATTGAGAACTGACCGTGCAGGATACTGCAGAGAATCACAGTTAGGCAACATTTCCTATAGGGCATTTCCCTTTGTGAAATTAACAAAGACTTCTGTGCGCTTTTTCCCTCTGTTCTTTACCGTGTAATTACTGGACGAAACGTAGCAACGCTTTCATTTTACATAATGTGGCCAACATGCTTCATCCTCATGACCATTGGGATCTTCTGTTTTCATAGCTGCTTCTGGTAAGAGACTTCACCATTTGGCTGACCGCATCTGCCTTCAGTTGGCGCATCCTTCATTATTCTTAAACACTAGCATCTTTCTGGAAGTTTAACAATGATTCTTACTCTATGATTTCTATTCCTATCGCCATGTCTCTCTTCCTGCAGTGTAGGTATTCTTTTGGTGACGTGGCACTAATCCTCAGAAAATACCTTTTCCCAGTCTTTTTGAGTCCTTCTACCTACTTAAGGCAGGACCTGAAGTGAAGCCCTGTCAAGCCTTAAGCTCACATTTCTCCTTCCTGGGCCTTCTGAGCACGGATCCTTTAGGCATTCACCAACTTACCTAGATACTGTTTTATCTTTGCAAACGTCCCTCTGATGTACCAACTCCGTTCACGGGTAGATATTTCATTTTACAGTGATAGCCGCTTGCCATGTCTCCCTAGTAGAACTGGCTGTTGGGTCTGTCTGTGTAACAGTCTCTGCATTCTGGGGGACTACCCCTTACCTTTGGAGTCCAGCATGTGGCCGGAGTCCATAGCATACCATAGCTCAGGAACTGCTTTTCTACCTAAAAAGTTAAGAGCATTTTCACCTTTTCAGTCATACAGTTCTCCCATAGGGTCATTCAAGCTTCACCTAAGAACTGCATGAACACACAGCTACCGTCTCAAGTCATCCAACACACACAAAACAGGTTTCCCTTCCCAAGAAATCGAAACATTATGATGAAGGCATTTTATTTATATCTATGAAAAACTTTGGTGTTTTAAGATACACGTCACACACCTCTGACGTGCATCATAGTTTTTAGAAGGTACAGAAGACTTGATAGTGACACTGGTAATCCCTTCTTCCTTCAGTGAAGGTAATCAAAGGAACTCTAAGAAGCAATTCTGAATTAATTCAATGTGATATGCTGCTAATATGTTTTTTAAGATCCAACAAATGCCTGGAGGAACACCGATTTGTAGATGTATATTTATGTATTTTATCATATAAGATGTTGTGTGTCATAAGACATACTTGGAAATATGTATATTTTACTGAAGTACAGTTCTTCAGGTTCACAGAAATCCAGAACCTTCTCCTGCTGCTAAAATATGTATAAACGCAGTAGGAGTGTGGTGGCTCTGAGGCTAATCTTCGTGGTTCTCGTGAGTTCTCCCTGACCTGCTGCAGAGAGTCTAATAATCTCCCGCAGATTGACGGAACCTGAACTTCTTAAAGTGTCTGTTACACACTGTGGCTTGTCTCTTCTCTGTGGCATCATCTAAATCCCCAAAGGGTGGTGACAGGCTCGAAAGCTGCATATTCTTTTCCTTGGGAATGCACTCGCTGGCTCTCCTTGCTGTGCCGTGCATCTTCACAGTGCTGTTTTTATGTTAAGCATTGGTGCCATCTTAAGTATGACTGGCACATTCTTTATGTGGCTCTGCAGCGTCGTGGATGATACCTCCCAGAGCTGACAGTCTTCTTATTAAAGCTGTCCTTTCCTTTTCCCCTGTCCGTAGATACAGATCACTGAAAGAATAGACTTCTCTCCCCCTCCTTCGTTTTTTTTATTCAGCTAAGCTAGTGCTACCTAATTTTCATTGACGGTAGCACATGCCGAAATTGACTTCAATGCTCTGCTAGCTTTGGTAGCTAGAGCTGGGAATGTAAATTGATTATCCCCACTCGAACAGGGTTGATTAATGCTTAAAGTTCTTTGGAACATCTGAACCCGTAGCAAAGGGTTGTTTGTTTGTTTGTTTGTTTTTCAATAAAGGTAATGTTTTCGTATCACTTCATCAGATCATTCACTGGGGCATTGGAATTCATACACCAGTCTCAAGGAAAGTTCAAAGAACAGTGTCCCGAGGGAGCAGGCCACTTTCTCCCATCTCTTTTAGATCTTTGTAGATTCCATGTGACAACCTTTTCATCCGTAAATGTGATCCACTGTTGGTGTCTGTTTCTACAATGCACACACAACCCTGAACTCTTCAACTCATGTGTTAGCTGCTAAGCTGCGTTTCGAGTTTTTGGAGGGAAAAGAAACCGTCAAGTGAGCTGTGACCCGTCTCCCAGCGCATCCTTGCCCTCTTTCACTGTAGGACATGTTGGTCTCTATTTCCATGGCCACTCATCCATTCTTCCTCACTATAACCCGTCTTAACCATGACTTTAAACGTGCATGCCTCTGGAACAGTGTTCAGGTCCAAGTCATTTCCATGATGCAAAGTCAAGCTCTCCAACATTAATAATCTTTTCAATGAGTTGAAATCAAGCTAACAAAAAAGCCTTCAGACATATATAAAGGAGGATGGTGCTGGATTTCCAGGAAAATGTTCAAAGCCAGTCAGTCAGCAGGAGAGGAGGGAGCATTCATCGCTGTGATACAGACATATGTGGGTCAGCCTTTACCCAAGTAGGCAGGGCCTTGGCCCACAGGAGCTTTGGCTCCTCCTCCAATTTGACAAAAAGCATGGCAGGCTGTGTTATCTCCCACACTGTGCAAGTGAAAAACTACAGCAAATGTTGCACAGCTTGGTTTTGGTTGGATGATTGGTAAAACCAGGTCTCCAGTCTTTTCCTTGAGGAAGGTCAAGGTTCTTAGGTGTAGAAGTCCTAAAGACAGTCTCACAGTGGTTCGACGAGAGTGGACTACAGAAAGAATATACGGCCAAGGAGTAGAAGTGCAGAACAGTCTGGCCAGGCTTGTAAATGAAATGCCAGTCATAAGCAAAGGAATGGGGACCTGCTCAAGAGGGAAAGCTATCTCCTTGGGACTGTTCCTGAGATACAGCCATTGGAAAACAGGAAAGGAAGACTGAGCCCAAATTATTAGAGACTGAGCCTTATCATTAGAGAGGCTGAAATATTTCATATTCCATCAGTTCTCAAGCTGCGGGTCATGACCCCCACTAGGGTTGCACATCAGATATCCTCCATATCAGATATTTACATTATGATTCATAACAGAAGCAAAGTTACAGCTATGAAATAACAACAAAATAATTCTATAGTTGGGGGTCACAGCATTAGGAAGGGTGAGAGCCACCGGAATCTGAGACAGAGCAAAGGCTAAATTCTTTCCGTAAGGGTATTCATTTAAGGTTAAGTGGTGGCATTCGAAAAACTAACTGGACGTGTTATCATTGATCCATATCACCACAGCCCTGTCTGTGTCTGAACCGTATGCAACTCAGCTGGAAAATAGGAGGTCAAGAACAAAAGTCATTTTTGAGAGAGAGGAAAAAAAAGACAGTAATTGTTGAGGTCTAATTGAGTGCAAAGCTGAGTGATTTCCAGGTATTGTATTAACCTTCGAAGCAATCCTACATCTAGTACTTGCTATTTTCCTATATCACAGATGTAGATAATGAGCGAAGTGGGATTACTAGCTGAGAATCATATAGTTAGTAAATGACCAAAGATGAGAATCTAGCCAGCCTGAGTCTGGACCATGCTCAAATAAACGGTGAACCGTGCAGTGGGAGCCAACTGGCTTACGGTAAGGTGGTGTTGGGAATATTTTATCTGATTTCAACTGGGAAAATAGAAAGCAGACAAGTACTCTCTAAGGGAACCAGGCCATAGGTTTATGGGATGAAATCGCCACTTTGAAGGATGGACTTCATCCTTCCGAGCGCTTAGGCAGAAAAGATCTCACATTTTAATAGAGTCATGTTGCTGCCCAAGGCCTCCAGGGGGCCGTTCAGCTATCTCCTTTTTGCACCTGATGGTTTTGTAAAGATTTTAAACACACTGGTAATGAGGTTTATGTCAGAGGGAAGGGGGTCAGGGCTTCAGTATTATTCTGGGGGTTCAACTCTTAGGAGGGAGATGGTCCCGGGAGAATTTCTAAAACGAGAAGAAAATTAATCTCCTCCAACAGGGGGTGTACATCTTCTTTCATTCACTTGACATTATTCCTCTGCCACTGGGCCCTTCATTTGTTCATCTTTGTCAGAACACGTCGCCATTGATAACAGACTCATCAACTCCCCAGATGAAGAAGGCACAGGGAGAATTTGATACTCTGAAGTCTACATGTGACATTTGTTTTGGGGTGACCCGTAGAAGGCTTATGCTTGTTAGAGGAAAAAGTATTTTCCTGGTAACTTGTATTCTTTTTTTCTTTAATTGTTTTATTTGTTTACATCCCAAATGTTGCACCTCTTCCTGCTCCACGTTCCAAAAGTTCTTCACCCCCTCCTGCCTTCCCTTTGCCTCTGAGAGCGTGCTCACTCACTCACCTCCCCCACAGCCTTCCTCACCCACCCATCCACTCTCACCTCACTGCCCCCTGCATGCTTTCTTCCCTGAGGCATCAAGCCTCTACGGGGTTAAGCACATCCTCTTGCACTGAGGCTAGACCAGGCAGTCTTCTATGACATGTTTGCCTGGGGCCTCGGGCAAGTCCATGGATGCTCTTTGGTTGGTGTCTTAGTGTCTGGGAGCTCTCCAAGGTCCAGGCTAGTTCTCATTGTTTCTCCTGTGGGGTTGCAATACTCTTCACCTCCTTCAATCCTTCCTCTAACTCTTCTGTAAGGGTCACTGTCCGCAGTGCAACGCTTGGCTCTTAGTATCTGCATCTGTCTCAGTCAGCTGCTGGTACAGCCTCTCAGAGGACAGCCATGTAGGCTGCAAGCACAACACGGGATCAGTGTCCCGAGCACGAAACCTTGAATCCGATATCCTAAATTCTAATAAAAATCTACAAATTTCTCTACTTGAGTACTTGATTTAAAATACGTGTGCCATTTCTTTTCTTTCTTTTCTCTTCTCTTTCTTTCTTTCTTTTTTTTTTTTTAGAGTAGTCAAAACCTCTCAGCTGTCTTTCTTGTAAGCTCTGGTTTGTAAATAATATTTAGTAAATAAAATTTATTATCACTTTGCTAATAGAGTTCAGTATTTATAGAAATCATGAAGCAATTCTTTTGCCCTAAATTTATGTGTTGATTTCCTAATGAAGGCCCCGTGTTTCATAATTAACTGTTTCAGGAAGGCAATACAAGATTCGATGCTTAGACTCCAGAGTTCTCTAAGGTTAATGAAAATAGGTAGGCTGGTTTTTAACAAGTATTTATCAGCCCAAGATCCTCTAGTCATCAACTTGCAAATTGAATGTTTTAATAAATTATGTTTACAGGACGAGGAGAGAAGAACAGGTAATTGAATAGATGATGGTTATGGATGTTGGGCGCTCTACACCTTAACTTATTTAATCTGCATAATAACACTATCTGATGTGCCAATAGATGCTAATAGAATGTCTGTTACCTTACACACCAAGAGTTGGGAGAGATTCTGATAAGACGGTAGTGACTGGGACAGACTGCAAACTTCAAATTTGTGAAGCTTAAAACCCAGCGTGCACAGGGTTTGTACCAGTCTGCACCAGAGCCTCTGCATACCAATTATTAGATAGCTATTAGAGCCTCTGTATACCAATTATTAGATAGCTATTTTGGGGGACTCTTGACTGTGAGAACAAGTGGGTCTCTGACTCTTGTGCCTGTCCGTGGGACTTTTCTCCTCTTGGCTTGCCGTGTTCAAGTTCGATAGGATAGTTTTTGTTTTGTGTTATTATATTATTATGTTTTGTTTTGTCATATTTAGGTGTTACCCCTTAGCAGCCTGCTCTTGTCTAATGAAGGACAGAAAGGGAGAAGATTTGGAGGGTAAGGGAGGTGGGGAAAAATGGGAGAAATAGGGAGACGGAAAACTATACTCGGGATATATTGTATGAGAAAAGAATCTACTTTCAATAAATGACTAAAAAGAAGCCAAAAAAGAAAAAGAATAAAAGCAAGCAAGCCCTAACAGTAGCACGTCAGAGTGCCCAGAGTGTGGGAAAGGGACAAAGAAGTCTAGGTCGTAATGTTTCAGTCTGAGCTCTGACCTCACTTCCTATGCTGAGAGATAAGCAGTGTCTGTGGTACAGCTGCCTCCGCAGCCTGCGTCGTCGTCTCTGTACTGTCATCCTGAGGCAGAAGAGTGAGGTTCCTTAGATGACCACTTTTCATGTTCGTCTCTTAAACAGGGATATCCTGATCTCAGAAACCTTCACACTCAGCTTCTCTGTTCCTACACTAAGGTGTGGGATGAACTCTTTTCTCGTTCTTGGACGATTCTTTCCCCACTGCTCTTAGGCACCGCCTTAAAGGATGTGGGAGGAAGCTGGCAGTTAAAGGCACGGGTGGTTTGGAAACAGCCATTGCTCTAACATCCTGCTTCCCAGATTAAGGAAAACATTAATATCAACATTATTTTGGTCAGGCATCAGCGTAGCAAGTTCATCTTTTTGTTATCATTATTTTAATGAAAATGAGACATAAGAAGGTTTTTTTTAAGCCAATAGAGTACTATGTTTTCAGGCCATGAGATTACTTTGCTTCAAGTCTTTCAATTACTCTTGCAGTGCAGTGAGGGACAGCTACGTTAATGTCGTATTAATTCTATAGCAGCCATTGTTCCTTACTTGGTATTGATGTAGTTACCCAAGCATTGTGCCCAACAAAGAGGCTTCCTTCCCCGAAGTCTTGTAATGCGAAGGGAAATGACTCATTATGCACGTCACCTTTCAGACTCTGCTTTCAACACCAGGCACACAGTGTGACTTGGTCTTAGAAACCCCAGGATTCATTATAATTCCGAAAGTGTTGTACTCTGAATAATGACTCTATGTCATTAACAAGTGGGAAATCCCAGGTTATTGTTGGAGTAGGTGAATAATGGGAAAGGTGGATGTCTTTTCCAGCTGATCATTACTGAAGAAAAATACACCTGTAATTTGCCTTCCAACCCTGGTCTTAATTGCCACTTACAGTGTAAGGCTTCGAGTACAATTACACAAATAACACATGTTCCTGAAGAATCATGGGAGGAAGCAACAGAGTCCACCAAGTCAAATGTGATCATTCTAAGTCGTTCATTTACTCAAAGCATGTTTAGCCAGCATGCGCTCTTTGCCGGGTCGGGTGTTGGGCCCCACTGATAGAAAGAGAACCAGGAAGGAGGTAAAGAAGTAATGCTTGAACATCAGGATATCCAAGTCAATTCTACAAACAGCATGACCCCGCCCAGGGTACCTTTCTATTTTATTACTGGTACTGGTAAAGGAACATGAAGAACACATCTGAAACTGGGGAAATGGAGTCATCATTAGAGTACTGGTTTTGCATGGGTAACCACATGGATTTAGTATCCCAGAACCATGTAAAAACCCTGGCATAGTGGTACACTATTGTAGTCTCAGTTCTGGGAAAGTGGAGACAGGTGGATCCCTGAGCCTCGCTGGCTAGCCACCCTAGTTTAGCGTGCTCTGAGCTAATAATTAGAGACTTTATCCCCAAAGTCAACATGGGCGACACCTGAGGAACACCACTGGAAGTTAATCTCTGGTCTCCACATGCACCCACCCAGATAAGTGTACACAAGTATGTATGTATACAGATGTGGACACACACACACACACACACACACACACACCTGGACGAACAGACTAGGAAAATTAATTTCATGAAGTTATCTTTTGTTATTTGGAAAAGTTGAGAACATTTTATGACTTTAAAAAATCAAATTTGAAAATTTTGTGACTATTTTGTAAACATAATTCAATGGTTTTTCTTTTGAAATTTGTATTTTTACCTTTTAACAGAGACGTAATGTATATGTGGATAGGCAACCGTTTAGTGTTTAACATATACATGCGTTGCATCAATGTGAAATGTGTGTGATCTTTCTGCCTTGATGCGCCCATGATTATTTCTAAAATCTATACAATAGGAGGATCATAACGTATAACTCCTTGCTACTGAAACCTACATTATCAGCCCTGGAGGATGAAGCAGAATGGAGCTGTCAAGAGTCCTTCCAGTGTATCTACATGCCTGATCTCCCATTTACTGCTTGATGCTTGGCATTTCCTTTCTATTTTTCTCTCATTTTTCTTCTTGTTTTGCTTATGATGTCTCTGTTCAGGAAAACTCGCACACTCTTTTTTAACCAACATTTCCACTTCCTTTTAAAATTGGTCCTTCCTTCTTAGACTTGGGCCAGTTTATTGAGCTAGCTCAAAGTCCTGCCTTGGTTTCCTTCTCATGATCTGAGGATCCTGGCTCTGTGGTAGGTTCAGGATCCCATGTGCTGTCCTTAGGAAAAAAAAAACTATTATGCCAAAGACATTCTTCCTCCCCCGCCCCACTTCACTGCTTCAAATGCTTTCTCTGGATAGAAAAGGCTTTTCAACTAAAGACCCAGTGATGGATGTCTAGCAGCACCAAGGGTCAACATTATGGCATAGATGTTAACACTATTAGTGCACATATATATGTACGTAGGTTCATATATGTATGCATACATGTTTATGTAAATCAGAGTCTTTATTAAAACTCCCTACAGGTACTTTTATTTATTCAGTAATATTTCTCAGCACTTCCTTTATGGTGGAAAGGGTTATAGATCTAGAAAGGGGGAATCTCAGGGAAAGAAACAAAGCCTGAATCCCATGTTCCATGGGAGTCTCTGTATTCTGTTGGTAAATAATAAACAATGACGTCAGTCTTGCTCAGGTCATTTGGCATTAAGAACTAAGAAGGAAAGTAAAAAGAGAAAAGAAACCAGGAAAAAAAGGAGGAGGGGGAAATCTTCGCCTTTTGAACATCTTGGTCAGGGAAACCTTCCTTTAATCAGATACCTGCAGGAGGCAAAGGAACGAGGCAAAGGGCTAAGAGAAAGGGCATCATAGAAGAAGGAGCAGCAGATGCAAGAGCCCCAAGGTACCCCTGTAATTAGAATCTTCCAGACTCAGAAAGGCACAGTTCTCCTGATGTATTTGACTTTGTAGAGAGGGTGTTCAGAAGAGCACCATTTATAGAGAAAATATTGTGAGAAGTGCTTCCGGGAGCCATGCAGTAGATCAGCCCTAGCGTGGATACCGGTGTAGCTGGAGGAAAGATACTGGGGACGTAGAGGTGGGGATCAGCGCAGTAGAAGATGAAGCCTGACATATGATCAATTAGCTAGACCTGGGGGGCTTCAGATGGGAGTAAGGGTGAGCATCATTGGCTGTGTTATTATTGGAGAAAAATACTCCTGCGATTTGGCTTCTACCATCTGTCTTCATTAACCCCCAGCTCCCGGGTCTGGAGGGTTGGCGCAGGTTTTCTCTGGCTTGCAGCATTTGTCTGTGACTGCAGTGGGAACCACTGTGAGCGCAGCGAGTGGGAAAGAGACTACAACAGCTTCCCCAAGCACCCATGCCCAACACTCTAGAAAAAGACCTGCTTATGAGCACCAGCACATTGGTGGCTTGACCATATTAGCCGCCTTCGCTGTAAATACCGCTGTACATTGTTACCATCTTCATTTCAAGAAAGACAAATCGAATTTCCAAGTTCAGCCTTCTTCAGCTGTACAAACTGACTCCGGTGCACCAATGGTGTTCTTCCAACAGTAGAATGTCTCATTTCCTGGGGGCTCAGCATCATGATGTTCTAAGACAGCTGATCAAAGGCAGAGACAGGGAGACTGGTTAGGGGGCATTGAAGAAGCCCTGGGGCTCAGCACAGGACATCTGCACAACCCCTGCACCTGGATCTACTCTCCCCCCTGTGACCCCTAGAGCATCGTTGGATGACCCAGCCTGTCACTTATCCTAATTCCTGTATCCTAAGATGCCGGTTTCTTCTCAGGAATTCTCTAAAATCAGGATGAATTTGAGCTGTACCTCCAAACTGGCTGTGTACCTTTAGTATACAGCGTCTCCTGTTTCATCAAAAGCCACTTAGGAACAGATGTGGGCTCCGCAATTGAAAGCAATTAGAAACGCTCCCCAACAGTGAAAGCATTCTACCTGATTCAGAACTGCTCACGGTGTCATACTGTTTACCACAGCTGAGTAAAACTGACCCTTGGCTCGAAGTGTGAGTGAAAGTCAAAAGTGCGGATGTCTGAGTGGCAGAGCCAGACACTGACTGCACGGGGAATAGGAACCACCGGACTGAGCATTCAGGGAAATCAGGGAGTCCTCTGATTAAAAGACAGACAACCACCGGGCGTGCGATTTAAGGTGTGCTGCTTCCTGCTCTACCACAGTCAGGAGATATTCCTGAAAGTTCATTTTCTGTTGATTACATCATTGTATCCAGCTGACCCCTGGTCAGATGTCTGAAGGTGACTGAGAAGACATGGCACCATTAAGACAGAGGGAAGAAGAGCCCACGGGAAAATGAGACACAAATGTTGACAGACAGTTGGTGCTGTGCACAGATCTAGGACAGAGTCTTAGGGATGAGTGGTACCCACTCATGCTCAACAAGTGTCTTGACTTCTGCCGTGTGTCATCAAGTGTCATCATGTGTCAACATTGCCATGTGTCATCACAGTGCCCTCCTCCTACCCTCCCACACCTTTCAGCAGCAGCATCTGCCCCATCCCTCCTTTGCCCCTGGGGTTGTCCTGAGATGGATTCACGAGTGGCAGAGAAGCACACAGAGTCTTCCTTTCCTCTCTCCACCTGTGAATAATTTCTGTATACCGTTCCATCACATATTCCAGTTTTATGTCACGCCCAAATCTCAGTTCATTAAATAGCTCCAGGCACAAGATGAAAACAGTGTGAGCATAATTATCCCTTCAAAAGAGAAAGTCCATTTTTAAAAGTGCTAAGGCTAACTTAATATTAAGACTATGGGTATTAGATTGCTATTGTCCTGGAAATCAGGCAGATACGTGTTTAGCAGCGCATCATTCCAAGTGTCAGCAGCATGAAGGGGAGCTAGAGGCCAACATGTCTGTAAACTCTGAAAAAACAGAAGAAAGATTTATGAATATCCAGCTGTGTGTTAGCCATCTGGATGGTTTATCTTATATTAGCATTATTTTTCAGTTATACTTCTTAAAACAAAGTCATGTACCAGGGACACCTGATCTCCATGAAACTCCAGTTGGATCAATATTGGTCTCATTCGGGACTTTCCAAATCATGAACAGTATCAGGGGCCTTTGCAATTTAGCTTAATGTTTCATTCCGAGAGAATGAATGCTTATACAATTATACAATCTTAAAGCCACTAGGATGTACAGAACGTCCTGAAAGGCAGTCCACTTGTGCTGCTTAAAAACAGAAAAAATGTTTCCAATGATTCTCCTCACAGCGTTACTCTAGGAACATCAATGATAGAGCATTTCTATTATTTCCAATAATATAAAACTGAAAGGTGTTATTTTAATTATTAACTAAAATATAAAGGGTGTGCTTTTAAATTGCCGTGCGATGTGTTTCACTGCACCCTTTGCAGACTTTCTCCTCCCGTCCTCTACAAAGACTCATTTAGCTCCATTTTACAAATGAGACATTCACATTGCTCAGCCTGTGTCTAAGTCATGTCTAAACTGCCTGGACTGTCTGCACCGTGTCTCAAACTCTGGGAGCTGCTGACATTTACTCAGTGCTTTAAAGTGTGTGATATAAACAACTGCCCCCTGAGGTGTGTTAGGCTTGGCAGTGCCCAGAGCTAGTAATTGGGTTGGATGCAGTCTGCAAGCACCAGCCTGTTGGCCAGCCTCCCTGTTTGACCAGGGAGTCTTTCCTGAGCAGTTCTGCCTGCCATGGGAGAGGAGAGCGGGGATGTGGGAAACAGATGAGACCACTCTGCTGGATTAAACCTGAAATGCTATTTGGAGGGAAAGTGTTCCTGAGCTGAACTCAGGCTCTGTCATTCACTACTCTACACACGTCGTAAATCAGCCAGAAGAGAGCTATTTCCATATTTTAAATTGCTGCAAAAAATCTCGCCAACTTCCTCGTTTTGCAGATAAAGCTTCCACATTATGTGAAGCTGTGTATGTGGAATTTCAATGCTCACTTTGGAAATCAGCCTTACTCACTTGGTGGGTTTTTGACGCTCCTCGAATGTACAACCCAAGCCTAATTTGTTGCAGGATGCGTTTGCTTTCTGTAGCTGTTTATTAGTGAAATACTTACACGTTTCTGTCTTCCATCGAAAGGACCCCTGTGGCTTTTGAATAATGTATTGGTCCTTGCTAACATCTAACCTGAAAGTTCAAAACCTATTTAAAATGGCTTCTCATGGTGTTTTCACTATCCCAGCACATGATTTATATTAAAAACCTAATGGATCTTCTCAAAGTATTGAAAGCTTAGGCTGCAAAAGTTAAACTGATTTACAAACAAGTATTCAAATAGCCCTCTACAAAACAAAAGTATAGTTTTGAAAACATATTAAATATTTAAAAAGTAAATGTATGAGAAAGGAAATTCTAAAAGTCGGCGTTCATGCAATGCATGGATACCCTGCACTTTTTAATCAGAAAATCTTGACAGCTACATTTTAAAAGTTTAAAGATCTAAAACTTTTCTTTATACGTGTTAACTGCAAGCTCTAAATGCTTTTAACTCACTAGGTTCAGGAAGGTATATTCGCCTGCTGTAACATCTTGCTTATTCGGCATATGAACTGACTCTCTGTACCTCAGAGTCTGTAGAATTGGCTTGTTGCGTGAAGCCTGATACTCAATGCTATTCCCCGACTTGATTGCGAAAATGCATGAGATGTCTCCTGTTTTATCTCTCTCTTTTTCTGGAAACTGGGAGACAAGCGCTCTAAACCACCACACTGTTGTTTGAGCTTCTGAACGGCTTCGTGGTGTTTGGTTGTACATGTGTTTGCATTGGAGGGATAGAGGAGGGAAAGAAGGAAGAACCACTCGCTGTAATTGATGTGATATATTGGAAGCTGAGCTGGAGAGCATGGGATTACATTTCAAAGGTCAGCATCCCTGCTGTGAGGGGAAAAAAATCTACGTGTTTGATACTAATGAGCTTTGTTTACCCAGTGGGTGCAGACAGACAAATATTAGATTAAAGCAAGATCATAGAATGTTCCTATTAGGCTGAAAGACTCTGGCACAAATGTGCTAATGTGAAACGAAGTGCTTATATAAATGTTCTCTCCAAATCACTGACGTAAACAGGAAGTACTACCGAAACGGGGAGAAGTCATTCACAGAGTTAAAATCAATATTCATTTTTTTAAAGTCCACTTAAGAGGGTCTAGCACCTTTCCAAACCTGACTTTGTAGGCCCTACATGTGTCCCTTTGAAAAATAAGGGAAACTCTCAGGAATGTAATTTCAAGGCCATGCATTCATTCACATAGTATCCAACTAGGTTCATTTCCAGAACGTGACTCTTGGTCTGATTTTCACGTATTCACAACCCTCTGAAGCTGTTCTAATGCTCTCATCTCCCACTTCCTCACCCAGCTTTATAAGTAGCTCGTATCCTGCCCGTTGGGCCCGTTCGTTGACCTAAGAACTGTTTCTAAATCCCAGCATTGGCCTTGGCACCCGTGAGGCCTTACCCATGAGGGTTGGAGCCACAGTGGAAGTTTGAAAGAGAATACTGACCGGAACAAAGGGTGAAGGAATAGGTCCACACAGATAAATCAGAGACAGTTGTCACAATCCTGGAAGATGTGAGTTGCTAAAACTGAAAGGGTGAGATCTCTTGTACTGGGTGGTATGAAGACATGACCAGACATGAGGGGTGGGGGATAGACAGAGATAAGGTTCAGAGGGTTAGATGCAATCACCTTGGAGGCACACCCGAGAGTCAGAACATCGCTAAGGAGGAGCCTCCGTCCCTGGAAGGTTTGTGTGGGGCCTGCAGAGCTCAGCCTGTGACTCTGTGAAGGATGCAGGGGACAGAGAGCACAGGCTGGGCCTCACATTAGGCTCTTGTAACAGTTCATTCCCAGAGCTGAATCTTTAAACTAGAGAGCCACACTTCTGTCACTACTGAGTAGGTCAGCCGTGGTGGGATTCACAAGGATGAGGTATGGCAGGAGAAGCAAAGAGACACCGTCAGGGACATAGTGACTGGAAACCATTCCTCTGTATGAGAGACACCTAGGGGTTGATGGAAGCAAGGTGGTGGCAAGTATTCTCAGTCTGCACATTGCAGAGCCTAACTTTGACATTGAGAATCCTGGAGCTGAACGGTCAGACATGGCAATTAAGTTGCTGGTTTTAGCAAGTGTATTTTTTCTTTTTACAAGAACTTAATGAGATCCATTACGTCTAAGGAAGTCCAGGGTTTGTCGTTGTGTCTAAGGACGTTCAGGGTTTGTCGTTGTAAGGCTGAGAAGACAGAGAACACAGTTGTGTGTGTCTGTCTTTGCTTGCCTCATTAACTGCCTTTGTGTGTGTGGAAAAAATAATCGGGAGAGCTTAGCCTTGGAAATCTGAGAACTCCTGGGAGACATAATTGGAGCTGTGTTCAGGATCAGGCTGGCTGGTACATCAGTGCTGTCTCTCCTGAGCGGTCTCTCCTGAGTGGTTTCCTTTTAGAGTTGCCAGGTCTGTGAAGATGATCTCGAAGATAATTTTATTTGGCCTTCAGTGGCTTTCAAAGGAGATTTGTTGAAAATGAATACCTATTTTTAAGAAGTCTTTTTTTTTCCCCTCCCTAAGATCAGTTGTATTTGGTGATAAATTGAATGCTTCTCAGTAATTCGAACATATCGTGATCTAGATATAAGCTTCGGTCTGAAAAAAAAATCGTAGAGCACGGTACCTTTCTTCGGTGAGCTATTTATTTTCCTACAGCATCTAAGAACACCGATAAGGCAGGGACCCTCTTTTTCTACATAGGACATCTCAGAAAATCTGTTTCGCTCACATATTACTAATTATTGGCTCACGTAAAATAGAATTTGTTCAACCATCTGCTGTAAACAGAAAGCAATATGCATCCAGAGAAAAACCACAGATCCTGTATCTTGATAACACTCGGTGATTTGCTCATGGGAGCTGTGTGTCACCCAAGCTCCACTTTCATAGTCAAAACAAGGTGAAGCGTTCAGACCGTACTGTTGGAGAAGGCTTGTGGGTCATGAATGGCTTGTGACGCTCCAAACAATGTTTAATATTCTTTGACTTTTTTATTTGCTTGCTTGATTTTCTTTTTCCCCCCCACAAATCGTTTGTTAAATCAGCCTTCCTTACTAAATGTTCTCTGATAATCTAGTTACGTCCCTCATGTTCCGTCTCGACATTTCTTTTAGAGGGAAGTAGAAAAATGATAGCCTTTGGAGGACGGGAAAGCCATGCCCTGTTATCAGCCTGCCATGTTGTGCTGCCCTGAAGAAGTGGGATAGGAAGTGTCGGAATATGAAATGAAGTCAGCAGGTGTTTTGACCTTCTGACCTGCTTGTGAACTCGAGGCAGGTTCCCAGATCTTGGATTTGTGGGTTATTGGGGGAGGGGGTGGCAGTTTCAGCTAGTAATCATCTTGTGTAATCTCGCCAGCCAGGCAATCACAAAAAGAAATTAAATTAAATTAAATGAATTTTCTGATAGTGCAGGCAATTCTATTCTGGGACTGAAAGACTCTGTAATTCGCTCCTGTCAGCCCATTCATCCTTCCCCCGGATATTCCAAAGTTGATTATCAGACGAGTCCTCTCATTACTGACGAGACATCACTCTTGGAAAAAGGCCCTCTGTTTTTCCTGCTTGGTTTCCAGCTTCTTTTGTTAAAAACTCTGGCTGGTGAAGCCCTTTTCCTCAGTAACGTCAGTAGGATTTCACTGACAGTAGAGGGGGGTGTAAACTTCTAAGTAAGTCTACATTTCTCCACCCTCTTCCATTTGGAAAATATGGAATGTTCTGGAGTTCCTGGTTGTGTATCTGTGAAGACCCAGGGAAACCTGTTTGTTTTCTTTCAACTTCACTGATCGTTCCCTTCTCTGGCTGAATGGTAAGCTTCGAATCCAGTGTTGACTTTGTGAATAAAGAGCTTCTTGCGGTTCAATAGCCACCCTCTAATGTCACTTCTTTGTTGCTGAAATCTCCCACACCCAGAAGTATGTGGACATCACAGACTGGAGTCAATATGTTATTAAGTTTAAAAACATTTTTTAAAAGGAGACACGAAGTCGGAGTTGTCAGGAAACAGGACCAGATCTGAGAACAGTTAGAGGCAAATAGCAAAGACAGATTTAAAAATTTTTTTAAATCAATAAAAATATTTTTCAAATTTCCAAAAGGAACTGAATAGAGAGAAAAAAAATGCTGCCTTCTGTTTCTGTAACAGCAAATGTCTCAAGCACGTTTTGAAAGTTTTGGTGATTCAGTATTATTGTATAGCATCTCCTGAACATTGTGTCAGATATTTAGTTTTAAAAAAAATGGGAAAAAAATCTAGAAATGAGACGGGAGAGGATGGCATGCCGCTCCGTGATGCTCTGTATGGGGCGGAGCTGTCTCACAGAGGGATGATAACCTGGGCACAGTTACCCTGGGGAGGAGTTGGAAGGTTCCACTGCAGGCGTGACAGAGTCGGGTCATGGGCAACAGAGTGTATTCTGTAGCTTAAGCCTGAAGGTGAGCTTATCTTACCATCATGCTTAGGTCTGTAACACCTTTGATAAGACAAATACCGAGAACAGTAGATCTGCACACATATACATATCTATGCAAAGTTTCAGTGAAGATGAACAGGGAGGGTAGGTGGCCAGAGTGCGATAGATAAAGCAGTAATAATATCCGCCTATCATTACCCATCCCTGCATGTTTTCAAGTGGATTCTTAGCATTCTAATTCTTTTTGCGTGTTCGGGTGCAAGCAAACATAATAACAGTTCTACCAGGAAGAAGGTTGTTTTCAAAGAGTTATGATCTTCAAAAATTAATTTCGATTTGGCAAATTTACGTGTGTGTGTGTGTGTGTGTGTGTGTGTGTGTGTGTGTGTGTCCTGAGCATTTAATGGCATCTCACAATTAGCTAATGGATGTGCTAAAAATTATGTCAAATTTGGTTTTCTCGAATTATTATCATCCTCTCGTCTGTATGTTACATAAAAAGTTGGTTCATCTGTTTTGCATCAAGGAAAGAACTTGAACATATTAAATCTTTTTTGGACTACTTGTTCTGGAAAATGCCATCCATCAGCCATTAGCAAATAGTCAATAGATATTTATCATGTATCGTCAAAATGCTTATGGTCATAAAGATCGTAAATCAATATCTATAATGTTAAAAATTCTTAAATTGCTATCTTATTAGTTTACTAATCTGTTATTTTTTATTTATTTATTTACATCCCAAATGGTCCTCACTTCCCGGTCCCCAGCCTTCTCCCTTTCTCCTCTGAGAGTGTGTGCCCCCTCTAGGTATCCTCTCACCGTGGCACTTAAATTCTCTGCAGGATTAGATGCATCTTCTTCTTCTGAGGCCACACAAGGCATCCCTGTTGGGGAATAGATAGAACAGTCAGGCTGCAGCTTTAGGGACAGCTCCTGCTCCAGTTGTTGAGGGACCCACATGGAGAGTGAGTTGCACATCTGTTAGGTGTGTGCCGGGGGCCTCCGTCCAATCCCTCCTTAATACAGTAACTTCTTTTTCATATCCTAAAATTAGGGGTAGGATGCAATAACTGATCTGAATTATTTGAAAAAAACCCACAAATCGTATCATGCACGGTTGAAGAAAACAAGCTCTATTATTTCCGCCTAACAGTGCTTTGAGCCATCACTGAGAGTTTTGCATTTTTCTAGACGGCAAAAATCCTGAGGCCAACACTCATGTGCCTCTGGACCAGCCATGGACATTCCGGGTCACAAATGGGAAGTAATGTTCCATTAAATTCTGATTGCCTTGCTGGCAGAAGCAGAAGCGCTGCCACAAACCGCCTTTCAGACGGCCACGTGTAGAAGAGGGCGGCACAGATCAGCAGGATGACACGCAGTGTTTAATCTCAGCAATATGTGCCTCTGTGATGTGGGGCATAGCTCGGTGCCAAAGGGCAGTAAGGAATTAGAAGGAACTTCACAAGCAAAGCTCACGCAAAGAGCCCTGGGATGCTTCATAGCTAGTCTCAAACAGTACATAGTTATGACTGGCTCTGCCCTCCTGAAGGGACAGACACTTGCACTGGTATTCCTGTGTTCTTTTTCTTCATCTCCATCCTCAATGTAAGTGTTTCTAAGGAAATAACCACGTATAACCCATTTTTAGAATAGTCTCATCTTCGCTTTTAAAATGCACACACATATTTTTAAGTAAATTTCTTAGACTCTTTGCTGAATAAGTTTTGTTATTTTTTTTTGAGATTATGATATAATTACATCATACCCCTCCTCCCTTTTCTTCCTCCAAACCCTCCATGAAGCACTGTACTGCGTCTCTTTCAAATCCATGGCCTCTTCCCTCTTTAATTGCTGTTACCCATGTAAATGTTTCGATGCATCTTAATAGTGATTTTTTGGTAAGTTTGTCTAATCAATGGTGATACGTTGCATACATGCTTTGTGGTTGGTTTGCCAACTCGTTGGTTGATAGGTTGGTTTATTGGTTGGTTAGATTGTTCATTTGTTCATTTGTCAGTTGGTTGGCTGGCTGGCCAGTTGGTTGGTTAGTTGGTTGGTTGCTGGACTGGCTGACTGGCTAGTTGGCTGATTGGTTGGTTGGTTGGTTGGTCAGTTGGTTGGTTGGTTAGTTGGTTGGTTGGTTGGTTGGTTGGTCAGTTGGTTGGTTGGTTAGTTGGTTGGTTGGTTGGTCAGTTGGTTGGTTGGTTGGTTGGTTGGTTGGTTGGTTGGTTGGTTGCCTGACTAGCTGACTGGCTGGCTGGCTGGCTGATTGACTGACTGGCTGGCTGGCTGGCTGATTGACTGACTGATTGGTTGGTTGGTTGGTTGGTTGGTTGGTTGGTTGGTTGGTTGGTTGGTTGACTGATTGTTTGGTTGGTTGGTTGACTGATTGGTTGGTTGGTTGGTTTGTCAGCTGGCTGCTTGCTTGCTTGCTTGGAAAAAAGTCCTGCCATACAGTCCAGTAAAGCTTCACATCCTCAATTCTCTTGTCAGACCCACTTAAATGTTAGGACTATACGTTTGAGTCACTCGCATCAACTTTGTATTCTTACAAAATGCAAAACTGGTGAATGTCAAGTGATAAGTACCCATGTAGAGGATTGTACTTTTGTTTCATTAGATTTGGCTATTCTGCTACATATGACTGTTCTGCTAAATGTGCCACAGATGATAATACATATTCTATCATTCATCACCTTAAACTCCTAATGAAAATTTAAGAATGATTAATTTCATCAGTGACACAATTATTCATGATCTCTTGGGTGTGTCATTAGCTCAGTTTGGTTATTGATCACTTAAGTGGGATGATTTTCATAATTACTCCATTGAGCACTAAATAAATAATAACCATGCGCCAGCTGATAGACTGCAGTTGTGTGCTTTTTACACAGAGCAAAGCGGATCCCTGCATCTGTCAGCAGAAGCCGCATCTGCTACAGCAATACTCCAGAATTTCAGGGGCTTGAAGTCATAAACAGTCTATTCATTGTTCCCTTTCTGTTCAGAGTCAGGAAGGGACTCAGCACCCTCCGTCCTCATCCTACCAAATCCAAGTTGGCAATGATGTTACTTCTGCAGTCTCACCACTTATTGGCTGAGGGAAAGATGGTGTCTGAAGGGCAATTAAGAGCCTGGTCCTGGAATTGATAAAGCCTTATAGCTTACTGTGCAGTACAATTCACTTGTCCCCATCTATCCACAAGGGGGCCAGAAATGGCATTGCTACCATATGACAAGAAATAAAAGATTTCCCTCACACCATAAACAGTTCTCCTAATCATTTGTGCAATGTTACCATTCACTTCCCCCATTGGCAGATCTCATCCTCCCAAGTAGTAGGAGTGGGGACTGCAAGTGACATCAAACAGGTGACATTAAACAGCATCAATGACACTTGTGATGCTTTATGAATATTTTTTTCTAATGTAACATTACCCACGATGGTAGGTTGCTTTCTTCATTAGTCTCTCGAATCATTTTTTCCCTGCCTTCTTTTGACTTTTGTTTACATCTCAAGAGTGAAAAAACCCCATCTATATCCTCCCTTCTAAATTTTCGTGACAATACTGTTGAGGGACTAAGTTGTGACATTTATAGTATTAAATTATGTTGTCACTTAAGGCACACTTAGCATATTTGTAAAACATGCTACAGTTAAGCAGTTTTTATTGTTCATGAGATTAAATTTAAATAGTGAGGAATCTTGATCTCAAACTGTATTGAACAAATTATGATGAACCAGCACGTGCTAGACACTGCTATTCATGACCAGAGTGTCCCTTTTCTGCTCTCTTCTATATAGCATTGAAACTATATTTTCTAGAATTTCTTGTGCTTCTTCTGGGTCAGTTACACTAGTGAAATAAGTCCACAGAAGAGTAGTCCAGAAAAGGAGAGAAGCCAGAGCATTTCTTCTCCCTCAGTCTGCCTCTTGAAATGGCAGCTCCTGCAACCCCAATGGCTCTTCTGTTGTCCCTTCCATACCTGAAGACTCTAGCTTCTGTTTTTGATCACCCACTCCCCCCTATACCATAGGTACTAGGACAGTTAGGGACTTACTTTCCCAATTTCTAAATCATAAAATTCTCTCTCCTCCTCTATTTCTAGCCCTGCTATCACTTCTGTAACTCTTTCCCTATACTAAATATCATGCACATAAAAGACTGCTCTCTCTAGTATGACTTCTGGATTCTAGTTAATCCCTGACTAATAGAGACAGCCTACAGCTGAAACTGGACAGTTCTACTGGACCCTTGCAGGGCTCTGATGATTCAAAAGCCATGTGGACATTAAGACAGATGAGATCCAGCTATCAAAAACAATGACTTTATGAAATTCGTAGGCAAATGGTTGGAACTGGAAAATATCATCCTGAGTGAGCTTAACCCAATCACAGAAAAACACACATGGTATGCACTTATTGATAAGTGGCTATTAGCCCAAATCTAGATGCCTAGAACAAATGAAACTCAAGACGGATGATCAAAATGTGAATGCTTCACTCCTTCTTTAAAAGGGGAACAAGAATACCCTTGGCAGGGAATAGAGAGGCAAAGATTAAAACAGAGACTGAAGGAACACCCATTCAGAGCCTGCCCCGCATGTGGCCCATACATATACAGCTGTCCAATTAGACAAGATGGATGAAGCAAAGAAGTGCAGGCTGACAGGAGCCGGATGTAGATCGCTCCTGAGAGACACAGCCAGAATACAGCAAATACAGAGGCGAATGCCAGCAGCAAACCACTGAACTGAGAATAGGACCCCGGTTGAAGGAATCAGAGAAAGAACTGGAAGAGCTTGAAGGGGCTCGAGACCCCATATGTACAACAATGCCAAGCAACCAGAGCTTCCAGGGACTAAGCCACTACCTAAAGACTATACATGGACTGACCCTGGACTCTGACCTCATAGGTAGCAATGAATATCCTAGTAAGAGCACCAGTGGAAGGGGAAGCCCTTGGTCCTGCTAAGACTGAACCCCCAGTGAACTAGATTGTTGGGGGGAGGGCGGCAATGGGGGGAGGATGGGGAGGGGAACACCCTAAAGAAGGGGAGGGGGAGGGGGATGTTTGCCCGGAAACTGGGAAAGGGAATAACACTCGAAATGAATATAAGAAATACTCAAGTTAATAAAAAAAAGAAAAGAAAAGAAAAGACAGATGAGATCAACAGTCATGGAAATCATACTGGTACAGGGATGAAAAATCACCCCACTCTATTTCCAATCAAAGTAATTAACATCCTGTATTTCTTTACCTTGTCTCCAAAATAAAATATCTGGGTTGTTAACATGCAACAACATGAATAAGTCCTAGACATGCCATGCTAAGTAAAGAAGGCAGGAATTGAAAAGTATTTGTGGGGTAGTTTTATTGCTGTCCATGAAGATGTGTCTAACCTGTGAAAATAATAATGATGGCCATTGTCTTGATGGAGAATGAGGAATGGGTGGAAACAAACAGATCTAAGCAGGCAGCCGCTGACGGGGAGACTCTTTCTGTGTCAGTGGCTATATGGCAATCCTTGCAAACACTACACTCTGGATATGAGTCCCATGTTTGGTATAATTATACTGAAATGTGTGTACAGTAAAAAATACCACTGGGAAAGGCAATAACTACATATTTATTTGATTGAATAGAGGGCTGGGTCATATGTCCTGTAGATCTCTTTTACTTCTAAAATTCAGTTATTCTCTATTAAAGAAATTCTATAAATGAAGGAGAAAGAGGAAAATTGAAATGGAGGTAGACTAGAAAGGGCCAAAGTTATTCTACAAGTTTATATTTTAAAACTTTACTGGAGTAAACACTTGGCTCTTCAGAGTGAAAATCACCTGTATGGATTTGAGTACCAGTTCCACTAATGATTAGCTCTGAGAAACATGTGAAGTGCAGCAATAATACTGTCTTATCCAGTGAACTGTTATTAGGATCATGTGAAACAATGCAACTATAGATTTCAATGTTATGCCAGGCACAGCAACAGAGAGGCCCTGTGGTGATGGTGGTGGTGGTTGAGATGGTGGTGATGGTGGTGGTGGTTGTGGTGATGGTTGTGGTGATGGTGGTGTTTATGGTGATGGTTATTGTTGTGGTGGCGGTGGTTATGGTGGTTGAAGTGGTTATGGTAGCAGTGGTTATGGTGGTGGTTGTGATGGTGGTTATTGTGGGGCTGATTGTTGTGGTGACAGTGGTTATGGTAGTTGAGGTGGTGGTTGAGGTGGTTATGGTGGCAGTGGTTGTGGTGGTGGTGGTGGTGGTGGTGGTGGTGGTGGGCTTCTTCTGTGAAGCAAAAAGACAAGTAAACTGTGTGCTGAGAGGAAAGTCCAGATGTCATGCAACCCTGTGCTACCATGCTGAGAGGAAACTGTGAGACACTTAGTTAATGCCACACACAGACTCAGTGGACATCCCTGAGTGTAGAAGGACTGCCTTGATATTGTTGGAGTGAAAGCAAAATGGGCTTCAACATTTAATTTGGGAATTAAAAAAGGAAAACTGATCCAAAAATACTACTTAGCTTACATAAACATGAAAGCAAAACCACACTTAAAAAACCAGAAACAACGCATGTTAAAGACCCTTAGAAGGATGACGCCCCCAGTTGTTTTCTTTCATCGTGGAACTAGACCATGATTACTGAGGAACCTAATAGGAGCACAGAACATTCCCTGTGCACTGCGCTACAGCTGAGCAGTAAATACTGAAAGTTCTTCATAGGAATGAGTCAAGATAACACCTTCCCAGGCTGTTTCCATAACATATTGACTGTTAAGTGCTTGAGAAATAATTTGTTTGTTTTTGCAGCTCATAGTTTAACGTAATGAAGCACTACTGAGCAGAACAACTAGACAAGAGACTCCTTAGTTATGGGGAATTATATTCCGAATTAATGAATTGCAAATTGTAAGCCGATCCAACACCCATAAATATTATGAGGGAAGAAGTAGCAGCCTTTACCTACACAAATCTCAAGGCGAAATTATTCTGTGACGAGGAAAAGATTTAGAGCATAATTAGAGATCCGAAAATATAAGTGCTTAAGAAGAAACTCACCATATGTTTAAAATTATCCAAGACTGCATTTATGATCTGTGATAAGTATATATTTTCTAGAATGCAGAAAGTCTTTAAAGAGGTTTTCTGTGTTATTTTTAATGCCACTATTCTATAGCTCACCTCTAGGAATTCATAATGAGCTTTAAAAATTAAAAAAAAAATAAAGATTCTTATTTTGTGTATGTGATAGTTATTTCCTCTACACAGAAAACACACTAACTCATTGATGCAAATAAAAATAACTTATAATGGCAGATTTAGTAAGCCGTGTTCTGGGAATACTTTGTTAATGTACAGCTCTGGGATTCCAAATTCAGAATTGTATTCAGGTTCAAATATGGGAAGTACAGGTCTTGAGAACAGCCTTTAATCCATACATGAGATTTGATTAGGAAAAATCTGTAGTTATAATAAATCCTTTATCAAAACACAGACATAAAAACAGTAAGTAAAGAGAAGGTGTCTGAGTTTGGGATCGGACCTTGCATCTCAGAGTTGCTCTGGTTCCTCCTAGTGATGTAACCCGGGGTTGGCTGGAATATCTTCTATTCTCAGCCATATTGTTAATGAGCTACAGTATCAGCCAGTCACTGGACAACTGGTACTGGGGTTGCAGGCAAGCACTACACTGTGCTTACAGGAGAGTTTTCCTACATGGGGGCTGGGATCACTTTAGTTATGTCTCTGACACTCAACCCCACACAGGATGACCTCAGAAGGGCTTAAAGTCCAAATTGCTATAAGAAGGTATGTGTTTTCAATGAAGGTGCAAAGCCTTGTCATTGACATTGCCAAACCCTTGATGTCCTGGTCTCTTGGAATGTTTATGGGAGGATCTGTGGTCTCAAAGAATGGAGACGTTTTCTCTCCTCAGGACTTGCTTTCTCTAGTCGTAAGAGGAAAGAATTGAAGAGACCCACCATTCTCTCCCATACCTACAACACTGCTGGGCTGCACTGTAGTCCAAGCTCCCTTTCCTTTCGAGAACTTGTGGTCTTCCAGAGCGCTTAGAGCTAAGCTTACTCCTATCACCTGAATTAGATGCTCACATCTAAACTGTGGCCTCTGGAAAATTTACACACGTCATGTCAACATCATATACACAATATCTTGTGGTCTGCGGACCATATATGCAGCATCCTGAGGCATTCCTGTCATATATGCACCATCCCGCGGTGTGCACGCTGCTCCCTTGGTCAGTGTCTAGCATTGTGGATAGTGATGCATTTCTCTTCTCGTTGTCACTGTATCAGGTGCTGTACTAGAATAGGGCATGAGAGCAGACCAAACATCTCCATCTCATCAGAATTCATTTTTCTGAAGACCATTCTGAACAATGGATTCTGGAATTTATTGAGCATGGCAGGGAGAAGCAATTAAAGGGCAACCATTTAAAAAAAGTTATTAAGTTCCAGAAAAGAAAACTTCATTTTTTTGTCAGATTTCTATGTTCCCAAATTGCATTTGTGAAAGGTACTGTCAACTTTGGGCGGGGGAGAAATCTGACTTATGCAATAGTTCTCTTATGTGTCAATCATGCAAACTATCCCCCAAGAATAACCTTTCCCACTCATCCACTCAGAAGGTGGAGTCCTCACTGTGACTCAGGCAGAGAAGCAAAAAAAGAGACAGAAAGAGGAGTTGAGCGAAGACTTCACAGCCTTGTCCTGATTTCCATATAAAACATGTGTGCAACTTACAGATAGAGCAGCCATCAATAGACAGACACACACACACACACACACACACACACACACACACACACACACCTGCATAGCCTAATTATCTTTGAAGCATATAGTTCCTAGGTAATAGTCTGACTTTCAACATGTATAATTTTTTCATGAACTAAAATATTTTTTAAAATCCCATGGACAAATATTACGATTTTTAAACACCACACTTAAAAATATTAAAAAGAACCTAAAAAGTAAAAGTCAAAACAGATAGGTGACATAAAGCTTTTATAGATCTACCAAAACTCCATGGTAAAAAGTTGTTTATGTGGGTTCTGCTTTAACCTAAGACTAGTGTTCCTTTCGGTAAAACAAAATCAAAACAAAGAACAAGGGTGAATCTGGGAGGAGTGAAGTGGAGAAGTAGAATGTAATATAATCAGGATGCATTGAATTAAAAGTCTCAAAAAATTAAAATATTCCAAAGACCATAAAGTCAATAAGGGCTTGTTCAATTAAACCTTGCAGATAGTGGTTCAGACTGTAGACATCCAGCACTGTATCCTCTCTCTGTGTGTCTCTGTCTCCCTCGTTTCTTCCTTTCACCTCTCTCTCTCTCTCTCTCTCTCTCTCTCTCTCTCTCTCTCTCTCTCTCTCTCTCTCTCTCTCTCTGTGTGTGTGTGTGTGTGTGTGTGTGTGTGTGTGTGTGTGTGTGTGTGTGTGTCTATGAGTATACCCTGAAGTGGAGGAGTGCAGGACAGTGAGTCTAGTGTTCCTCACCAAAACAAAGCACCTTTCTGGCTCTCCGTTTAATGTTAGGCTCATTAAGGTACCAGGAGCCTTTCGGGGATTACTGATAGCAGAATCTGTCACAGACAGAAGGCCAGATCCGAGTCATAAAAGGAGCCATTGTATATGCTAACAAGTGTAAGATATTCATTCCCAGATCAGATCCACCTCTGCCAAAGACAGGTAGACATAATGAATGCACAAAAGCGGCCTTTTCCTTCCAGAGAGCTTCACCAAAACACACGTTATTAGGACATTAATCATCTGCTTAAAAAGAACGTTCCGGAAGAAAACAGCAAAATCAACATAGAGCTGTGTATTACAGGGACTCCTGTAAAGTTTAACATGCTCTGCGAAGGCTGAAGGCTAATATTGCTGCAACTAATCTTCAATTTCTTTCATGTTCATAGAAGCCATGACAAATTGGAAGGGGTTGGATTCATATTCTCACCTTCGAATGCTGAATTACTAAATTTAATTAAAACTTTCAAACATTGGGCAGAATCTTAAAGTGTGGATTTTCTGACTACTTTATCCCATGAATATGGAGTGGAGGTATTTAAAAAAAAACTAATTAACGGCAGTGCTGGAAGGGAGGTTAGCTCCAGGCGCCAACATCCACACCTCACACCCAGATGTTTGCTCTGTCTTTCTACTCACATGCCATGAGGAAGGGCCATCTCATAGTCTGGAAGCTATCTTAAAATTCACATCTCCCGAAATGTGTTCCTTCATGCTGACTGCTTCAGTTTCAACTGTTGAAGTATTTTATTTATTTTTTAGAACCCTTTATGCTCATAAACATGCCTGTTCCTTTTACAAATTACCATATTACTCAGACATGGGATGTCCCTCCCAGGATAGCATATAACTTACTGTTGCATTTTATTAGAGCATTTATAATTAAATTGTGAAAAACTGTTAAATAACCTCAAAGAAAAATCATATTCCTTGTCTTGGCAAAGACCTAAGTATTATTTTTTTCAAAGATATTTTGAGGGAATGTATACTCGAAGGGTAAGGAGATTTATATAAATGAAGTCCTGGGTTTTGATTGGTGGTCCCCACTCCCGTCTGTCCTTCACTGGGTTCCCTATAAAAGTTGAGGTGACTTGTGTGACACTACCTTTCATTCCAAAGGAAAATGTTCTACTCCTCCAAATTCACAAGAATAGGTTTGATCTGTTAAGTCAGTAATTAAACAGAAGCATCAAAACCTGAAACAGTCTCCCTCTCTCCTTCTTTTTCTCTCTCTTGCTTAATCCCTAACTGAACCATCACCACTCTTACTTCCGACCCTCCTAACAGCAGCTGCCTTCCATATAGAGCAATAGTGTTTTCCTCATAAGTCAGTCATCCAGAGCCTCTGCTCCATGCTTCCTTTGAATTCCACTGATATGGTACGAACTGCAAAATCCCTCATCACAGGGTGTCCACAGAATCTCTTGTTTTTTTTCTTGGCATTCACAGGCATTGACTAGCATGAGCTGTATTACAGATGAACCTCGTCTAATGAAAGCTAGCATGTAAAAAAGTTAAGAGAGTGAATTAATTATTTCTGAGATTTGACTTACCCATCAGATGATTAAGTATGTGCATTTGAACGAGTCCCTGAAGATAGTGTAGTTACTTTAAATAATTGTCCAGGGCCTTTTGGCTGAAGTGACTTTCCTCATGCAGATTGCTTTTGTTATCTTAATTTCTCGGTGTCTTAATTTTGTATCTGTTTCTGCATTCTCTCCAGTTTAATTCAGTAAACATTTATTAGAACAGAATCTACAGAAAAACAGTGGTAGAACCTGCAGGGGAATGGAAGGTTAAAGGGACAGCCTACCTCCCCTTTAGAGGTTGACTGTGTAACCTGGAGACAGACTCACATGGCTAGTGTGTTGGCCATTAAATCAAACTCCAATCCAAACATAGATCGCCATGATTCATGTTTGACCTTAATAGTACATATCGGGTAAGGCCCTGAATTAACAAAGAGGAAAAAGAAAGCTCCACTCACACGCTGTTAGGAAAACCAGATCTGAAACTCTTCCCCAATCTGTGATGTCGATTGCCAACACTCTACTGATCAGGGTCACCTCAGATTCCAAGGAAGGAGCTTCCAGAAACAAACAAACAAACAAACAAACAAACAAACAAAAGCAAATCAAAAAAGATTTCTGAGTTACACACGAATTTATCACAAGTTAGGTAGACACAGAAGTTAAGCACTTTTTTCAGACAGTTGAATGATACCTTAGAATATGCAAGAATTCCTGGTTCTCATCTTGGGAAGTCCGACTTGATAAATATTTTGGGAAGGACCTCAAACGATTTGTAAGGCCATTTCAAAAATAAGCAATCGCTTTGGGTATTTTTAGAGGAAAGGTATTATTATATGAAAACCAGAATTGGGGTCCAATGAGCCAAAAGGAGTGAAACAATTATCTCCCTCTGCCTCTTAAGGCATCCTAACATCCACCATCCACCAAGTGTTGGATCAAGTGCGAATCCTCCTTTCAGACTTGCCTGTATTGTGATGACAGGGATCATTGAGGGCTGATGGCAAGTCCCCACTTGTTCGCCATTAGTTGCTCCTCACCAGTGACCTTGTCTGTGCATAGGCCACAACTCTCTTCTATTTTATATGGCTCAGAGTAGACTAACACTGTGATATGATCATCTTATCTCCTCTGAAGATGTTCTTGGGGCAAAAAAAAAAAATGTTGCATCTGCTCACTAGCAAGGATTCTGTGTGTTACTTGGTGATGCCTATCACTCCATCAAGGACAGCCCTCCAAGAAATGCCACTTAATGGTGATGTTTTATAGTTGAAGGTCACATTTGACAAGTGATAAATAACAATACATACTGTAAATGTTTTTCTACATGCATACTTTTATTTTGTGTTTGTCCCTTCAGTAGCACAAGAAGTGTGTGTGTGTGTGTGTGTGTGTGTGTGTGTGTGTGTGTGTGTGTAATTTGATATTACGGTATACTGTTATCAGAACTGTTTCCTTTATTTTTCAGTGACCCCATACCTGTTTATGTTTTCCTTTTTCTTTGATCAACTTGCATGTGTTGTAATGATCAGTTTTACTGTGCAGTATCTGGCTTCAGGGAAAATCAAAAGCCAGTGCAGTAGCACACCCTGACTAGGACTTATTTGAATGGTATTTACATAATACAAGCTGTAGTAGTGCAGGGTTCACATTTCCTCTGTGCTTGTTAGTATGTTACACTGCTTCAGTGCTCATTTAGTCTTAATTGGAATTAAAATGTTAAGATTCTCAAGATGCACTAAACTCGTTTGCATTTGGCACTGGGGGCTTCGATAAGCAAAATGAACATTTGCAGTGTTTAAAGTGTGTGTAGAATTGGAACCAAGAGTAAACTGTCATTACAGTAACAATCATGGGCTTGCTGTCTACTGTCCTCAGCCAGCACCAGGGACCACCATCCTGAGCACCTGCAAGACGTTGTTCATTTCATCGTCACAAAAGTACCTGAGAACTGTGAGGTCCCTGTCTTATAGATGAGGGCACTAAAGTTCAAAAGGAATTAAGCATCAAGTGGCATGGGTAGAATCAAAAGTTGGTGCTCAAAGCAGAGCTTTCAACCGTTTCCAGACAGCTGTAGCCCTCCAACTAGGTATTTGTGGTCCAGGTTATTAGATAGAATTAGGGGGACCCAGTTTGTCAGGTTGGGTTTCAGGCCATGGAAACAAATCCCCTTCAGGTTTTGCTCTCATAAGTTAGAACCATTTTCATATATGCCAGAATCACCTTTGGATATTGCAATTGAAAAGGACACATATAAACCCATTGGCTCTTTAAGAGATCATTCAAATGATGCAAACAAAAGTAAATGTAAGCATAAAGTAGACTCACACCAGAATAAGTTCAGCTCCCCACCCAGACGTGCTGGCTAACAAAGTGCGTGTTCCCACAGTGATCTACTGGCTCTGTTGCAGCCGTCATTGATGAGTGTGAGTACACTGACTGAAGTGGGAGATGTAAGCCAGTTCAATAAAGGAAAGAAGGAGGTGGAGATTTTCTTCCAGGATTTGTTCTTTTGGGTGTATATTTTAAGTCACTGTTGGGAAATTTCCATTGGAAACTGTTTACTTCAATCTCCTCTCCCCTTTCATGTTGTTCTCACCATTTGAAGAAAGCTGATGAAGTGCCTGCTTCTGTAATTCTATGGACTGTGAAGGATCCTCTTGCAGTATAATTGAATGCCCCATGTGTTCTCTATGCCATCTTCATAGTTAAGTGCTCCTCAGGGTTCTTGGTGTTTTAAAATCTACCAGGGTAAGAACTTAGAAGCTGTCCATATGCCATGCAGTGCCATCTGTATGCACATAAGCATGCACATGTGCGCATGTGCGCGCGCACACACACACACACACACACACACACACACACACGGACAAAACCATGCATACACATACATGCATGTAAGCACACATACATGAAAGTAAGCACACACAGATGCATGGACATCTGCCTAAGTATACACAATAAATCATGCACACATATAAACACAGACACACATGGACAGTTTCATACACAAATACATGCTGAAAAACAGTTACACAAAAGTGTGCATACACATATCTACGCAGGCACACACAAACATTTAGCTAGTGAAGATTTTTTTAAAAATAAGTAAAGCCTAGTATTCCCTGGGTCCTTTATAGCAATAGAGAATACACCAAAGTTGAAGAGGAGACTGGAAGTTGTATATCAAAGTAAGGGCATAATTTATGAGTCATTTTATTGTGCCAAGAAAATGTAATAATTCATTAATATATGCGTGTACACATTCATCAATACATGCGTGTAAGGATGGTACAGGTTTCGGTAAATCTCTGGAGAACAGAGAAAAAAATGAATGAGAAAAAATATATAATTCATAATATACTTATAGTCCTTGTTCATCCTTTTGAAACTCCATTGTTTCTGAAGCAGTTCTGCTCAACCCAGCTAAACAAGCTATTATGACAATGTGGAAAAGAACTCTTTGGCCAAATGTAGGTGAATGAACTTAAAACCAAAACACAAAATCATTCTTGAGGCCACGAAACCAGGCACCATATCTCACTATTTTTCCTGTACTTAGCTCTACAGGTGTGTGTGTGTGTGTGTGTGTGTGTGTGTGTGTGTGTGTGTGTAACATATTAATATCTATGGGTATATATATGTATATACATCTATGAGAACTATACTATCTATGCATATAAATGTCATATCTGTCTCATGGACTTTGTACTGTTAAACATTTGGACTCCTTGCTTTCTTTTATCACAATATTTATTAAAGTTGATCTTTGACAATTTCATATGTATATATAGTAATTCTGACTACTGTTAACCACCCACCTTCTCCATCTCTCTTGTACCTCTGTCTGTCGCTGTCCCCCTTCCCTGAACATCCTTCTCACACTCATGGCTTGTTTTAGTTTGTGTCCTTCATGTCTAACTAGAGCTGATGATGCTGTGCCCTCCATGTTTCCCTCCTCTGCTCATAGCCCAGGCAGACTCTGCTCATGTTTACAATGTCATCTTCAAGCACAAAAGACATGTTGCCCCCTTCAAGATGACATAGACACCAGAAAGGCCATGTCCCTTGCTTCCCTTTGGTTTGCTTTTCCTCATATTCTCATGAATTTTCCCAGTGTGCAGACCTTCTTGCAAATAGCATTTGACTTTGGCCTTGCTAAAAAATATTCTGTTCTTTTTTACATACAACATACTAGGTTCATTGATGGATAGCTTTTAATGGAAAAAAAAAGACACCTAGATACATACAAAAAAAAACAAAGTATAACTAAACTAAATTTCTAAGTTGTTCATTTTCAAAGTCATGAAGTTCATTCTCCTTGTAGCTATTTCTCCACTAGTTTTCGGTGAATATTTTTATTAACAGCAAAGAGAGAAATAGCAGCTGTCTAGGAGAATCACTCGTGGATTTTATTTCAGTTTTAATTAAGACATATACTAAGGTTTTGACAGACAGTATTTCTATATAGGCAGTATTATCCTTTCAAAGTATTTGATATTTAGAATCTAGATTTTTAATGCAGCAGTCAAAACTCATATTAAATTTCTTGTCACTCTTTAGAATCATGATGTGCTTCTTAGATACTCTTAGTATTAACTTTTTATGATAAAGTCAGAAACTGCAGAAAGATGTCATTTATGTGTTTCCCATTCCAGGCCTAGGGAAAGTATAAAGCCACAGCTTTTTGAGGTAGGCATCTGATGTGAGCAGCACCGATTGTCAACTCACAATCACCACACACAATAAACCGATAAGTACAGATTTTGTCTCAACTGAAGAAAAGCTGTCAAAGGTCTGAGCTTTGTTGGGGTGGAGAAAATGAGACGGCTCTCGAAGGAAATAAGGTTGCGCTCACATTAAAAATGTACACACCTGCTGCTGCTCTTTTCACGAGAGCTCTTGTTCTATTTGCACACATGTAAGGGAAGCTTGGAGCCTTACATCAGCGGAAGGGGGGCTGCCAAGGCCCCCATAGTGAACAAGTCGCCATGACAGAATGGCATCTGTCACACAGGTTTTCTATAAAGGCTACTATAAAAATGAACAGAACAAAGACAGCAGTTGCATCCTGCCAGTCCTGACCCCAAGAATGTGGCGTCAGTGTGATATGCAAGCTGCTGAATGGACAGCCATACAACGTTCCCTCTCCTCTGTCTCACAGTATTTGTGCACACACACACACACACACACACACACACACACACAGACACACAATGCCACAAACATTTCCCAAGTTCAGTAGTTCCAGAGTTATCTGCTCAGTTCATAATTATCTTGTAGTTGAAGATCACTCTGTGTGTGTGTGTGTGTGTGTGTGTGTGTGTGTGTGTGTGTGTGTGTGTGTGTAAGAGAGGCAGAAGGAGGAAAGGACACACACAGACAGAGACAGCTGGAAGGAAGAGGAGGTAAAAGGACAAGACAGGGTAATAATGGTATCTACATACAGTTAATGTTTAAAAAGGCCTATGCTTGCTTTACACAGAACTGTCTGTTCCCAGAACACAATCTGAAATGAAACCCCGAATGGAAGACTTGTTCTTTTAGGCTTAGATATTCTTAACCTTTTTTCAGTTATGTCTGAGGATGGAAAGATGGAGCTAATGGACTCTGCACAATTCTGAAGAAACCTGACAGATCTCAAAGTAGATTGGACCTTAAGTATTAGGATACTTATTCTTTAACAGAACATGGAACATGTATATATTTATATGATATAAAACCTCTATAAAGACCCAATACACATTGCTGAAAAACAAATATTTGTAAGAGGAAACTTATTCATGATTCAGGAAACTTTGTAACTTGTGGGGAAGAACACAGTGAGCGAAACATGACCAGAGAGTTAGTTTCTGAAAGATACTTAGTTTGTTCTTGTTCCCTCCCAGAACCGTATATCACACCTAATAAATGTCCAACAAATAATTGGATGGATGGATGGATGGATGGATGGATGGATGGATGGATGGATGGATGGGTGGGTGGATGTGTAGATGGGTGGATGGATGGATGGATGGACAGATGGATGGACAGATGGACAGATGGGTGGGTGGATAAAATACAGTAGAATCCCAACTTGGCCACTTAAGTACAGTGCAGATCACTTTCTGCATAGCTGGTGCTCACTTTTTATATTGCTCCCATGTTTTAATTTATTGAAGCTTATCAACTTGAAGTCAAAACATGCCTGGATCCAAAAATGACAATATAGCCAGATAATATCATCTGAGAAGAAATAGGAATGTCACCAAGCTCAGATATTTCAATATTTTGTTTGGAAAATGAAGACCAAAATGATTATTGATTATATTGATGTCTCTGTCATATGGTTGCACAAGAAGTAGGATCTTCCCAGACACACAGCTGCTTAGAACCTTATGAATCCGCTCAACTACTCAACTGACCCTTATAATCCGTATCTACAAATCTATGTACTATTTTGAATATGGGTTAATTTAATGACAATAGCCCCTCTTCTCTAGGAGATATGAAGGAAAGGAAATTTGCATGTGTACATATATACACATTTTTCCCCTAAAGAAGAGCAGCTGAATCATGGTGAATTGATAAACAAAAGGCTGAATTAAAGTGAGCATAAGTAATGAAACAACTATTCCCAACTGAGATAAAGAAAGAAAAAAATCCATATTTTACATCACCTTGACAGGTGATGGGCAGATCAAATATATTTTTGTGTCTGTAACTGAAAAGCTCTGAGCTAAGGTTGAGTGATAGCCAATCAAATTCTCATAAAGAGATCAGAGAAGTCATGGCTAGAGAGATGGCTAAATGTTTAAGAATAAGTACTGTTCTTGCAGAAGACCCAGGTTCAATGCCTAGAACCCCTATTATACAGCTCACAACTACCTGTAACTCCAGCTCTTATGTATCTGACCATGATTGCAGCCTCTATGGGCAACTGTACCCATGTACATATACTTTGCACATAGACATGCACATGTACACATAACAAAGGAAATCCTAAAGTACAGACCAGAGGTATAATCAAGCACCTGCCCAGTGCCAGTGACTTAAGAGTGTTTGAACTCCTGTGGAACTGCATATTTCTTCGGGCTCTACTTTGTTGGGAATCTCTCAGTGTGGCTGCCAAGTACATGACATGTTGCTGATTCTTTTGTATTATGAGATCTTCAGAAGCAGGGTCCACGTGCTCCTCGCCTTTGCATGCCGAACACTTGGTGTTGAACCTGGAACATCGCAGATGTAATAAATGTTGTTTTGAACTGACTTACACCCACCGACCAGTATATTAAAAACAGAAAAGAAAAGGAAAAAAACAAACTGTGTGATTTCCTCTAGACACAGTTGTAATTTACTATCTAGGACAAGGCTCACCAATCAAACATTTATCTCAAGTCCTTGAGAGGATAATTTACCTTCAACAATTATTATTAATACATTTTACCAACATGGGACTACAGAAAAATTGAACTGATGAAAAGTGTCTATCTTTTTTCATCCAGAAATAATTACACCTTTCAAAAAACTATATTTTGGGGTTTACCAGATGATGGTGTTTTTCAGATCTCAGGTTGCAAAGGCTGAATCCTTTTATCAATAATGTGCAAGATAGAGACATGTCCAAGGTTACTGAAACAGGACTATAAATCATTCCTGGGTGAGGTGTCTCACAAGATTAAAAAAGAACCATCATGTAACTCTCTGCCGATGGAATGCCCCCGTACATTTCTGTATATTTAAAATGGTACAGAAAGCCACTCCACAGAAATGCAGTGCATGTATTAGTGAAGTCAAAAAACATTTAGGTAATTTAGGAATAAAATGAGTGCTAATCGTTACTTTAAAGTTACATTTTGTAGAGATTACTTGCTCCCATCTGCCAAATGAAAAAAAAAATAGGTTGTATATATTTCTGTAATTACCATAAAACGCAATTAAATACTGCAGTGAATATTAGGGGTTTTCATTCACCCTTGAAGACTGCTTCCATTACAGTCCAATTAAATGCATGTTATCACCTTAGATTTCTTAGCATCCTTGTGTACACTGAACCTTAATACTCCTGAGTTTAAAATATCAAAGATCACTGTTAGGTTACCAGAGTGAAAGCTAATAAAGTGATTGCAAGGACAACTTGCAGGTAGTAAATTAATTGCCCCTGTATTCTCCTTGTAATTCCTTAACTTGACTGGTTCTAGTTTCCCCAGTCCAACTCCTCTTGTTGCTTTTAGGTCTAAATTCTTTTTTTTTCCGGAGCTCGGGACCGAACCCAGGGCCTTGCGCTTGCTAGGCAAGCGCTCTACCGCTGAGCTAAATCCCCGACCCATTAGGTCTAAGTTCTTATTCTCTTAGTTCTTGATCATATTGTTCTTTCCACATAGAAAGACTTCGACTTTGTTACTACCTATGTAAGACAGGCACTTCCAACACTTCGATGAAGTTTTGTCTCATTAGCATCACTGAAGCTGGGCTCAACAGCTAAGCGAACTTGGGAAAAGTCAAGTTTCTGAGTCCCAGGGTTTTTTTTGTTTGTTTGTTTGTTTGTTTTTGTTTTTGTTGTTGTTGTTGTTGTTGTTTGATAAACACAGTAGTAGGAATTTGGGGTGTTTTGAGAGCAATTTTCAATAAATGTGAATTGCAATTACAATAGCTAGGTAATATCTTCTCTACGTTAGTATGGTCTACTGAAATGACTTTGAACTTAATGTTCAAGTACTGTGGCCTGACCCCTGTGACCCTGGACAAGTCATTTATTTCAGAAAAGATAGATCCAATGCCCTCCTCCAGATGCAGAGTTCTAAATGCATTTCACTCTCTATATTTTTGACATGCTTTCAGATGAGTGGAATTATGTTCATTTATCATAAAAACAATCTAAGATGCTGGAGGAATAAAAAAGTAGACTCCCAAGACCAGGTCGTATGGCCAGAGCCAAAGACAATCCAATTTAATAGAAAGTCATTTTACCTCAATGCTCTGTAGCAGCCATTCTGCTGAGGTAGGGAGTTTGAATGGAGCACCTTGAGTCCAATGTCACAGAAAATATTCCTTCAGATAATTAATGGCGTGTGTGTATATATTGCCACTCACTCTGCTTAAGCCAAACCAATCTCTCAGGGCAGATTAGTGGTCCTTACCCAGGTGCCTGACCATTTCAGCACATACTTTCCTCAATGATCATTATCCTGAAATAAATCCAAATTAAATTTTATGAACCAGGATTAAAATTATGTGCCTTCAGAATTGAGCTTTCTAATAGCAGTTATTTTTATTGAAGTATTAAGGCAATTGACTTGAGTCATCTTGGAAATACTGCCTTCATATTTCAAATATGGTTAGGAGGCTGTCAGCGCATATTGCTGTGGATTGCAGATATTTGCTTATTAAATGGTTTTTGCCAGCAAAAAAAAAAAAATTACAAGAAAAGTCTTGTTTACAAGAGTGTCCTGGGGATAGAAAATGAAAGCAACATGTTTTATTGAATTATAGAAATAAAACAAGTTGATTCGACTAATAGATTCAATAGAAATGCAAGACAACTTTATTTGCAAAGACCACAGCAACTTAATTTAACTGACAGACAAATTTCTGCTGTAGGTTATAAACATAAAGTAAAAATATACACTTGAAATTCAAATGTGGTTCTCATGCCCTGGCTTAAGGATCCATACTTCATTAATCTTTGAAAGCTATTTTCTAGCTGGGCTTGTGGCTGGATGGTAGAGTGTTTGCCTTTTCTGCATGAGATTGTGGGTTCGATTCCCAGTGTTACAAAAGAGGTGGCAAAAGTCTTCTTTGTTTTACTCATAGAGATTGGAAATAAAGCTAACAGTCTAACAATGTGTGGTACAGTGGGAGAGACAAAAGATGGGCCGTGCATGAGAAATGTCCATGTTTAGTCTCTGTCCCTGTGAACTGTGGGTCTGGATTTGACCTTGCAGAGTCTCAAGACCTCATTTTTAAAATAGAGATCATTACATGTGTCAGACTGATAGAGATTGAGAAAATTACATACAGGCAAAATTAGGATGATGTGGTACATGAGTTATCAAGTAAATAGAAACTTGTGTCTTAATTAAGACTACTATTGCTATCACTGGTGTCATGAAACACCATTACCAAAGCTACTGGGGAGAAAAGGGGTTATTCGGCTAACATTACCCCATCACAGTCTATCACCAAGGGAAGTCCGGACAAGAATTCAAGCAGGGCTTGAACTCAGAGCCAGGAACTAATGAAGAGGCTATGGAGGGATGTTACTTACTGGCTTGCTCCCTGTGGTTTGCTCAGCCTGCTTTCTTCCAGAACCCAGGACCACCAGCCTACAATGGACCGGGCCCAGCCCACATTGATCACTAATTAAGGAAATTCTTTAATCTCAGCACAAGTGAGGCAGAGGCAAGCAGATCTCTGAATTCAAGGACAGCATGGTCTGCAGAGTGAGTTCCAGGACAGCCAAAGCTATACAGATATACCCTGTCTCAAAAACAAACTACAACCACACAACAAAGAATGAGAAAGAGAAAATGCCTTACAGCAGGATCTTACAAAGACATTAGGCTCCCTCTTCTCTGATGGTTCTAGCTTGTGTGTCAAGTTGACATGAAGCTATGCTAATATCAGCAGTCAGGTTAGACTGATAAATCATGGAAGGATCTGAACTATTTGCAGATTCTTGTCCTGATCCCTTTAACATGTCTGATCGCTCACGGTACACTGTTGATTTTTACAACAACAGAAAGCCTGGTGATTGTCTTTGCCTCACGTCCAAGAAGTGTATGACATAGGACTCAAAGTATTTTGAGGCATGAACAAAACTTGCTCAAAGTTGGCTAGAGCGATGTAGTATGCGAAGGATGCATCCTCCCAAAATACCTGGTACTTGGGTTGTGGCTCCGCCATCTCTTTGGATTTCCTGAGAATTTTCAATTCCACAACGGCTGAAATATCTGGGATGAAAGCGGTACCTTAACATAGTTCTAAGTAATGCTTCATGTGATATGTATCCAGTGAGGGGGAGAGACAGAGACAGAGAGAGAGAGAGAGAGGCAGACAGAGAGAGGACTAGAAAACAGTTGGAGACTAGAATCCTTCCCACCCAGTCTTCAACAATGCCCTTCAACATTAAGAAAATATTAACAGCACCCATATTCAAGTGTGAAAGATATACACATTATTCAGGCACTTCCTTCTGCCTAAAATTTAGTCAATTCATGTTCCCTCAGCAACTCTGGAGCTGGCCCGCTTAGTTCAATATTTCATGCACCTAATCCATACACTATCATGACTGCATGTTCCCCTTGCCCTCCTCACCACTCTAACCTACTCCACACTTGGCACACAGTGTTGTCACTTACCACATCAAGTCTCACCATTTCTCCATGAACTCTGACCCATTTCTTATAAGTCCCTTCTTCTGTCTGCCTTTTTCTTTTCCAGTTCCAGTGTTTTTACCACCCTCGCTTCCCCAGACATGCTGATACATGCTCCATGCCTCAGTTCTCCACCCCTGAACTCTCCAAATGGATTAAGATTTTTTTCCTAAAAAAAAATGTATAAATTTAAACCCAAAATACATAGAAAAGGATCAGTAGGTACCTTGTGAGAGGCAGCTCAGTAATTGAATACACAAAGAAACAGATGGATGAATACCATTTGGTAAGTCCCCAATAGCATGTTGGTTTGGTCTTACTCTGAAGACATAATGTAAATTTACCCAAATCCAAATAGTTCTCAATTTGTTCTCTGTCCAGGGAACATTTTGAAATATGTTTTATGATAACTTGGAACTGAAGTTTCTCAATTTTATGTATGAAGCACGTTAATCACAGACAAAGCCACACATCAAGATAAGAGGCATTTCTGTCTGGCAAGGATGAAAGTCAGAGCTTGCTGAGGTCTAATGCTGACTCTCTTACAAGAAAGCCTTTGTAAAAATGGAAGTACATTAAAAGCAAGGACACTTGAGGAAGGAAGACTACACACACACACACACACACACACACACACACACACACACACACCAGAATGCGAAAGAATCAGACCAGCTATTTCTATGTGAAAAATCACACTTGCGTCAGGACTGGAAAAGAAACGTTAGGAACTGAACAATAAAGAAATGTTTAAAATGAAAAGAGAAAAACCTTTATACCTTTCTCCCTGACACCCACTGACTACTATTCTGTTGTTATGCTCTCCAAACTTCACTCATAAGTGAGAAAGAAGCTGGAAGCTGCCTTACGAAAGGCGCTGAGATGTGTATGCCGCACAATAACTGTAAATGGTTGTTTGGCCTCAAGAGCATTTTCTTGGGTGTTTGAAACTCCAACGTGAAAAGAAGGCGTCACTAAGCACGGGTCACAGCAATGTGATATTGATGCCATTTCTGCAATGACAAAGAAGTGTGATTATCTCAGTCAGCACTACTTCTGTAGCCAAACAAATCACGGAAGCTTGGAGACCTTCCTGGAGCCTCTGTTTGGAAGTATCCTTAGATACTTGGCCATAAAATAATGGCTGTAGAGCCAGGCAATGGTGTATGCATTAGAATGTGCCCTCAAAGGAGTCCGGGGCAGGGGAACCGTGCAGAGAATCATCTGTGTGATGCAATTTGTTTGCCCCAGACACTCTATCCTCTCTTTTTATACTTTCTTCTCTGTAACTTTTTAACCATCTTTCTACCTACTCATTGAAGAATAAGTACAAGGACTTGTTTTGAACTCACAAATCAGAGTGACCCAAGGCTGGAAAGTTTGCCCCAGAAATCCTAATAATGCAAGGACTGGCTCTGTGTAGCAGCCCAGACACAGTGGCACTGTGAACACCCTTGAGCTTTAGACAGAATTACAGTGTCAGTCAAGTTTATTCCCTTCACAGACTCCTCTCCTTACCCAGGAATTGATTAGCTGTAGTTAGATGCCTTAGGTTCCCGACTTACTGTAGAATGTGGACTGCATTCGAAGACACATAGATGTGTGCTGGATCCTGAACAATTAACTTAAACTTACTACTTCTCAGTCTTTCAACTTACAAATAGTCATTCCTTCATCAACCGTTTACAAAGATAGTGCTGTCCAAGCATACTATGAGAGTTGAATTCTTAACAATTTTTTTAAACAAAATGACAGTTCCCCAAGGGTAATGGGTAAAGTAAATGCGTAAAATACAATAAGAACACCCCCAAGATAAAATAAAAGAATCATCAAATACGTTGCTGTTTTCATGTAGCATGCCAAGAAATATTGTTTCGTCCTCAAGCCCACTTATAAATAAATGGTTGAATCCCCTTTGAAGAAATTAAAACTACTTTTGTGCAGTGTTTTCATTGAGGTATCAATTTAATTTTTTACTCAAAGAACATAAATTCACCCTAAGAAGTATCTGTGCTCCCACAAAAACAGATATATGTGTGTATATATATGTATATATCTGTTTATATATGTATATATACCTCTTTAATTTCAATGAAAGATCAGGACAACCAATAATAACAATGTCTTAAATAATAGGGAATTTATAATTCCTACTTTCAGGACTTTTAGAACCTATATGATTAGTGCAAGTAATCTCTCAAGCTATTAATAACTAAAGAGCTAACTTTAAAGTCACAGACGTTTTAAATGGTTGATGTTGGAAGAGATTTTACAAGAACTGACATAATCGCACATGAGTTGTGTGTTGCACAACCATTAGTGGAACGAAGAGTTCAGAGAAAGAAGAGCCCATTTTTCTCAGTGGGAATTCTGAGGGAGGTACTATGGAGCTTAATCGATGTTGTCTCGTGAGTGGTCCTCCCGTCTGCAGCTGCTCCTAGTTTCCTTTCCCCTCCAGAGCTTCTCATAGAAGCCATTTCCATCCACAAGTGCCCTCTTCTTAGCAGACAGTCTGGCATCTTCAGCTTAGTAAAACGATTCCCATTGTTTCCTGTGATGGGAACTCTCTCTCTCTCTCTCCCCCTCCCTCTCCCCCTCCCCCTTCCTCTCCCCCTCCGGCTCTCCCTCTCTGCTGTCTCTCTTTCAAAACAATGTTTCTCTCTGTAGCCCTAGCTGTCCTGAAACTCAACCTGTAGGCCAGGCTGAGCCCAAACTCAGAGATCCCTCTCAAGTACTGGGATTAAAGGCATGCACCACTAACACCTGGTGATAGCAAATATTTCACAGAGCAAACCTCATCTAATCAACAGACGTTTAATTAATTAATTAATTTAATTAATTAATTCTGGATCTATGAAGCCCTCGAATTCAAGTCATAAAAAAATAGCCAAATACATAGCATAGCATCACTTATCTGATTCGTTCTTCCGTTTGGATCATGGGAGCAAGGGAGAACTATCTACTGATGACAAGTGACTGTCAGTTTGGGCGTCCTTTTCATCACGAGGTATGAAGAGGTTCTACATGAGTAGAAGACTCCGCAAGCTAGCGGTCATTATTCTTGTTTGTATTCATGTTAGCATTTTGCCCAAGTGAACATAAATTCCACAATTAACTTGAGAACTTAAAGGCACTTAAAAAAGAACTTAAACGACACTTAGTTCGAATACAATATTTATCGTAGAAGAAATAATGAATTATTATTATTGTGTTAAGGTGCCAATTAGCCAAATATTTCATAATTCAGAAGACCGTTTATTAGTTAGTCATGGATGACTGGTTCATGCTTTTGTTTTTTTTTTTTTAGCAAAGCTCTCCAGGACCGCTTTAAAGAGTCTCATTTCTAAGTGAGTAAGAAACATCAGTTATAAAATATTAAAACATATTAAAGTGCTTTCAGAGTATACAATATCTTCCACATTCATGTTTCTTACTTTGGGTTATTATGACAAGACGTTAATATCCTAAGATGCAAACAAGGTAGACATCAGCAGGACAGAGCATGAGGAACAAATCTTTCTGTGCAGGCTTGTTCAGTGTACCTTCCTCTTCCTCCTATGCCTCACGCCATTACTACAGTGTCCGGTGGCCACAGTGCGGTGGGAGGATCCTACCGTAGAGGTGCAGTCAAGCCATTGGTTGGCATATCATCTTTGCTCAATTTAAATTTGGAAGTTCATGGTTTTTCTACCTTATTTTCATAACCTCAGAAAAAGACTCCAGAACTAATGGTGTTAAAAAAGATATTGAGGGAAATAGTAAACCACTTTTTAAATTAAGACAAATAGAATAGATTAAAATAAAACAAATACTAATGCTTTGAAAAGAGACAAAACAAAGAAATATAAATAGAGAGAGATGATTGTTATATATATGCTGGTTTTGTTTGTCAACTTGACACAAGCTGCAGTTACCACAGAGAAAGGAGCCTCCCTTGAGGAAATGCCTTCATGAGACCCAGCTGTAAGGCATTTTCTCAATTAGTGATCAAGAGAGGGAGGGCCCATTGTGGGTGGTGCCATCCCCAGGTTGGTAGTCTTGGGTTCTATAATAGAGCAAGCTGAGCAAGCCAGGAGTAGCAAGCCAGTAAGCAGCACCCTCCATGGCCTCAGCATCAGCTCCTGCTTCCAAGTTCCTGCCCTGTGTGAGTCCCAGTCCTGACTTCCTTTGGTGATGAACAGCCATGTGGAAGTGTGAGCTGAATAAACCCTTTCCTCCCCAACTTGCTTCTTGGTCATGATGTTTGTGCAGGAATAGAAACCCTGACTAAGACAATATATGTGTACGTAAAGAACCTGGTGCAAACCTGTGCATGCTGCCTCAGTGTCTGTAAGTTCGTGTGAGCTCTAATCCTGTTGGTTTAAAGGACTCTTCTTCTGGTGTTCTCAACCACCCTGACTCTTGCACTTTTTTTTGCCTCTTTCCTCTTCTACAGGGTTACCTGAGCCCCGAGGGGGAGGGATTTAATGAGAACACTGAATGTTGAAAAATATCAGTGTGGTGTATTTGTTGATTCTTGTTATGTTGTTGTTTGATAGTGGGGGGAGGGTCTGCCTGTGCATTTCCCCACTTTTGAGTTGCTCATCTGGTTATTTATTCCTTGTTTTGTTTTCTTTTCTGTTTTGTTTCAGTTTGACTAACCTCTTCTGGTTGAATATTTCCTTGTATCTTCTTCTGTGGGACAGGATTTATGCCTAAACTTGGTTTTGTCATGGAATAGCTTATTTTCTCCATCTACTGTGATTGAAGGTTTTGCAGAGTATCGTAGTCTGGGATGGCGTGTGTGGTCCTGGCATATCTGTCTGAGCTTTCCTGGCCTTTAAAGGCTCCCCTCAAAAGTCAGGCGTTACTCTAACAGGTGTGTTATGTGGCCTTTTTTCTCTTGTAGCTTTTAATATTCTTTCTTCTGTATATTTAGTGTTTTGATTATGTATATGTAGAGATTTGATTATATGCTGAGGAAACTTTTTTTCTGATTTAGACTATTTGCTATTCTGTATTATTATTATTATTATTATTATTATACCCTGAATCACATGTCCTTGTCTAGTTAGGGAAATTTAGTCTTTTCTATGATTTTGTTGAAAATAGTTTCTGTGCCTTTGACCTGGGTAGTTAGGGAAATTTAGTCTTTTCTATGATTTTGTTGAAAATAGTTTCTGTGCCTTTGACCTGGGTTCCTTCTCCTTCCTCTATCATGGTTGTTCTTCAATTTGGTCTTTCCATAGTGTTCCAGATTTCCTGGATGTGCTACACGTGTTTCAGACTTAACATTTTCTTTGACAGGGGTAACTATTTCTTCAATCATGTCTTCAGTGCCTGAGAGTTGGTCTTTCATCTCTTGTATTCTGCTGCCTTTGAGGTTCCTGTCTAAGTTTCTAAAATTTTTATTTCCAGATTTCCCTCAGTTTGGGTTTTCTTTATCGCTTATATTTCAACTTTTGGGTCTGGAGTGGTTTTGTTCATTTCCTTTCACTATTTGATGCGTTTTCATAGATTTTTAAGGGATTTATTCATTTCCTCTTTTTAAACCTCTACCATATTCAAAAGGCTATCTTAAGGCACTTTTCTTGTGCTTCAGTCATGTTGCAGTACTCAGGGTATGGTTGCTGGGCTGTAGTGGAGACATACTGTACTGACTGCTATTCCTTGCCAGTTTCTTGAAAATGATATGGGAGAAACTTGGCAAGTGCTAGCTTGCCATGGACAGTTGGTAACTCAGAAGACAGATCAGAGAAATAGTCATTCTCAGGATAATGTTATTTTTTGGAACACATCCTTCAAGAAGATCGTGGTCACCAAATATGTTACAGATTTAAATGGGTATAGGTTATATATATATATATATATATATATATATATATATACATACATACATACATACATACATACATACATATGGATAGATAGATGATAGGTAGGTTAGTAAGTAGGTCAATGGACAGACAGACAGATGATAGATAGTACAAATGTCATGCAAGTGACCCAGCAGGTAGACCTATAAAATAAGCATTAAGAACAGAAGTCTGTGTCTTCTACATAGTGATGATCAGACCCAGAATGCATGAGGCCAATGGTGACACCTCTGTAGCAAAATTCAGACATCTGCTCAACCCAATCACTACAATCTTCCTCTTTGTTAAGCTACTCAGATAAAACTTGTTCCAGGACAAATCAGTACAGGGCAAAGTGTCACACCACAGTCATTTGACTAAAGCCATAAGTGTGCCTATTTATATTCAGACCCATCCCCCACAGCTCCCAGGGGTGTGATAAAGTGTTGCTCTTCAAATGGACATGAAATATACATAGTTCTCACGTAAGCTCCTGCACATTTTTCTGGTGCTCATGACAACTGTATTGATGACTGTGGGTCCAAGTAATCAGGACCGTACTGGGGAAAGAGACTGGTGTTAACATTTTATACCCTTAGATGACTAAGATGCCTTCAGGCTTTGACTAAAATTAGTTAAATTCAATTCCACTTAAAAAGAGAAAGACAGAAATCCCCTCTGCCCTGGTTACCTACTCTCTGTAGAGAATTGTCACTGGAAGCTGTGGATGGAAAGTGGTCAGAAAGGCTGAGGACTGAAGGGTAGCTAAGCAAAGAAAGCAGCCCCTGACATCGTCTACTGATTTGAAACTGGGCTGTCCTGTTTAGGGGATGCAGCAATGGGCAAGGCTAATTCACCATCCCATATCTCATCCTCCTCATCTATAAAATGTCCTCCTTCATGGCATTGTTTGCGTAAGTTGCTGTTGGTAAAACTATTACAGTTCCAGTCTTCAAGGCACTTAAAGTCTTATGAAACAGAAAAGCTTCGAGGAAAAGCAACTCAGTGTATACAGGGTCTAATTTCTAACTGAGCGTTCTCAGGAATGCGCCAGCCTCTGGTGATGAATCTCCTTAGTTAGTGTTTTCCAATTAAAGGCCCTGGCTTTCTTTGCTGAGAAGACATGCTGCTTTGGGGATTTGCTCTACGTGCCCTTCTTGCTTCTTCGGTGCTTCTCTATACTCTCAGAAAAGTCCTTCTTTACATTTTCTAAGTACATAGTCACCAGGAGCAGGTGGCCCACTCCTTTAATCCCAGTCCTCATGGGTGGCAGTGGCAAAAGTAATCAGATCTCTGAGTTCAAGGCCAGCTTGGTCTACAGAATGAGTTTCCCAGCAGCCAGGCTATACAGAGAAACCCTGCCTTACTGGGAGAAAGAGAAAGAGGGAGAGGGAGAGGGAGAGGGAGAGGGAGAGGGGGAGGGGGAGGGGGAGGGGGAGGGGAGGGGGAGGGAGAGGGAGAGGGAGAGGGAGAGGGAGGGGGAGAGGGAGGGGGAGAGGGAGAGGGAGGAGGGAGAGGGAGACTTTGCACTGGGATCTGGAGAAGAAAAAGCACATAAACAACTTAGAAGGCAAATTGAGGGACACTTTAGGATGGAGAAAGAGCCAAGTAGGCTGGAAAGTGTCTACCCAACCATGCAAGGGGACTCAAGATAGAAATAATGGCCAGAGTAAAGTCTGGGATGTGTTCTCACAAGGGCAGAGAGTGACAATCACTGAGAACATCTAGTCTCAAGGAAGCCAGGGAAAAGATAAAGCTAGAAAATCAAGTCTTAAAATGATATCATGGAAGACTCTGGATATCGTTAACCATCCCTTACAACAGGGAGCTGTGAAAAGCTTTAGGGCAGAGATCTCTCTGCCTAGTGATGAGACAAGAGCGAAAACCAGAAGGCAGGAATTGTATCCCGCCAGCTAAGTGAGACAGCTTTGAGTGACTGAATCTAAACACTCGAAAGAAGCTTCGGAGTTGGGTTCTCATTGACTGGGGAGGAACGGAAATGGAGGTTGAAGGTTGGAGGATGACTCAGAGCTTGGCACGGGGAGACTATAAATGTCCACGCTCTAACCCAGAGCAGCAGAGAACCAACAATGAACCACCACCACAGTAACCCCTCTGACCAAGGGATGCTTCCTTCTGCCAAAATATTAAAAACAGCCAGATAGTTAGCTAATAGCCAATAAGTCCAATTTTGATATAAGAAATTACGACTTGCATAAGAATTTGCCTCGTAGTGTTTTGAGAATTGGTATATAATATCCCTATAGAATGCATCCCATAATAGTATTGTCAAGAGCTTTGCCTGTGGTTCAAATGATACAGTAGCTATGAATCAGTGCTCAAAGAAACTTAATAAATTGTTTCAGATGTTACGAAGAAGGATATTTCTGGAGCATCAATTAGACACAATTACAGTTTGAGTTGAATAATTACCCTTTCTTGTACACATTTTGATGATAAGTTTTTGAAGAAACAGACTAATTCACAAAGAAAAAGATGATAGCGCACATGCCATTAACTCCTCTAAAGAGAACACAATTCATAAATGAAATGCCTAATTTAAAAGCAATTTAGAAAAACACTCCCAAGGATAAGCATTTAAAATCTAGCCGAACTTTCTGCAGACAGAGGGTAAAAACAGAAGGAGGCAAGGAAAATGAGAAACAAGGGAAAAGAAAACAGAAAATGATCCGAGAGATTAGGATGTAAATGAAAGGCTAGAGGAATGATGGGAAGGAGAAAGTAAGAGACCAGAGGGAAGTTACCCGTCATAAATCTCACTAAGACGACCTGCTTGTCTGTGGACATATATATATATATATATCTCCAGAGTGTTTTCAACCTCCTCATTCCCATGTCAAGTTTCCTGTTTGTTCCTGAATTAATGGATGATGTCGCAGGCTTACATGGCCCTTCTTGACCCACCTCTCTCCCCATCAGCCCTTCTATGGTCAGATATTTTCTTCAGGTCCAAACCTGTACACTAATTTCCACTCTAGCCTGATTTGGGCCAGGTTTAGTATTTCTAAAAAATTGGCACTTCATACTTAATTCACGAGCAGCAAGTGAATTGTTGATAATGCATGAACTATTTACCAGCTGTGTGACGGTGACACAGTATTCTTTCTTCCTGAGTTTCACGTTCCTTGCTTTCTAAAAGGACTGTAAGATCCTTACCTCACAAGTACTCATCAGGATTCAACAGAAGTTAAATTAATTTGTCTAGACCCTCTGGGAAACCACAAGCAAATCCTGGGCAAACTGATGTCGCCATTCTTCAAGGCTTAGTATGTTTACTAACCTCTCATTCCACTGATGATTCCACATGCACTACCTGATGTCTAATTCATCTGCCCACCCCACCCCCCGTTTTCATGTTTCTTTTGTTTGTTGAAACAAAGTCTTACCGTGTAGCCCAGGCTAGCCTAGAACTCAAGATAGTCTGCCTCTGCTTCTGAATGCTGGGATGTCAGATGTAGCTACCGCCCTGATCTACCAATAGAGATTTTAAGCATTATAAAATCTGTATAGCATTAAAGCATAGGCTCTTTCTGAACATTATATAGCTTATGTTCCCATGAAACTACTCATATTGAGCACTAATCCTTTCAGAGGATTAGATATGTGGCTGACTTTCTGTAAACAATAGAAAACACATGAGGCACATTTTGGGGAAAATGATCATAGCATTAGGATATCTCCTTTTATCTTTATTTTCTTATTTTAATTTTTTTTGCTTTGATATTGTATAGAAGAGACTTAAAAATGTAGCCAACTTAGTAGTAAAGATAGATCTCTTTATTTATTTTGGAATACCAGTTCATAGGAGGTTTTTTCTGGCTAAGTGTGGTAACAGGATATACCTTCTCCGGTGATTGGTTCACCTCCCCCAATTTTCTGGTTTCAACTCTTCCTATTCTCCAACAGTATGATAAAGTATTTTTCAGGCTATAAAGTTTCTATTAATTTCAGCCAATGCCTTACCAAGTAATGTACCCTAAGAATTATGCCCTGGGCTATAGGTGATAGTTAAAGGTATTATTTACAGAGTTTTGCTTCTGTGAATTATGTTCTACTGAATGCTGACCCTCCCACCCCTCACATTCATTTTCTTAGTTTCCCTCCTCATTCTGTGTATGTAAAGTCTTTACACAACCTATTCAAATGATTATTTAAGGAACTAAGAAAATGAACTAATAAGTAAATGGGATGGCAGCAAAACTTTTCCTTGTGTGTGTGTGTGTGTGTGTGTGTGTGTGTGTGTGTGTGTGTGTGTTTTATTCCTGTCCTTCTAAGGTTTAAAAAGTCCTTCGGGGGCTGGGGAGATAGTTCATCAGATAGGGGCTTGACATGTCATCATGAGGATCTAAACTGAACCCCCAGAACCAGCACTAGGAATAGCATTCGTCTCTAACCCATAGTGAGATAAGAAGCAGAGATAGGAGAGTCCTAGAAGTTCATGGACCAGTTAGCTGGCATATGTGGTGTTAGAGGAAAAGTATACAAGAATCCAATCTCAAGGTGGAAGACAAGGACTGACCGCTGAGGTTGTCTTCTGTCCTCCACACATGTGCTGTGAGCAGACACCCATAGACGTATCAGTGCACACACACACACACACACACACACACACACACACACACACACACACCACAATATTGCTTTGGCTTTAAGCTGACATCTGATCATTTTGGTCCCGTTCACTAATAGAGGCAGAATGGATATTATTTATGTTAATTGGCACAGCTGACTTTCCCACTTCTGTTGCACACAGCACACAGTTGTAAAGTATTGTGGCCATTTACATGGTTTATTGTCACGTTGGCGTCCATTTTTCATGAAGCGTGCCATCCACTTCCCTGAGCACCTGTGTATCAGAGCTCCACGGATCCATCACTGAGCTCAGCCATCTGGGGACGGACTGTGATGGTAGCAGAATACAGACAGAGAGACACATACAGATCTCTTCTACCCCTCAGAAAACAGCTGCTAAGGCAGTGGTCAGGATGTGCACCTCAACTACAGCACTAGGATGCTGTGGTCGGAAAACCCAGTTCACGCTACCTTTAATCCAGTTGAAAATGTATTATGTTTTCCACACTTTTCTCTGCTTGGATGACCAAGAACAAGAGACTAGATAGCCCAGAAAACTAGGATTAAACTAAACACTACTAGTCTTTAAAAAAAAAAAAAAAAGGTGTCAATAAAATGACTCTTAATGATATTCTGCTATACTCATAGATAATGTTCAAATTTTATGGGACCTATTTTTCTTGTACTTGACTTTCTAAGAGGATGGCAGTATATATACATATATATATTCAAATAAGTATAATTTAGCCCCACCCTAGCTGGTGGGGTCGGGGGAAAGCCTCCCTTCTGAAAGGTCAAAGAAGGGCTGTTTGGTTTACGAGTACTGGTGGGAAAATATACACAGCACAGCAAGGCTTGAGCTGAGTGCTAGGAAGCACTGAAGCACCATGATGTTCTTAAAACCGGCACGGCCCACGGAGCAAATGGGAGTGGCGTAGATGACTCGATGAAAGTGAGCGTGCCACTGCTGTGCTTCGAGGCTGGGGGAGGGTGTGACGAGTGACTGGGCAAAAACAATCACAGCACTTCCATTTACAGAAATAGACTAATTCGTCCTTATCTGTTAAGTACCACATGAAATACAGGGAAAGAAGAGGAGCCCGCCCCTCTGTCCAGAGGCTTAGGTCTAACCCGTCACCAGTGCCGTGCCTTTGGACAAGCAGATGCACAACTCTGACAGCTCTTATTCCTGAGATTGTATCATGGATTGCTGTTGTACATGAGGGGTTTTCATAAGTAAGTGTGACGATGCTTAGCATTGTCCCTAAAGCGTATTTCCAGTAATAAGCTACTTAGGGTAGCTCTGTAGAGTTTGTAAATGAGCCCCAGACTTGTCACCTTGTTCCTGTTCTTTGGACTGTTGAAAGTAGATCTCAATTTTTGAACAAGAGAACTCAGCCGTGGTAGTGGTTTGCCTCTGTCCAGTTCAAGTTTGAATTGGGCGGTGCAATGCTATGTGATTTATTTTTTAAACTAAACTAAGCACAATGCCAACATACCATCCTGGATGATCTGTAAGACTTTCCACAGGCAATGAAATACCTACGTGAAATTCCTATCTATCTAAACTCCCTGGTTTAGGTACGTTTGTTAAAAAGATGTTAGTGCATAAGTCCCACTGTGTTCATAGTGAGGTCCTCTCTTCCTGGAATAATAATTGGGGTGATTTCAGTGACAGCGAAGATGAGGGAGACAGGACACCTTGGCAGAATCTCATCTCTATAATCTTGCATTCTATTGTCTACACAGAACAAAATTCCCCCATATGAAAAATGCAGATAAATGTAACAAGAACTAAATTAAGGGAAAATAAATTAGAGTTCCTTGGGAATACAATGGCTCTTGTCATTTTTATTATCCACAGTGGCATGTTATAATGTCTATTTTAATGTAAATAGGACTTATAGTTTAAATAAACTGACAACCATAATTCAGACTCCCGTCCGTGAATGTCTTTCAGCTCCACTAGGTAGGGTAGAGAGCTACAAAGCCAGCATTTGTACTGTTCTACAACTGTTCCCATTGTAACAGCATTTTCTTCACCAAAATTGTATAACAAATGAGAATAATAGAGTTTCATTGCAGAGAGATAATAGCTACTTACTTGATCGAATCATCTTTTATTCCTGTTTTTCCTCTACAGGCTATAATTGACCTACCAACAGAAAATTTGCAAATATGCATTTTATGTTATATGAATACATTTATATATGCCAAAGAGGTTTTAGGAAGAAAATATTTCATATATTCCTCCGTATAAGCATTCAGAGGTAGGGCATGTTCAATTTCTTCTACTAATTGATTCTTGGCTGCTCTGCACCCTATGACCTGTGCAAGGAAAATTGATGTAAATGTGACACCTGCTCATCGATAATGGGATCCTTGCCTGACTCTTGGCACTAGATAATGGAGGAGCCCTTGGTTATAGTCTTCCCATGTCGAACTTTGTGATTTCACACTTCATAATGCAAGAGTATTACTTTAAAATGCATTAAACTTCTAAAGATAGCCAATAGCCTTTTGGGTAATACATTTTAAATAGACTCTGAATTCGGAATCTTTAAAAACGTTCATTTTGTAAGACATCATAATAGCTTTTATACCACATGGCATCCTGTTGCTGTGTCCTGCTCTGTCCTAGGCTTTGCCTTCTTCTCTCAAGAATCCCCCTGTAGGTACAAACCTGGCCACTCCACAGTCTGAGTTGGATCTCCCTCTTAGTAACGGGACTGTTCCCGATCCCTCTTCACTTTTAGAAGCCATCTCACTGTCAATAGAACTGATTGGGTTTTGTTTAATGTGGAGAGGTCTTACAAATAGCTTTCCTGGCTAAAAATTGAATACAGAGATTTCAAAACAACACCCTCCAGCATAGATTAAAGCCATCTTCTTTGTAATCTGTTTTATTAGACAAGATGACAGAACGTTCTGGCATAAATCATCACTCACACTAATACAATACATATTTTAATCTCCAGAGAAGCATTGAGCTGTAGTGTTCTTGTGTCAGAGATGCTGACATTTAAAGGACAGATAATAAATACATGAAACCTGAAGACAGTTTTAAATTTTCATTAAATATGTATTTAGTTGAAATGCATTAATATTCTGCAACCAAGTTTAAGAACTTAATTATGAATTATCTACAGTGATCAAAGTTATTTCGGTAACCGAGAGTTTTGCTCTCAGTCTCAGAGTGCTAAGTGGAATCAAATGAACATGGACTTAATAGATTAATAAATTAAATAATCACAATTCGGCAACTGCAATCTATTCCTTAGTCACATCAAGATTTTATATCTTTATGAAAAGCTTCATAAAATTAAACTCTTATTCTTGTTATATTTATAGATCAGCTGGTCAAATTTTAAGTGATGCAGAGTTAGCTATATTTCAGAAGTTTGAAATGTTTTAAACTTTCACCCATTTCATTTCTGACAAATTATTATGACACAAGGTATTTTATAATAAAGAAGGGAATATTTGGAAAATTTGCTATTTTGATTTTAGTCCCTTCTTTATGTGGAAGTGTAAGCTGACTAACGCCTTTCCTCTCCAACTGGCTTTTAGTCATGGTCTGTCTCAGTCACTGTTTTATTGCTCTGATGAAATATTATGACCAGAAGCCAGTTGGAGAGAAAGGCATTATTCAGCTTGCACTCCCACATCATAGTGTATCACCAAAGGAAGTCAGGACAGGAAGTCAAACAGAGCATGAATCTGGAGGCAGGAGCTGATGCAGACTCTGTGGAGGGATGCTGCTTACTGGCTTGCTTCCCATGGCTTGCTCACCCTGCTTTCTTATAGAACCCACAAACACCAGACTAGGAATGCACCACCCACAATGGGCTGGGTCATCCCTCGTTAATCACTAAGAACATTGGCTTACCTAGAACCCAATGTTCTGGAGGCATTTTCTTCATTGAGGTTTCCTCCTCTCAGATGACTTTGAGCTTGTGTCAACTTGACGTAAAACTATCCAACACAGACAGTGAAGCTACATCTTGTTGTTCGTTATGTTAATATTATGGAGTTACAGTAAGAAAGTACAATCGAGGGGAGAGAAAGAGAGCCATTATTAACAATAGCCACAGTGCAATTTCTGATTCTACTCTAGTCGAATAGTTGACCAATGATGGCCAAAAGATTCTTGACACTCTTAGTTTTCCACTCAACCTCACTAACTTTAATGGTGTTCTGAGAAATTATTAATATGTTTATATCTGTGAGGATGCAATGTAAGCCCTTATAAGTATCTATTCATTTGGCAAGCTCAGTTGTAGAGTGAAGAATGACATGAATGGGGGAGGGGCCTGACAATGAGGGACTGTGGACAGGGTGAGGACAGAATGTCCTAGGTAGGAAATGGAGCAGTAAGAGAGATTTTCTAGGTAGAAGGGAGAATGTATGCATATTCACAGGGTGTTTATACCACAAAACATAATCAGGTAGGATCCACTATTAAGCATTACTTATTAACACTCATTTCTTTCTTCCTACATTAAAATGTTAAAACATAAATCCCTATGAGATGCCTGGGTTCTCTGGGTGGGTCACCTTCATGAAGAGCAGAGAGTTATCTCTCTCTGTAGGGACAGACAGAATGTCTCGCCTTCCTGGGACTTGAATGCGTCCCCCTATGACACCAACCTCATAAAAGCCAAAGGCAGATAGAAGACAGAGCTAGAGAGACGGCTTGTTAATTAAACCACTACCTGATTAAGTTATTGTTCTAATCTTTAGTGAAGTTTTAACCAGGTTGAACTTTTGACCTTTGTGACCCGTGCCTTTGGAAAGAAAGCACTTTCATTAATGGCTGCCTCATTGATAACTGCTACAGCGTCCTCCTCATTTCATCTGTGGTGTAACCAAATTTCCAAGGATGAAAGGGCTCAGTCTCCAAACCCAAATGCAAGACGAAACAATAAGGGGGTCTGGGCAGGAAGGCTGCAGGCAAAGAGCCTTAAACACCTCACAGCACCACACACCTACCATCACTATCAAATTCTACTCATTGGCTTGGTGCTTCAAATCCTCATGCATGAACACGAAAAAGAAAGATAGCACTGAACTCTTGGAATTCCAGGGTGCTTAGCTTCCTGACATACAGATCAGAATTGAATTGTGCTTGTTTAGCCCAAGGGCAAGAAAATAAATACAGCTGGATGTAAGGAGACGAAAAGATCATGAAGCTCTACCTGACCAGTGAGCAGCAGCTTATGAAGGGGAAGTGGAAAAGTCCTGCAGAGAAAGCAAGCAAGCTTTGCACACCCTGGAGAAGCAAACCGGAAGAAGGGCTGCTGGCTGTGGATGGGGAGTCTTGAAGAACTGCAGCCTTATTCTCAGGAGTCAGAGGCAGGACCTCAACACAGAGGCTGAGCACAGAAGAGACTATGTTCCTAGCTCCCTCTGATGCTCGGGGAGATTTCTCCATGCTGGTCTGCCTACATTTTTCATCCCAGAGAAAATAAAAACTAGCACTCCGTCCGTCTTCAGAGTGGAGTGAAATTGGATGAGAAGTGAAGACCTAAGCAGGCTGGCCAGGCAGGCAGGACCTCCAGGGATGGACTTATGTAGTTAGTGACTGCTTCAAGTTATTTCATGGCACCAGGTTGATTACAAAGCTTCCCTTTGGCACTGCTGCTCCTGGAGAAAGAAACACTAATTTTTGGAAGCCAGACTTGCTGGCCCTGCAAAACCAAGTGATAATGAGTGTTCTGAGTGAAAACAAGGACAGACACAGGGTTCCCCAGCAGAACCCGATCATGCACAAACAGTGCAACAGAAGTCATTGAAGGCTGGATTCCCTGTCCAAACCCAAGGAGGAGCAGGCAGAAATCAACCCAAGATCCTTGGATGGAAACCAAACCCTCATTCTTGCCTGCTTTCTCTGTTAATTTCATTGAAACAGTCCCCATGTTAACAGGCTTTCTGAATGTATCTGTGCCAGTAACTCAGCCCGTGAAGGGAGCCAGTGGGTCTGGCCTGGTAGGGCTTCATGAGAGGAGGTGAGAAGGCTGCTAGCTGCCATCAGGCAGTCTCAGAGCCAAGTGGCAGTCTTGTGCAAGCCACTGGGGAGGAATGCTGATTGTGACTGATAGGGGAGCAGCGATTAAATCAGTTCAGAGCCAGAAGACAGAGAAAGAAGGGGGGCGCAGTTCTCTTTTCCTCCCCTGGAAATATTAATTCTTCCCTGTTGTTAAATTCCGAGTGTGTCCACATTTCCAGATAACTGCACCCACTAGAGTATGATGGAAAGGCCAGTCTAAGCAGCCTCCAGATGTTTGCAAATGCTCATGACAATGAAAATAAAGACACTGGTGTTTCCAGGACAATGACTTTACTCAGGTACATGGTACAGCTATCACAAAAGGTAGCAACCTCGTACTACACTGGTTTTCTTTTTTCACTTATTCTATGTCCAGTGTTAAAAGTAATCAATCCACAATGTTCCTAATGTTTAGAGACTCCATGTCTTAAGAACTTGGCTCTTCAATCCATGCCCCACCCCCTCTAAAGACACCTGTGCCATCCTGGTTTAGCCACGCCCATTTCATTTGTCTTGATTCTCCTCATCTGGGTGTACTTGACTGGGGGATGCCCGAGCTTTGCAGTTTTTCAGGATCTCTGTTCATGTGGAAAGGTCGGCCACTTCCACGAGGGCCTCAAAATCCAATCCACCTGTGAGGCTCTCCACACAACGTGAGGCTGAATTCTTCCACACTGGACCAAGATCCCCACCACACAGAAAAGCACTGAACACAGAACCAAGAAGGCATGGCCAAGACAGTTGTAGGACAACACTTTAGTTTGGTTTTTATGATTTACTTTGTCTATGTTTTTCTGGATATTCTCAAATAACACCTCAGGACATGCTCCAGAAATCTGGAATTCTCTTAGACTTTGACTGAGAGAAACCTAGGGAGAGGAGAGGTGCAGACTGGAACTGCTTATTAAGTGTGTCAGTAAAAGTAAGAGAACTAATTTGTCACACTGCATGGCATTCAGAAGAACAAAGGCTTCCAAGATTAAAATGCAAAGGAAGGGGGTGTGGGGAGAATGGAAAGTTCCGGAACACATTCGAGATAGGAGCCGCCTGAGTTGTAAAAAGGGATTTTGCTAGAGGGTAAAACAGAGAGATTTGTCTTTTTGTACGTTTTAGTCATTAGCAGCCTGAGTTCCTTGAAGCCCTAGTTTATCATCTCTGACTCCCTAACATCTTTCATGACAAGCAGCACAGAACAGGTGCTCTGAGTGCAGATTAGCACATCCACACACTTGAGCCGCCCCTGTCCTGATCCTACAGAGGAAGGAGCCGGCTACATTGTTGCACTCTGGCCTGATCCTACGGTGACAGAGGACGGAGCCCACTACATTGTTGCACACTGCCCCTGCAAAGTGCTCTGCAGCCGCGTTCTGAAGCTTCACACCGAAAGTATACTGCTAGGCAGGGGAGACAGGAAGAGATTGGGGGAGGTGCTGAAAATGAAAAGGTAGTTCTCGGACCTTCCTGAGAAGCTCCGGGTTCGGTTGTTAGTTGTTTGAGTTTCGTATGGATACGCTCATACATGTTCACACATGGTCCCCCTGCCCCGTTTGTCCCTTCGTCCCTCTGGACAGTTCTATTACTTTTACTTCATGACTGACATGATTACATTTATCTCTACAAAAACCTTTGGTTCACAAAGGAGAGGAGACAAGCTGGCTGTGTTTGTCTTTCAGTGTGTGACTCCATTCACCTTTACCTGACAGGAGGGCTACATTCGCAGAGTTTAGAAAGGAATGAGCTGTTTCTGAGACCCTCTACAACTCAGAGTCAGAAGCCAATAATAATAATAATTGAGTAATAATCTCAACGAGGAAAAGATCACTGTAAGGCTCTAATGTCACACAATCGTTCTGAGCAAACCTACACGTAGAGGATAGCCACCAGAAGACAAGAGAAAAGGGAGATATTCCCAAATCAAGTGTCTTACAGACTCCATTTGCCAAGGACGGAGATGGTGCCCAGAGATGACTCCAGAAGGACGTCCTGATTTCTGTCACACTGCTCATCCTCTCTGTATCACTAAAAGCTTCATTCTAAAATGCGATGCATCACTGACCATCCTCATGTTAGCATGTACAGATAATGAGACAGTAACGAGTGTACCCTGCTCACACATAGCCTGAAATAATTCCCACCTACCACACTGTGTCTGCTCCTTACTTCAGTGAAATGTTACTGAAACACAATGGCGCCTGTCTGCCAATGTATTGCTTGTGGACACCTTCATGGCTCAACAGTAGAGCTAAGTACTTGTGTCAGATACATGTGATCGACAAATCTGAAAATAGTATATCTGGCTTTGTGTAGTAAAAGCTGGATGAGTGTTTCTCTAAGGAACAACTCTCAGGTTTTTTCCTAGAGGTTGAACAAATGGTGTAACATACGCCTTTATGTATATGAGTAAGTCGCACACCTATCTAAGTCTATTAGAATAGTGGGCCTATGGACATCTTAATCAGGCCAAAGGAAAGAGCACACCCAGGAAAAAAGACTTTGGCTGCACCGAGTTCATGGAAATGTCATCATTCCCTCTCCCTGGACAACGGTCTGCTAGAAGCTGCCACTTCCTGTCTGTCTATAAGGAAGACGCATGGGTCGTGAACAAACGCTTGAATGTGAGAAGAGGGTGTAGTGGTTTAAATTATAAATGTCCCCTTAGACTCGAGTCCTTGAACACGTGGTCCCCTATTAGTGGTAGTGTCTGAGGAGATTTAGGACGGGTATCTTTGCTGGAGGAAATATGTCACAGTGGGATGGAATTTAGAGGCTATAGCTTCACCCCGCTTCGACTTTGGTCTCTGTTGCTTCATGTCTGTCATGGAGATTTTCCCTCATCATCTTGCTCATGTCTCCATGTCTGCAATTGGCTGCTGTCCCTCCCCGTGCTGTGACAGACTCACATCCCCCTGGAACCATGAGCGGGAATAAACCCTTCCTTCCCTAAGTTGCTTTTCCTGGCGGTGTTTTATCCCATCAGCAGAAAAGTAACTAAGCCCCTTAGCCGACAAGGAGAGGAATTTTGTCTCTGATGAGGAACATTCTTTGAGTCCACTCTGTGCTGCTCGAGAAAGTGCCAGGATTTGTTCAGCTATTTCTACTACATTTCCAAGGAATGAAGGCCCCGGAGAAGGAAACAAGCACTGGAAATCACTATTTGACCCCACAAGGAGAAAACTCGGTGATACCCTCAAGCTGCCTCCAAATGTTGGAAGATCTCTCTGGACATCAGAGTTCTTCAGTACGATCAGTTCCAATATAAAGACATGATCGTGATTAGAGACCGGAAATAGGGAGTCGTTGGTCTCCAGGGAACACTGACCTGTTAAACTGAGGATTCAAGTACCATAGGACAGTTAGTCGTGTTGGCAACTTCAAGAATTCCTTCAAATTCCACAATATTTGATTTTGTGAAGAAATGATCTCAAAACAGTTCCTGCTCAAAGCGTAACTAACTCTGAGCTCCTTCATTCTACCTCATGGTGGCATGAATGCATAGAAGTGATTTTTCCACGGTTAGAAATACATGTGGGGGGCTGCAGAGATGGCTGAGTGGTTAAGAGCACTGACTGCTCTTCCAGAGGTCCTGAGTTCAATTCCCAGTACCCACATGGTGGCTCACAACCATCTGCAATGGGATCCAATGCCTTCTTCTGGTGTGTCTGAAGACAGCAACAGTGTACTCGTATATAATAAATAAATCTTAAAAAAAAACAGAAATATACATATTTTAAGGTTGCAGGGTGTGTCCAGCTAGCCTACCCCAGGAGGCAGCTTGTTCTGTAGCTGGGATTCTGAGGAGATCCCCTACTTAATTTCTCCTCCTGCTTTATCTAAATTGAGATTTAAAATAAGTGATAATTTCAACAAGCACCGGTTTTGATTCTGTAGCTGAAAGTCTTGTTTCGTGGGCAAAGCAAACGTTACCGTGAGCTAACCCTGGAAAGCCTGTGCACCTTTCGTACTTTCCTCCTCCTGTCCAGGACAAACCCTTAGCCGTTTCGTATTTACAGTGACAATGTTACCAGGATCTGTGCTGCAGAGGAATGCTTTAAGCAGAGGATCCTTAATCTTTCATTACCATCCTGATCACCAACTCCTGTAATAGTCTATTCCACTGCTAGCCTCTTACTGCTTTTCATTTATGCTAATAGAAAAGGCTATAGTTACATATGATTTTAGTCTTGAGAAAAAAATGACAAGAAATGAATAAATCATGTGTTACTGTAGGTTTGCAGGCAGGATACAAGATTACTGAATTATGCGCTGTGTAAAAGAGGGAGCTAGAAAGAAATCAATCTTGAGCTGAGCTCGAGTGATCCACACAATGCAGTCCTAATGTACGGGGGAGGTACTCTCTGTGCGAGAGTTCTCATAACCTAGTTAGCTTGGTAATTAGGACACAGGGACAACCAGGAAAAAAAAAAAAATAAGAGGGTTGAACAGCAGCCAGGCGAATTTTAGAATAATGAAGAAATATCAAATAAGGTAAATCAACGGAGTGTGAGGATACAAAGGGGAAATGAAAAACATTCGAGATAAATTAATGGAGGCCCCAGGGTTATGCAAGCAATTTACTATAAATACACTAGGAAAGGGGAGACAGACAGAGGGGATGAAGAAGTGTAGTGCGTTATGACAAGAAAGGAGTGGCTTGAAAAGAGGCAAAGCAGAGGTCAGCGAAGAAGAAAAGCATTTAAGCAAACACAATGCACTCATTCATTTATTTATTTATTTATTTATTTATTTATTTATTTATTTATTTATTTTGATAAGACGCTTCTTTTGGCAATGTCCTTACAATCTCAGATGCACGGCAGCATTTTTATAAAATCCACAGGAAATAAATCTCCTTGACCTCATTTTCAATTTAGGAAACTGGACTTCCAACTTCTAGAGTTTACGAAGACAACAGGATTTGATCATTCAGCCACATAGGTAGAGTTTGAGACAATCCGCCCATTTGAGGGGCAGAGAATTCACAATTCCATTAATTTTTTTCAATTAGCCTATAAAAATGTAAAGTGTAATAATCTTATGTGTGTATTTCAATTAACTTCTATTATGGGAAAACATTCCTGTAGCGACCATTAAGAGCAGGGTAAGGGGAGCTTCTATGCTCCTGAAGGTTCCCTTGTGCCTCTCTGTGCTCAACATGCAAAGCCAGCCAGTCACAACTGGGAAGTCGGACACTGTCAGTTACTTTTGCTCATCTGTGAGACTGTACCCAGTTTCCGTCTGTGGATTGTACTTTTCCACTTCCTACTTGACCTCTTGGTGGTGTTCAGTTATGGAAATGTGTCACCAACTGCTCTCTTGTTTGTGGACATTTGGATTATTTTTAGTCTCTTTGGTAATGCATGCACACTCCTTTCCCAGACAGACATTTTATAAAATTAATCACTGTGCAGAGCTGTGTGGCGAATATCTTTTAACACATGGTGTACACTTTATAATTTTCACTCCCGGTAGTGGTGTTGGGAACCCTGTTTGGCTCACAATGTTTCTAGCAATTACTATAGCTAGTCTTTTTCATGTTTTGTTTGTTTGTTTGTTTGTTTTAATCATTTTGATGAATGACTTTCAGACTTTCTTTGTGCTTTTAATTTGATTTCTCTCAGTGAGCAGTGATCTTAAGCACTATTTTTTTTCCCAATGCTTACTGCCCACACCCATATTCCTCATTAGGAAGTGAGGTACAAAGCTCAGTTCTTGTGTTCATTTCTCATTTAGCTCTTCAGTTTATTTTGGTTGCAAGGAGCTCACTGTACATGGTGGACACGGGTCCTTTTTTTTTATACATTGTGCTTGTGTGATTTGTCTATGGGTCAAGACTTCATTCTTTTGACAAAATAAAGTGATTATAATCTTTTAGTTTTGAAATTCAGTAAGTCTCTTTCAATAAATCTTAAGTAGATGATTATATCAGTCAGGACACGAAAGGATGGTACAGGAGCCTGTAGAGTAGCAAGGCCAGTACTGTTTTGGGGAATGACACAGAGCCTTTAGCTCTGGTTCTTCCTCTGATGTTATGGCCATGGCTTTCTGTGCCTCTAGAAGAAAGCAAGCCACTAGACTACAGAAATAAATGTAAACTTCAGGGAGAAAAAAGAGGACCACGTATATGATATCTGTATGCACATTCCAAAGGAGCCCTTTGCTAACTCCACCTCTCATGCGATAACACATTTGATAAATTAATACCCTTTCCGCTGTTGCTTACCACCTTCTTTTAAAAGAGAAACCCATCTGCTGTGATCCTAGTTTTTTGAAGCCTGGCCTATTCCTTAGCTCAAGCCAAGACTGTGCTTCAGAATTCCACATTCTGTGCGATACATTGTCTCTTTAGCTATGCATTCTCCTTCTATTAAGTTATTGCCAAGCAGAGGTGATTTATTAAGATGAGAAGCAGACATTGCTAAAACAGGAAGAAAAGGAAAAAAGAAATAAGCGTTTCCTCAGAACCCACAGAGGAGAGCAGATGTCAGCAGAAACAGATGTATGCTTCTCCGGGGCCGAGGAAAGAATGCAATCAGAGTCCTGGTAACTCAGAAAACAGGAATCTAAAACTTTGCAGAAGTCCTTCTCGTGGCGGTATGCATCCTAAGTGCCGCCCAGCAGAGCACGAGCTCCCAGTGATGAATGCGGATAGGAAAAATGACAGTGGGGTAACACATGGAAGGCGCATGCATCTCGTGTTTAGAACTAGAGACCAATTCTGAGGATTGGCCTTCAGGAAGAATAATCCTGCCAAAGAACTCATTCTGCATCCTCTTCAGCTCAGTCAGCTAAATAGCTAGTGTCTGCCTAAAACCCTCATGTACCATGAAGAATGATTCATATACGTACCCTCCAAATTCAGCACCAAGGAGAGCATGGGCAAAGAGTTTGGGAAGCCATCTTGAGAACGGTGCCTACCTGAAAAGACCATTAGCAGAAACTGCTAAAACAATTATTTCCTGCCGAACACCAATATGAGGACAACTATCCCTCAAAACTATAAACATCTACTTTATAAACATCTACATTACTCACCAAGGTAGAGATACTAGGACAATATTTTTAAAAAGGTTAACACACCCATCACAGTGGTTCTTAAGGATACGCTTGGACAGTTTTTCAGCCATTCTTAAACAGTAATTGACAAGAGCTAAAATTAGTTAGGAACCAATGCCTGACATTGTTATTTCCGGGGAACATGCCACAATCCAGTCGTCTGTCTAGCATAGTCTCAAGATACATAATGGGCATGATGACCTGGGGGCAGAGTGGCAAAGCCAATGTATATGGTATGCCATTTGGACTAAATATAAATGTCTATGTTGTAAAATAATAATGCTAGCTCTTCCCACTTCATATGCAGAAATAACTGTATAAATTGGTCATTCATAATTTCCAAAGGCAACATGGTCACGATAAATCAGAAGATGAACCATAAAGACATCTCACTCATTTTCTCTGCTTTACTTTTTCTGTACCATGAATCCCGTGATGTTCTATCCATCAGTTCCTGTCCCCTGGTGTCTTAATTAGTTTGAATCATTCTCTTTCGTGGTTCTTAGTCATTTTTCTCTTATTTGCTGGTAAGTTTTCAACCGTAGAGCTAAAATGATGTAGATTATGATAAATCTATTGAACAAAGAAAGTGATGTGACTATGCCAGTGGTAGACCACCCGTTTATGCAATGAGAAACAGGGATTTGATATTTTCAAGTGCTCGTACATGGTAGAAGACTGAAAGGATCCTCACTGGACTCTCATGGGACAGTGGGGCTTGTTTTAATCTCCTTTGAATATTCAAATTTTTCCACATTTTCTTTAATGAGATATATTTTTTCATACTAAAAAATGCAAACCATGGAAGTAATTCTTCTCCGTTTTAAAAGACCACGCTACACCCACAACCTCTCTTGAGATAAAACTGAGGTTTGGGTTTCATTCCCAACAGCTCTGAACAGCAAGTTGCAGAGTCCCACTGTTTCTGTTCATTCTCCCTGTTCCACTCCAACTTGGAAGCCTGACTTGGTTTCTGCAGCCAGCTGAGAGGTGGGGGCAGATAGGACGGTGAATCAGAATGGTTGGATGGTGTGAGCCCTCTTGCCCTGTCTGATGGCGTAGGCCTATGGAACATCAGCAGAGCAATCTTCAGATAGCAAATGTTTGACTTGAATGTTAAGTTTTCCTTTTCTCCCTCTAGAAGCCTTGGCAAGATATAAATGCTTCTAATTCTCGCCCAAAAACTTTGTGTCTGTCTCTGATCACCTTGCCTCTCTGGGGACACCTCTCCTTGTAGGGGTCCTGATCATGTTTCTGTCATCCACGGAGTCTTGACCCTCCTTCATGTCTTTGTGACTTCACAAACGTTCTGAAGCTGATCAGAGGTCTACTGTTTACATTTTCTCACAATGTTCCTTGCCTGTGGCCTGGTGAAAGTGTTCTTCTGTGCATATGCTCTTTGCTCTGTAAATACTCCTTGCAAGCTCTCTCACCACCCCAACCCTGTCTGCGTGCCCTCCTTTGGGCTTTGATGGCATTTACTTTGAGTTTACTAGATGGGAAATTCAGTATTAAAAAGGCCTTGACTTGTCCAGACTCACCCAAATCTCCAGTGTGAGGAGTGATGTCATCTTGGGCCGGAGGCTCCAGGTTTTCCTCATTGCTTACTCCTTGGTTTATTTGTTTTCAATGAATTACCATTGCTGTCAGTGTTTGTGTAGGGTGGCATTGTGGATTTTTTTTTAAATACAGTTCAAATTTTATCTAGAATGTAGACCTCCAAAGGTTTGGGGAAACGTTGTATGAATTCTAATTACAGCCCATTCACTGAAAATAAATGGAAAATTAATGTAACTACTGTTCACAAGCTCTTTGACAGATTTTCTCTAAAATTGGCTATTTCTGCACTTAGCTGAGAAAGCACAACAGGAACAAACCTCTCCTTTTAACTAAAAACTTTCCCTAGAGATTAATGTCACTAGGAAATGCTCCTATTTCTTTAACTTCTAACTTGGCTACCACTTTGGGGGTAAACGTGGAAAGTATGATCAGAAAATAATACCATTTCCTTTAAAAAGAGCCGATCATATTGCTACCGGGATCCAAAGAAAAAGGGCGAAGAACTTTGAGCCTTTGTCGTCCTAACAGAAAAGGCAGGCTGGTAAACCAAGCCATGATTTAATGTGTTCTGGGCCTATTGATTGAGCAAGAGTTAGAGGAGGCAGATAGGAAGCAGTGGGGACATAGCAGGATGCCTGTGACTCTCTCGAAGTGGAGGTCAGAAGGGAAGAGTGTGATACGGCAGCTCTCTTACTGCAGAAGGCTTTTGGTTTGATTTGCTTTGTGGTTGTTCTTTGGTTCGCCATTGGAGATGTTGTTCAAGACAGTGGGAACCACGGTGGGCTTTACCCAGATGAACTTGTGGCTGGTGTTATAGATAGACGTGAGTTACCTTCCCCTACTGCCAAATTGTTCTAGCTCCCTAGGATGTCTGTCCTCTGGCGTGAGGCTTTACCACAAGTTCGGATCATGCTCTCCTGAACTGATAAAAGAGGCTGTTTAGTGGCGTCCATTTATATTTGATACCCTACTTCAAATATAGCAACGGGATCAACTGAAAGCAGCAGGTGAAGCCACAATAAATGTATTTTGTGATTGAGTAGATAATGAAAATAGCAGGGCAAAAAAAAAAAAAGAAAGAAATCAATGAATTAAACCACTATTTGGAGACGTCCTTACCATAATAAAATGCAAGATGTTAGGAGTGAGCCCTGTACAGAGGGGGTGACTGTCCAATGTTTATATAATTGTTTATTTCTCCACAATAAATTTATTTCCTTGCTACTGGGTAGATATTTCTCCTTCCAAAAAGAGTAATCTACTGGAAATGAAGTTGATCAATAGGCAATTCCAATGTTGTCTGAGTTTTTTTTTCTTAATTAAAAGAAATGTACAGCTAAGTACAGACAAGGCTGTAAGGTAGGACAAATATCCTTATTCCGATGTTTGTATAATCTCAATAGACGTGGTTAGAGCAGCAGGCGCAGTCAGGATGTGGGGAGGGAAGGCAGACTAGGAGTCTGTAACTTATTCTAGCAGTGGTTCTCAATTTATTCAGCATTGGAACTTATTAAACATATATAAAAGAGCTCACCCCCAGGTTATATTCAGCAGAACTTAGCTAGAACCTGAGTCACTGCATGAAAGACTGTTGAGCTTATCTTTTCCGTGTTCTCCTCATTACAAGTAACTATACCGCTCCTAATAGCATGTTGGAGAAGAGACCCCGTCCCAAACCCTGAGTATAAAATTCATCATTCATGAAAGACAGATTGGATTCAACAGTTATTGTTAGAAAATTAAATATTTTGTTTAATCTTTATCAATAATCAAGATGTAAAGTTTAAAAAGGATTTGAAACATTAACTTTCTTAACCTCCTGTCTTCCAAGGAAGACACTAATGTCCCAACAGATATTTACCGGTGACTCCAGAGAGGAAAAGCATGCATTTGCCTCTGAACTAGGAGGAACTTATCTTTGTACTGTGCCATCTGGCTTTTGCAAATTTAATTCTAGCATCATTTAAAAATTGGCTACCTCATAAAAGTGAGAGAACTGCTGGTGTGTATCTGAACAATCTGACGCACTGAAAAGCAAAGTAGCTACATCTAGACACCATTTGTCAAGCAGTCTCGGGGTACCTGGTGCTAGACTTTACGTACATGAATCCCATTTAAACTTCTGTCCAGTTCATTGGAAGAGCAATGCCAGCCCATTTTCCTGGTGTGAATTGGGGATTAGAGAGAGATCATGACATGTCAACTCAGACAGGAAGCATGTGACATCACACAGGAAGCAGAAGTTCCGGTCAATGGAGATCCTACTCCAGAGTCTGTTCTTCTTTTGCTTAAGAGCATGTGATTAAGGAGTTTAGTTTATCACCACACAACACTTGGCCGACAGACAGCAAACAGCCTCCCCTCACTGTCACAGAGATGTAAAGAAAAAAATTCATCTCAACTGCAACAGATAAAAGCCCCTGCCTCTTAGCTGTGCTACAGAATCAGAGAATGACTTACAGAAGGGTCAACTTGATGCTCAGTGGGCTAAGATGACCCAAGAGTTCATCTGTCTTCCAGGAATACCTCCCAGGCATCAGGAGCTACCAGATGGTTCTAGATACTGATAATACATGATGTCTACAGCTTTGTTCCTGAGTTTTGCTGTGTGTGAAGCAGAACTTTGGGAAAGTCTATAAAGATAACACATTGAGTCTCTGTTTTAAAACTATAAAAATTGGCATGTCCAACCTTTTGTTGGTATAACAGAACTTATGCTCAAGATATGCAATCAAGTTTTTCAAAATTGCTTTTTTTTTAAATATGCAAGCCAATGGCACTAATTTTGTTCATAATTTAGTGCAACTCTCACTGCCACCAAGTTCTGATTTTTCCTTAGGCAGCTACAACCCACTAAGTGATATTTCCCCCTTGCCAATTCCTACCAGTCATCGACAGTCTTTCTTCTATTTTCTCTCTCCTGACCTACCTATTCTAAAATTTTTATGTAAATGGAATTTATAATATTTCTCTCCTTTGCCCTGTTTCACTTAGCAAAATGTCATCATGACTCGTCCATGTCAGACAACATCTAAGAACTTTACTTCTCTCAGGAACTAAATATTCCCTTGTGTGGTTCACACAGTCGCCCTTTGATACACGTCGCAGTTGTTTCATATTTCTAGGAAGGTTAGAGCACAAATATCTGTTTAAACCAGAGCTTTCCACTGGTGTATACACTTAGGAGTAAAACTGCTGGAGTACATGGTTAACATCTTGAAGAAGCCCAGATGGTTTTCTATCATGGCTGGGCCATTTTACACACCCACCAGAGATATAAAAGGCTAAGTATTCTTGCCCTTGGTAGCACGTATTTCCAGTTTCTATTATAGTCACTGCAATGGATCCACACACACTCTCACCCTGCTAAGACGCAGATTCCAAAGCGACATATGCCACGTCTGGTGCCTTAGCTGGAAATTTGGAGTGAGTAGTTCTTGAATCAAGAAGAGAAAGAATAGGAAAAGGGCTAAAGAATGTTGCAGTGTGTGTGTGTGTGTGTGTGTGTGTGTGTGTGTGTGTGTGTGTGTGTGATCCGTCATACTGGGAACCATAACTGGACTATCATCAGATCCCAGCATGAAGTTCAGCTTTGAAGTCAAAGCAGCAATAAAGTTATATGGGTTTAAATGAGTGAATAGACAGATGCAGCAGGGTAAAAATGAGCTTAAATGTGGTCTCCATATGGAAGACGGAGAAATGCTTTTTAGGAAAGAGAAAGGTCTGTTTTTAGAAACTCTTTAGGGGAAAGCACTGTTTGATATCAAGAGCCCTGGAACCTCTGTCATCTGCCCCAGCAACTGGAGATCTAGAAATGGCTTTATGTTGTCTCTCGTCAAATGACCAGACCATACCTTCTAGCATGACTTAATTCGATATTTTACTGGTCATCATCTAGTCATTACCAACCCAGGACCCACCCTCAACTATTGTTTCAGCTATTAAAATATGAAAGTTAAACGGCTCATCAAAAAAAATATTTTTTAAAAGAATGTATGTGCACATGAGCCTTCCCTGAAGATAAAAAAGGGAAGAAGTGTAGTGTGACTCACAAGTATCAGTGGAGATGTGCACTGCACAGACCCAGCAATGTAATGTTTTGATTTTGAGACTGTCTCATGTAGCCCAGGCTGGCCTCAAGCTGACAAAGTTGTCCCCTCTTCACCTCCACAGTACTAGGATTTCTGATGTGCACCACCATTCCCAGCATCACTTAGGAACCTTAGTCTGAGGCCATGGGGAGAGGAGGAAGCTACCACAGAGTCTCCTCTAAGACTTTCCCTGCACCAAACAAAGGCAGTAATGAGACGCTCTCCCATCAGCAGTTCTCCTCCCTTTCCTTTTGAGCTTTCTCTCCCAGCCCTGCACACGTGCTGTAGCCAACGTCTTCCAACAGTCTTAGCGATTCTCCTTGAGCCATTCTTTCAGAGTAGCCGATCCTCTTCCTGCGTCTGTTTTATGGACCCTTCCACATGACAGAGAGAACAAGTAAGTTCACGGCAAAGTGCAACTGACTCTTTGTGAGCTAACGCTTGATGCCTGGTAGAGCACCACACTGGAGAACGGGGCCCAGTTTTGTCTTCAGCATAAGTCTCTGAGGTCAGGAGGTTGGTAGAGGCTACTGTCCTGGCCTAAAATGCTTAAAGTCCGTTAGCCACTCTCGTGCATATTTTCAAGGGTTCTATTTGTTTGTATGCCTTGTACTGGCTGGTTTTGTGTGTCAAGTTGACACAAGCTAGAGTCATTGGAGAGAAAGGAGCCCCAGTTGAGGAGATGACTTAGTTGTACAGATCCAGCCATAAGGCATTTTCTCAATTATTGATCGACGGGGGAGGTCTTAGCCCACTGTGGGTGGTGCTACCCCTGGGCTTGCGTTCCTAGGTACACAGGCTGAGCAAGCCATGAAAGCAAGCCAGTGAGGAGCACCACTGCATGGTCTCTACACCAGCTCCTCCCTCCTGGGTCCAGCCCTTTTTGAGTTCCTGTCCTGACTTTTTCCAATAATGGATTATGATCTGGAAGTATAATCTTGATAAATCCTCTCCTCCCCAACTTGTTTTGTGGTCACGGTGTTTTCATCACAGCAGCAGAAACCCTAAGGGATGCCTTGCTGTTTTCAGAGACTTACAGCTCGGGTGAAACCGGAGTGTATTTTTTTAAAGAAATGTTCTTTTTGAGGAAGCTTTAGAAAGTCTACCTTCTATTAGAATTCAACATAGTCAAGGTTCTGCCCCACCCCTGGCCACTGCTCAAAGAGCAGGTTCCAAGCAGAGAATAAACAGGCTTAGGTACATCTCTAAACCATCAAAAACACTCACATAGAAACAGCAATTGGAGCTTCGTAGAAGCTGCGCTTTCCCCACTGGTGTAACAGCCTCATTCTTTGTTTCAAAAATTTACTTCCTTTTCCTTATATGCATTCAGCGGAAGCCAGGGAGACCATCATGTCCTCCTGGCACTGGGCTGACTGATGGCTGCTGGGTAGGTTCTGGGAATGGAGATGAGCCCTCTCTGCAAAAGCACCAAATACTCGTACCTACAGGCTGTCTCTCAGCGCCCAGTCTCGTTCCCAATAGATAGACTGTTTGAAGGAAAAGTCAAGGCCTGGGTATTTTATGTGTTGGCCTTTGGCTATCCTGCTTACAGATCTTGCCTTGGAGCAGCATCATGAGAGGACCCAGGATTTTCTCCCCCTGATGGTTTCAGAATAAAGCTGAAAAGAGAGAGGGAGAGTTTCCTGCCACTGGGGCATTTGTAGCCTCCACAGAAGGTGGCTTGGAGCAGAAAGAACATAGAAACCTGAGTTGGAAAAGAGAGGAGGAGGCTCAGCAGGTCAGAGCACTGTAACTCTTCTGGAAGATCTGAATTTGACTACCAACATCCACATGGCGGCTCCTAACCACCTATGACTTCAGTTCCTGGAAATCTGACCCCCTCTTGTGACATCTGAAGCCACCAGGCACACATGTGGTGTGTGTGTGTATGTGCATACATGCAGCAAAACACAGAAGCAAATAAAACAAATACATCTAAAAATACATTTAAAAAGAAAACTGAAATAGGCTTCATTTCAGCCATAAGTTGTCCTAAAATGAGAATCCTAACTTCACAAGCTTGACTGACTCCACTCTTGATCAACCGTGTAGATCAAAGCAGAAATTATAGATTCAAATTTATGGCAGAGGAAAGAAAATGGAAACAGAATAATGAGGCAGGAGGGGGGAGATCATTTAACCTAGTTTTTTTTTTCTTTCCTTTTAGCATAAAGCATTGTGGTCTAACTGGACCTCAGTCACACCATCACCCCCAAAAATAAATTTTTCTAAAATATTGTTACTTGCTTATACAGATTTTAATTTTAAAAATAGGGTAGCTTATCCACCCCTAGTCTTTTATATTAATTCAAATTTAAGAATTAATCATAATATTATATTCAACTGAAGTATACTGAGCACTGCCCCTGGGATCAGTGAAAGCCTTACGAAGCTTCAGGTTCCCCCAGAGAAATGTCTTAGTTGCTTACTTCCCATATCGCTACGGCAAAATGGCTGACGAGAAGTTGCTTATGGGAGAAAGGTTCATTTTAGCTCCCAATCCTTCATGGTGAGGTAGCCGGACACACTGTAGCGGAGGTCATGGGGCAGAGGTGAACACTGTGCCCATCCCACCCTTTGCATTTGCCTCAGGATTCCAGGTAGGGCATCTCCTCCCACCACAGGTAAGCCATTGGAGGAACTACCTCACAGATCTGCCCAGAGGTTTGCCTCTTAGGTAGCTCTAGATCTTATGACATTGACAATGGAATCCACTGGGGGAAGAAGACAAAACATAAGAAAACTTTGGAGAAACATTGGAGCCATATATGGATATCTATAATAAGCTATAACATGCATTAAAATTTATATTATAGCTTATAATTATATTATATACCTGTGATATGGCTTAACATTCTGTTATAATAACATTATGTTTTATATTATCGCTTATTATACAATTATATACTTACATATGTCTAATTTCATGTATTGTGTTATACATACTTTTTCAAAAGAACACGGGAAACTTATTTGTGCCTTACCTCATAATTTTGGGTAGGAATATTATGTCTGAGGAATTTCGAGGCCCAGCCTTGACCTGTGTCTGCGCTGTTTTATGGGGCACATTACCTCTGCTGAGCTCAGAAATTGCTACAGCCACAATGTAGATCGGGCCCCAGACAGTGTGAGCAGAGAAATGATACGCCGTTTAGCAGGGTGAGAAATGAATGCAAATGAATTCTCCTCCCTCCCAGCAGCCACCGCTCCCACTCCTTGCCCTTCTTCATCCCCCCAGCCAGTTCTCAGAGAAAAAGATGAATATCAGGAATGATGTTCACTTCATGTCTCAGTGACCTAGAAAGGAGGGTGTGCAGCAAGGCCTGGCGCCGCCGAGCTAATGGTGCCGAGCCAGAAAGCAAGAGGTGAGGAGGCGGAGCGTGCGGTAATTGAGCGGCTGCTCTGACAGCCCCGTGCCTTCTTCCCTTCTGTGTCTCTTCTCTGGATCCTGGGCCCCTGAGACTGCCAGAAGCTTGACCATAGGAATGGGGCCTCCTCTCCTATTCATTCCGTCTGTTTAAGGAGATGGATGGTTTTGTCATTGTGAAAATCTGCCTCGGTGGAATCAGTTAGCCCAGCATGCTCAAAGAACTCCGTGATGCGAGTGGTCACTCCTTTGTACCTAAGTTTGATTTAAAAGAAAAGCGAAACCATTTCCTGGGACAGGACCTGATATGGGACACTGGCATACCGTTTTCTACAGCCTTGTGAAGTCCTAACCTCTAAGGCTCGCTTCCTCATTTTTAACGTGAGAGGAAGCGAGTCTCAGGAGAGGTGGGAGAATTATCCTTGTACTCTCCCTAGCTACTCAGTGGTGAAGAGTCCATTGGACTCCAAATCCACTCTCTGTCCAGCCAGAATGTGGTTGCCTTGAGCCGCTATCCCAGCGCAGCGCTCTGAGATTAATTGTGTCCTCTTGATCCTCTCCTCCTCTGCTGTCAGAAGGGTCCTGACGTTTGTTGCCAAGACCTCACCTGCCTTACGCAGACATTCCTTGAGAGACATTGTCCCAACAAAAGTGACAAGGTCCAGGGCCCTGCTTACATCAGTGACCCAGGAGAGGGGCTGGTGAGGGTTCCTTGGCTCTTTGCTGCCTGTAGATCTGTGTGGGTGTGGCTTCAGCTAAGGTGACGCTGGCCAACAAGAAAGAAGATATTTGAGTCTTAGAGCAAAAGGGTCCTTCCCTGTCCACAGGCAGGAAGGATGTGGGTTGCAGGGGACCATCATCTGCCTTTCCAACTTGTATGATTGCAGCCGAGGGACACAGATCCCCACTCAAAGACGTTTTACCGTCTGTATTCCCAATTTCTCTGAATACCACGAAGATGCAAGATGGGTGCAACTGTGGGTGAGGACGCAAACAGGAACACTAGACAGACGTGCATTGTCAACTGACAATAGGATCTGAACACGTGGTCCTACGAAAAGTGCCAAGCCCGTTTTCAGATCATTTAAAAAATCCCTTAGTACCCGAACTGTAAAAATTGCACCTTATTTTCTATAGAATGTCCGTATGCCCTCCTTTGAGTTATCCCACAGAGGAAAACTACCAGTGAGATGACATCAACATTACAACCACCTCATGTGTGTGTGGCAAAATGCTCCGCCCTTCCCAACACCGCTGGCTGTAATCTACCAGCTGGTGTTCTGGGAAGCCCTGTGTGCTCCAGTGTACTGGATGGCGCTGTGGACGTGTCGGTCATCTATCCTCACTTCTGGGTTATTTGGTTGTCACGCAGCAGATGCCCCCATCTTACTGTGCTCCACAGCAAACAGGAGGAGCGAGCTCTGGACTGACTAGTTATTGGTTTTCCACTTAGTGCAAGCTGTGCCTCAGCAGCCTTGACTGGCTCAACTCTCCACATGTTGGGAAGGCTCTGAGTGGCACCTGCCTCCACTTCATCAAATCGCTTCATACTGTTACTCGTGTACACAATCCACTTAGAGTCCGTCCTCTGGCCAGTTCACCCCCAGGTCCCTTAAAGATCCCTTAGTGGACAGTTGTTGAAAAGACTGCCGTTGTCTAGAACCGGAAAGGGGAGTCAATGGTTAGAAACACTGGCTGCTCTTCTAGAAGACCTGGGTTCGAACCCACACAGCAGCTCACAACCGTCAGTGACTCAGTTTCCAGGGAGTCTGTTGCCTTCTTCTGGCCTCAGGAGGCAGCTGGTGCACAGGCAAAACACTCATACAAATAGAATAAATGGAACTAAAAGCTAGTGACGTTAAAAGTGAGAAAACAACTAATAAATTACTCCAGATTAAGGGGGACCAGAGGCAAGTGGCATTGAAAAGCAGCACAGGATCCTAGACCGGGCCCATGCCGAGGAAACAATGTTGCTAGGTAGGAATATAGAGTGTGGGAAGAAAAGTAGTGCATCCCTGCTAAAGTTAGTGTGATTAACTGCTTCACCGTGAGCGTGTAGGGCATCACTCTTTTTCCACAGGAAACATAGACCTAAGTACTTCCGAATAAGAGATTGCAACATATGTAACTTACAAACAGTATTCTATGTCTCTGTTAGCATGTAGATGTTAACATATATGCCTTCCCCTATGCTTGCACTCAAACATTATCCTCATGATTTAAGTGATGGCTGGAATCATAACTCTGTTCTAAAGGGCACATGCCTAGCATGCTCAAGGCCTTGGATGCAATCTCCAATATTGCAAAGAAGAAATCATTTAAGAGACACCTATTAACAAATAAAGTGGATGTGCATGCAGCTATATAATATGCAGCATATATAAATATGTATATGTAAATATGAGATAAGGAACAGAAAATTGTTATCAATTGTGGATAAAAGATATGTAGTACTCTTTGTGCTATTTTCTGATTTTTTTTTTTTTTTGGATCATTTGGTGCTATTTCCCAAAATGCATCTGTGAACGACTAGGTTTCACCTACTTCCTTTCATACCTTATACATGTGCACGATATTGAATCCACATTATTACATATGTGACAGTTTTATAAGAGGTGAATGGATGCTGGAAAACCTACGAGAGGACAGCTAATGTTGGGGTTAAATACAGATTTCCTTCAATTGATGGGAGTTTGTGACGTGCTGTGACAGTTTTGGCCACACAGTGCTAAGCATGGCACTGGGCTAACAGGCTTTTGTGACTTGATGCCCTTTGGGTTGCAGTGGCAAGTATCAACCAGGTATGGAGTAAACGCCCAGGTGAACAGAAAAGGATATTCAGAGAGTCGAGGTGGCAGACTCCATGAATTGGGAGGAAGAGTGATGCCCTTTGAAATGGACTCACATTGGAATGTGTCAGCATTTGGATAAAGTTGAATTAAATCAGTGAACAAGGAAACATCTGAAGCCGGGGGCAGGGGGAGAGGGGGCAAATCAGAAGCAAGTTTGAAGGAAGCAGAGAAATGGAGACTTATCTTTCAATTTATAAAAATCCAATCCTCCCCGCCCCAGCCTTTTGTGTCCCTTCTATTAATAACTGGGGCAGCGGAAGTCCCCACAGGGAAGTCCCTTTCAGAGTTACAGATGTTGAATTGAGACTCCAAAGGAGGCTGCAATAACAAATTGAGTATCTATGGAATACATTTGGGAACGAAACCCATATAATGAAAAGATCCAAGCTCCTCTGAACTACATCCCTTCATACACACAGCAGAGACGTGGGTGCTGGGTCCGTATGAAAAAACAGCTTCTTATACCTTAAGCGGGAAGACATTTAGTTCACACCAAGACTACACCTACCCTCCTGACTTCACCCTTCACAACAAACAACTAAAATTTCTATTTAAGAAAGTTAAGTCTGCTTACGGAAAAACACCCCACTGACGGTTAATTTATTTTATGTAACACTTACTTGCTCTTACTCTAATGCGTCTTATACCAAGGTTGTTCAATCCGCCATGGAAACACGCCACGCCCAGGGGAAACAAAAGAGAATTAACAAGTAAATGTCCCTCCATTCTATGCTATTTAATCTTAGGGGCAGCACCGGAGCACTCTACCGGGCAAAAAAGGACTCTGAATGGTTGATACTTCACCTCGTGCTGGCACATGTTACCGATGAGGCCCTAGTCTCCCTAAAAGTGCCATGGGAGTCCTAATAGCCCAGTGTGTTTGGCTTTCCATTTTTAAATGTCACCGAGTAGATAGAATGCCAGGAGCGCAGCTGGGGTCTGGGCTTAGCGGAGCTCAGGGGACAGAGTACCACACAGTCAATCACTTCCCACGCAAGCCGCATTGCCCCCTAAAGATTAGTCAGTGTGCCAGTAAAATACAGGACCATGTTTCACGGTCCACAAGGAGCTCAAGACAAACAGGCTAAATGTTTGTGATGCTGGGACACACTAAGGGGTTGTGGGGTACGTGTCCCTCCTGCATAGCAAGAACCTGCCTTAACAATTATGGGCCCCGGAGCATGGCCACTGAGGAGCGGAGGTCCACGGACTGATCACCTCATTTGAGCCCCACCTAATGCTTCCATTTTCTCTCAAGGGCTGGGCTCCAGTAGCATTCAATTTGTGAGCTCCGGTCACTGGTTGAAAGATTTGAAAAGCCTAAAGTACGGGACAGCAAGTCCTAAAGACATAGAGCCAGTTGTTGAGGGAGACGACCCACAGAATCTGTGGGATCCGGAAATGAAAACTAAACCCTGATCCTTAGGATGGGAGAGTTTACACAGCGCTCTCTTGGGAAATGCTCTGAGAGGCGTATCTGACGTTGTGGGACTCCCTGTGCACAGCCTACCACTTCCCATTTCATGCAACCGCAACCACCCGTACGCTTTCCTCCCTGTCACATTGGGAAGGAGACCCTAATTTGAGGGGTTTGTTAGCAACCCCGCCACTGCTTCCTAATGGTTTATGTAGTTGTTAATGACCAGAGTGCCACACAGGAGGCCTTTGTAACAGAGCTGTGTCACCACAGGGATTGCACAAAGTGCGTGTTACTTAATCACAGCCACCAAAGATGAAAAATGTCGCGTTTCCTCAGGAAACCCGTGAGACTGTAATTCTAAAATGCCACTAATGTATCATGGAGTATGAGGAGGCTTCAGTTTCTGGCCTCTCTTTTATCCCTCTCCCCCCCCCCCCCTTTAAATGCTTTTGGCAAAAATAAAAATTCCTAAATGGCATTGTAATAGCAGAACTTGTCGCCTCGGGAACCGTACTGAATGTGCCAGGGAATACAGAAACAGAACCAGTTAGTGTTCGGTGTAGCGGGAGTGGTCAGAGTATAGGCCAGGATGTAGGGAGGGACCGACTTGAGCACTGACCAAAAAATTTATTTAAAAACGCCAGTTCACAATCCCCGAGATCAAATATGCTGGGATGTGTCTGGTTCTTTCTGTCACACAATGAGATCGCGGAACCCAAGCCCTGTATCTCTTCAGTGGGTCTCAGTTTACGGCCCAAGCTGTTGGCCACAGTTGGCCACTCCCACCTGCTGTCTGCCCGGCCTGTCTATTGGCTCACTTCTAATGGGGGTCCTTGGGAACCCGTGTTCTTTAGTTGACCCGCTATGTTTCCCACTGCAGTTCAGCATCTCTGTCATCAGTCACTGAACAAATGGTCTAGGAGAAAGACACTGTGAAGGTCAAGCCAGCAGAAAGAATACTTTGACATATGGAGAACACAGTCGCATGTAAGGCAGGATGGTGCTAAGTTTGATTAGCATCAGGATCAGTGAGAATCCTGTTAGGATCAGGAAGAGTTGCAAATAACCGCGTATATACATTTGCAGATAAGCTTATTCATACGTACTCCATATCCACGTGTGTATGTGCACACAGGCACTCATTCGGACTGCTGCTTTCAGCGTAAGTGCGGGAGGTGCCATTAAATTTGAATTTCCGATAAATTAGTAATTTATCTAACTTTTCCAATTATTTTTAGTTAGGGTTTAGTACACATGGATGTCTTTTATAAGACAGACAATTCTCTTTACCAAGGAAGAAATATTTTTAAAACTTTTATCTCAGCTGTACAAATATATTTCCAAAACTGCTATAGTTTGAAAACCACAAAATCAGGTGCATGCTATATTACATTATGCTATATAATATTATATTATGTTTATTATACTTATTATATATATATATATATTACACCTTCGCATCTCACCAACCATCATTTTTCTAAAGATTCTGAGCAAGAGAGCAGGCTTTGAAAAGTATCTTCTTTTGAAGTGTGTAAAGAGGTAACAGCAGAAAATGCTGTTAGGAGACGTTGCCGGGTGAGCTCAGCGCTGACCCTTTGCCTTTAAGGCCCCGTCTTCTGCCATTTCTGCTTCTCCCCAGGACTACAGTAAACTTGTCAAGGCAGATTGCTGATAGGCTTGAAACTCACCGGAGCAAGCTGAAGAACTTTCCCCTGGGTGATTAATAGACTTCAAACAACCTGTCAAAACCACTTGGAAAAGCAAGATCCAGGTGTCTGCTAAGCAAGCTTTTATTTGGTCCATTTCCCACCTTGGCCCATTACTGTAACACGACGATGTTGGTGTTTGAATGGAAACTTCAGTTTCAAGTCTGAAACGAACTGTGGGAGAAAGAGACACTTTAATCGACCACCTTGTGCTAATTGGTTTGTGGATTAAGTCAGATGAATGACAGTTTGTCTGGTTTCCATGTCTATTGAGATAAAAATAACCCTGAGCTTGTACGGTCATTGTATAAGTAATGTAGCAATCTGGGGCCTCTGGCTCTCAAGTAATGTAGCAATCTGGGGCCTCTGGCTCTCAAGTAATGTAGCAATCTGGGGCCTCTGGCTCTCAAAATGGAAACCTACGGGGAAAGGAACGTGGAAATGCTGTGGCTGGGGAGATGGAGCGGCTTAAGGAGTGGAGCTGGGAGAATTCCATGAAATACTCCTCATTCCACTACCAGCTCTACCCCACTACTCCCTTTCCAGACCTCAAGAAACTCTCCACATGTTTACTTAGGTTCTGCTTCTTTCTAAGTGTCTACAGGTTGTCAAGTTTAGGAAAGGATACTTGGTAACAGTATCAGTCTGCAAAGGCTGCCTTGATGAGTGCCACAAACCAGGTATTTTCTTAAAATTTGAAAGATTATAATTCTGGATAAGGTACTTCTCCTGACCTCCAGAAGATTTTTGACTTCTTCCTGTGTCCTGGAGTAGCTGAGAGAAGCCAGCTCTCTAGCATCTCTTCTTGGAAGGATGCCAGCCCTGTTGACCTAGGGGCCTGCTTTTATGACATCCTTTAACCATAACCGCATTCCAAAATGTTCTCTGCCAAAATTCATTGGCGGTTTGGGCTTCCCTGTAGGAATTTTTAGGAGACACAACCCAACCTGTAACCAGGAGTAGGACTAAAACAGAGTGTGTATGTTTAAGCAGGTTCCTGTTATGACTCTGAGCTATAAATGTTCTTCTGTCACCTGTGATAAATATACATTTAACATCAAAAACGTTGCGTGGAATATTTTATTAAAGATTGTAAAATTTTAGTGGTGGCATGAAAAGGCTATTTTCCTTCAAGAAAAGATCTATGGCGAAGCTTCACAGCTGTGATGTTGGGCATTTTAAACCTTGATTTGCTTTTAGAATGGTGCTTTTTGTACAGCTCCTTTTGCAAGAAGACTAATATTTTGAGATTAATTGTACCCCATAAGCCACGGATCACTGTCCTACACAGGAGATCTAACCCTGATCAAATTCTGTTTTCCTAAATCCAGTACATGTAAACAGTTGTCCCTGCTATCTAGTCCCCCTCCTTTTTTTCTGAGACCCCCATCCTGAATTTAATAGCTTAGAGTCACAATCTATAAAGTAGTAGTTATTGGTTATAAATAAGGAAGATAAGATATTGAAGAGAGAAAACTAAGATTTTCAGGCAAATGTCCTAATATAGGTGACTGGTTAAGAAGTCGCAGAATTCTGGGCCCAATTTTCCTTTCTGTGAGCAACGATTTTGCGGAGATAAAGAAGTCAGATTCTTCCATCTAAGGGAATAAAGTAGAAAAACTAGTTGGTAAAAGTGGGAGACAGCTACCTCTTGGCATAAAAGCAATAAAATAAGTTATTAATGAGAAACCATCTTTGGGCTATAGGATTAGGAACAAGCCCCCAACCAGATGAAATCATAGACATGAGACTTTTGGAGGATATTTTCTCCAGGTAAACCCTATCTTGTTGGGATAATGAAACTTGGTGGCCCCAGGCAGCGTTTCCCCATCCCTAATTGGAGAATATCTTCAGGGAAGTCTCCCTAGACCAACCTCCTGCCTGAAAAGCATCAATCTAACACACCTTCTACAAGCTGCTTCTCTCATCCTCGGCAGAGTGTGCGAAGCATAAGGCCATGATAGCACTGCAACTGCTTGCCCACCCCCCTGCCTGAGCTGGGATTCACAGGTGAAGCCGGACTGACTTGAGTGAATTCAGATGAGCTTTGCTCTCACACAGTCCTCTGGCCCAGATACTTTAGAGACAACACCAACAGATGGAGGGCCTTCTCCACATAATGAACCATGGGAAATTTCCTTATCATTCAGACAGGGCAGAGGATCCAAACCACTGTGGAGAGTTCAGAGCAGGGGTGTGCCAGGCCGGTATAATCATGTCGTTCGCGGCCTGCTTGCTCAACAGCCTGTGTGCTGGAAGCTACATTAGGCATCTGGGGAGAAGTGTCAGGGCAAGCATTTCAACCCCTTCCCATGAAGAGCATTCCCAGGCCTAATCCTGGGATCCTGTATCTGCCACCTCTCCCTTACAGCAGGGGGAGAATGAGCGTCAAAGCACACTGTGCTCTCTCCTGTGGTTTGCCTATCTGTAAAATGGGGGTGCTAGGAGCAGTTTTTACATTTAGTTGTTTGGGAACTAAACGGGTAGATAACATGTAGCAAAGTATTCCCAATGCATGCAACTTGTTGATCTGTAGAAGGTTCTAGACATAGGACTCGATCTCCTTCCCCTTCCTCCTTTCTTCTCCAGTTGTATCCTGGAGGATGCACACGTGGCAACTTGGAAGAGGGATTTACGTTGTGTAAAGAATGTCCCCCATGTTTCCAGGAGTCTTCTGGACATGTTCCCTGAGAACTGTAAGGTCAGGGAGAGCCAAAGCTATAGAACAGAATCTCCGTAGTAATGTCTAAACCCGACACATTTACCAAACAGGGTAGCCTTGGGCAAGGCTCTTAATCTCTCTGTTCTTCACAGGCTAAGCTTTAAAATGAAGAATTAAATTGTGTTATATCTGGAATCCCCTTAACCATAGAAACACACGAGTCTGTCATTACCAGTGGGTAAAACTGTATGCCTAAGGCCGTTAGCTCAGCTGGCGAGAACAGAGCACAGGGAGCAGAGCTGAGATCACGGCAGCCAAATGGGCTCTGCATTTTGCAAGCTGTGGGTAGATGAGGATCCGGAACAGTGGATTGTTTTCAAGTCAGCCCGTGCTCTGCTGACAGCAAGCAGGAAGCCCCATTTCCAGCCCACGGAGGGAAGAATCGGAATACCGTCACAGTAGACGGCGTTGAAAGATGCTTGGGTGATGCTGACCTCTTCCTAGCTCAACCCAGAGTGCATCAGTGCACGTGGCCATGTGACCTTGGCAGTGCAGTGTGATCAAAAAGGAGAGAGATGGACTTAACACTTACGTGGTGGGAAAAGAAATGATTCAATACATTGAGAGTGTATCTGCTAATGTCCGGAAGAGTTCTAGTGTGAGTTGGGCTGGAGGCAGGCAGGGGGGAGGTATTTTGACTGCAGGTAGAGAATATTAAATCCGAAATGTTGGAGCCCAGGGGCAAATGCAGAAAGCACCTCAGTTTGCACACTGGATTTGGGACAGACACATGGAGGACATGCTGCACTACGCAGGCAGACTGTAGAGGAAAGGTGCGAAGAGTGTCAGGCGGGGTGCGAAGAGTGTCAGGCGGGGTGCGAAGAGTGTCAGGTGGGGTGCGCAGAGTGTACAGGAGGTGCGCAGAGTGTACAGGAGAGGTGCAGAGTGTACAGGAGAGGTGCAGAATGTACAGGAGAGGTGCAGAGTGTATAGGAGGGGTGCAGAGTGTACAGGAGAGGTGCAGAGTGTACAGGAGAGGTGCAGAGTGTACAGGAGGTGCGCAGAGTGTACAGGAGAGGTGCAGAGTGTACAGGAGAGGTGCAGAGTGTACAGGAGAGGTGCAGAGTGTATAGGAGGAGTGCAGAGTGTACAGGAGGAGTGCAGAGTGTACAGGAGGAGTGCAGAGTGTACAGCAGAGGTGCAGAGTGTACAGCAGAGGTGCAGAGTGTACAGGAGAGGTGCAGAGTGTACAGGAGGGGTGCAGAGTGTACAGGAGAGGTGCAGAGTGTATAGGAGGAGTGCAGAGTGTACAGGAGGAGTGCAGAGTGTACAGGAGGAGTGCAGAGTGTACAGGAGGGGTGCAGAGTGTACAGCAGAGGTGCAGAGTGTACAGGAGAGGTGCAGAGTGTACAGGAGGGGTGCAGAGTGTACAGGAGGGGTGCAGAGTGTACAGGAGGGGTGCAGAGTGTACAGCAGAGGTGCAGAGTGTACAGGAGGGGTGCACAGAGTATCAGGAGGGGTGCAGAGTGTACAGGAGAGGTGCAGAGTGTACAGGAGGGGTGCAGAGTGTACAGGAGAGGTGCAGAGTGTACAGCAGAGGTGCAGAGTGTACAGAAGGGGTGCACAGAGTATCAGGAGGGGTGCAGAGTGTACAGGAGAGGTGCAGAGTGTACAGGAGGGGTGCAGAGTGTACAGGAGGGGTGCAGAGTGTACAGCAGAGGTGCAGAGTGTACAGAAGGGGTGCACAGAGTATCAGGAGGGGTGCAGAGTGTACAGGAGAGGTGCAGAGTGTACAGGAGAGGTGCAGGAGGGGTGCGCACAGTGTACAGGAGGGGTGCGCAGAGTGTACAGGAGAGGTGCAGAGTGTACAGGAGGGGTGCAGAGTGTACAGGAGAGGTGCAGAGTGTACAGGAGGGGTGCACAGAGTGTACAGCAGAGGTGCACAGAGTGCCTCTGCCTCCTGAAGCCTGGGTCCCTGGGACAGACCGCAGGAGAGATGCATCCCACAAGCTGCGCAGGTTGGCAGTTGAGTGACTCCGCCTCAGGACCTAACAAAGTGATTAAGATCGAACAAATTAAGGCACCCCTTAGAAAACTGAGACCTGATGGAGGGCTGCCTGGGAGGTGACATCCAGTTAGCACAGAGAAATGTGCCTCTCACACGGTTCGCTTCCTCTAGCCAAGTGTGCCAGCTCTCAGAGCTTAGCATCAGGTGCGATCTGATCTCCAGGCTGCTCACAGGGACAGAGATATCAAGAAGTGAGGGTTCTGACAGTGATGCATTGCGGAGCCGGATGCCGAGGCTGATTATGACTCGGGTGGCAGAAATGAATCACCCCCTGAATATGCTGACATTGGCACGGGGGAGGAGACAGAGCAAGGACTTTTTTTTTTTACTATGTTTCTAATGAGAAACAGGAAGTCAACAGTGCCAGAAGCTGGGTATGCCCGAGACTGGTTACTTTCTACCCCCAACCGCTGTCTATCCCAGAAAGCAAAACGTAAGGAAGACAAAAAAAAAAAAAAAAAAGAAAAAAGAAATCTCGGCATCTTTGGAAGACGTGATCGTGATCTACATTCTGCCGTTTTCATCTCATTTTTCAGAACTTATCACGCACAAAGTATGATAAAGTTACCAATCACAGACGTACTTGCTGGTCGTGTGCCTGCTTGCACTGGTAGGCTGCACTTAAAGCCAGTCAATTCATAAAATCATGAAGATGCCAATGATAAACACAGGAGGAAAACCTGTTCAGTAAACAGTGCTCCTCAGAGAATGTCAGAATCATGGCACCATCCGCTGGCCCTAACTTACTGCCCTGCTGAGGAGCTCCAGTTTTCTCTGAATAAATTAACATCCTATTGCCAGTCCTCCATTGGATTGTAAATTTTGTCAGTTTCGCCGCTGACTTAAAAATCTCAATCAGTGCCGTATATTTCCACACAAAGTCCTTGAACAGTTTGGCTCCTCGGGAGCTAAGGGAAATCACAACGACATTAATGTCACTACCTACAAAGATGTCTTCCAGGGGACAAGGGAAAGGTGCAGCTGCTTAGAGGAAGCAGCCCTGGAACAGGAAGAACCTGGACTCCACTCAGTGGGAGGCTGGGTAGGGTGGCAGGGGGCCAGCTGCTGATTCACACAGCAGAGTAAAGAGTAAGCTGATAGAGCCCCCAAGGCAAGAGGGCGAGCCTGCGGAGAAGGTCCCCAGATGAAGGCTCTGAGAACCAACATCCTTTCTTAGCAGGATAGGAAATCAAAGGAGAGCTCTCTGTGAGACCTAGAGAGTAATCCCACTTTCAGCACCTCCCGGGAAGTGAGCATTAGGAAATCACTAGCTTCCTTGATCACAGAGCCCCGGGTCATTCTTTGTGAGCTCTTGTACTTTCAAAGGCCCCTAACTGTACAGATTAGACACATTGTACACATTTTATCGACGGAGGGCTCATTAGTGGGGCCTCTGTTGATGGTGCTGGAATTCATCTCGTCTTGTTTTGTTTCTAAACAGATCCAGGTTTTAACAGGTCCTGTTTATTCTGAAGTAGAACACAGCGGTGGGGATGGTGGGGAGAGCCTGCACCTACAACTACAGTGACTAGACTCTCAGGGGGAAAATGCATTTATATTGTTTCTGGAGAGCAGTGAGGAGCTCTGCACAGTCACGTTATCTCAAATTACTCCTTCCTGTTGTTTTCCAGAGTTTGTTAAAAAACAAAAACAAATGACGTGTCATACCTAATCTCCTTTGTCCTCAGATCCACCATAATAAATATTAAGGGGGTACATTCACTACGCGGCTTCTCACTCGAGAGACAATACCCATTCATTTTAAACCTTGCGCTGACAGCCCTCCGACACAGCGTTAGAGTGTTGAGTCTGAATTCTAAATTGTTCTTACGCAGTTTATCAAGTCCGGGTAGATGAACAGCACGCTTACCCACTTCCCTGTACTTCCAGGAAAGTAGCAGCTTTTACCTTTACATGTCCCCTCCCCCACTGTCTCCGTCTTCCCTTCTGGGAATTCTACCAAGTGATTTTTGGAGCATCCAATTCATATTCCATACCACACCCATGTTTGTACTTTTCTGTAAGCATTTGTATCTCTCCGCCCCTTTTTTCTTTTTAAAGTTGTTTTTGTTGCCTCTTCTGTTTCCTATAATTTCTTGCTTTGGAACCACAGAGTGTTATATGAAAGTATAAATTCAGTCAACCATTTTCACCAAGGATCCACTACTCAACCATCCCCTCTCCCTCTGCCTCTCCCTCTCCTTCTCCCTCTCCCTCTCCCTCTCCCTCTCCCTCCCCCTCTCCCTCTCCCTCTCCCTCTCCCTCTTCCTCCCTACTGTGTGTGTATATGTGTGTGTGTTTTTTCAAGAAAGGATGTGTTTAAATAACACCTTGAATAAAGAAGACCAGAGAGCTCAAGCAAATCCTTTCACATTCAAAATTCCAGTTTTCTACAATTCATAAATACCTTAAGCTGATAAACAGGAAGGTTTGCCGCTCTAAACAAACAAAAATGTGAAGGAAAGTGTTCCTAATCCTCTGGAGGATCAGGGCAGTGCCTAAGACCTGTACACATCCCACAGGATAGAGAAGGAATATGCTTTCTACATCTCAGAGTTTAAGGCGCTTTAGGACGCCAACTAAAACCTAGAAGTGTGCAAGAAGCAAGCCCATGAGCCAGCCCTTCCTGTGTGTTCACGCTCACACAATCCACTCTGACACGGGGGTTTACAACTGGCAGTAGGAACAGAAAGGTGTTTCTCTGCCTCTGCTATTCTAATTAGCCCAGGCTCGCAAACACTGCTGACCTGTGTAATAGCTAGGAAAATAATGCATCTCGCTGCTTTGAATTTACAGAGCCTTGAGTCTGACATTGTTTCTTAAACAAACACAAAGTGCAGGCATTTCTTTCAAAAGTATTGGTTCATTTGCCTTCAGAACTGGCGGGGACAGACAGGTCTTACGAATTCTGTCACCTAGAATCAATCATGTGCCAGCTTTGTGATCTCTACTGGGAAAGTCTAAGGCTACCATCTTCTTGGGCATTACAACCTCCATGCATGTACCTAGCTACGGAAGATGTCTTTTATGAATACTTATTTATTACAAAACACTTCCTTCAATTTACAAAGTACAATATGACTGGATAAAGAAACAAAACAACAAAAAGAATATCAGTCAGAAACAAATAAATTCAGGCATAGGAATCGTGACCACAAGAGGAATGACCGGGTAATAAGACAAGTCTAATGTTTCACAGGCAAACGTCCTATGGTGTGCTAACAGTACCTGTGACCTGTAAAACGTGCTTCATTGATCCTCTATCTGCATTTGGTGTTCTCCACTGGCTTCCATTTGGTTTTCTAGTTTCTCATATATGGTTTTCTAGCTGCTGCTAATCAGAGTCCATCAAACAGAGATACTGAAAAAAATCTAAGAACCCAAGGCTGCCCTTGTCAGCCCGGGGCATGTGTTCTCATAATGGTGAACATCTGGCCCATCTGATCACAACAAGTCTCAAACGGTCTCCATGCTTGCGGCCTGGTTTTGCGTGCAGTAGCGATGTGAGTGAACTTGACACTCGTCTATGTGTTAGCTGTTTATTTTAAGAAAGGCTGGGCTGCCTTTGGTTACGAATCTGAGACTAGGGCGAGTGAAGAACCGAAGAAAAGCTTTCAGGTGTCCTTCATTCTCTCCTGACCTAAGGGCTGTGGAGAGACCTGGCCGCACACCCAGCGCAAGCTCCTGCACACATCGAGCCGCTTTGTGCAGTTCCTTTTTACACCTTCTACTAGGAACCGACCGTCTCACGTGTAGCATTTAGCTCTTGTGCTTCGTGGATTTACTTTCCTCTCTAAAGACGGAGAAAATCAGGCAGCTTCCCACCATTAACGAGTACCCACAGTGTGGTGGTAGGTGCCCAGAATCTCAGAACTTGGGAGCTGAGGCAAAGGTGTGTCTAGAGGTGTGTAAGTCAGCCTGGGTCTGTCCTGATCGTGAAGGAACCCAGATCTCCATGGGTACAAATAGAACTTTGCTCTCTAGTGAAGCCGCCATTGCCTAGTGACTTTTCTACTCTGTGGGTTTATGTTGGGAAATGCTACTGGGGTCTAGCAGGTAGGGGCCAGAGATATAACAAAACATCCAATCCAGAGGATGGGGACCAAAACCAAACTAAACCAAACCAAACTGGCCTCAAACTCACAGTGAGATGAGCCCCTCTTACAATCTAAGTCTGCACTCTCAGAGACTTCTTAGGGATTCATCCATAAAGACAAAAGACCAACCATACATACAGAAATCTTAATCAGGAAGATGATCTTCAGAAGGAAAAAGGTTCCCTCAGCCTCTCTTCACGTCCGTGGTACTTTCTGTTTCAAATGACCAGGGCAGTGTTGTTCTCCAGTCACAGTACATGCCTTAAATCAAAGTGCGGGGCGGGGATAGGGGTGGGAGGTGGGAGGTGGGTACACACAGTCATCCCTGGCCAGCAACACACACTGTCACAGAAATAGTGTGAGGGGAGGGATTTTCTGTGACCGTCCAGCATTGCTGCAGTGGAGAGATAGCAGGAACACTAATCTCTCAGTGACTGAGCTGGTGAGCCTGTTCGCATCACGGCTGAAGGGGAAGTTGGGAGAACAATCGCTTTCAAAGACTCGCCCCTGTGCCTGTGGCTACAGCTAGGCTCCGCCTCCTTAAACAGTCTCTGGTTTCCCAAGATAGGGTCACCCGCTGAGGACAAGGGTTCAAAACATAATCCTGTGCTGACATTAGACATCCAGATCGTAACAACGGATGCATAACGACAACGATAAGACAAATGTTGTTTACGCTCTGAAGAGAAAAGGGTGTTTGTATCCACTTTATGTGTGTGTGTGTGTGTGCACGCGTTAAGAGCGTGTTATACATACATATATATATGTATATATATGTATATATATATGCTTTCTATTCTGTGTGTACATTCATAGGTTTGCATAACAACACGTTTGATATTATCTTCCCCCCACTGCATATAATAGCTGTCAAATACTCCAAGGTGAATGAATTCCTTCGGGTTTCCAAGCCACATTTTTCTTCATCCTGTTTGTCCCTATCTCCCCCTCTCAGTCAGGGACGCGAAGCAATACTGTGGCTCATGTTGGTTTAGTTCTTACAAGTACTTTATGCTCTGGTGTCATGGCTGCCCGACTACTTGGTGAGAGTGAGCAGGGTTTAGTCCTGCCTCATAACTGTTCCCTGGAGCCTCCCGAGGAAGAGCCTATGTTATAAATACATTAATTATAAACTTGTCAAAAGAGACATTATTTACTCGTCTGTCTACCGTGGCTCCCTTCAGTCTACCTCGCCAGTAAATCTATATTTAGGGCTATCATATTGATTGCAACTAGAGTAGTCTGTCACGTCCCTACAGAACTACACCATTAAAAAGTGCGATAAGAAAAATTCACTCTGGGTTCTCGGTGGGAACAAAGGAAGAGATCAGGGGGAGTGTTTCATGTTCTATTGTTTTGCCTTTCTTCATCCGGTTCCGAAACTATCTTACAGACAATGTGACCTTTTACAAACACTGGGGATATTTTAAAGTCAGACATTGGGAAAATTTGGGCCATAATCCTACATAAGCATTGGATTTGTATGGTCCCAACTTCGTTTTACTGCTTTTTGTTGGTGGTCTGGTAGGGTTATGGGTGAGGAGAAGGGCTGTTTAGGCTAGGTTTTTACTCTCCTAGAAATACTAATAATCTTGCAGCCTCTGTGTCCTAAGTAATATTTTAGTTGCACTAAATAGCAGGTGAGTCTTTCGGAGCAATTTATTCACAAAGCAAGAAACTGATTAGAAAAGGTGTTGTGCACGCTAGCCAAGATTCAACACAGAAGCAGTTGTAAGTCAAGAACCTTTCAGCCTTGACTCCACACAGCGTTGTCTGCCAATGGGAGACCTTAAGGAGACATGTAGATGGTGGTTGTCTCTGTCCCTTGAGATCAAGGTTATCTTTCTACAATTCTAAGTAGCAACAATGACATTTATTTAAGGAGTTTATTTATGTGTGGAGTGGGTGGATTAACAGTACTCAAGCAAAAGGAGTAAGTTAGACTGAAAAGATCCAGTGTGCGAGTGATCGTTCTGAGACCACTGAAGCACCATCCGACGACATCAACGCTCAGAGTAACCGCCATCACTGCTGATTAAGAGACAAGGGACCTAAGTACCTGAAAGTGTGAATGACTCGTCCAGAGCTAGAGTTAGTAACTTCTTAAGACTGTGGCTTAACGACTGTAGGCTTAGGGTCAGTCATTTTCATGGCCCTATTATATACAGAGTTACAGGAAAAGCCAATGCAATTCCCAGGAAGCTATTAACAGTCGAGAAAAGGTAGCCACCACAACTCAACTCTGTGTGAGCCTGGATGTGTGAGAAATCCATCAACATGGTTTTTGTATTTCGCACCCAATAGATGTGCACAAACTCTTGGTTCAAGGGGATAATTAACTATCGTTAGGCATGAGAGTTAAATGCTCGCCCAACACATCTCTCGAGTACAAAATCAATGAGGACTGTATTAACACTCTTTGATATCCAATTCTGTAACTGGGAAAATAGGATCTGCCTGTTGATGAGGCACTGTAGGAAGCCCTTCTTCCTATCTTAAAATAAAAAGGCATTCAGAATCATGGGCCTGTGAGTCCCATACAGAGATGGACCAGGAATCACCACATCTCCCTTTCTTCTTTCTTTTCTTTTTAAATCCTCAATCCTTACTTCAAGCAAGTCATGATTTCCTCTCTTTCATAAATATGTATAAGAAACTGGGCCTGCTTGGAAGTAATCTCTGACAGTGAAAGCAATCAACTCCAAGTCAAGAGCACTCATGTCCTTCCCCCCCCCCTTTGTTGACCCTGCTCACTAATACATAATATGTGTGTGTGTGTGTGTGTGAATGAGAGAGAGAGAGAGAGAGAGAGAGAGAGAGAGAGAGAGAGAGAGAGAATCGCTTTGCATCTTCCAAGCTCCTGTGTACCTAAGACGGGATCTGTAAAAACTTGCCACATAATAAGTAAGGCTTTTGGGTTTTCCAACTGTTTCAGGCACATGCTAACATGCTAAAGGACATGGGGTTCCTGGGGATGTACGGATGCGTGGAACTGTTAGGCACTTAAATGTGCTTACAGGCGTGAGAAAATCGTATGACTCAATTTGTACTTAAACATTTAAAACGTGCCTACTCTTGCCCTCCATCTTCTGTATTGTATAGTGATCTCAGCCACACACCTTGACACTAGGTCACTTGGAAGTGCATATTACAGTTATCCATACAAAAGAGGCATAGGCTATCAGTTAGAAACATACACCATGACTGTGGCCATTTCAGAGGTGTGGACATCAAGGCAGAGACAAGGAGAACTATGAAGTTGGTGTTGCAGCTGTTAAGTGCCAGGAGCTGGGAATGGAGCTCTCTAGTACAGTGTTCATCCATCATGCAAAAGGCTGGATTTGAACCCCAGCACCACAGAGCCTGTTACCACAAACTATGAAATAAATGTTGAGCCAGGATTTAAACTTGTACTCTGTGTTCATGTTTCCACTCCAATGTAGAAATCTTTCTTTATCATGAATGATACAGAATGGCTAAGTATGTAAAAAAATAGAAGAATTATGACTATCAGTGATCATTCTAAATAAGACGATATTAAAAGTGTCCTGAGATTTAAAGAGAGAGAGAGAGAAAGGAAAAACTAATATTCCCTCGGTGGTGCTTGTATCAGCTGTTGCTACATAACAAAGAGGCTTAAATAAAAGCTTGATATTTGCTTATCCGTGACTGTTTATGTCATTTGTTTGGACTAGAATGAGCTCATCAGTTCTGCTGGTGACCCCCAGGCTCACTCATGGCTTGGATGGCATGGTATCATCAGAGGTAGCCCACCCCTGATTTCCAGTGCTCGGTCACACAAGGCTAGGGTTTGTTCCAACCGAGGGTCCAAAGCCAGACTGAATAAAAGTGTCTTAAGGCCTACATTATTTCCATTGCGTTCTATTGGTTGAAGCAAGGCATAGCGTTAACATCATTCCAAGTAAAGGTTGAAAACATTCCTAACTTAGTCAGGAGACACCACAAATCACATCGAGAGACACATGACGTGGAAGGAAAACAGGCCATTTTCTGCTGAATGGACCATTGTCGTCAGCCTTACCTGTTAAACATTTTATGAAAATCCATTGTTACGGGGCAAGGGCAATACATTCAGTGTTCTTTTAGCACATTTGTATCTGTTGCCAAGAAAGAAATGTCTGTCTCTTAGGATTTGATTATCAAACTGTAATTAAAGATCAACCTGAAACAATAGTCATTTCAGATTTGGCTTACACTTCTCCACCATGTTACCTTAGGCATTATCGCAGTGGAACCAGAAGTAATAGAATTTCAACTGTGCTATTCCAAATGGCTTGAGCCTGAGTGGCAAATCCCCCTGCACACGTGCACTAAGTGCCTCACCAAGGGATGCTCCTCCTTCTGTGACTTACTTATAATTGGGCCAGGCACTGTATTAACTTTAATTAGCAAATTCATCTTTCAATTTCACTTCCCTGGGGGACAGATCCAGTCAGGGTTGAGTAGGTAGGGAATCTAATTAATCTACCAATGAGTTGGAGTTTCCATTAGGTATTTTGGCCTTCTCTCTGTCTCTTATATTTATACTATGAATGTAGTATCATATATGTGTGTGACATGGACGTATGCATAGATTTTATATACTCCTATGTATATATTTAGATTTTATATACATGTATAGTAAATACATAAATATAAATAATACACACACATGTAAACTTGATCTGAACTACCTAAAGAACATTTACTAAGAAGATGAAGAATCAAGGCATCCTCCTCCAAACACTGTATGTCATAGGGTAACAGCATCTTGGTTCCTTTCAGGTAATTTTCAAGTACGTCCTTTTAGCATTGAAGTTTTGGTATTTTTGCTGTGTTTTGTTTGCTGCTGCTGTTGTTTTGCTTGCTTGCTTTCTTACATTTAAATTTCATGGTGCCAGCACTCTGTTTACAGTAAATGTATCAACAGCCAGATCTACAAACACCTGCCACCCAAGGCTTAAGAACAAAGGGCGACAGAATGCCACTCCGGGGAGCTAATCTCCAAGGCAATCAATGCCCACATTCTTTATGTGTCCTTTGCAGCCTTGTCTGGCTAAGGAATTTATTGAAATAGATACGTTTAATTAAATTCTTTTCAGCACTTGGGCAAAGATACAATTTAAGGTGTGACATTCTACTTAAGGAAAAGAAAGGAAAGCATTAGGTAACTGATTCCCCCACCCCCACCCCAGTCTGTCCTCTTGTCTTAAGGATGTGTAGATTTCAGTTAGTAAAGAATATGTGTGAACCACTTCTCCCTTTTCAACTTCTGTGTGCACATCCACACATCACACCACGGTTCTACAGTGCTTTTCAGTGTTACCGATGGGAGGTTACAAAGCATGCATTGGTGTGCAGAATAAGCAGTGACTTGCGTGGTGTCTAAGGATGCTAACATGCTACTCCCACCTCCTAACAAGCTGATTCTTTTTTCTTGTCATAATGACTGGGTTGTGAGGTTTCTCCATAACACCACAACTCTCTGCTGCAGTGGATTCTGGACTACGGTTTTTCCATAGGCTTTGTCTTTCAGATGTCCCAACTTGAACGACCAACATCAGACATCAGACTAATGTCCTAAAATATTAATTTCCTTATGTGTGACTTTTTTCCCTATGTTCTGTGCATTGTGTGGTGGGCATGAAAATAGACAGAAGCACACACAGTATCCCTCCATTGCTTATCTCAGCACACAAAGGAGGATTGGGGGTTCCAGGCCAGCCTGGACTACACTATGAGACCCCTTGTTTGTGCATGTGCTTCTGTGTGTGTGTGTGTGTGTGTGTGTGTGTGTGTGTGTGTGTGTTTATGCATATGAATTTTGGGACACTGACCATATCTTATCGAGTCCGTTTCTTGCCTTAGACCTAAGTAAATCTGTTTGATGAGAGAATGGTCATCCAAGAGAGCGAATGTGTGATGCAGTACTCAGAAAGCTTTGAAGAGATGTTGGTGGTGACACTACCCCTGGTCTGTGAAAGATAGCCCTCCTACTTCTTATCCTCCCTGCATTCACCCCACCTTGAAAGTCAGGAGCATTTATTTACATTGTGGCTGAGGCCAGCTTTAACCCACCTCCTATGTGTGCTATAAATACTATGGAAGAAAACAGCAAGACCGTTATCTGTGGGTGTGGCAAGGCCAGCTCCCTCCAGTTGTTATCTACTGGGAGGTTAAGGCTTTTTTGTGGTACAAGAGAAAAGAATCCGACAGGACACGGAGAGTGGTAGAAACAGAAACGGGTTACTGAGACAGAGCGTGGGCCTGGAGAAGGGTTGGGAAAGATGGAGAGGGCCAGGACTCCCAGGTCATTGGTGTGGTTTCCCTTCATTTGCACACCTCAGACATTTTCCGCACATGCTTTGTGTGTTATGTGGAAGCTTTGGTAGGGAAAGTTCGAGTCTAGCTCTCTGGAGACTGGTTTGTTTCCTATGCTAATCACACAGCTTCTATTTAATGGCTTTGGTCCTCAAAACTGTTTCAGGTCTTCTCCTTTACAGGAATGGAAGCCTCCTCTAGGAAACACAGCAAGGAGCTCAAACTTGAAATCAGAAAAGCAGGGTCTAACGCATGAGTCACATGGCCTAGTCCTCCGCAGCCTTGGTTTTCTCATCAGCTAGATGGAGTTGCCTCTCTGGTCTGCAGTGCTCACCTGCCTGCATCACAGCCTAGGGAGACTACCATCCTTCCTCACAGACCAGGGTCCACCTTCTCACTTGTAGTTGTAATGGAGGTTTCAAACTTTCCACTAAACACAATGTCCAAGATAATTCGTGGAGCTTGGGAAAACCACACAACCCTATGGTAAATAGGACTTGAGTACAGGCTGCAAATCAGCCAAGGTTACAATGTGTTAGTATAATCACACGACATTTTAAAATCCATTCCTTCATAATCCCATGCTAACACACACACACACACACACTCACTCACACACACACATATACACACACTCACACACACATACATATACACACACTCACATACACACACATACACACACGCATGCACACACGCATGCACACATGCACACACACACATACATGTGTATGTATGTATGTATGTATGTATGTATGTGTGTATGTATGCAAGTATGTATGTATCAGTGGCTATAACCCCGAAGAGGAACGATTCTCCCTCCCCCAGCAGCTATCACTGGAAGAAACGCCTCCAGTCATGGAGGTTCTCACATTCATACTGACTTAGCATGTTCAGGTCACAAGCATAAGCGACTTAAGGGAGCAAAAAGAAACCACCAAAATGGCCACCCCATGGGTAGAGACAAGGTTTTTATTGTGGATAGGAAAGAGGATGGCCAGTGGCATCTGGGGGAGTCTGCCAGGCTCTCTTTCCAGGACAGAGAAAGGGCAGGGAGAGGAACAGACTGTAATCGCCAGGGCTTTGGGAGCGAGAAGATACCAAACATGGGGGAAGAGCCCTGTCAGTTGTAGAGGGCCATGTTGCAGGAGGAGGGCAGGCTATCTGGAGCCCCGAACCTGGAAACTAGTGTGGGGCAATGGTCTGTTGAGCTGTTGGAGTGAAGAGAGAACTAGGTGCTCTTCCTGGAGGTCGGGGGCCTGTCAGAGTGGATAAGAGAAAAAATGCATTCCCTGGGAAACAGCAAGCCACCTTACAAGGTATCTGAGTCATGCCGAGTGTTTGCCAGGTCAGAGTCCAGCCTCAGCTGAGCACAGACTGCCTGCCATCCTGGGGGTTTGGGACCTGACACAATGGAAGTAACCAGATCTGCTGTGAGTTCGTGAGCACAAGAGCCAGGTCCTGTCAGAGACAGCATTCCACAGCAGTTCTCCTCTTAATGAATGTGGTCATGGTCTCACTTCCAGAAACATCCCAAATGCACACACTTCTGACCTTAAACCAATGCCCTCAGGTCCATCTGTATGGAAATTACAGCATCACATCTATCTACCTTTGTGTCAAAGATGGGAAATTAAAAGAAGGAGTGAAAAACAGTAATGAATGAGAAGATGTGTGCCCGCTGCAAATGAGGAGATTCACCTTCCTCTGCGACATTGCAGTGACCACACAGCCATAAGGACAGTTGGGTTACAGTGTATCCAGTGGCCATGCACCCATAGGGACAGCTGGGCTGCAATGTATCCAGTGGCCACACAGCCATAAGGACAGTTGGGTAGCAGTGTATCCAGTGGCCACACAGCCATAAGGACAGTTGGGTTACAGTGTATCCAGTGGCCATGCACCCATAGGGACAGCTGGGCTGCAATGTATCCAGTGGCCACACAGCCATAAGGACAGTTGGGTTACAGTGTATCCAGTGGCCATGCACCCATAGGGACAGCTGGGCTGCAATGTATCCAGTGGCCACACAGCCATAAGGACAGTTGGGTTACAATGTATCCAGTGGCCATGCGGCCATAGGGACAGCTGGGTTGCAGTGTACACAGTGTCCACACAGCCATAAGGACAGTAGGGTTGCACCATATCCAATGGTCCTGACTTTATTCTGTCTCATCAGTGTTCAAGGATACTGAACACTGCATTCAGTAAGAGTTCTCCCTGCAATTATGAAACCATGCTGTTCTCTCTCTTACGAAGCAAACATCTACATCCCGTATGATATTTTTTAAAAGCATGAACAAAGATTATTATGACAGTCATCATGGTTTCCTTTTCGTTGCTATGATAAACACTATAAACAAAAGCAGCTAAGGAGGGGTCTAACACTTCCGGGTTGCAGTCCATCATTACTTCCGGGTCACGGTCCATCATTACTTCCGGGTCTCGGTCCATCATTACTTCTGGGTCTCAGTCCATCATTGAGGGAAGTCAAGGTTGGAGTTCCAGCAGGATCTACTGCTGGCTCCCTCACTGGCAGCTGCATTTCTCTAACACTGCAGACCACATGACAAAGGATGGCGCTAGAACCTTCCACTTCAATCATCAGCCAAGACAGTCTCTTAACAGACATGGCAACAGATCAGTCATACCTAGCAATTATTCAACTGAGGGTCCATGTTCTCTGGAACTCAGATCCTGTCAAGTTACCAATAAAACCAACCAGCACTGTAGCTAAGAACACAGTTTAGCATCATCAAACATTGGGTCTCATCTTTGTTCTTCTCTAAACGCACTGATCATCCCAGCACAAATGATACAATCTACTAGGTCCTTCATTTCCTCAAGAAAACAGACATAATGAAGCTTACATATGGGGTTTTGCTCAAAAATAGAAGTGAAATTTGCAGGGACCAGGCACAGCAGCACAGAGCACACAGACCAGTTACCAAGGGCCCCTGTTTAAATACAGGATGGTATTTCTGTCTGACTCTGAAGTTGAAACACAATCGTAGGATAATGGCCGTCTATTGAATTTTGACTCTGATTTGGATTCTATCAGGGAACATGAAGTAGACATAAAATGCTCTAATTTCAGGCTGCAGAGATCCCTGAAGCTGCTTCATAAATGGGCCTCCAGTGAGCTGAAATTGCTTGATAAGATCAAGTAACCCTTCCAACCAAAGGAGCCCTTTTCCTCCGATAAAATGGAAAAAAAAAAAAATTGTGCATTTCCAGGGAAGCAGCAAGATAGTCAGATGACTCAAAAGATAGGAAGTCTGTTCTGCTCCTCAAGTTCACACAACTTCGATCAAACCCTCCGTTCACATTGTGCCCAGTGCCCACCATGGATAAATGACAGAGAAGCAACTGCTTCTGGCTGAATCGTTCTTGAGGTAGATGAGATGACAGAATTTGTTTGGGGCTATGGAGACAACATTTTCTTTTTGGTTACAAGGGCAAGGAGAGTCCCAACTCACTGATTACTCTACAGCCATACCCCAGCGCTAGCCTCTAAGGTGAGCATAGATCTGCTTGTTAAAGGGTTTCTACAACTCTTTCTCTATGATGTGGGCCTTGGGAAAGCTGTGTCCTCTTTTTATGACCCTCCGGTACCCCCAGGCTTCCACACCTGCTGCAGCCCTTGGTAATGACAGAGGCTGGCATAAGCTCCACATTCAGAATCCTCCGTGCCAGAGGCAAAAGGCTTCCCTGAGAGACCTTTAGTGCCCTAACCTTTACAGCAGGGACTCTCAAATTTTAATTTGCATAAGAATCACCGCGGGGGATCGTCATTAAAAATTCAGACTCCACTGCCTCTCTGCCCCATTCTGGTGCTTAGGTTTGAGTGGATTTCCATCCTGGTGATTTTCTAAGCTTTCCAGCTCATTGTGATGTGCATGGTCACCGCAGAAAAGATGGAGAAACCTACTTAAATATATATATGTATATATATATATATATATTATACATTTATATATTTTATATTTTATAAATATGTTATACATTTATACATACATGTATCGCTAATATAGTCTAAAATATAAATTATATAATACTATTTTATATATTAAAATATATGTGTATATTATAAAATACAATATAAAACACACATATATAAAACAAATGGCCCCTAAAAGAGTTCACATACGTGACATCACCTATCAGAAGCAGTGTTCTGTATTTGCGTTCTTTAGCATCCCTTACCCCCGGAAGTAATGGGGTAAAAAGAGAAACACAAGAGGATAATAAATAAAAATAAAATTACTTTTCAAAGACTCTGCTGCCTTTTAAGCGGCAGTAGAGGTAAGAGAGAGAGAATGAAAGTGTAGGCGTTCAGAAATTTAGTGTTTACTGATTACATTTTCTTCCTTTGCCCATGGGAAAGGGAGCTTTAGCAACTCTCAAGAGGCGTTCACCAGAGCGCAGGTACAGGTGAGGCATTCAATGCTGGTTTCCCCACCTTCTGCCTCCCTGAAAACGTAGTTCAGAAAAGTGCTGTCTCGGGATAAAGTCCGGGAACCCTCACCGGTTCCCGTATCTAACCTGCGGAGCGCGCATTGATCCCGTCTGTTCCTCACACCACGTGACCTCACGTGGCTTCCTATCAGAAACACTCGCAATTCCCAGTGTCAAGGGAAGGCGTGTGGAGCCAGTGCTCTCCGCTGCTAGATCTTTTTATTAACACGGTGGATTCAGCCAAGGAAGAGAGCCAAGCAAACTCTGCTGTCCTCACTTTATTCTAAACCCCTTTCGATTAAAACCATGAATACTACACTACCATCACGATGTGTGGGTTTGTGTGTACCATACATGTGCGGGTGCCCCTCTTGCCACTCCCTGGGGATGGAGTCGCTGGCAGTTCTGAGCCACCTGTCATGGGTGCTAGAAACCGAACCTGTAAGAGCAGTAAGCCTTAACGGCTGAGCCCTCTCCCCAGCCCATACTCGGTTCTTCATGACTCCATTGTATACATAAACCAGGTTTTACCTATTATTCGGTTGTTGATGGACACCCAGGCAGCCACAACCTACACGGATACACAGGGGTGCTGAGCTGACTCACTCGTGTCTAGAACCCCATCTCTTCCAGCTGGGTTAAAGGACTGTTCTGTTCTTGGGTGTGTGAGAGAGCCGAACTCGTCTACTTCCGAGCAACAGTTATGAGGATCCCTCTCCCCAATTTTCACCAGAATTTGTTCTTTGTTTCCTTAATGCTAGCCTCTATGAGGTAAAACAGAAGTTTAATTAACTTGTGATTTGTGCGTCCCTCATGGTTAAGGATGTTGAACGTTTTTCATACATTTATTGACCATCTGTATGTTTGCTTTTGAGAACTCCGTTGTTTAATTTGCCCGCTTATCGATTGGATGGTTTGATTGGATGATATATCGATTGGATGATTTGCTTTTAAAGTTTTAAAATTATTTTATATCCCATATATCAAAACCTTGTCAGATACATAGTTGGCGAGATTTTTTTTTCAGTCGTGTAAGTTGTCTGTGTTGTGTTCTTTTCTATGCGGACACATTTTAATTCCTGCGACTCCACTGGTCTGTTTTGGAATTATTTCTTGAACTATTAGGGTGCATTGCCTATGCATACATCTTGAGGTAATTTGCTCTAGCGTTTTCTGGGTCTCACAGCCAGGTCCACTGAGACGTCGTTTTTGTGCGGAATGAGAGACCTGGCAGGGTCTATCCTCACTCCCCCACAGATGTAGAGGCAGGTTTTTCCAGCACTGTGTGTGGAGGAGGCTGCCTTTTCTACAGTGTCTGCCTTCTGGCACCTCTGAAGAAAAAAAGAGAAAACAGGTGGCTTTCCCTGTGCAGGTTTATTTCTGAGCCTTCCATTTCTTTGGTTCATGTGTGTTTCTGTGCTGATGACATATTAGTTTTCTTCTGTGGCTTCTGTAATTTGAAGCTAGCACCGTGATACTTCAGCTGTTCTATCCACTTTACAACTATGACTGCTTGGATATTGGGAGTACTTACTCGTATTCAACAGATATCACATAATTATACTGTGACATAAAACCAGGAACTAGCTAGCAGAGAGTGGGCTTCGAATGGCCCAGTCCTTTGTGTTACCTGTGTCTTGAGCTCTGGCAGAGCCTCCCAGTTCAACTGAAAATTACCTACAAAGAAGCTAACTGTCTTCCAACCTCAGCCCACTGCTGCAGTTCCCCACCAGCATGGTTACAGTCACTTGTCCTTTAACCTAGGAGATGGCTCCCACCTTCTATCTAGTTAAGACAAAGTTTCTCTAACAGCCAAGCCTCCTTTGCGAAGTGCTTTAAGAATCTCTCAAAGCAGACCAGATTTAGGGCAGTATCAAGAACAAAGGTCATGTTCTATTTTTCTCGTTCACACTGTGATTTCCAAACACTATTCTTTAAAAAAAAAAAAATCATGCCAACAGAATGGTTTTCGTCTTTTCCTGTTTTGTATCTAGAGGTGGAAGAAGTGTGTTTATAGAAGTATGTGCCTGCCCTCTGGTATCTGCTCCCCTTTAACCCTGCTCCTTCTATGGAAGATCAGGAGACAAATCCTCTTTTATTCGAGCATTATAAACACCCTCATTTGCTGCATGGAAGTTCTACGTGATGGGATAGCCTGGAGATAGACAGGCTGCTTAGTCTTCTAACAGCACCTACACATTAGATGTGATACCATAAGTTACCGTACTGTGCTTAAAGAATAGAGCATCGAATCTCCTCAAAGCTAATTTACCTGAGAGCACACAGCTATAGTTTTCACTTGGGCAACAGAACCTGTGTGTGTGAACTTATGTGTATGCCTGTGTGCACATGCATGCACGTGCATTTATGTGTGCATGTGTATACACGTGTGTGCAAATGTACATGTGTATATACATGCGCATGCATGTGTGTCTGTGTGTATGCATGTGTGCTTGCTATTTTCCTATTCCACGAAGCTGGTTACTTCTCCTAGGTATCTCCATGCTGATGATAACAAGCTCATTCTTGACTAAATGTCTACTATAGACTGTGTGACTCATACATTACCATAGGGGTCTCCACCACTTTAAAACCAGGACCTGTCATCTTATATGGGGCAAAACATGGGCTCAGAAGTCTTGGAAAAACTGGTCGTGCTAAACAGTAGCAGACTCAAGATGCAAACCCTAGAAGAGTCCACCCTTCTTATTCATGGCCTCTATATTTGTAGAACTGCAAAGTCTGTTACAATGCACTTGGCATCCTAGCTCTGAACAAAGAAAACTTCTCCAGTTGTTGGTAGATGTTTTCAGAAAGTCACAGCATTGAATGACCTGGCACGCAGGGTCCCAGCTGAGGTGGGACAAAAAAGCCTCTGGCCTATGACAGCTCTCATATTCTCAACAAGGATTCTTTCTGCCCTCTTGTCAGCGCCATGGTTTCTGAATTGTTGTGCCTCTGTGCGGAATGCCACAGTTTAAAATGCCACCATGCACAGGGCTACAAGGCGGTCCAGTAGAGATGGCTATGAGGTACCTTCTGGAGAAAATGGTATACACTTTGTTGAGCATGAATCATAGTGCTATTGGCTGGACGTCCAATATATGTATATGGACTACAGTATGATCTACGGAATTTACTATAGCTGTCTACTTAAATATTTTATGCAAAGACTATATAGATATATGTTTATGAAAGCACAGAAAGCAAGGCCGTGTTAACCATGTGTTATTGCACACAGAAGACTGCAAGAGCCTAAGCCTGCACCTCTTAAGACCGTGGTTCACAAACGAAACTCAAGACGGATGATCAAAATGTGAATGCTTCACTCCTTCTTTAAATGAGGAAAAAGAATACCCTTGGCAGGGAAGGGAGAGGCAAAGATTAAAACAGAGACTTAAGGAACACCCATTTAGAGCCTGCCCCACATGTGGCCCATACATATACAGCCACCCAATTAGACAAGATGGATGAAGCAAAGAAGTGCAGACCGACAGGAGCCGGATGTAGATCTCTCCTGAGAGACACAGCCAGAATACAGCAAATACAGAGGCGAATGCCAGCAGCAAACCACTGAACTGAGAATAGGTCCCCTATTGAAGGAATCAGAGAAAGAACTGGAAGAGCTTGAAGGGGCTCGAGACCCCAAAAGTACAACAATGCCAAGCAACCAGAGCTTCCAGGGACTAAGCCACTACCTAAAGACTATACATGGACTGACCCTGGACTCTGACCCCATAGGTAGCAATGAATATCCTAGTAAGAGCACCAGTGGAAGGGGAAGCCCTGGGTCCTGCTAAGACTGAACCCCCAGTGAACTAGTCTATGGGGGGAGGGCGGCAATGGGGGGAGGGTTGGGAGGGGAACACCCATAAGGAAGGGGAGGGGGGAGGGGGATGTTTGCCCGGATACCGGGAAAGGGAATAACACTTGAAATGTATATAAGAAATACTCAAGTTAATTAAAAAAAAAAAAAAAAAAGACCGTGGTTCACTCTTCACTAGCTCAGTGTTGACCATGATCTTACAGATCTGCAACGTACATACTGTTACAGTCAACTGCAGTGGCTTCTACTTTTTAATTTGTCTACTACCTGCATCCAGACCTTCCCCAATGTTGCAAATTCCTAACGTCCTGTCTTATGTGATGCACCTCTGATGTCCACATTTCCCACAAGGGACAGATCCTGTCTCCCCAGCTAGCCTGCTCGCTGGCCCCCACCACTCACTCAGACTTCACACCAACTCTTTCCTGCAGTTCTGCTGAGGCAGCCAATAGATGCTCGACACGGTTATGAAAGAAACAACGGAGCGCACATTAAAGCAAACTCATCAAATATTTACTTAAATTGATTTAGCTTAGAGCAAGTTCATATACATAAGTAATTTGTACTTAGTGAGAGTCAGGTTCTGAAATGAACATGGAAGATATAGGGCAAGATGAAGACTTTGAGGCTCCTCCCTAAGCGTCTTCTTCTAGTTACTGAGGTCACATTCCAGAATAGAAAGACAGACAGGCACACACATATCATCGCACTGTACAACAGTGTCTTGCCGACTCCAGGAACCTTCTGGAATTTATCCCTTTTTCTGATGGATATTACCTCTCTTCTTCAAGTGAACAAGGACTAACCTGGTAATGTGGTTCTTTCCATCTTGCAGAAGGCACTAAAACTACAATGAGCCTACGTCATTAGACCTCCCCTTACTCCAACACCCACAGATTGGTTTGAGAGCTCATGATGCTGGCTTTTCACCAACTTCCAAGAAAGCAGAAGATGATGCAGATGGGGAATACTAGGACATGGGTTCAAGCCCAGCTTCACCATTCACAGATAGCTCTAAGCTTGTCACAGATACTTCTCCGAATCCAAAGCTCCTCATCCGAAAAGATGTGGAATTATCCACATGTCTCCTCTAAAGATGGTAGTCATGGACGGAGAACACACTCCATATAGAGGAGTCTGTGCTTCACAAAGCATTGCTCACTGTGTTATCTTGTTGACGATCACATCCACATGGTCAGTTACATAGAATTGCTGCCACTCTGAGCGTGCTTTTCCAAACAGAAAGTTAGTGCATAAATCTTGGTCTTGTAAAAGGAGGTCAATTTTGTGGGGCTGGGGATATGGCTCTTTGGGTGAAAGTAATCTTGAGGACCTGAGTTAGGATGCACAGCCCCTGCATATAAGTCAGTCATGGCAGCTAGCCTGTAACCCCAAGCCTGTGGAGAGCAGAGACAGGAGGACTGCCAGGATGGTCTTAACTGCCAGACATCCTGGTTTTGGCTTCAGGGAAAGACCTTTTCCCAGGTTAATAAAGTATGGGGAGATGAAGCAGGATTTTCCCCTTCCTCCTCTGACCTCTGTGTGAACACACAGACATGGTACACACACTAGTGTGTGCATGTCATGTGTATACATGCACATGTACACAAACTCAAGTAAGAAATATAGAAAAAGAAATCTACACTTTCGAAATGACAGGAAATCTTAGAAGTCTTAGGACCAGATAGTGGGTCATGCCTAAAACACAAACATCCCGGAAGCTGAGACAGGAGGATTGCTACAAATTTAAAACCTGTTTGTGCTATGGATATAAAAGCTTGTCTCAAACAAAACAAAACAAAATTTACTGTGCATTAATTCCTCACGAGAAGGAAAAATAGTGCAATAAAGGAATTGAGCCCAAACATACTTTTGCCTACTTTAAATTAAATGGATCATTGGCTGATTCTAAATCTTAGGTCGTGATTTCCTCTTTAGGACATATGTTCCAAGGTCAGGATTTAAGATAAATTATACGAGGTTACCGTTTGAGCCCCTGAGGAACCTAAGTTCATAGGTCAACAAAGATGTCCTTGTAAGAGCCACAGTTTTGTCCCCACATCTAATGTGGTCTTCTTTGGCTTAAAGTTTTATTTCTCAGAGAAGGGCTATTGCTGCAGCCATAGCATTGAAACCCTGAGACCATAATGGCTTTTCAGACAAAGACTTATATTCACTCAGGCTGCATGCCTACCCTCTGTCGTATCTCTCTTTATTCACGTCATTCCAGAACCCAAGATGGCGAGGATACTGCCAGCCTTGAGCATAGCCAGTCACCAAGGTAGTGGGGGAAAGGCTTCTGTGGAAGCTACCAGCAAGTAATGGCTCCACCTTGACTTGGCCCACATCCCTTGACTCCCAAACTCTCAACAGCCAACTAGAGTCCAAGGAACACCAGCAAAGAGTGCCTGAAAGAGGAGAAGCTTGGAATGTGTCGCAGGAGGCATATAACAGATAGGAAGGAATACTGAGAGATTATATGACCATTGTCTTAAGTGTTCCGTGGGCCTAGGTTAACAGAAAGCAAAAGGAAAGAGAGTCCTAACAGGGCTGCTTCTGATGAAGTTTTTGTGACACTCTTGTGCCACAATTTTGTGATATTAAAGTGTCCCTAATGTATTTTTTCATGCACTGAAACGGGCTTATTATTTTGCACTAATTATGCCATAGCATGTTGAACCTTACAAAACATTTATTTTATTTGTTTGTTTGCTTGTTTTTTCATGCTGAGGGCCTCATTTGAAAACCAGGCTTTCTGGAGAAGATTGCCTTTACATGAGACTTTGTCTGTCATTCGTTATCATGACAGACAAGCTAGAAAGAGGCCAGGAAAGTGTGCTGAATCCTTGGTGTCAGAACCGTGTAGACCGCTTGTTTCCCAAGGGTTGAGAATAGCCCAGAGGGAGGGAAACATTCTGAAAGGCAAGGATGCTTTTATATACACCGTGCTTGGACATGGACATGGGAGAATATTGTCTACTCCTGGGAAACTTGGTGGCAGGAAGCCATCTAGAATTCAGGTGGGGTTTGCAGAGTCCCTTCTCCAACACACACAGTCTCTTGGGTTTAAAATGAAAATGTCTAGACGGAAAAGTTTAAAGTTCAAAGGGGAGTATTTCAAAACGCAGTTAGCAAGCTTGGGAGAGGTAGGCAGGCAGCCACGAACGCCGGCAGAAGAGACACTTACATAATTTGCAGAAAACGAGACATGTCTCTAAAAGTGTTTCCCTGCTGTATTACTGGAATGTGAAAGCCTAAATATGGTAATGTGAGGCAGGGTTGAATCTGGTGGGAAACAAAATGTGCTTCATTTTACAATCCACCAGAGGGGGAAAACATCTTGGCAGTCAGAGGAGGACGACAGGAGAAGGAAGAACCACACCAACATCAGTCAGAATTATTCTTATAGAATAATAGAATTATCTTCACCTGAGATGCAGGGCATACTCAATATACTGTTACTCAACATCCTCTTAATTATTCTTTTCATTAACTTCTCCTAATTGTTTCTAAGTATTATGTGCTTTAGTGGAATAATCTTGTTTTTATGATCTCAGAGAAAGCAGATGGGGGGATAATTACAGCAGGTATAAGCTGGCTCTGTGGGTGTTCACTTTCCAATATGCACGGAGCCTTGGAAAGGTCTGCTGATCAAAGACCATTTTATGTAGAAGCAGCCCGGGAATACTTGTTGGTATTTCTTTCAGTGTTGCCATTCAGCCCTAAATGCCTTAATTCCCATTTTACAGTTGTTCCGTGAAGCACAATAGGCCCTTGAAGCACATAGCTTAAATAGGAAAGAAACTACAGAAGCCAAGGAGGATTTTAATTACAAACTCCACTTCAGCAAAATTGCCAGCAAGAGAAATACGGCTGTGCAAATGTTCAGGTTCCAATAGGGTCGGTGTGAGAAAAGCATCTGCAGTTGGGTGAGCCTATCCCTGCTCAGTGATGTGGTTAGGACAAGCACCCTGGCTTCCACGAGTAGGCCCCATGTGGCTTACCAATACACTGTCCTGTGAGAAGCAGAGATAAGGAGATGCTGAGCCAACTGGGCTAAAGATGTAAATGAAAAGGTGATGGTAACTCATGGCCAGAGAGTGGCTCTTCAGCCCAATTTACCTGAAAACCACCCAGGTTAGTGATGGCTTTAGAGATCATAGTAGTATGGTGGCACATATTCTTTAGGATGGAGTGAATGGCTTCCAAGTGATTGTCACAGGAAGATGTGCATAGAAAGCCAGGGAAGAGTGGAGTCTTACAAGGAATCTAGATTTGGAATTGACAGGAGTAAGGAACTAGGAGACTCTGAGCTTCTATCTCATTGGTGGGAAAATTGTTTTATATTTTCTTCATAGAACCACTGGGAGGAATTGCCCACTATGAAAGACTATAAACACTCACTACTTTGATTTGCTCATCTAGAAAGAAGAACATCTACGGCTGACATTCCTTGCTTTATATATCCCTCATCCCAACTCATGATGCCCTCTGATGCCTTCATGAACTTCATACAAAGAAATGGAGGCCAGACAGATTGTATTGAAACTGTGTGAGGAGTCTACCCACCATGGCTAGCATTAAGATGGTAGATTCTCTCACTGGCCCTGAGCGGTCCCATCCATAATTCTAGAAAGCCTGTAGGCCAGGAAGAGTCTTTCTATCACCCCTTTGTTTCTCAAACAGTACCCGGATCGATGTTCCACAAGGCATTTATTTTCATTCTATGTACTTAGTGGGGATTCCACAGAGAACTGTAGGGGACTCTCTAAATCCATGAGCTAACACTTCCTGCTGTAGGCCTAGTGATCATCCACAGCTCCACAAACTGGTGACAGAATTACAGATAACCAGCTAAGCTGTCTTTAAATGCTCACCATAGAGACCAGCATATATGTGCAGAGTGGACAGTGAATAATCTCTATTAAACATAGGCTCCTTTAAGGAGTTATCTTCATGGCATACCCAGTAACAGCAAAGCCCATTTAGCCCTCACAATAACACAGTAAGAGTGACATCATTAGTCCTGTGGTTCAGATAAAGAAGATGAAGACAAACAAGGTCAAAGATACGAAGATCTTTCAAAACATTTCCTGGGACATAAGATATGTCCCAAGAGATGCTTTTAAAAGAACGTATGGCTGTTGCAGTAAAAATTAAATGGGAGCACGACCGGTTCCTATGCATCCCTGTTCCACACTGCCTAGTACTCTCGGACCCGGGCGGTCTCTCCCTGACTTTAGTTCTGTCACCGTGGGGCCATATTTATCTCAGCAGCAGCTGGCTCTAGTGCGGCACCACTAGATAGTGTAGCTATCTTCTAGCCCCAGCGGTCTCTCCATGGACCTGACCAGCCCTGACCAGTTGGGAAGCCTGGTCCCAGCTACCCAGTAACATCAAGACTCAACAAACTGTAACCCAACAATCAGATTTATGTGTTAAATTCTCAATCTACAATACATCCACACAATGAACTTACAACCAATTGATAAGGATATAAACCACCCACCTAGATAAGATAAATTTGCCTACAGAAATCCATCCCAGCTACCTTGGCAATTCAGGACCACCTAGATCTGGGTCACCCTTCTCAGTCTCCATCTTGATTCTCCTCCTTCTTCTCTCCCTCTCTTCAAAAACTTTGCCCCAGCCTTATTCTTTTACTGTCCAATCATGGCCTTGATCTAACTTGTGCCAGCCCTCACCTGCATATTGACATCAATCTACACATGGCAGCCAGCTGGGTCCCTGTAGATTTGTCGGAACCGTGGCTGAAATGGTCTCTGTTGTGACCCTTAGAGCCCAGAACGAGATCCAGTCTGCTCAAGGTATTTTAGGAAACTTCCAGCCATTTGTTGAGTGAGTGAACGGTAGTGATTAGCATGAGCACATTCCTCCGTAGATCCAGTAAGACCACTCCAGGGATGGTCAGGCTGGCGCCGGTCAATCCCAAAGACTATTCGCTGAGACAATTCACTCCTGCAGAGAATCAGCCATAAGAAAGGGAAATGTTGTTAAGAAGGAAATTAAACCTGATCACCTTGGCCACTGACCTTGGAGGCACGGTTCTAAAGACACGCACTCAAAGACGTTTGGTATCATGTATCATTGCCAAAACGATAAGCTCTAACAACAAGGGAGGCGTTGAAAATGCTTTCGTTATCTGATGTATTTCCTATAAAAATGTTTCTGCCCACCAACAAGAAACAAAGGGCAACTTAATAGGCATACGGTTATTAAAAATTAATCCCAAACGCAGTTATCTGAGGGTTTTCTTATTTTACTGTTATTAAAAAATGTGCACAGACTGTGTGAAGTATTTTCAGCCTACACCAGGTCTCAGAACACAGTTTTCTTATCATTAAAGTGGAGGGGAAGCTCTGTGGCAGCCAACGCCCTTTCCCTGTGACCAAGTTCTCTTAAGCTTGGGGGTCAGAAAAATAAATGTCAGGGGAAACAGTACTTTTTATTTAATAAAGCAAAATAGGACTGAAGTGGTCTAGTCACACACAAAAATAAAGCATCTCTTTTTACAGTTTCTATTAGCCCTTTTGTTTTAATAACATTTTAAAGCGAAGTTTCAAAATATTTCTTTCTGCTCTAAAAAAAAAAATTAAAAAAGAAGAAAAAGAAAAACTACATAAGAAAGATTTCAAAGGGCCTAACAGCCACTTAATATCAGCCCTGAAACACTGGGCGCATTGGGAAGGAAATATTTTTTAGCTTTGGTGAATAAAGAGAAATTTAAAACAACTGCAGAGAAAGCATTTTCTTGGCAAGCAGAGACCTCTGCGGCAGACAACTGCGTCTCTTTGCTAATGGGGAGCATGTTTAAGATCTGTTGCACAAGGTCTGACTAGACCATTCACTCCTAAAAATACGTCTTTCATAAGACTATGTTTAGCTGTTCTCACTTCAGGTTTAAATCGGAACTGATAGTACTTCCAGCCGTTTGCTTTCCTCATTTGAATTTTCCCCCTTAGGAAAGAGACTATCCTGCCATGCCCTGGCACACGGGGGGTGGGGGGCAACACCCAACACACCAGGCTCTGCACGGGCTCTGCCACCCACACACCGGCACAGACAGGAGTATTCACAAACCTGCTTTGAGAGCTTGTTTGCTCCCAAGGCTTATATAAGTTTTTAAATAGCAGAAATGTGCATTTTTGCCAAAATAAATCTTCTGTCTTCAGTAGCCTTTCTCGTTTGTTTGATTTTGTCAAGAACCGTTGAAGTCAACGCCTTACCTAAAAACCTGCATTGCTAGGTCTGTAACTGTCCTGGTTTTTCCTTCCTCTATCTCTTTGATAACTAAAGCAAGCATGAAGAGCTAATGGTTTTAATTCAACCACACTACATTTCTTTTGGGTTCCGTAATGCGCCGTAAATTTGTATTAATGACCACCCGCTCCTGGAACCTCGGAAATGTGGGCCTGGAAGAATGTCTGCATGTTTTATGGACCCCAAGTACCTAAATCTGGTCCAAGGTGGACGCCTTAGAGAAATAGAACTCCAGTGACTGACTGGTTGTTGCAGACCTTGGCTGAAAGACCCAGTCAGGACAGATGCTAATTCCTGCACTGGGAGGTTCAGCTATGGTCAGTGTAAAAAAGCACATTTTAAATGCTATAGGAATTCCCAATACCTCAGGTTTCATGACCTTTTTATAGTATCAGGATATATAGAAATGGCTAAGGGGCTGGGGATTTAGCTCAGTGGTAGAGCGCTTACCTAGGAAGCGCAAGGCCCTGGGTTCGGTCCCCAGCTCCGAAAAAAAAAAGAACCAAAAAAAAAAAAAAAAAAAAAGAAATGGCTTGTGTAGGAGGTCAGGCTGGTCAAGCTTGTGTTTCCTTAATTAAATGTTCCGTGAGAAGTAACTCTGCTCCATGATCTACCCAGTCTCCATCATCTTAAACTCAAAGCAGCCCTAAGTATGAGAGCCAGGCTCTGTATTGGAATCCTGTCTGAACAGAAACAGTTACGTAATACCCAGCAATATGGACCTAGGATGGACAAAGATCTCAGAGCCATTAACCTGGCTGTTGGTTAAGTAAGACACCAACATTTGCTTTTCCTTTCTCTACGTTTGCTGTCACGTATACTGTTCCTCTAACAGAGGGCGGGCACTTGAGAGGCGGGCTCATTCTCAGTATGCTAGAAGGTCAGGCCCAGAGGTAGTTTGCTCAGGGCACCTGTTTTGACGGGAATGGAGTTGTATGAGGACTGTGACTCATGTGTACACGTAGACAGGAGTCTACAACCTCGTGAGGTCGATGTGACGATACTTCTACACACAGGGCACCTGAGGCTCAACGACAAATAGAGCACAGAGAACCCAGTTTTAAGCCTTCTCCGAGACACTCATTCCTCTTATGACTTAGCAACATTCATGTTTCCTCATGAAACAATTTTGTCATCTCGTTCACAACGAAACCACAGCACCAACAGACACAGAACCACCAAAGAGTCAAACATCAGATGAACACCAGGAAAGGGTAGTTTTCTGCACTTAGTACCCAGGCTAAAAATTAGCTTGCATCACCGAAACTGTGCCTTGTTGGGCAATAGGGGTTATTCTTTCTGGGTTTTTTTTTTTTCTTCATTTCTCTTAAGTGACATTGACACTACTTAAATAATGCAAAGTAAGGCCAGGGCAGTGGTAGCACATGCCTTTACTCCCAGCACTCAGGAGGCACAGATAAACAGGTCTCGAGTTTGAGACTAATCTGGTCTACAGGCTGAGTTCTAGACAGCCAGGGCTACACAGAGAAACCCTGTCTCAAAAAAACAAAGTCGTCATTGTCATTGTCGTCGTCATCATCATCATCACCACCACCACCACCATCATCACCATCACCACCATCATCATCAATACAAATTATCCTACAAGATCAAAATGTGAACATATCTTGTGAATTGCAAATGTCAAAGTAGTTTCGACTTCTTTGAAGAATTCTTGGTCTCTCCAAACTTCTGTTATAGAGCATAGAGTCTAAACTGGCATAGACATAGTGACATTCCTATTCAGGTGTTTCTGGAAAGTTCCTTTCCCTTCCAGAAAATCAGCAGGCAATTAACTAAAGCTATCAACTAGATGTTGTAGATAAAAATGTAGACGTAGACGGGGGGGAAAGTGTGTAGATTAAAAGGTAACATTTTAGAACACAGAGGACATTATGCTAGGTGAAATAAGCCATTCCCAAGAAGAGTAACCACTCATGAGTTACCGAAAGTAGCTAACCTCTAACCCCAGGGTAGGAGAGTAGAACGATCTTTGGCGGTAAAGGAAGGAAGTGAGTTGTTCAGTGGATAGAGAATGTCAGTGTGGCAACATGGAAGTCCCACAGTGTGCATTCAATGTGCTATGGTTACCAATGTCATGTTTCACATTTAAAATTATCAGAAGCAAACGTTTAGGTCCGGTGGGTTGGGTTTTTTTTTTTTTTTTTAGCACAATAAAATTTCAAAAATTAAAGACACTGTGGTCATTCATGAGGATGTCCAGGCATAGCTCAGTGGTAGAGCGCTTGCCTAGGAAGCGCAAGGCCCTGGGTTCAGTCCCCAGCTCCGAAAAAAGAAAAAAATCCCATGGCAAAAGCCATCTTAGTGTGCTTGTTGAACGCCATCATGTGACAACACAGTTCGATTTGTCAAGGGATTTAGATGCTAAGATAATCTATTGGGAACAAGGATTGTTCTTTAGGTCGCTTTTCCAATGTCTTCCTTTTCACTGGAGGAAACTGAGGCTCTCTGAAAGCTCGTTTTGTCCGGTATTAATTGCAATGGGAGATGAGAAAGTCAATACTTGTTCTCCCCCAACTGTGGAGCTCACTGTGGAGATCCCTGACTCTTTCTTATTAAGCTATTAGTTTAGCATAAAGTTGTTTTGGTTCCTGCTTATGGGTAAGTTTAATAACTGCTATCTTCATAATAAGAGATATAATAATGTTTATCCTTTCATTTCCTTTGAGGACCTTAGACTATGCTTTATCATTAATTAAAGAATCCGCTGAGCCACCTATTAAATAAATATTATTAACCCCATTTATAAAGGAAATGAAATTCTGAGCAATTAGGGAACAGAGGAGCACTATGCCCCCAGTTAATGATTCCAGCGGACATTCCGTAACCCCACAACCATCAGGAGCACTGCTGTTCCCAGTTAATGATTCCAGTGGACATTCTGTAACCCCACAATCAGCAGGAGCACTGCTGTTCCCACCCCAAGTACTTCAGTCCATGAACTAAAATAAACGCAACAAGTTGGCACCGAGCTGCTTCTCTGAATGAGGGATGTGTGAAGAGCCTCAGAACCAAGTGTTACAACCAGGGAGCCCTCGGGTCTATACAACAACACCCTTCTCAGATCGTGGGTTAGAAACAGTCGGCAGAGGCGCCGAGGGAATTGTCTGAAAGGGTAAAATGCTGGGTTGCGTTCTTCTTAGGAGAGAGGTGATGTGGAGGTTGAAGGTTGGGGTAAGCTAAAGCAAGCTGGAGAGGCAGGGAAAGATCGCTGAGAAGGAAATGGTTTTGAGCTGGCTCCACAGGGTGGAAAATATTACAGTGATAAGATATCAGAGAAAATCATGTATTTATTTATTCTACCGATATATTCCACACACATAAACAAAGGTCTCTTCTAATTTCTAAGGCAGAGAACATGAAATGGCACAGGAAGCCACTTTGCAGATGAGCCCTAGCTAAGCTATCCAGAGTCATAGTCCTTTCCCAAGAATGTGTAGAGGACAGCACAGGCCCCTTGCCCCCGGTATTAGGGCCTGGAAGCCGCCGCAGGCGTGGAGATGAGCAGTGAAGAAAGAAACTTAACAAAACTCATCTTGTTCACGGGCTTTGAAGGCAGTGGGTCTAAGGTAATTCTCCAAGAGAACTACATGTTCAGGGGGTTAAAAGGAAAGGTTCCCAGCCTGGGCGTCGGGGCACACGGCTGCAATCTCAACACTCAGGAGGCTAAAATGGGAAGTTCAAAGCCAGCCTAGCTTAAATAGTGTGTCTGAAAATAAGTTTAATGCCTCTGTCTCAAAGAAATGAAACTAAAAATAAAAAATAAAATTAAAAAAGTAAGTAAGGGGGGCCATTCTCGGTTTAATTGATCAACTGAGACAATGAGTGGGTCACAGCTCTGCTTAGGAAAGGAAGAGTGTTCTATAGCTCCTAGTATTGGAGCTCTGAGCTATGGGGGTCAGGGGGAACTTTAAAGGGGACCTTGCAAGCTGAGATTGGGGATTGTTCTATAAGAAGGTCTGTTGAGCTGATACACAGATGAGGAAGAGGGCAGACACTGGGACACATTCTGTAATCATCAGAGAGAAACCCACACAACAGAGCATGCTCCCCAGACCAAAGACTCAAAAGCCTTTCAACAACAAAAGGCCAGCGAAGGCAAGACTGGACTATTTAAGCAGAACAAGTGGGTTACAGACAACAAGAGGCAGGCGTTAAAAGAGGTTTGGGGTAAAACGATCCATCCAAACAGAAGCAATAAGTTCTGAACTGGATATAGTTAGTCACAGACGTTCACAGGAAAATATGAAGAAACAGGTAGACCTAAGTCATGGATGTGGGTTGTGTGTGTGTGAGCATATGTACGCAAGAGTTTGTGAGTGTGTTTGAGAGAGATTTTGTGTATGATTGTGAATATGTGTGTGAGCATGCATCTGAGCATGTGTGTGAGAGTGTATATAACTGAGAGTGTGTAAATGTATAGGAGTATGTGGGGGAGAGTGTGTGTGTTTGGGTGTGTTGTGAGAGAGTGTGTATTAGTGTGTATGAGTGTGTACGTGGGAGAGAAAGTGTGTGTTTGAGTGTGTGCGTGAGTGTGTGTATTAGTGTTTATGTGTGTGAGTATGGGGAAGATAGTTGTGTCTGTGAGTGTATATATGAGAGAGAGTGTGAGTGGGTGTGTTAGCATGTGTGTGTGAGCATGCATGTACGGGGACAGAGGACACTGTAGGTGTTCCTCTCAGCATTGTTCACATTTTTCTCTTTGTCTTCCTTCTTTTCCTTCCATCCGTTTTCTTTCTCTCCTTTCGATAAAGTCTCTCCCAACTCACAAAGCAAATGCTTCTCTGTCTGAGCTGTCTCCAGGCTTGTCAAGGTTGCAGTGCACATGCAGGAGAATGGCACTGTTTTCACAGTTTGGACTCTTAGGGACCTTTTTTATAATTGTTTGAAACAGTGCCTCCCACTGTAGCTCAGGCCTGACTGTAGCCTGCTGTGACCCACTCCCTACCCGAGCCTCTTCAGCATTCTGGTTGGAGCCAGGAACCTTCACTGCTGGCTTGGCCTTTGACTGTTAACAAAATAATTTTCTTTACCTCTTCTGCCCTGTATTTCCAGACCTTTGTAGTTAAATTTGGGACATCTCAGAATTCTACTCTATCATTAAAAGCACTTGCCAATGGGGGGAAAAATCATCAATTCTGAAACCTAACATACACAGTCTCAGGATTTTTGTCTCCACCTAACTGTTTTCATATAAACTCAAATAAAACATCATGAATTTTGAAGAATAGCCAAGTCAAAGAAAAATTTAGAATACCACATACAGGTGACATTTGGACTCATTTTAATTGATTTGGAAAATGGAAGGAAATTGGGGATTTAAAAAAGAAAAGAACCAATTCTCATTTCAGATATGTTTTGGGTCAAAAAATCCCAGGTATAGAAAATAGATACTTTAAAGCATTCTATATTAGAGCCATTATTAATGAAGTCATTAAAGTGTGTGTGTTACAAATTCACTCTCACTAAAGATAGTTTCCTGGGAATTCAGTCTCCAAATTAAGAAGTTAGTAAAGACTAAATTAAGTGCTACCCTGCTACTCCAGAGGGCTGTTTGGGAATTTGGTATAGCATATTAAAGTGAAGAGCCAAACACGGTAGGAGTTCGAAGCGAGAGCGTTTCGTTATCATCACACCGCCCCCTCTCTGGAAAGAGCAGCAGCCATTCATCTTTCGGATGTCATGGCCAGGGACGACGTGTTTTGTGAAGGATGCTCCTGGGGCCACTAGACCCACTTTCCCTTAGAAAGCGATGCTTGTGTGCTCGTGGCAAAAACAGCCCTGGACGGAAAATCAATCCTGAAGGCTGAGAGTGAGGTCGAGTGTTTAGACTGTGTCCTACAAAGGGACTCGCTGGGGCCACCGTCTAACCGAGACGTGGAACTTTAAAACAGCCTTTATGTAGGGCCTGTGGGACCATGAGTTACAGAAAGACATCTTCCCTCTTTCTCAAAAGGGCAAATGGCTCAGCTAGCCCAGAGCATATTTCCCTGCTGCTTTCTCCCCTGTGCCCAAGGTGCACAGACACCGGTGGCTATCCTGGGCTGACTGGAAACCCTTTCTGGGAAGAATTCGCCTTCCCAAAACTAAGCACACAGTCAGTCTGTCAGTGTTCATTCTAGTTGTCCATAATTATGCATCTTGTGGAATTTGACATTCTTGAGGTACAGGTTCATAGTCGAAAGTATATTTTTACCTGAAGGCCTGAAGTGGGCTATGATCTGGTTGGCCTCATAGTGCACACGCTGTGACAGCCCAATGACCTTTGGCTGGAAATGGCAAACTGAATAATGATCATATGGGACATGGATAAAATGTTTGTTTCATTGTGCATATGTCTCTTTATGCACATTTTAAAACTCTGACATGAGGTGACATTAGGAGATGGAACCATCTAGGGTAGGCTCTCATGGTAAGAAGATAAGGAGACAGGTCTACATTCTCTTGGCCCTGAGACAACAGAGGGGTATCGACAGAAGCCATGCAGAAAGGGGTATGACAAGCAGTGAGTTTCCTGGACATGGCCCACTGTTCTGCATGGCTGTGATGGGTGAGTTCTAGAGGGGCACAGCCCAGAGACTTCACCCCAGGATTGCTTCTCCCTGCTGATGTGCCTTTCCTGCCACTGTCACATAGCCTAGTGGTTCCTGGGCATCAGCCCACCCTATTGGTCAGATTCCCTGCAGATCAACACAAAGATGAACTTTCATACATTAATGCTATTTAAGTTAATTAGTGGCTTTGCAGAATTTCTGATTTGATTCAAATAATCTTAGGAAGAAAGGTTAAGGAGATGGTTTTAGTCATTTTGTCAGAGAGATGTCATAAAGTTAGCATCAAGAATAGAATGTGCCCCCTCCTCATAGAACAGTAAGCAAAAGCAGCATAATCAGGAATACAATAAGCTTTCAGAATTGCCTTGAGAAGAGAATTAGGCTTCTCAGATTTGTGATCAAGAAAAAACATTCATTCCAGGTCAGGTCCAAAGATGAGGCCACAGGTGTGCACTATGATAAAGCAAGGCCATGGGAAACTGTGGCTTTGAACTTAACTGAGCTTATAGAATGAAACACTGCTTTGAACTTAGCTATCAGCATCCTTCTGTAATTCCCTTTTATGTAACATTTTATCGATGAGATAATTTTGTAAAGAACTTTTGTCTAAGAAAATATAAGAAGGCTGAGAGAAGAAGTACAGTGTGGCATTTACGACTCAGCCCAATCCACAAAATAATTATGACTGTTTAAGTATATGTTTATTTATGTAAGTATGCATGAAAACTGTGGAATTGTTGACACAGGTGATCAGGTCCAGCCAGTGTGTGTGTGTGTGTGTGTGTGTGTGTGTGTGTGTGTGTGTGTGAATTCTCCCTTTTTCTTTTCTTTTCTCTCTGGCTCACAAAGAGTCAGTTGGTCAGTGAGGGGCCCTACAGACAGAGAGAAATTAAGCCTTTTCCCCCATAATTCCTCTGCTGCTATCAGCAGGAGTCAAATTACCAGAAGCCAGTGGCTTTTGGACATGCAATAGCAAAGGGTTTAGGACAGAAGAATTGCTGAAAGTAGGCAGCTTTTTGTCTCAGAATAGCAAGAGAGAGTTAAATTTCCAAAGGCCATCAGTTTCTGACCCCCAGAACAGTCAGAGAGAGTTATAAGGACAGAGATCATCAGCCTTTGTCCTTTGTCCGACGCTGTGCCTCACCTCAGTACCTGACCTTGTGAAGGATGGCTCCTGGCAGGGTATGTCTGCCACAGTAGTTTGAAAAACAATGAAAAACCGCAAATTTGAATGGTTGGTACCAAGTTGGGATTATTTTGGAAGGCTTAGGAGATACAGCATTATTGGAGAAAGTGTGTCACTTGGGGTGAGCTTTGAGGCTTCAAAAGCCCAGGCCTGCCTCAGTCTCCCTGTTTTTCTGCCGCCTGCCTATGTATCAAACACACTCTCTCAGCTACTGTGGTAACACCATGCCTGCCTGCCTTCACACTCCCCACCATGGCAGCCACAGATGCACTTTCTAGAACGGTAAGCAAGCCTCCATTTGCTTGCTTTCTTTCATAATTTGCCATGATCATAGTGTCTCTTCCCAGAAACAGTACAGTTGCTAAGACACCTGCTAACTAGCTCTGGAAGATTTCTCAGTCTTTGGAACATAAAAACGCTATGGGAACCAATTTCTAATTGTTTTGTTAAATCTTAACGAACCGCTTAAGAGGACTTCACTGCTCTGTATCACGCCCATTTGGTTCTGTACGAAGCCCATTTAGTCTTGAGGGCACCTTGTCTGCATATGAATGGGAGATGTTGTGACTTCTGAGATATATATATATATATATATATATATATATATATATACATATATATATATATATATATCAGGACACTGTGATTGATCTGATCAAATAAATCCAGATGAATGTTCAGATTCCGATCTTCTACCAGCAGAAAAATGGTACTCATGGTCTATCTATCACCTTTTGGAGATGGGTCTCTAGTCTGTAAGTAGCAAATTCTGTATTTTATAAATGCTCAAACTTATCCATCAAAAAAATAAACAACCAAGAAGACTCTAAAAAGGCAGGGTGGTCATACCTGGGCAGCAAGCAGAAGCATGGTTGGATCCTCTTAGACCCTTTTTATTCCAGTAGAGAACTGGTTTGTGTTTCATCACCACCTGTGAATGTGAATGAGTGAGTAGAAACAGTTCTCCAAATTTCTAGACAGCCCTAGTATAACCCTTAGCTGTCCTCTTTGTCTCACACCTTTGAAGAAGAATTGTAAGATCTCCTCTTCTACCGCATGGATGGCACACCCTCAGAAACTGGCTGCAGTGTTCAGGCAATGCTCTATACCAGATCTCCTGACCCAACTAGAGATTTGGTCAAGACCAGACATTAGGAGGGAGTTAATTGCAAGTGGTCATTTTATAACACCATGATTCATGTAACACAATTTCGTCTGAAACAAAGAAAAAGAGCCCAACAGTGCTGACTGGAAGACATCCTGGCATTATTCTCTGTCGTCTGTTGAGTCTGTAGGAAGTTTCCAAGAAGCTTCCTAAATCCTATCTGTCCGTGTCACATACCTTTCTTTAGCTTTGAAAGCAGTAATCCATGCTAACTGCATTTGGAGTATCCATAAACATTTCAGATGCAGGAATTTTAGTTGCTGGAGGATTTTCTGTCCAGTGGATTCCACTGCCATACACAGGTGCCTGTGCCAAGACTGCTAATGACAGAATGTGGCTTTGGAAAGGCCTGCCTCCATCTTTCCCAAGACCCTTTGTCCCACAGTCCCAAACCAACGTCCATACTTAATCACCTTTTATCTATGCTGCAAACAGACTACATTAAAAGTAAAGCTACAACGACTAATGCTTATGAAACAACAAAATAAACTCCATTTTCTCACCTCCAGTATGCCCTCCATCTACAAATCTAACTGCCACTAATTTAAAGAATTATGCATGTCCTCAGGGAGACACTGAGTAGCAGTGAATTGGAACAACTCTGAGATGACGGCCTTTGTGTACTGTAACACTTCAAAATCATTGCTTCCCAGGGGAAAAAAAAATCACAGAGGCTTTTAATATTCATAAAGATTAGAAACAGGTGTTTGAACAGAGCTCCAGACACCTTTGACAGGACCACAATGGTTGGTCTGAAAGGGTCTTCATTTCACCCTCGCTCACTGGCAGGATTCAGAACATCAAACAGTTAGACTCCTGAGCTTTCACTACCTGTTTCAAAGGATTACACTTGACATTTCTCTCTTTTTTTCCCTCACAATCGTTAAACTCTGTCCTCCCCTTTAAAAACGCCATGATTTTGTTAACAAATCAAAGCAGGCAGAAGAATACATTAGCGTTCGCTCCATATGGACTCTGGGCTGACCTCACTGCTTTTTATGCCTACTGGTAGACCACACAAACTATTCCTGGTTCATCATTTATCCTGTGCAGACAGAGAGCCATTTGCCTACCACAGTAGAATGCCATCTAGCCAGGTAGGGGTAAGTAACAATTTGTGGCTTAGATTTAAAAGCTATGCCATTTAGGGGGACAGATGCTGTGTTTTTCTCTGCCTCAGTTTCCTGCTCATGGTGAAAGGGCAAAGTAGGAGAAGGGGCAGTGGTTTACAGAGGGAGAGAACCACACAAACACACACATATGTGCACATACCATAGTGGTTCACGTGGAGAGTGGACACTCAGCCCGGATGGGCTAAAGAGTATTGATCAGAGGTTTGGGGGCAGCAGGAGGACACTATTGGCTCCTGGCGATTTCTGGGCTCTCGTTTCCTCATCAGTGAAGTTGGTTATTTGATTAAGATGCCCTGTCTGGGTCTCTATCTAGATCTAAATGATACACTGTAGATCTATGAAATCAAAATCAGCAAGGAGGTATAAGAGATACAATAATAAAGTGAGTCCTTCCCCACAAATGCCTGAATAGGTCTTTAACACCTTCTCTTGCCCCGCCCCGTGTGTGTGTGTGTGTGTGTGAGTGTGTGTGTGTGTGTGTGTGTGTGTGTGTGTGTGTGTTTTAAGTCCATAGATATCAACGTCAAATGTTATTCCTTCTTTTTTGAGACAGGGTCTCTCATTGGCCTGAAACTCAACAAGTAGTGGAGTAAGCTCCAGAAATAACCTACCTATCTGTTTCCCTAGCACTGGGATTACAGGTGTGTGTCATGGCACATTGCTCTCTCAATGTCTTAGGGATCCATCTTAGTTCTTCATGTTTATACCAACCATAAGCACCTCAGGGATTAACTATCTTCCCATCCCACTTTCCCTTATGGGAGGAACGAATAAAGAATGATTTGACCGTGTGTGTATGTGTGTGTGTGTGTGTGTGTGTGTGTGTGTGTTCCTGTATGTGTTTGTATGTATGTGTGTGTTTGCGTGTGTATGTGTATATTTGTGTATGTGTTTGTATGTATGCATGTGTGTTTGTGTATTGTATGTTGACATGTATATGCATGTGTGTATGTATATAATGTCAGTCATGAAAGGCACATTCATTTCTATGACAGATGAAAATGTGTATATGTGTGTGTGTTTGCATGTGTATGTGTGTTTGTGTGTATGTGTATTGTATGCCAAAGTGCATATGCATGTGTGTGTATGTACATAATGTCAGACATGGAAGGCACATTCATCCCTATAACAGATGAGAGTGTGTATATGTATGTGTGTGTTATCTTGCGTATATGTGTTTGTGTATGTGTTTTATGTGTGCATGTGTTTTGTGTGTTGTATGTTGACATGTGTGTACTTACATCAGTCCTAGAAGGCATGTCCATCCCTATGATAGATGAGAATGTGTATATGTATGTATGTGTTTGCATGTGTCTGTGTGTTTGTGTCTGTGTGTTTGTGTATGTGTTTGTATGTATGTGTGTGTTTTGTGTATTGTATGTTGACATGTGTGCACTTACATCAGTCCTGGAAGGCACGTTCATCCCTGTGACAGATGAGAGTAAAGATAATAAGGAGCAAAGCTTTGGAGGCTGAGTTGCTGAAAAGATTTTATCTGAATCAAGAGACGTCATGCAGTGTTTCCTCTTTTGGCATGAAATTTATCCTTCTGTCCAAAAGACAGAAAATCAGAGTAGAAAGGAGGTGAGAAACAAAGCTAGCCTGAAGGTGCTGGGATCTTATTCTCAGGAGCCATGCACTTCTTCTTTTTAAAGCCACTGGTGATGAAATTTAGATTCCCTTTCCAAACTCCTAGCCAGTCCCCTGTCCCATTTGCCACTCACATGGATTCCCCTGTTCTCACCTCCCACGCTGACAGCTACGTCTGCATTTGCATGAATGCTTCTAACTGTGGTGCGGTGATGGGGGGCCGGGCAGGATTTCAAAACTGTGTAAGAACTTTACCCAGACCTGGTATTTGAACTGGAGATGAGGTGATATAAAAATGTACCACAACCAACATTATAGAAACGTGTGTCATTATGTCACAAGTTTGCTTGCTTGTTTTATGTAACCCTGCATAATGTGGTCAGTGGAAAAAAAATAATTTCTTCTTACTCTTACCATGCATTTAAATATCACCCAGGAACCCAAATGCTAACAACAAATGCGAATCAGCCTCTCCAATACTGCACAAAGTGACCTCCTGAAAGGACCCTCCTGGTACCAGAACAATTTCCATACAGCTGCTGATGTACCCATGAGCACTGCTGTCCTGAAAAGAGACAGAAAAAGAGAGATGGGTTTATAAATTATTTTCACTCAAAACTCTAATGTAGAAACACACTCGCACACGGACAGTCTATTACTTAGAAGCTGGTCCCCAGAGCAGAGGGCTGTTGGAACCTGTTGGATCCACTTTCCTCTCAGCTGTCACCTGTGAGTTACAGCCGTAGGGAGGAGTTTTATGATACTATTGTGAAAGGAGTGTACCTCCTAACTGGCAATTCTCTAAGTTGCTGACGAGAGGCATTGCAAATACATTAGCTTCGGGGTGGTTGGGAAAATTAACAGAGGCATATTTTCCATATTGTCATGGATGCCAACATGCAGCCGCCTCCCTGCAAAGCTCCTTAAAGGTGACATGTGGCCAGTTAGTCACCCTGTTGGAACGGGAGGCTGATGAGGCCAAAGCTTTGGGAGAATGGCCCAAGGCTGTTTATTTAGCAGTCTTATGAGCATCCCCAAACAGTGTACCATTTTCCCCCAAGCCTTGGACTTGTTGTGCTATTTCCTGTCTAATTGTCTAACCTGTTGGGTTGGTCCCCACACCTGCTCCTCAGCCTGGTCTGACGACTGTGGAGAGTAATGGGACATCATGAGAGCCCACATTACACTTTGAAGATCTTTATCCATCTGGTGCCACAAAGATAATCACAGGAAAAAGACTTCAAGAAGAGAGGTGAGGGAATATCTATCGGATGCTGGTGTCACCAAGCTGTGACATGATCTCTGATATGTCCTTCACATGAGTACCGTTCGCACCAGATGTTGCATTTAAAATGCCATTCAAATTCATTTATGCCTTCTGTGCTCACGGACCCTTCCGACTGCGGGAAGATTTTTATCTAAATTCTAAGGTGAAAAGCAAGTGCGGGTAGAGACTGAGCATTTGCTCAGCCAACTTAGCTACTGGCAATGCGAAGTTAGGATCTGAGGTTGAATGTCACCCCACGCCTATTACAGAACCAAGCTTTATCCAGGGTTGGAGTAGACAGGAGCACTGGACTCAAAGAACCAACCTGAAACATATGGAGCAATACATGTAGTTTGTGAAACATTTAAAACAAGGCAGAAGACTGGAAAGATACAAGTCAGTGCTAGCGTGCTTTCCAATATGTAAGGTCCTGAGTCCCAGCATCAGTCAATCAATCAATCAATCAATCAATCAATCAAATATAATATTTGACAAGTTCAGTGTCACAGAAAGACTCTCTTTGCTAAATAATGCTACAGCAAGAATAGAAAGTAACCTACATGCTGTGGATGCTGAGGTCGTGTCCCAAATTAGTGATCTGTTAGCACTGTTTGCCATGGACACATAAAGTGACATGAAGAGCACCCATGCCTGGTGTCTGCACTTCTTGTTCTTCAACAACTATTTATCCATCCCTGAGTTTCATTATGAGAATCCAGATCGAGCAATAAGTTGACAAGTCTCTGTTGATCTTTAGTAAATGCTAGACCCTGTATTAGGCACTGTAGATGAACACCAAGGAGTATAGGAGAAAATTTCCACCTATATAATTTACAATGCAATCCAGGAAATAAAAAAGATGTGAAGCAAGTCCTTTGGGTGTTCATGCTTTGCAGTAATTGTAAATACTGGGAAGATTCCTACTGGGGCAAATTACACATCACGAGGAGCACACCGTTGAGGTACAGTGTGTCATCCTTTGAGAGGACATTCAAGCCCTACGTTTGTCTTGTACCTTCTTCCATTCACTTCACAAATGAGGGAAGATCTGACATGGATCTATCAGAGTCGCAACAAAGTAGAATACAGTTTAACAACTACTGAACTTCATCTAAAATGTAGGCTCATGTGGATGTCTTTAATCCTAAGTCTGTGGTTGCTATGGATTTTGTTATAATAAAACTGGCGTGAAATGATAGAAGCTCCTTTAAGAGCCGGTGTTCCCGATAGAAGTCTAAAAGTAAAGTTTCAAATGCACGACGAGATTCCTGGGTGATATTTTACTACCATCCCCTACAAGTAAGAATAATCTGCAAGTGAAGTTGGATAAAGGTCTGGGAGAGGAGCTTGTAGATAAAACAAGATTGGCCATGAGTTCCTAAGAGATGAGGATAGAACCCATTGCACTGTCCTCTCTACACTTGACACTTGTCAGTGAAGATGTTTTCAAGTCCTTTAAAAATGTGGGATCAGAGCAAGGGAGATGGTTTAGTGGGGGGAGGGGGGTGCTGTGCAAGCCTAAGGACCTGCGTTCAGATCCCCAGCATTTAAATGAAAAGCCAGGAGAGCCTGTAACTCCAGCACTCTAGCAAACAGGTTTCTAGGTCTCTGGGACTGGGGGGCTGCCATCCTAGCTCCGGGTTCAGTAAGAAATCTGAACAGAGAATAGGTAAGGGAACAATGAAACAGGCCATCCTCTGAGTATACACAGCAATACACACTGATGCACACACACACACACACACACACACACAAGTGTACCTAACATAAACTGGTGTACCATAAAGTATATTAAAAGAAAAACTATTAAGAATCCAGAATGGTCTGTTGCTTTGGTCGCAGAGGGATGGCTGGATAGTACAATAGACTGTGAAGAGGAACCCATTCAAAGCCAACGGAGGCGGAGGGAGAGGGAGAGAGCTGCCCTTCCAAGAAGTGGGGAAATTGCACAAATCAGGACACCGAGGGAAAAACAGCGCTAAGACTTGCTACTGCTCATGTTTTTCTCTTTCTCACTGCTGATGTCTCAGGGGCGTAAATTTATCATTGATTTGGTGTAGCATCTTCAGATGCTGTAATTTCTCATCTGCTTCCTGCTGCAAACCCATCAGCTATGCCTGTATCCAGGCCTGCATCACAGCTGCGAGACATTAATCTCAGAATGCTCCCCCACCACTGGCCTGGCTGATGCACACAGTCTAGTTAATTCCCCAGCAGGATCCTGGCTCTTCTCCTGGTACCACTAACAACCATGGCACTCTTGACGCCCCGGCGGTGGGATGGCTGCGATGCTCCTTAGGTGGCTTGTCATGCCCTGTGCTTAAATGTCTGCACTTCCCAGCATCTGAGAGGAGTTCGTCACTCTTGTGTCTGGAATCAAGGCTCTCCTGTGACTTTCTAACAATGAGCCTTGTGTTTGAAACAGACACATCGGTTTTTGTTTTTTTTTTTTCTGAATGTGTTCTTCGTAAGTTCTCCACAGAGCCCTGTGGAGGAGCTGCTAAGCAGCCCATCAATTATGATACTTACTAATACGATTCTTTGTGCAGCGAGTTCGTGCTCAAAGGCCTAATTTCTCCATTCTCGTTACGTCTGATTTTCTTAGGCTAGTAGTCCTGTTCTTTACTTGTGATTAGGCAAGAAAGAGGAGCCTTTAGCATGTGCCACCTGCTGGTTGACTGAATTAGTGGGAAGATGAGCACCCACACTGAAATCCAAGACAAGTTGTGGAAATTGAGTTCTCATTGTTTCATCACCGCCACAGAAATAGAAATAAATGGTGGTGGTGGTGGTGGTGGTGATGGTAGTGGTGGTGGTGTGTGTATGTGTGTGTGTGTGTGTGTGTGTGTGTGTGTGTGTGTGTGTGTGTGTGTGTGTGCTGTCTTCACTATTAACCATAGCGATGCATTGTATGTTTATAAGATGGATACATTTAAAGGCATCAGTGAGATAGATGTGAGAGGTAGCTCAGAAGTTAAGAGCACTTGCTGCTCTTTGGTAAGAGCTGGATTCAGTTCCCAGCAACCATACTAAGCAGGTCACAACGCCTATACAACTCCAGCTCTAGGGGATCTGACACTCTTTTCTGCTCTCTGCACGGACCTACACACACACACACACACACACACACACACACACACACATCAGTAACAAAATGCATTTTTTTAATGATCAAAATGTACAGACATTTTTCTTCTTCAGATCACATGGTCGAAAATCTAAAAGGCACAAATGTAGGAGCATTTATAAGTAGATAGGGCAATTCGATAAAAGTGGGACTCAGGGATATGATATGTTCTCTAGTCAACCCAAGACAATAAATATTCACTGACAACAATTAGAGTCTGCCAGGGAGGGTAACTGAGGAAGGGCACCCAGAATGAAAGGGGGAAATAGTTTCCAGAAGCAAACCGTCAGGGCCAGTGGGGCCATGAGCCCAAGCAAAACTAGCAATTCTTTCTACCTAACCTGGAGAAACTTGACTTTGTTCTATGGCCCTACTGAGGATACAAAGAGTACATATGTGTGATGATACATTGTAACTGTCTATAGTGTATATACAACATACAGTCCCTGCCTTATTTGCAGGAAGTTCCATTTTAAATGATGAGGAAGGGGCTTCTGTTCCTCAGCTGCCCACTGGGAGAAAAGAAAAAGCTATTTAAAACGACAGTTAGCGACTGTCTGTCTAAATTGCATGCTGTATCCTGTTCACCACCTGATTCTGCACTCGTGAAGCCGTCCCTGGCACTGCCACCACAGAATGACCCGTAGGTCACTGCATTTATCCCAGGGTTTTCTTTCTAATAAGAAACAAAAGTGTCAGGATGTCTAAACAATACTTGTTTGGCCCAGAGTTGGGAAAATAATAGAGTGGAGAAGATTATGGGGTTTTTTCTTTTTTTTTTTTTTTCTTTTTTAAGATGTGGACGTCTTTGTGAGTTTCCCATTCTCAAGATGAATCTGTGCTCTGGGTGCAAACTGCTGAGTGGGTGTATTTCAAATCACGGAAAACTTCTCTTAGGTGTCGGGAGAGACACGGGAGTCTTATTACAACCTGTTTGTCATCTTCATGGTCCAACTTCCAGTACTAAAGGAGAGCACAAGATTGCATCGGGGCCCGTGGGGTGTGCCCATTGGCAGCTTCCTTTACAAGGGCTGCATTTGGTCAACCGCCAGGTGTCAATCATCCCTCCTTCCTGCGCAGTGGCAGTAAGCATGGAGCACTTTCTCTGCTCCTTTTCAATTAGTCTGATGTATGTGTGCTGCTCGCATTTTAAAGGTCATTAATTCCCACATCAGTCTCTTGGGTTGGTAGCACACAGATGGATATATCGATGATTTGGTCTCTCATCGATTCTGTATCATCTTTAACACCAGTCCTCATGGGATCTTCCCCGCCCCAAGCCAGCAAGAAAACTGTGGGACTATTGACAGATTACAGAACCTAGATTTCGTCCTCTCTAGAGTAATGTGCAGACCCTGTTATGGAACCTATTGCGAAATTTAGTTAAATAATCACGGTGCCTTTGGCATACGCCGGCCTCTCTCTCAAGCTGTATTTAGTGTCCCCAGGATCTAATGATGTTAGCCCATGACTTCCCATCAGCACCGACGTTTCAAAGTAATTAAGGATTTCCAAAAATTGTTTTCAGACGATTTCGTGGAAGAAGTAAGTTCCCCTATTCCTCAGGATTTATACTCATTATTAACCCTTTCAGGGATCATCTCATGGTTAATGATCACGAAACTCTTACTGACATAACATGGCAAAGACAGCCATCTCCACCTACACAATAGAGCACACCATATATGTAACAACAATATGACAAAGCTTGTGTACAAGACGTGACTGATACTATTGATCCTGTTAGAATAGTTAGAAACAGCTGAAATGTCTATAAATCAAACAACATTGTTAGATAAACCAGGGAGCATTTAACTACATAAAAAGGTATAATTCGAATCTAAAAAACAAAGCAACAACTTCAAGTCCCCGCTCTAACCAGAAAAGTGTAAAATCATTAGCTCCTATTTTAAAAGGAAGTAGAGTATACATAGATGTGTATACATGTGTTCTGAACCAATCAGTTTACTGCCCATCGGTAATTTTCAGGGTGACATTAATTACATCTTCTTGAGACCTCTGCAGCCTCCTCTACAGAGGAAAGTGAGCCCCATCATTGGAAAACCTTCCACTCTGCATCCTCGAGTTCAAAATCTAGGAAGCCAACTAGAACATGCAGACGGCGTGTGAAAACACGGCGAGGCTATCCAAGGTGCATCAATTTTAATCAATGTTTGAGGCACACAAAAGATTCCATGCTATTTAAAACTCCAGGACTACTCAGATCAGGGTCACAGGCATCACTAATCAAGTCAGTGATTATTTTGTTAAGTAGTTGAAAGCCCAGCCATGCCCAGGCTGGTAATAAGGAAGCACTTGGTCCTCTGAGTGCTAAACTAATGCTGGTTGTGATTTTGCAAAGCGATGGGTGAAAGGGATGATAATCAAGGGTCATTATCATAATCAAAGCTCCTTTCTGTGATCAACCCAAAACATGCACATGTCTTAATTAAAAAGAAATGCCTTTTTGCATCATTAGAATGCTAACTCCTTTATAGCACACTTGCTCTTACATGAATCCTATACTCCATTTGGGCAGGAGTTTCTCCCACTAAGAAATGACATGAAGGGCACAATCACATGCAGACATGCTTCTGTGGAAATATAGAGAAGGAAGACAGAGAAGTGATGTGTGGAACCTCTGGCGGTCTCAGCATCAGAAAGATCCCCTTGGTGTCAGCAACCCTGAGCATCCTTTGCCCTGTGTTCTCTCCCCTCTTCTCCTGCTCCCTGTCTCAGAGACTTCCTTCCCTGCCTCTGCTCTTTTGCCCGTAAGTTCAGCTGCCCAGGGGTTGCACTTAATCCTCAAGGTCTTTGCTACAGATGAAGACAGGTCCCAGGTGCAGCAGAGAAGCCAGGAGCTCCCTTGCATAATTGGGCAGTGCCTGGGTGAGGCCTGGCCTTTTAGTGATCCAGATCAAGTTCCAAAGCTCGATTGGGTCAAGCTGAAGAGGAAGGGATTTTAGCCCCAGGCCTTTGCTTCTTGGCAGTGCTCACATCCCTTGGGAACTTGCTGGAAACACACAACATCGGTTTCTACCCCAGAACTACCATGTGAGTCCATCTCACGTTGCCAAAACACAGTGCCACACATAGATAGGTAATTTATAATGGCTGAATATTGGTTTGGGTCATAGTCTTGGGCCTTGATGCTGCATCATCCCATGATCGAGGAAGTGGTGCATGGGAGTCAGAGGACGCTTGAAGGGAGCTGAAGTAATTATCTTAGCATGAACTCTCTCCAGTGACCACTAATCCACTCCTGTGGTGATGGCCTGAGTCCATTCATGAAAGCAGAGTTCTCATGATCTAATTACCTCCTAAAGGGCATACTACTCAACACTGATGCGCTGGAGAAATTACATTTCCAAGCCATGAATTTGGAGAACACATTCAAACCATCGTCCCTCCTAAATCAAAACCCGTGGCTGATAATATGGATCATAAGAGCTTCAGAAGCAACGGGCGAAGATGTCAGTGAGGCAGAGGGGAATCCTCATCAGTTAAATAGCTACTGAGGTAGTCATCCTGATTCATCTTGATAGAGATCCATGAACATAGACAAGAAGGAATGAACATCAGGGAAAGTGGTCAGGGTAGGGAGCTTTGCTTCCTTAATGGGTAATAGGAGTCCACTTGCAGCAGAAGGTCTCTTTCTCTATATGGTATGTGCTAGAGTCTGGCTAAATTAGCGGGGAGGATTGGCAGAGACCGTAAAAGATAAACCCTGTGTTTTCACTGCATGCGTTAAGGAAGATACATAAAGCAGTGATCTAGAGCAAAATACCCACCCACAAGACACAGAGGACCAACAGCAGGGACATCTGAGGGCCCAGGCTCGCATAGCCCTTGCTAATTTTGTATTAATATCCTCAACCGCAAGAGTACCCAGTGTTCTCTCTCCACACCTCCACCTCCACCGTCCAACACCCTTCAGCTCACGAGTGACGTCACGTGCTTCGGAAACTCCTTTGAATTCACCTCAAACCCCATCAGCAATGCTAATAGAGTGTTCTACCTTACTAACCTCAAGGGTCTTCCCAGCACAGATGGCTCCTGGCAAGTTGTGTGACCTCCTTTCCCACCTTAAGCCTTCCCTGTGCAGGGGTCCTGATGGTTCACCAGGCAACCCATTGTGGAATGCAGGAGGAGCAAACAAAACTTGTGTTGAGTCTCATCACCCTCTTCCGTTGTGTTCCACGAAGAAGCACAGTCTGGCACTGGAGCTGCCGTTCACCATTACTCTTTCGTGCTTCTGTTGAGTCTGCAGGTTAAAAGTGTTTTAGGCTTTCTATTTTTAATCTGAAAGAACCCAAGAATTCCCTCACTTGAACAGCTCATTTAAAAAGGCCCCCCTTTGGCACACAGCTACCCTGAGCGTCGAGGTAAGGCCTTCACTAGCATGCACTCCTTTCAGTTCAGATGCAGTTAGATTAATCTAGGAGCTCATGGCGCCATTATCATTCCAAACTACACAGAGTTCAGAAGAAGAGTATCAGTGGTATACCAAATGACAAGAATTCAAATAGACACATGTTAAAGGCATCTTTGAAACAAAATTTTTATAGGTAACCTTAAAGCAACCAAAACAAGAAGTTGACATAATATATATATCATTTATATGTGTAGACAACAGCACATCTGCCCATCTCAGTGGGAGCACATCCTCCTGTGAAACAGACAATAGAGCCCCTGTTCACTTAGCTGAACCTCTCCACACTGTCCATCACAGGGTATCTATGGCCAATGACTTGCCCTAGTTTCATTGCTTCTGTCAGAACAGAACTCTGTGTGTGTGTGTGTGTGTATGTGTGTGTGTGTGTGTGTGTGTGTGTGTGTGTGTGAGACAGAGAGAGAGGGGGGGGGAGAGAGAGAGAGAGAGAGAGCGCATGTGTCACACACACACATTCATTTGGGTACACATGGGCAGCATGTGGAAATCAGAGGTCAGCCTCAGGTGTGTTTGTCATGTACCATCTACAGAGGACAGATTCTTTCACCAGTCTGGAATTCACTAAGTAGGCTAGGCGAACCGCAGGAACCTGCCTATCTTCACATTCCCAGTACTGGGGTTACAAGCAGAAGCTACCATACCTGGCTTCTTATGTGGGTTCTAGGGATCAAACTCATTACCAACTGAGCCACCCCTCAATCTCCTTGTCAGCCCTTTTTGGGGGAAAGTAATTAGAGCCTGACTCCTGTGAAGATTCCTGCGTGACAACCTTGTCCCTCTTGAAATTCCTTCACGCCAAACAATTCTGAAGAATATACCAAACTCATTCTCCTATCAGCAGACTTGGGAGTACAGACACCCCTGAGCATAGGGATTCGGCCACCCATGAGACTAGCCAATTCGGCTCACCCTGGATCCACCAGCTGTCACTATTAGTAAGTCTTTCTCCGTCTACCAGCAGCTTCTAAACCACAAAGATGAATCCAGTCTAATTGTTCCCACTCTACTGAGTGCCAACAGCCCTTTTCGATGCTATACACACCTTACTGATGGCCTTGCTTGAAGGCTTGGCTTAATGGCTTGGCATTGCTCCCATAGTGAGATACTAAGACCAAACCAGGGTGCTCATAGCCATTTGTTGACAGTGTGACAAGTATTTGTTTTTCCAACGAAAAGTTTGTCTTTATGCACAGCAAATAATGGCTGACACAGTGAGCCCCCTGTGGACTGGTTGCATTTTTTTCTGGCTAATGTACAACCCACCAGGGTAGACAAATATCCTCCTGAAAATAGAAATAATTGGCATTTATTTTGTGGACTTTATTACAGTCCTCTGTTTCATTCATCAAAAGAAATTAGTTTAACTGAAGCATAAGGGCTTAAAGTTGAGATGCTAAGTTCTACAGCATGCACCACAGTCTACACTAAAAGGAGAGTTTCCTTGGGTTTTGATGAATGGAGGAGGATGCCAATAGTTGCGGGTTTAAATACAGCGTCATCTTTCCTGCTTGTTTAGTATCTTCTGTGGTTCCCCTAAAGATTTGGAAGCATCCATGCTCTCTTTGTCTACATCGCTAACTTTATTAGTAGAGAAGTACTTCCATTCATTCACAAAACATTTATGGACACCTAGCATTGTGCCAAAGATCCAGAAGGATTGAGTTCTTAGCAATGAGCCATCCATTCAGCGTCTGTTGGGATTCTTTGAGCCGCAGTAATAATTCCATGAAACATGAAAATTGCTAGCCTCAAGATCAATAACTTCAGAGGCTCCACGATGGCATCAAGATATAAGCTCCTCACCTTTCTATTCCGACGTTCCCAGGCTTATTGTCCTCATGGCTGTAATAGAACTGTTGCTCTGGGCCTCACATTGGTTTGCAACAAGTTCTGAACCGAAAATTTCCCAGAATCCCCTACGGTGGTTAGTTTTGTCAACTTAAAACAGTCTAGAATCACCCAAGATATGATTCTCAACCAGAGACCATTGAGATCGTGTTGGCCTGTAGGCATGGCTGCCTAGGAGAGTCTTGATTACATTAATTGGTGCGGGAAGACTCAGTATAAAAGTAGGTGGCCCTCCTCCCTTGGCTTGTGTGCTGAGTACAAGCATGTCTACCTCTCTTTTCTCTGTTCTCAACTGTGGGTGTGACCAGCTGCTTCAGCTTCCTGGTGCCTGACTCCCCACAGCAATGTACTCTAACCTGGAATCCTGGACTAAAAGAAACCCTCCTGTAAGTTAGTTTTGTCGGGGTGTCCCTCCACAGCAACCAGAAACAAAGTGAGTACAGCTCCTGTCCCTTCCCTAGATAGCTGTAAGCCCAGACTTAAACATTTAACCAGCGTGGGGAATTAGACACCCGGATGTGCTTAGTCAATCACAACGTACCTGAACTGCGACACGGTTTTTCACTGGGGCACACACATAAATACACATGGGAAATAACTCTTGAGTAGGAATGTGGCTTCCAGGGTGATGGGATAGTCAGAGTTCTGGCACGGAGTACCTACATGCCCATACCATTTTACTTAAGACCTTTTACTCAACTATCTTCTTTTCCCTCAAGGCTTATTAGTCTATTTTTGAAGTGTTTACTGTTTTAATCATTTTTAGTGGTATGAAGCTGGCACTACAGGGTTATGTAAATAGAAGCATGGTAGAGGTCTTGGCAACCCACAGATATGGCAGCGGGAGCTTCAAGGTGCTTATTAACATCTTCTTAGGTAAGGAAAGAGAAAGTCTGGGATCAAATATGTCAGCGTAGAAAGGAGAATTACATAAGAAGTCTCTACTCATTAGTCCCCTAAGTTGCTAGACATGTTTCCTCTTAGTCTGTGCATTGCAATTCTACTTTTTACTTTGTCTTATTCTTGATTTTTCTTCCTCCTCTTCCTCTTCCTCCTCCCCACCTTCCTCATCTTCCTCTTCCTCCTCCTCTTCCTCCTGTTCCTCCTCTTCCTCTTCTTTTTCCTTTCTATTTTGAGTTACAGTTTTATTATGTAGCCCAGGCTAACCTTGAATTTTCCATCTTTCTTCATCAACCCCTTAAGCACCAGAGGTGCAGATGTGCACTGCCATGCCCTTACTTTATATTTCTCAGAATCACACACATGTGGTTACACAGATTTTGTTCTTCCTGCCTATCCAATTCCATTCAGGAAAATATTCTTTCAGCTTTTAACCACACCATGCTAACAGGTCAGCATTTCATCCTTTTAAAGGGGGAACCAGGATCTTTCTCACACCCCTACACCATATTTTGCTATTCACTCATCCACCAGTGGGCATTTGGTTAGGTTCTGCGCTGTGATTACGCACAGACCCTAGACTGCAACCCTAGAAGTCCTAACGTCTAACTCAGCCTGGGTGTAAAGATGACCAGGGCTCAGAGACGACTCTGAAAGAAGCTCAGCGGCAAAGGGGAGAAAAAGCTACTTCAGTGGGCTAGCAGCAACTGTTCCCTGTGAAGATATAAAATACGATTTAATAACATCGTACCTCTCCTTTGTTCTCGCCAAGTTATTAAAGTCTGTGTATATAAGAAAGATAAAGCAAAAGATGAATAATTATGAAGAGATTCAGAATAATGCTAAAAATACTTTATAATATGCCAGATACCGGTAATTAAAATTGCTCACCTCTCTGCCTAGCCGTGTGGTTGTTGGATATATATATATATATATATATATATATATATATATATATATATATATATATATATATGAATGAAATGAAAATGAAAATAATTTCCAAGTGCCAATTACTAGCCAAGTATTGTTATTCTTTCCCATGCTGTCTCCCCAACTCTCTCAACATCACATCACGTCACAGACCTCTAAACTAAGACTCAGAAAGTACCTTCCTCTGTAGGAGAGGAAGAGCAGGATACCCAGAGCTTTGAAGGTGTCGGGGAGGAATGCTTACACTAATGGCAATCTCTCCCTACTAGTCCACGAAAGGGTGCTGGTTAGTTTGTATGAACACAACAGAAGCCTAGACATACCTAGGAAGAGGCGATCTCAGTTGATCCTCAACTGAGATCGCCTTCGCTTTGGCCTGTGAGGTGTCTTCTTGATTGATGGAGGAGGGCCCCCGCCCACTGTGTCAGTGCCATCCCTGGGATATGTAGAAAGATAGCTGAGCCGAGGGAAGCAAGCCAGTGCACAGCAGCCCTCCACAGTTGGTCTCTGTTTCAGTTTCTGCTCCAGGTACCTGCTGAGTTTCTGCTTTGTCTTCCTTTGATAATGGACCGTAAGCTATAAGATAGATGAAATAACCCTTTTCTTTCCAGTTGCTTTTGGGCGTTTATCACAGCTACAGAAAACAAACTAGAAGGTTTAAGAAAAAATAAAAAAGAAGCAGAGGATGGAAGCATGATTCCCATTTGCAGACATAAATATTTAACATGGCATCCATTTCCCCAGCCCTTGTTCTACAATTAACCCTCTGCTGACTCTCACGTTCAGTTGTCCTACTGTGACCTTTAGCACAGCGTTAATTGATTAAACGGGAAGACAGTCACAGCCAGAGAGATTGCTGTGAAGATCGGAGAGAAGGTTCTTGTACCCCTGTGCCTCCGCTTTCAATCAATTTGTCTTTTCTACCCTGAGAACGTGGTTAACCGAGCCAGACAGAAGCAGAGAAAATGCCTCTCCCCTTGTGGTTTCGTTGCAATGTCAAAATAATAAATAGGTTACTCACAGCGGTCATTCAGACGTGAGACATCTCAAACACACACGGCCTTGTGGGAGTGCACCAGCCCCATGCCGGAGTTACTGTTGAAGAGCTCTGGCTCTTAGCCCGAAAAGAATTCCTCCTTTCCTACCGTCTCTTTACTTGTGTGAAGCCAGAGTTTTACAGAGTACTGTGCCTTGTCTGAGAAGAAAGCCTGCAAGGCATCTCTGAGATTTAAAAGCCTTGTAGCAAGCTTTAAAAATGCATCAGGCAGTCGAAAGTTGATGTTACACTAACAAGACACTGGTAGGAAATAGAGAGGTACAGATACCAGCTTTGATGACACCCTACAACTGTATTGTTGAAATTTAAACTGTGCGGCCAACACCACGGCTTCTCACGGCCATTTGCCACTGTCCCCAAGACCTCCGTCAATAGTTCTCTGGGTCTAGTGGGAAGACCAGCAAAGGCAGAGTTCAGTCATGGTCATCCGATGCACCAGCGTTCACAACAAATCCATCCTTCCTGTTCTACTCCTGGAGTCTATGACAGAGAAGCCAACACAGTAGACCAAACCAAAGGTTTTATTGTGTTCTACATTTGACTAATTTATTTGATGGCGGTCTAAAGATAAAACAACTGGGCACAGATAGCTGTCCACTGTTGAGACACTCAAGTATTGAAAGTTTGGGCTATGGACGGTCCTGTGTTAAGGAATAGCTGACTGAAGCTATGCCAGGGAAAGGCTCTGAGTAGTAGAAGTTGGTCTTCCTTCTCTCTGTGGAAACAGACTACACATTTCTTTTGTTCACAAAATCTATAGCCTACTAGTCCTTCTTATTAGCATCCATTTACTGTGGAAAGTATGCATATGCCACCATGACCCGACCTGGGCACACTGCTGGCTACCCTTTCCCCATGCAGACTCACTCACGCGCTCCTTCTCCAATGTCTTACTGCGTCCTGTGCCTTCTCACTGCCCACCGTGAATGGGAAGTGCTGGGAACAACGCCTTGTGACCCTTTTATAACCGGTAAGCTGGTGTGGCCTCACACAGTGCAGTGCCTTGGCTCATGAGCTCACTGCCTGTAGAAGTCACGAAAACAGAAACGCATTTTCCGCCGTCTGATGGCTTTATTCTTCCAAAGTTGCGTGGGCGCAAAATGTCAACTGTCTGTCCCATTCGTTATTTTTAATTAACTCTTTTTTGGTACCATAGTATGATTATATTACTTCTCCCTTCACGGTTCTCCGTTTAAACCCTCTCATATTATGTACCTGTATGTGTATATTGTGTATATGTATAGTGTGTGTGTGTGTGTGTGTGTGTGTGTGTGTGTGTGTGTGTGTGTGTGTTTCAACATATAACCTGCTCTGCCTTTTGACTGTTTCAGGATTGTGTGGTGGTCTCTTGACGAGAAGTGAGAACTCTGATTATCGCTACTCATAATGCTGCTGTCCTAAGCATTAAGGTTCTTTGTTGACTTTTTAAATTTTTCTAATAAATTTAATTATTATTAAATATTATTAATAATTTATTTATTAATTAAAATAATTAATTTTCTAAATTAAATTTTCTAAATTAATATTTCTTGACATCTTAATTTAAAAATAAATCAAGAAATGTTAATAGAGGGGAGTGATTATGATCAAACCGCATTATATACATATATAAAAATGTCATCATAAAACATTTGTTACATAATATGCACCAATTGAATAGTTGTTTGCAAGTAAAAAAAATCATTATAAAGTCCCTTTCATCTCAACAGCAACAACAACAACAAAAAAAATCGCATGTCTAGATCAAATCTTTACGTAGGCGTATGTATAGAGGGAGGTGTAGTAATTTAGGAGAAATAGAAAAGATACAGTGTGTTCAAAATAGTATTTTTTTGTGGAAATGTTCAGAGAGCAACACAGAGGACAGTTTAGAAATACGTGGAATGAAGTGGGTGTATGTTTATAACATACACACATTTGGAGCAACAAATATCTATTTTCTTAAGATTTCCATGTAATATATATATGCATATATATATTATATACATATATATATACAGCACACACACACACAAGATTGATGTGTAATATCCACAAAACACATACATGCCTTTCTACCAAGCAATATAACGTTTATTCAGTAAGTAACCAGTAGCCCTTCTCAGACTAGTCCAGCATCTGTGCACGATCTCGGGGTTCTGACCCAATTCCAAGTCAATAGTTTTATTCTGACTTTTTAAATTCCCCTGCCAGGTGTACTCGACACAGAATTCTTATTATTCCCGTTCCGTCTGAAGTATTACTCCATGCTGAAAAACAGCTTCACATGCCTCTCTAAAGGTGGCTGCTTCGCCGTGATGAGTGAGGCAATTTTGTTATGTTAAGTGCTTGGGGAAGAAGCACTCGTGCTTCTGTAGAAATGCAAGATAATATTACTCAATGAACTCCCTCTCAGGTGTTGTACAGAGGCATTTTCTAAGCGGAAAGGCCTTCCCCCACTGAAGTCTATTTATGAGATGTATTCAGAATGGACCTATTTCCTCAAGGCACCTGGAGATATGTGCAGAAGAAATATGAAAGACGCAGAATTAGAAACAGATAAAGTTAAGCAGGCAGCACTAGAGGCCGGCGGGGTTGCTAGGCTGTAATTTCCAGCCCAGATTTAAAACGCGGAATGCTTAGGCAGAACAGAAAATAGTTACACAAGGTGTTTCCAGCACATCTGCCAACCACATTCCAGATGATGCTTTGTGGTTCCAAGAGGAGCTTTAGGTAAGCAAATAGGTCCTCGCGACAGAATTCAGGGCTACCCAGACTTTAAATGAAACCGTTGTGTACATTTATTGACTGTTTCTACGTGAAGTATTTAAAGAACGCAATACAGAAAACATAGAGCAAATGCAACTGCTTCCTAAAATACACCGTCCTGGCCTTTCTTTTAAATTAATTCTTTTGGTTGCCTCTCTGTAGCCCCAGATTCACGGTTGCCTTTCTTTAGGGAGCGAAGGGCCGAGAAGGGGGCTGGGGTTGGGGCGGACTCTTACCGAGATACTTGAAAGCAATGGTATCATAGATCTTTAAATACCCAAAGGTGACTTAAGGTTAACTGAGATGTATTAGCAGAAATCACTTTGCCTCGTGTTTCTAGAAGCTAGGAGAGAACACAGATATAGGAAGACATCGGAAATCAATTTTTGGAGTGGATTCTATTGTCAAATAGCAGATATTCTGATTTCTGCTTCTAGTTCTAACAGAAGTTAATCAACATTCCTCTCGTATCCTAATATTTTTACAGTGTACACAAAGAAAATTGGGATTTTACATGAAGGCATCAGGGCCTCTGTCACTGGGTGTTTCCTTTGATTGACAGAACAAACACTGACTCGACTAACGGACGTGTCCCAGTGTCTCAATTCTGTGCCCCCTCTGGATGAGCATTGTGATTCTTTCTGGAAGGACTTCCATGCTTCTCTACATGGCGTGTTTGCTCATTGACCCTTAGAAATATTTCTGAATGTTTAAAGGCAAGGATACTATATTTTAAAATTTTGGTCTTTTTTGGCATCTGGGTCTATGGCTCACAAGGAACAACTGGGTTTTATGGGGCTAAGAATTATGACCTCGGCCTCGTGGCTTCAGGAAGGTTAGGTGGGCACTGTGTCTACCGTGCCCCACAGTTCCATAGGAACTGGTGACATCATCAAATAAGGGAGTCACACGCTTGCTTTTAAACCTGCACAATGACCTTCAGGTGACCCTTTAGGGCACTCTTCTTTAATCTCCATAACCATCAACTGGAAACGTAGGGATCTTCTGGCATAACCATGTGGCCTGTTGGATTAGCTGCCCCTACCTGGAAGCCCTCCCCGACATATACTGCCATTCCAGGATAGACCGGCCTGTTTCCACATCACATCTGTGTCTTTGTATTGGGTCTTCCAGGTTTGTATGACTGTTTGACCTTGTGACATGGCATTGTCATTTACAAAGTTCCCGCTAAAATTAAAATATTCAGTTTGAGTCTTAAATACTGGAGGTGGCGAAAACTCAAGTTTGCGACATTGTGTTGGGTCTCACTCAAGGTATCCCACGAATCGAATATACTGCAGACGATGGGTTGGACACCCCTAAAACTATTTCTTTGTATCGTTTTCATTTATTTGAATACTGTCTTTCAAACTTTTTACCGATATATATCATTGTTTGTACTGATGGATTTTATAAAGTAAACTTCAGTCAGGAAATATCATGTGCTTTGACCATATTCCTCTCCATTCTGCTTACATTCACCACCCCAACACACACACACACACACACACACACACACACACACACACACACATACACATTCACATATAAACACAAACACATACACACGTGTGTGTGCATGCATGCGTGTGGGCGTGGGTGTGCATGGCACCACAGAAGCCTCTGCAGCTCTCTGCCTTCACAAGCATCCATCACACTGTACCTTCCCTGGAGCACAGCTTCTACACAGCTTGTATGCTCAGCCCTTTCTTTGCCTGCTGCACTCACGTTCTGCACTCTGATATGCATGTCTCTGTTTAACTCTTTCTTCCCGAAGACTGACCCATTGATCAACTTACCTAGACCCACTCACTTTTGGCTTCCTTGATCACATGTCTGAGTGCACTTGATACCTCTCTTGGCTCTCTTCTCAATCACCCATGTTGCTCAACCTTCTCTAGACTTAGGACCCATGAGACATCTACAAATCCAGACATTCAAAATAGCAAGTGGGAATTTGTGGCTTTGTTGTCCTGTAGATAGGTTTGGATCTGAGCAGGACCAGAACTGTAACATTTAAAATATGAGGAACTACATATTCCCATTCTACATTTTCAATGAAATATGGACCATCTACTAAAACTGCTGCTCCGTAAATGTAAGTCTATTAAATGACAGAGTCACAGACATGTCCTTTTACCTTCATTTCTGTCCCTATTAAAGTTCCATATAAAGGGTACATTTGAACCTTTCCTGTTTATTAATAAAAATGAACACTTACTATACTTAGTTCTTCAATGAATAAATTATGAAATGTAAAGGAATCTATCTCAAGTAGATAATCACAAGTAGAGACAGATCAGAGATAGAAAGAATATTTTATACTGGTTCATATCTATGAATCTGAAAAGCACCAGTGAGACAATGGTGTGCCAGCAAGATGGTTTAGTGGATATAGAATCCTCCTGTTAACCCAGAGAGGCTGCGTTTGATCCTTGGAACTCACACAGTAGAAGGAGATACCTACTTCCAGCAACTCGTCCCCCGGTGCACACCACGGCCTGTTATTTTATGCACGAACACAAAATGAATAAATGACCACATAATTAAGAATTCTAAGACTGATTATATAAACCATGACAACTGATGGCATGAAATCCCACATGTATTTTCAAACAACTAGCAGGGGATATCCAACTGCATGCCATTGCAGGAAAAATAAATGGTGAAAACTTCTCAGAAGGCCCGAGCTTCGTGCATGCACACTAGAATTAACAACTAGAAAAAGGCAACATGAAGTATTCCCTATAATCACTATTGTCTTGATAAACAGTCTCTTCTTTGGATACCTCTTTCCTCTTCCTATTGTCAAGAAAGTTTCAAAACCATTTGAATAGAAAGAAATTTCATTTAAAATAAGTAGTTACGTCTCTCTTAAAGTAGTCACATCTCTCTTAAAGTGGTTACATCTCTCTTAAAAAGTAACTCTATTGGGGTTGGGGATTTAGCTCAGTGGTAGAGCGTTTGCCTAGCAAGCGCAAGGCCCTGGGTTCGGTCCCCAGTTCTGGAAAAAAAAAAGTAACTCTATTAAGTTACACTGAGCTTGTATTCTTTTATTTTTAGATGAAAATGCATCAAATATTTTACCTTTGTTGCTTTTATTGGATATTTTATTTATTTACATTTCAAATGTTATCCCCTTTCTGACCTCTCCCATACCCCTCCCCCTCCCCTACTTCTATGAGGATGCTCCCCTACCCACCCACCCACTCTCTCCCTACACTGGGGCATCAAGCCTTCAAAGGACCAAGGGCCTCTCCTCCCATTGACGCCACTGCTTCCTCTGTCTACTACATCCATGATCTGCACTCTGACACTGATTATCTCTGTTTGACATTGTCCCTCCACTTGAGCCTGGCCCATTGATCAGCTTGCCTACACTGTCTTCTGGCTTTCCTGGGCCCACTGCTCATTGGAGTTACCTTTCATAGTGTGGGAGGTGTCACCCATGTGTCTCTTCTCCTGGTCAAGGCACATTCAAAACCCAGAATGTAACACTACATTTTCAAAGTTACTTTCCAACAGTCGGTCTGGAAGAGTTTGCAGAGTAACAGAAGAGTTGGACAGTATAGGTTCTCGCCATGCACAAAACGAAGGCTGCTGGTTTGAACTCTCAGACATATCTGTTTGCCTATAGAGGAGCGTGGCCACTGATGTAAATTTTTGTTCTGTTTTTCAAAATCAGAGATTCCCTACTTGGGCTAAACTGACCTCAAGTTAATGGTCCTTCTGTCTCAGGAGGTTAGAATGATGAATGTGTGTCCTTAAGTCCAGGCAGTGGGTTATATATAGGTTCCTGGACCAGGAGTGATTCCCTTAACTCATACTGGTTAAGTCCGTGCTCTCTCTCAATCTCTCTCTCTCTCTCTCTCTCTCTCTCTCTCTCTCTCTCTCTCTCTCTCTCTCTCTCTCACACACACACACACACACACACACACACACACACACACACTCATGCAAACATTCCTGAGACGCAAATCCATTCTGACTGCCTCTCCCTCTTCTCTCCCCCACCCCTCACTTCTCTGATTTGTAAGATGATCTTTGTCTCCATATAGGGCATTTTGAAGACGCTTTTAAACCAGAGCTATCATGCAGAAACTAACAAAAGGCATCTTGTCATTTCTCATGGTAAATCCGAGGTGAAGTGGCAGCCTCGCAAAATGAGTTCAGTTTGGGGTGTGTGTTTGTTTGGTTTTTTGTACTCATTGCTTTTAAACCATACAGTTTTCTTCAGGGTCTAGTGACCCATAGATACAGGACACATAAAGCCATTTTGAAATATTTTTCATTTTGGTTCAAATGGCACTAAGCAACAAAATAATAAAAAATAATCTATTTTTTAATAATACAAGCACAGACGAGCAGGAGAAAGGTCCCCATTGCTTACGCGCTCTCCCACTAATCACTCTGTTTGGACTCAGCGGGGAGCTCTGACGCACACCTGACTCCTCATTTATTTATTTTTTTATTGGTTCTGAGAGAGGCTTGTGGTTTGTTCCTGGGCAGGTTGCAAGCACTTCTACTCTTGGGTTAGTTTGCTTTATTAACTTCTGAGGCAATGGAGGGAGAAAGAAAGGAATTACTTAAATGTAATAGGTGGGCAGAAAAGTTGACACTTTTTGTATTTGGGTGACACTTGGAAATGTCTGAACTGGTCCTGCTTCCTGATAGCAAACAAAGAAGAGTCAGAGAAGGAGGCATTTTATAGGAGAAGGAATGAGAGATCCAGTCAGCAACTCACCCTGGCCTGACACTCATGTCTGGCTGAACTGTGGGGCCCCTGGTATCTGTGACTGGCGTTGTTCCTTATACAGGAAGGCATTAGACTGTCCTTTTTTTCAGCACAGTCCTGTGACTTCAGGGATATTGATAACCTCAAACTTCCAAAGGCAACTCAGTTAAAGAAAAGGAACTGTCTGTCCCTGCAAATTTAATAATCGACCTAGGTGTGCTGGTTCTGGCCTGGGAGCCAGCACTAGGGAGAGTAAGGCAAGGCTACTGTTGTGACTCTGGGCTAAGAGGACGCGCAGGGCTCCAGTCACGACTGGGAAACATCAAGACATTATTTCCGAGAGCAAACAGCAAAATCCGTCCTACAAGATATCTTACCCAGCAGACTGATTTCTGTTGCTGGGTCTCATGATCTGAGTTTGATCCCCCAGAATGTACATGATAGGAGAGAACAAACCCCCTCAAGTGGCCATCTGATCCCTACACCGGTGTCGTGGTACAAGCAGGTGCACACATTCGTAGAGTGACTAGATAGATGTGATTTTAATACATTTCTAAAATGAAAGTCTCAGGCAAGAAGATTACCAAGAGCTCAACGCCAGCAGGGCCACAGTGTGATCGCCAGCCCCTCCTGTCTTGATAAAACAAAGAATGAAAGAAAAGAGTGTAATAATCAAGGTAGCACAATCACTTTGTTCCACACCAGTGTTACACTTAATTGCCTCAGCAGGACGGGGAGCATCCTCATAAAAGGGCACAGAAGAGAATCTTAAAGCCCACAAAGCATAAGTTGCCCAGAGCCTCAGAATCTGAGCCTGGTGACTTCTGGCCTCAGACCTCACACATCGCAGAACCACACCTCCTCCCAACTGGCATCTCCGGGATGCACCACAGAGCTCATCCAAGGTGCTAGGATTCAAAGAAAACTCAAGGGTACTGTACCAGGGTCATGAGGCAAGAGCAGCAATGTGAGCATTTAGATGACCTGTGAGGGATGATACTGAATCGAGATGCCCTTTGTGGTCCCTCGTGATTCTCTAGGGAATGCTTAAGAAGAAATCGGTTTTAGTGTTTGTACCTACGCGCAGGTGTGTGTGTGTGTGTGTGTGTGTGTGTGTGTGTAAACCTAGCTAGGATAAAAATATCATCTCTTTATGCTTTCTCTTTCAATTTCACCTAATAAAAGAGTCATACACTTGGAATATAGTCATTAGATGGAATACAGGGTACTACTGAGCAGGATCCAAGGGAGTTGGAGGATAAAGTGAAAACAGTTGCTCCAAGCTCCACTGTTTCCATCAAATGAGTTGCTTTCCTTCTTTGAGTTCTTCATTACCAACCAATAAACCAGTCGTTTGGTCTAAATGAATCTACTGGAGCTCTAAACTCTGTTGGAACTCAAGAAACATATAGATAGACAGTTCTCTCAGGGAGATCTGTACCCCTCAAATTCTGTGATTCATCCTCAAGGCAGAGACTGACAGGTTGCTGTGAATTTATTTGGACAGTTAAAGCTACAAATTACGTAACAACTCATTCATATGGAAAGTAAGTCCCAACAATTTACATGAAGAGTAACTGTTGCTTGCAGATACTTTGATGTCTATCAAGTTAGTGATTTACAAGTCCTATTCTTTGTGGCTCGTGATGTAACTAAACACTTCAGAATATAAAATAGCAGTAAGACAGCGCTTACATGAATATATTATATTTTTATGAAATACAATGTATCATTCTCCTGAAAAGAAGCTGCCTGGAAAAGCTTCCTGTGGATTCTAATTTTTGCACCGTGCAAGGACAACTGGTGAGTTATTCCCTCCCGAGATTTGCATTTTCTTTTTCAGTGTCAAAGCAAAACAAGCCTCTTATTTGTGCTGGCTCCAGATTAAATTAGATTTTATATTTGTTCTCTCCTCCTCTTGCTGAATTTGCTTTCAAAGTAAACAGTTATTTTCATTAAAACCTCTCTTTTGGCTTTAGTTCTCCAGTTATTGTAACATTTCTGGGCTGCTCCCTGGTGCGGTGGTGTTGGTGTTGAATATGATTTCTGTTCAGTGCTCTAAATTATATTTAATTGATTCACTTCCATTCTGGATTGTTTACCTCCCTTTGTGATCCTATGATTTCTTTAGTTAAACCCAACTCCTGTCAGAATCTGATCCCTCTTCAAGGTATTTTTGGTGCTTGATTGGCAAAGTTAGATAAGGAATGTTGCCAATCTGCTGTTTATTGACTGCAAGCAAATTACAAGGAAGAAACAAACCCTACATTCATCACAATAATTATTTTGAAAGTTAGTGGCTAATACGGAGTCTTGGATGGCAGCGCAAACAAACTTTTTGGCCCAGTCAAAAATATCCACATTCTTCTTTGGGAGGGGCAGGGAGTTAACCTAGCAATAACCTTTTACAGAAAAAAAAAAAAAAAAAAAAAAAAGCAGCCTAGCTTTTCAATCTCAAGCTCAAAGAACTAAAACGTTATTTCCACCTAATAAAAAAAGTACAATATGATTTTAAATTCCCACCCAAACTCTTCATCTATGTTAGAACATATCAAAAGCCACCCAGGGTCCATTTATCCTATAGCCACTGCAAATAAAATTTCACAGGCACTTGTGGCCGTACACACAGAAGGGGAGTAGGGAAGGGAAGTGTTAGGGTGGAGAGGTGGGCAGAAAGCTTTTATTAGGTTTCTAGAAGAAAATACAGAACGATTTTTGAAAATTTGTTCCGGTGCTAACTTAACAAAGGTTCGGCAAACACCTCTCAGATGCCAAGCATAGCCTTATCTGTGTTCATGGGGACAGGTTCCAGGACCCCATGGTGCCAGACTCTGCAGGTAGTTAAGTCCCTTAAGGAAAAATGTGCATTTGCATGTAACCTACAAATGCCCTCCCTTCCAGGGTAAATCACCTCTAATTTACCTACAATATCTCATCCAATGTAAATGTTATGCAAATAGTTGTTACGCTGGCTGTATCATTTAGCAAGCAATGAGAAGGCAAGCTAGTTGCACGTGTTGAGGAAGATGCAAATGTTCAAAACATCATTCCCATCTGAGGCTAGCTAACTGCAAATGTGGAACCCACAGACAGGGACCAGCCAAGTACACTGCTGTCGGGATTGGGGCTCAGAAGTGAACAAAACTGATGGCAGATGACCTCTTGTCTCATTATGGCTGGGTCTGAAAGGCCCCCTCAAAGACTCACGTTTTAAACACTTGCTCTCCAGTTGGTAGTATTATTTAGGAAGATTGTGGAAGCTTTGTGAGGTAGGTTGCTAAGGGCAAGCTGGCAAAAGATGTACCTGCTCCTATTTCCTGGTGTCCTGCACACACACAAACACACACACACACACACACACACACACACACACACACACACACACCATATTTTAAGAACCTAGCAAATAAAAGAAAGGACAATGGTTTTTTGAAGATTGACCACACATCAGAGAGAAGGTCAGGGAATAACAAATATTGATGGGCTAATGCAGACAAGGAATTCTGGGCACGCATAGAGGCAACAGGGCGAGGATGGCTGAGGTTTTATGGAATTAAAAAAAGAAGCTACTTCGAGAATTTCCTTTGCTAGGAGGTATACAGAAAGTAGAGTAGTATGCTGCGTCAGTATCTCCAGGAGAGTGTTCTGGAAAAAAGGAACAATGAGTAGGGTTGGGGGAGGCACACAGACTGTAGTCAATAATAGCAAAATGAATGATGGACAAAGAGAAAATGTAGTCAGTCGCATCATGGATGTGGGCTTGAAGTGGAGAAAAGCTATAAAATACTGCTGAGACCAAGAAAAAAGTTTTAATGATTGGTAAATTTGAGTGTACAGAAACAACAAAATATTTGTATAGCAAATACCACCATAATTGAAGTTATAACAAATGCTTTAATTGCATGTATTACATCATGCACAGGCAGTCAGAACATGGTTACAGTTTCTGCAGGCTGGCCCATGTCAGAATTACATGTTTCTAGTCTTGACTTGGTTGCTTCGATGACACCATCCGACAGACTGACTCGCATATGTGATCAGTGGGTTATGTATGAGGTCATTGATGACAGCAGTCTTTATAACAGGGCACCTGGGGCATGCCGAGTAATTGGAGGTGAATCGTTACCGGGGTGGAGTCCGCTTGTGCATGTCAAGCAGGAGGGTGGTCACTTGTCTATCTTTAGAAAAATGTGTCTTTCAGGATAGGTTGAGTTGTAAAGGCAAGGTCAATGACGATGCCATTTCGAATGGTCTGATTGAACACGGAGGGAAAAGGCTGTTTAGGGGGCAGCTGCACAGTGAGGATGTCAGGTGAGTCTGATAAGACAGGCAGTTACTGGTGTGCCAACAGTGTTCCAGGTTATTGCTGCCAACTGTATACCACAGAGATGGGCAGCAGGCTGACCCAATGTCCTCAGCAAACAGTCTTCTTGGTGCTGTGAGAAATTAGAGAAATTAGAAAGCAGCAAAAATAGGACTGATTTAAAAATAAAAAGCAGAAATAATATCTATTTAATCTCTACAAAAGGTACAGGCCTTCTGCCTATATGTTCAAGCTTTCTTGCTCTCAAGCTTGCCCTCTTGCCCGGTCACCTGAGCCCTGTCTCCTGCTCATATTGCCTCTGTTCCTAGGAGCCCTACTGTGTTTCCAGGCCTTGCCTTAAAACTCTCCCCACCCCAGACCTCACAGGGCATTCTAATTAGTAAGTGTGGGTGAAAATGAAAGACTGGTGTACTCAGTATACCTGTCTACTGCACACTGCAGCAAAACATTGAACCCCTAATTACATCTGTGCCATGACCACGTATTACCCTGTGTAAAAATGTGGAAGCTGCTTTTTCTGTTTGCTTTTATGAAGAACAATGGCTAACTGGACGCCCATGAATGGACTTACCAGGGTTTAAAATGACTTGTTTTGCTTCTGATTATTCCACAGTGGGCAAAAGACCTTGGCTCAGCTAAAATAGGGGTGGGTGGAAGAGAGAGTTAGTGTGGCTTCTAAACAAGAGCCTGGTGGGATTCTTGAGAAATAATAAAGACTGGACATGTTAATTTCATGCTCAAGAATAAATTTAGATGTTCCCATGAGATCTTGAAAATGGTTCCTTGTCTTAATCATTTTTCTTGTAAATTAAAGAAACAATTGTGTGTGTGTGTGTGTGTGTGTGTGTGTGTGTGTGTGTGTGTGTGTGTGTCACTTTGGGAAGGTCAAGAAAACTCCAAGCTCCTTGAAGGCAGTACCACGGACAGCATCAGTGCTGACAACAATCTGTGATGACAGCTTGTAAACAAAGTATTTATCATAAGTGTTAGGTTAATTAACTATTATTTGACTAGAGTTCTGAAGATCCAGGTCCTATCAAACGCAGGCAAAGCACTCGAGTATCATAAATATTGTTGTTTGCTCTGGTTTTCTAGTCCTGAAAAATAAATTATTAGAAAACTTGTCAGCTTGATATAACTATTTGTATAATTCAGAGTCCCATGTATCAGGGACACAGGCACAAATCAATTGGTTGATTCCTCTACTCCATGTAGTGTTGACTGGGGTTAACATTTAGTAGTCAACTGACAGACTGGCTACTTTGGAAATCCCAAGATGGCTTCATTCCTCTGTGATACTTTGGCAGGGATGGCTGGAAATCTAGGTCCTGCTGGAACTCTCATCCAGCATAATCGCAAGTGGTCCCTCTAACACACTGGTCTCAGGAGATTGTTACAATAGTCTCTTAGGTACCAGCGCTGTGAACCAGCAGTGTCATTTCTTCTGTGTGCTATTCATTACAGCAGTCACTGAAGCCACCTAGACTCAAGGGGACACTTGACAAATCCCATGTTTCAGGAGATAGAATGTTAAAAACTTTGTAGTCATGTTTAATTAACAAAGGGCACATCATAAGACAATAATGCAGTTTTGCGTTTCTCAGTAACAAGATCATCCATCAAAGGTGCTTGTTATCTAAACATTAGTTGAGCACATAAAGCAATGTCAGCTACACATCTTAACGTTATCCATGTGCCTTCCTGATCCCACCAGTTCCTGTCAATATGTCACCAAAATACCTCATTAAATGCTCCTCTCTTTAGCCTTATACTGGTTAGAGACAGTGACTCCCAGAAGCTCAACTGTGTTTGAAGTAAAGGAGGAACCTGATACCATTTTAATTGTTTTTTAAGCTCTGTCTTACCTCATTCCTCATACCATGATTACTTAATGTATCTTGTCACGATTTCCATGTAATAGATTCAGGTAAAGGGACCCTGTGAATTCAATGACTTGCTTGTAGTTAATAAACCATCTATCATCCAGCTACAATGAAACCCGAGTACTAACTCCAAGGCCTCCTTTCCTAACCCAAAGTATTTCTTATTCTAGAAGAATGCCTTGACCTCAGAGTCCAGCTTTGCTTGAAGCCAGGCTCATCCGGTTGCCTTGGCTGGCTGCCTCCAGGAGATGACGCAACAAGCCCTGAGTGCTAACACAGTATCTCTTAGTTTGCAACAGTAACTCATGCCAAAATAACAGCTACTTCTAAGCCATTCAAATTGTATTTTCCACAAGAAAAGAGCCTTTCTAAAAGAGATACGTTAAGTTGGGCAACACACATGCACAAAAGGGATCAGCTCATAATTAGCTGCCACACTGAGGGTCCTTGTTTAATTGGCAAGAGATAACAGCTCCAGAGCAAGAGTTAAGAATCACACTGCACTATTTCCAAGTGGAATGGCATAGTGATAATTAAGATATCTGGGGACAGCGGCTTTGGACCAAGTACAACCCTGTGGGACTTAATTGGGTGTAGAGAAACGTACCTATTACTGTCTTGATGTTACAAAAAAAAAATTGGCATTTCTCTCACTTTATCACAAGAAAGGGATTCAAGTGTTCCAGGCAGGCTTTCTTCAGCTCCCGGCTGAGAGAAAGACTCTCCTTAAACATGGTAACTTGAGTTGCTTGGCACAGGGGAAGCAAGCCAGACAGCAGAGGTGGGTGGAGCTTCACAGTGGACTGGGCGCAGAGCCCCTTCCCATCAGGCCTTGGGGCTGAGGCTGAGGTTGAGGCTGAGGAAGTTCTACCACTCACTGCTCTTTTGTAAAGTCTAGGACTGGACATCTGATCCCTGCAAGTGTGACTATCTTACCTCCTGTGACGTCTGAATTGCACTCTGTACAGCAGGCATGGCAAGCTCTAGAATATTCTGAAAGTCTGCTTCCTTGTTCCATGTACTATGTGTCTATAAAAAAAAAGAAGGCTGTGGATGAGGCTGAGTACACAGGGACACATACACCTGGTTTTCATGAGTGTAGACATCTAATGTGAGCTTTGGGTAAGGTCATCTCTCCTGGGCCCTGCCTTATATTTACAAACAATGGAGCACCCCCTAATTCTACTTGATGCCCGCAGGCCTGCTGCATTCTAATAAAAAAAAAACCTCTCTATGGAAGCAATCAGGAATATGTGTAATTTCATATTGGTGTTTCACACATAACTTTGCTTTAGCTTCAATTACTGCTGTGTATTTGTTACAGTTAATTTTGCTTCAAACATTCAGACTCATGAGAGTTTCTGGAGTTGCTCTTTCTTTAATTAGCTTTAGGGTATGTGCTGTGTGCATGCACTTGTAATGCTCTCACCCGTGCGTGCTCATGTGACAGCCTGAAGACAATGTCTAGATCCTTCCTCTATCACTCTCCACCTTACATTTTGAGTCAAGGTCTCTCACTAAACCTAGAGCTCTTCTGCCCTCCATGGGAACCTGACAGACATGCAGTGCACAGGAATACATTCAAGCAAAATGGCTGTCTATATTTTAAAAAGAAAAAAAGAGGGACATGAACCTGGAAGAATTCCAGCAGAAATTAAAGGGGAGGGAGAGAAAAGTGATATAGTCTTAATGCATCGCATACAGGTATGAAGTGCTCAAAGAATAAATGTCAAAAAGAAAAGAAAGAAGAAGCCTATTCTGACCAGTAATCGCAGTTTTAAAGATAGATATTTAAGTATAAATGATCTTCCATTCATTTGGATAGCAAAGCAAAGCTATTGATATGGAGATGAGAAATGGGAAAATCAACAACCTGGATACAGGGACAGTCGGTTCCCTGTTTTGATTGTGATGGTTCATCAGTAGGACCGTATGTCCAAAGCCAGTAGACAAACTTTGTGGGGGATAGTCACCAAAAATTTGTTCATGCATGCGTGTGTGTGTGTGTGTGTGTGTGTGTGTGTGTGTGTGTGTGTGTGTATGTGCATGTGTGTGTATATGCATTTGTGAGCATGAGTGGGCCTACCATGTATATACCCAGAAGTGGCCAGAAGAGGGTTTGGGAACCCTTGTAGCTGGAGTTATAGGCAGTCCTGACTGCTGGGAATCAACTTCAGGAAAAGCTGCTTACCCTTGAAGCATCTTTCATGCTTCCCACCATGAAGATTTTTTGTACAGTTTGGTGGTTGAGTCTGTAGACCCAGGCACTTAGAAATTGAAGCTGCGTACTTGACACAACAAGGAACAGAAGGATGGGCATCATCAAAGAATGTTCCCAATTTTATGCTACGAATACAAAAGTGTCTTCCCTGACCTATAGATTAGAGGGTCTACAAAAGAAGAAGCTTTATACCGATCAAGAAGAATAAGAAACCTTTTAAAATTTAAATCTAGTCATTTCTCCCTTCTCTTTCTTCCTTCTAACTCCTTCCATAAGTTCCCCCTACTCCCTCTCAACTTAATGGTAAAACAAAATCTTGAGACCTTAGTCTACGTCATTTCAGACTCTATGTTAAATTCTTAGTGTACAATCCAAAATTGTGTTCTTTTTTAAAAGATGTTTTTATGAGCAAAATTATTTCTTTACAACCCAACATAGTCAGGATAAAAATATACATTGAGAAAGACCAATACTCATTGTATAATGATCGATCGATGCAAGTGCATATATGAAGCCCACACATATCGCATGGTTACCATTTTCTTTAATTACATCTTTTGCCTCTCTGTGACTGCAATACACTTTTTCATACTAGAACTTCCTGACTCTTAGATTATATCTGTCACAAGCAGTTAATCCTCACCAGAAAACCGGCTGCAGAGTCTTTTGATAAGGGATTTTTTTTTTGATAAGCACACAAACAGCTATAAAGACAGAAAAGAAGCAATGAGCTTTCAGAGGTGTAACAGCCCCTCAGACCCACAAAGGAGAAAACGGATCTCACAAAGATCCACTGCAATGAAATAATGTGTGTCTTCTTCCCACCCAACTGCTAATTAGGTCACTAAGATCTTGTGGAAGGAATATCTGCTTTGTCAAAAGAGCCATGACATATAGACCAATCTATGTTACTGAAGAAAAATATCAGAAAAAAAATGATATGTGAGGCCATACATGCACACATTTCTGTGGGTCCATTTGCACCTGGGAAGAAAACGTGGGATGGAGGGTGCAACTGGGTGACGTGGTGATGGCTTCTTTCTGCTCCTGGTTCTGCCCTGAATGGTTAACTCTCCCTCATTCCCCAAGGAGTACAGTGGGGACTCTCACGTGGGAGAAATCTCAGTGGATCTGGCAGAAGGAACATTGGACTACAGGAAGAGTTGATACTGTTCATAAAGCCTGGGGTCCTTTAAAACCATGAATCTTTACTTTCCAGACAGTTCTATATCTTTTATATTTAAAAAAAATCCTCTTAAAAGGTTTCTCACCAGCCTAATTCATAGCTACTTTATAACCCTGAAAATGTTTTGATGTTAGACTTGGGTTGAACATGGTTGAGTATGCAGTAAAAATAAAATTTGGTTTCCTCACATTAGTACTGTAAAACAGCTAACTATAAACAGCATTTTTGCATTAATAATATATTACATTTAGAAAGCAGATTATATGATATATGCACAGTATATTTTATTGCATGCTTAAAATATTCATGCACAAAGCAAAAATAAATAGAGCATGCACCACAGAGCTCACAGTACTGTTCTGGGAAGTGGGGTTATGGGCATATTAGTCTTCTTTGTTTTCCTTTTCCGTATTCTGTGAGCATCAGATAATAAATGTAGATTTTTTTTCTGGAAAGAGGGATTTTTCTTTTAAGATTCGTTTTTTTAAGAGTTTAAGCAACTGAAAAAAAAAGTTGAGACCTATTGAGTCTGTAAGTTAAAAGTCTACCTTATGCAGTTTAATGTGGAAGCTGCTGGCCTTGAATGGTTCTTTTAGATCATATGTAACTAATTAGTTCTTCAGCCATGCTAAGTAAGCACAGCTCTTCCCTCATAGCCACGTTCTCACTACCGGAAAATGTTCCGTTCCACACCTCCACACTTTGGTAGAAAGTGGATTACCAAAGTAAGCTCTGGTTACCAAGAATGGAGGCTGGGCCAGGGTCAGGTGACATTGGCCGGGATGCCTACCCCTTCACCGCAGATCCTGATTCACTCAGCGGTCACCTGATATATGTCATTTACCTGTAGCCTTCCAGAGATAGTTCAGATAGGAAGAATGGCTCCCCATACATAACTCGTGTCTCCATGTCACAATTCCGAGCTCCCCCGCCCACATCCAGCTCAATTTAATGCAGTGCGATCCCCAGACATTTTTGAAAGCCATACATCAGAATCTGGTATACGTCAGAATCTGTCTTAATCTCCCAACCCAAATGAGAGAAAGGCCCTTTATCCCCTCAGAGAATATTGAAGGTCCTAAATGGAAAAGCTTTTGTTTCGTTTCGTTTCGTTTTTAAGTGTTAGCCCAAAGCAAGACATGAGAGAGCGTCTAAAATCCAAAAGTACTTCACACAAAAGGCTGTGTATTGGGTCTTGGTGTCTCTGTGTCCAGCTTCACAAGTCAGCACTAAGCTTTTGTCCCTCCATCTTCCCAATGAAGAGAAGTCGTATTAGGCTCTTCTCCATCACTGTAAGCAAATACCCAACAGAAGTAACCTAGGTAGGAAGAACTTGTCTCAGCCTGTGGTTCCGGGCTTATTTCAGGGGGGAAGACTTGTTAGTGGGAGCAGCTGTGTCGGTGGCTGCAGGAGCATGGTGCAGACACTACACAGAGAATTTGGGCCGGAAGCAGAAGTAGATCTCAGAGTTTCTCCAGGATTCCCACTCCCGCCACTCAGACCTCAAGTCCTAAAGCTTCCACAGCCTTCGTTCCATAAGCTGGGGCTTAATAAAACAACATAATTAGAGTCAACTTGTAGAAGAAAAATTTATTTGGGATTAACCATTCCAGAGGGCTGGGAGTCCATCATGGAGGGGAATCATGGTAACCAGCAGCAGGCATGGAAGCAGGGAGAGGAGGCTGACAGCACGCATCTTGAACTGCAAGCAGGAAGCAGAGGGAGTGGACTGGTAGGAAGGCAAGGCCTTGAGCTCTCCAAACCCAAAGCCCTAGTGGTAAATCTCCCCCAGCAAGGCCACACCTCCTTCTCAGGCCACACCTCCCTATCAGGCCACACCTCCTTCTCAGGCCACACCTCCTCATTTTACTTGAACACATAAAGTCTTAGGAGTGAATGTTGGGTTGTTTTTTTTTTCATTCAGTTCTCTATAAATGTTGGAATAGAAGTTAAAAACTTAGAGGACGCTGTCCTGAAGTAAATATCCTCCTTGTCTTTTACCAGATGCAATGCTCTTGGTGGCTGAGCGACTGGAAGGGCCGTTCAATATTGAATCAGTCATGGACCCAATAGACGTCAAGATCTCTGAAGCCATTATGAACATGCAGGAAAACAGCATGCAGGTGTCAGCGAAGGTATGTCCGTCAATAGCGTGTCTCCTACTGTATGCACATTGCCCAGGTGGCGTCACCTAAAAGGTAGAGTGGCACGGTATGCGGGTGGGGACTATAAATTCTACTAAGCTGCCAGCCAGCTTTTCCTGCTGAACCAGAGATTTGTTCCTTCATTGAAAACGGATAACAGAATGGCATTGAGAAGGGAAGTAAGTCTGTAGTTCACAGCTACTCAATCACGACACAATTATTGGCTGCCTGAGAGTTCCAGTGAGCCCCAAGTATGGCCGAGTAATCCCTCACATGTGAGAGCAATTAGGGAGGAATGTTCTTTTTCGATGTTTGAAATTTCTACACCACCACCGTTCTGCCCTCTCTCCCAAAACTTCTAATTCTGTCATCAGCTGTATACATGAGGCATGTGCTGCATGTGCTCAATGGCAAATAGTCGAACACCCCCTCGGACTTCCTTTGAAGACAACTGTATAACCTTCATTAATGAGCCTTTGTGGGAAATGTTCCTTTGTGTATAAGAGGTGAAGGCAAAAATGTATCAGAGTCTCATAAATCAAATGAGACAGAGGTCCTGGGTTTGGAGCTGTGGACACAAACACTAGGCTCCTGGTTTGTGCTCGTACGCACCCAGCTGGTGAGAAGCAGGACTCGCCATATAAGCAAGGGGCAGGAGTCTGCAGTGAGGTCTCCAGTCTGGGCTTTCATCATCGCCTCCCTGCAACCCTGATGAATGCACACAGACCCTCTCCTTTGTCTACCAGCATCTCTACAGTGAAACAACAACTTCATCTACCTCAGTCCTTTAAACCTGGTGGCAGGGGATGGAGTTCCCAGTGAAATGCGCCAAGGGTTACCGGATCACACATTCCATTCACTAAAGTGTTTTGTGAGATTTCAATATATCAAGGAAGAGGGACACAGTGGAAGCCCAGAGCAGGAACTGTGGACTCTCACCAGATGTCCTTGACTGCCGTGATTCAAACCAGAGTTGCACATCTCAGGGGAAACTAGGATGAAGTAGGCCAAGAAAGACTCTGGCCTGCATTTAATTCTCTCTCTGGGAGTGGCTGAGCCTAGAATTCCTAGCCTCGACTCTGGGCTTAATGAACTTGAGGTGCCAGAATGCTTGAATTACCATCAACTGTTGGGGAAATAGCGCATTTGGGGCTTCCATGAAAGGCCATTTTCTTTTAGTGTAGAAAGAAAACATAGCAACCATCCATTCCTCTCAAGTCCATGGCCTAAAAACCAATTAGAGTTGCTCCGAGAGGCCTCATAACCCAGCAGTGCTGGAGTAATTGGGGGCTAGGTTTGTGGAAGTTAAAAATAGCCCAAGAGAAGGGACCATAGAAAAAATATGTGAACAAAAGTATCTGCGGCCTGAGACCATCGCTCCCTTCTCAGAAGTAGGCGTCTCTTCCCAGCCTGCAGCTCAGGTTCCAGTCAGTCACTCTTTTGCCTCTTCATTGGTCTATTTGTTTAGCAAGTATTCATGAGCCGTCCACACTGACTAGGCTCACTCCTTACAACCAACACCATTGTCAGTAGGAAAGACAGACACAAAGTGGAAGGACCAGATACAAACAAATAAACAATCTGCTACCTGACAGTTACAGATGGGGTGAGTGTGTTCCTTGCTCTCCAGTGACAGGACATATTGGATACGAAGTTTCTACTACTTGGGTTTTCCGGAGTCCCTGATACAAAGTTTCTCTATGGATTCCATTCTACTAGCACTACTTCCTAACTGGTCCCTTGGCTTTCTTTCTTAAATCCCCATAAATCTGCCCTTTATTTAGTAATCAAGGTATTTGAAAGCACAAAAAAGATCAAGGACCCCTGCTTTCACCTCTTAACAACTCCTTTACACCTAGAGTGAAACCCAAGATCTGCAAGGTCTTGCAGCTCCTGCCTCTGCCTACCTGAGGCCTGTGTACCTTTGCTGATAAGCACAGCTCCATATTTTTTTCCTTAGCTTCTGGGGCTTCCTCTGCCTATGCTGTTCCTCTATCCTGTCCCCTTTCAGTAGATCCCTGCCGTGAGTCCCCATCCTGACAGCCCATCACCGCATCTACTGCACACTGAAGATAAACATCTCTGCATCACTTGCTCCCTAAGGGCCTTCTGACATTATTAGTCATGTGAGTCAGGATAGCTGCTGTGTTCTATGTACCCAGAATCCAGCCCAAGATATAGTGCACAGTAACTGTGGGCAAATGCTTGTAGAATTAATTGCAGGGGAAGGGGAAGGCAAGGAGAAAACTCTGTTATGTAAACTCTGAAGAGCTTGGAAGAAATCAACTGTCTCAGTCACCTTTATACTTCTGTGAAGAGACACCAAGGTTAAGGCAAATTATAAAAGAGAACAGTGGTTGGGAGCTTGCTTATAGTTTCAGAGGGTTAGCCCATGATTGTGCTGGCAGGAACCATAGTGGCAGCAGGCATGGACTCCAGTAGTAGCTGAGTGATTACCACCTGATCCTTAAAGCATTGGGGGCTGAGGCGGGAAGGGAGGGAGGGAGGAAGGGAGAGAAAGGCAAGCAGACACACATATAGAGACAGACAGACAGACAAACATTGAAGAGACAGATGGACAGACACAGACAGACAGACAGACAGACAGACAGACAGACAAAAACAGAGAGATGCTTTTGAAATCTCAAAGTCCACCTCAAAGTGACACACCTCCTCCAGCAAAGCCACATTTCCTACTCCTTCCCAAATATTTCCACAAACTAAGGACTAAGCATTCAAATATCTGAGCCTATGGAAGCCATTCTCATTCAAACCACCACATTAACCAAGCTCAGTTGGGCATGGTGGTGCACACCTTTGATCTCCACACTGCAGAGTCAGAGGTAGGAATCTCAGTGGGTCTGAAGCCAACCTGGTCTACATAGTGAGTTCCAGGCCAGATATGAGACCCTGTCCGTGGGCCACTGCCCCCAGAGAAAAACAAAGAATCCAAACAATTCAAAGAGTATTTTGCCAAAAGTGTTCTCTTTTACAGTAGATTCATCTTATTGGAAAATCAGAAGTCTATATATTTATAGAATGCCACAGGGTGTTTACAGTGTGTCTACATTATAGAACTTCTAAACAAAGCTAATCAGCAGACTGCTGCCTTCTGCATCCCGTTCTTGCTGCTGATGGCTTTTGTTTATTTTTGGTTGGGGGGGAGGTGTGTGCACGCATGTTGAAAAATCCACCCTTGTAACAAATTTCAGGCATGTAGTAAATTATTATTAATTGAAATTTAAATGAACTATCCTACCAGAAAACTCTCTAAGAACTCAATGAGATGGGACTTTTTTTCATAAGCAAAAGTTGAATGAGATATTTTTTTACAATATTTACTTAGCTATATCATAATAGTACTGTTGTTTTAAGAATGGTGTATAAAAATGACATAATTTGTGAGAAATTCCATAATCAAGAAGAATAACAACACCGTGCCTGTATGGTTACACCCATAGGGTACCCTGTATGCCGTAGGAAGGGTCAAAAGTGACAGCATGATAGATGGACTGGTCATAGAAGAGTGACTCTGGTAAGCTGGCAGAGAAAACGGAATGAAGGGAGTTGGAGAGGAGAAAGAGGGAGTGGGGGAGGAATAGCCAGTCTCTCCAGGAAAGAGCAAGTATGAAGAGAGAATTCAGTGGCCTTCCGGAAAACTAGCAAAAGATAAAGAAACAGAGATGCCAACTATGGAAGACCTCAAGCTGTTTCTGTTTTCCCTTACCATGGGTATTGCTCTCCAAGATAAATCCCAATTACACGTTTCCCTTCTCCAGTGCAGCCATTTATTTCTTCCACTTTTTCCAATTATGCACGCGTGCACACACACACACAGACACACACACAGACACACACACACAGACACACACAGACACACACACACACACACACAAATTCTTTCCCCAAATGTTCTCATCATATCTTGAGGAAGAAGGACTAATCTTTTTCTGCCTCATAATTGAACCTCTGAATTAGAGAGTTTTACAGACTAATGAAAAGGTCGGTTCTCACCATGCCTGTAACACATTCATGTCCCTGTCTTCTCCAAGCTCTGTTTGTACGTTACTGCCAAGTCCTTTCTCTTCCCCTATTTAGCCCTCAGAGAGGCAGTTGGGAGGGAGCTACAAGATTCCTTTGAAGAATATATACTGTCATAATACACATTTCTATATAAGCAATGTCACATTTCAAACTCTAGATTTCTTTGTGCAATAAATGTATATGCATATACATCTTCAAGGGATGGGGACTGCAACACATTAAACAGAGTTTTGGGGTTCCTCTTGGGCACAACACCACCAAGTAGTAAGGAGAGCCATTATAGTTCCTATTGAATGAACACTGACCATATCCATTCAACAAATACCAGACCATGCTCCATGCCCAAGGAACCCTGTAGAAGAGAAGCTCTGTCCTGGATCTGCTGACACAGTCTGTCTCTCTGTGCCTTACTTATATATTTACTTCAAATCCTCTCCAAAATCTTGCGAAGCATCCACTTACTTGATTATCGGAAAGGAATGTTAAATTTACAGAGATTAAACAGTTAGCCTGGGGTCAGACAGCAAGTGGCAGAGCGGGAATGCAGCCAGATCTGCCCAGTCCGAAAAGAAAAAGATTTTCCCAGCATGCTGCAGTTTCCTTTTTAAGCATCTCCCACTAGGACCAAATGTGCTCAGCACTGGAAGGAGAAACAGCATGAGGGAACTTGGCCTGCCCCGCTCTGAGGAGCCTGTCAAGGAGAGGTAGATGTAGCTTTTCCAAAGGTAAATGCCTCAACACAGTCTGCAGCTTCACCGTCCTCATAACAGTAAGGAAGAACTCTTACTATCCCCGCTGTGTCCCACCCATATAAAGGCAGTCCAGAGCCTCACATTGGTGGAAATTCCCCAAAGAAAAGGAGGGAGAGCTAGGAGTCAAGTTTCTGCCTTTGAACTTCAGATATATTGATAATCCCCTCCTTATCCTCTCAGGGAAGATAAATCTGATTTCACTTGCTATCATTTAGCTACATTAGGAATAATTTCAAATCTAACCAAGGAAGATTGGTTTGTCAGATATAATCTAAATTAAGAAGGAAGACTTATTAAGTTCCAGTTGAAGCCATCCATTCAATTAACAGCTATTACAGATGAGCTCAGAACCCATTCCAGAAGGGTGAGACAGTCTGACGATGCTTAATTTTATCTAGACAATTCTTCCTGGATGTGCAAATCACATGGAAACCAAAAAACCTGGGAGAACAGAGCATCTTCTGTCTCTACCTCCTGAGTCTGTTTCGCTATCTGTATCATTTGTCTGATGGCCTTTTTCCGGTAGAATGGCTCTCAGTTTCACGAGCACTAATTCACTAACTCTGCAGGATCCTTTTCCAGCACCCAGTTCTCCCTCCCTGGCTCTCTTCACTGTGCATTTTCTCGTGTAGGGAATTAGGGATAAGCACTCCTCGCTTGAGAATTCAAATGGTGAAAATGTCTCCTCACTGTTGAAGGATCCTCACCTAGGATCTATGTTTCACTCACTCCAGTGCCATTTTCTCTCTTATCTTTGGGGACTCTGAGTCACATGTGCTCCTCTTGAGGCAACCATAGTGTTAATATGTTATGGTTATTTTGGACTTCCTTTCTTCTGGACAATATTCTAAAATATTTTAGGACAGCAGGAGCCGCATCTTGTTTCGTCTCAGATTCTGCAGAGAAAGGTCTTAGCGTGTCCCGTGTGCAGGAAACCGTTTTTGCCTGTTGGAGGTCACAGTGTGAAAATGAACTGCAGAGATGCTTCAGCAAAAGGGGACAATAAATACCTTACGCTGGCTTGAAGGTGCTCTGTGTTCTTCAAACACAGCCGCAGCTATTAGGTCAAAGATGGACACCAGACAGACCCAAAACCTTGTTGTCACCATTCGTGTGATTTGGGGCAAATCATTTATCCAACTAAAAGCTCAAGTAACCAATGTTCCAGTTGAAAGCCCCGATACATCTTACAGGTTGCCTGAACCGAACAACGGTACAGTACACATAAAGTGTTTAGCATGGATCACGTCAAACCACCCACTAAAGTCAAGGCTCTTCACTGTTACTAAAAAGAACTGTGATAGATAAATTCTCAAGAGTTTGATATTTCAGTCTTCATTCACCCAGGACGGTCTACGTGCTTAAACTTAGCTTGTAAGAGCAGAAAATATTTAATCTTACCTCACATTTGATCCCACGCATGTTTGATTATTTCCAATTAAGAGTTTCCACCTCAGGAGAGGAAGGCTCTAAATATACGTCTCGGAGAGCAGGCTCCAGGAGATGGCAAGTTATCGTTGACTACATCAACAACCCAATTCTAGCCTGCATCTTGGCTCTACCAAGGAAGTGAGATTCGGAGGAATTCTGATGGCTTCTGCCCATGGTCACGTTATTCTTACTAGTTTTTTCCATGGGTGGATAGTGGGGTCCCGCCCCTGTGATCTTAGAGAAAAAGGCAGATGGCGACACAAAAGCTTTAAGACCTTCCAATTTCACGATTCTTGGTGCGTTCTTGGTGGTGCCAGACTTAATGGTTTTCTCTAATACTTTTTTTTTTTTTATAAATTCGAGCATTTTGTTCTCCTTGCCAATTCTCACAGGTGACATGGCAGTGAGAATAGTGACCTTGAGACAGCTTGTTTTGTTTTGTTTTGTTCCCTCTCTGTGCAGAAAACCAGGGTGTATTCTATTGCTGTTTATAGCAGAATGAGTTTGTTTTTTTATTTTTTTGTTCAGGGGAAAAAGTCATGTTTTCATAATGTAAAATGAAAGCTTAAATATGCTTATTTATAAGGAAAGTATTGAACAAAAGTAGTCTGAGCTTTCCTTCCTGGGAAAAGAGATTCTCTTTGCGGTTTCCTTTCTGATGATAAAGGGAAACTTTTGATTATCTCTTACCTTTGGGGATTTATCTGGAGACTTTACTTTGTGGTAAAGGATAAGAAGATACTTAATGTGCTCCACTCAAAAATGGATTAGTGAAACTCAATTTAAATCAACATCCAATGTGTCCTTAGGAGCAAAGAAAGAAATAGGTTTTTCTGGTTCTCACGGAAATTTTCTCCCTTCCTCCTGCCTTGCAAGGAAATCTTCCTAGGTCCACGCCTCCCACGGACAGGCTCTGCCCAATCTCACTAATGCACAGCACTAAGGAATTTGTGAGCTGCTCTGACATTGATGAAAGTGGTCTTCAGGGGTCTGTATGCCTGTGAGGATTCACCGATGTGTATTCTCAATTGAGTCAGAATGTATTGCATACTTAAAAATCTTTTCTTCAAGGTTCTAGGTTGTGTGATGATTCACCTCTGTGGGAAAAGCTTCTACTTGAAGGACTTGCCAATTGCCTTGGTGTAAATACCCACAGTATGGCTGGCTGCAAACCCAGGCATGATGTCACTGAGCACAGTATAGTATTCCTGTCATATATACATATGCGTATACATATATGTTACATATACATTATATATAGAGAGTATAATTTATGTGATTGTAATTATATGAAGCTTAACCTTTAATGATCATAATTGGCAACTTATGTGCAAAGTTACTAGAAATGTCTCAAGCCCGCTCAGCAGGAGTAAGAGCCCACTCCAGAACTGCTATCGTGGAGAGCTGCCTGGAGGCCCTGGTTTGGACCAGTTGTTCCTTGTGGGCATTCTCTTTATGCTCATAGCGATCTAGTTCCCTGGTCTCTTGTCAGAATGCTTATAAGAGCAGGAATATGTCCAAAAGACATCTCCATCACTTAATTTTGACCAAAGTAACACTTTGTTACTTTGAACACATATGTGTTTGTCCAATCACAGAGTAGATGAATGGTTCACAACCAGACTGTGTGATCCCTGTGTTTACTTAGAATCTGCCCAGTGACCCCAGAGAAGCTCTTTCAGCCTTATAAACAAAAAGCATGAGAAATAATCATTTAACCAGGCAGGGAGACGTGGGAATTTTCTCTCTCTCCATACACTAAAATATGCTATGTTCGATTCCTTGAAACTCTGCCCTCTGCTCATTTGGAAAGAATATCAAGCTATCCTGCAGTCTCAGGAATGCACAACAGTAAAAAAAATAAATAAATTCTCAAGCAAGTGGAAAGAATTTGTTTTTATTGAAGAAAAGATTTTAAGAGGCGTCTGACAGATACCCTGGAACCTAAGTGTTTACGCTTTGGAAGTAAAATTGTTTAAACCTTAAAATATACACGGGAGCCAGCTTTTGGGGGAAAAAAATCCAAGCCAGTAAAAAATGACCGAAACAAAAACTGGTGACTTGACTCGATTCAGAATCCAGAATCCTCTTCACAGGACGCTGAACCCATCCGGGGACTTAGCCCTGCCAGAGAAGTTGGTCAGGATGGCCAGCGCACTCAATCCTCAAGGAAAGAAAAGAACAGGAAAACGGGGTGGAAGGTGATGATGGAGGAGAGAAGACGGAGCAGAGTAGAAAGGAGCACGTTCTGAAATGGGGTGAAAACCCATCTTCTCGGAGACTTGTTAACATAAACAACAGTGAAAAGCTGGGGGTTTAAAACATTGTACCATTAATCTAAAGATGTTAAACCAAAGAAAGAAACAATTATCGAAATCATCCAGTTGTCCTTAGGAGGGTGTGTCTTAGGATATTAGCAGAAAGCCGTTAGGGACCAGAAAGGCCAGTGCCTGAACGTAAACTCTAAGGGAAAGTTTCATTTATTAGTGTAGCTCTTCTTGCTACACTAATAAATGTTGGGGAAATGTTTTGGGGAATATTTCAAGTGACTCACGTTTGCCTACGTCGATACGTGAATAACCCCTACACAAACACATTTCAGTCATCACCTCACTTCAAAGAATTACTTTAATTTTGAATATGTGTGTCAGTAAAGGGTTTTGCCCAGATGAGTGCAGTACCCACAGAGACCTGAAGAGGGCATCAGAGCCCCTGCAGCTGGACTTAAATGGTTGAGTGCCACCTACGTGACTGCTGCAAACCATCCTCTGCTAGAGCAGTATGCAGTCTTTATTTTAATTTTATTTTTCTTGGATATTTTATGTATTTACATTTCAAATGTTATTCCCTTTCCACCTTCTCCCATCCCCTTTTCCCCATCCCTGCATCTATGAGGATGTTCCCACTCCCACTTCAACTCCCTGGCATTCCTCTACACTGGGGAAATGAGCCTTCACATGACCAAGGGCTTTTCCTCCTATTAATGCTGGACAAGGCCATCCTCTGCTACATATGTGGCTGGAGCTGTGGGTCCCTCCAATGTGTACTGTTTGGTTGGTGGTTTATTCTCTGGGAGCTCTGAGGGGCCTGGTTGGTTGATATTGTTGTTTTTCCTATAGGATTGCAAACCTCTTCAGCTCCTTCAGTCTTTTCCCTAAGGCCTCCATTGGGGTCCCCTTGTTCAGTCAATGGTTAGCTGCAACCATCCTCATCTGTATCCGTAGGGTTCTAGCAGAACCTCTCAGGAGACATCCGTATCAGGCTTCTATCAGCAAGCACTTCTTGGCATCAGCAATAGTGACTAAATTGGGTGACTATATATGGGATGGATCCCCAGGTGGGACAGTCAGTGGATGACCTTTTCTTCAGTCCCTGCTCTACTCTTTGTCCGTGTACTTCATTCCGTAAGTATTTTGTTCTCCCTTCTAAGAAGGAATGATGCACCCTCACTTTGGTCTTCCTTCCTCTGGAGCTTCATGGGGTCTGTTAATTTTTTCTTAGGTATTTGAGCGTTTGGGCTAATATCCATTTATCAGGGAGTGCATACCATGAGTGTTCTTTTGTGACTGGGTTACCTCACTCAGGATGATATTATTCTAGTTCTATCCATTTGCCTAATAATTTCATGTAATCATTATTTTTAACAGCTGAGTAGTACTCCATTGTGTAAATTTCAGAAATGTGTGATACATTATCTGTAACCACTCCTCTGTTGAAGGGCATCTGGGTTCTTTCTAGTTTCTGCCTATTATAAGTAAGGCTGCTATCAACATAGTGGAGCATGTGTCTTTGATAAAAGTTGGAGCATCTTTTGGGTACATGCCCAGGAGTGGTATAACTGGGTCCTTGCAATCCCACCAACAATGGAGGAGTGTTCCTCTTTCTCCACATCCTCCCTAGCATCTGCTGTCACCTGAGGTTTTGATCTTAGCCATTCTCACTGGTGTGAGGTGGTATCTCAGGGTTGTTTTGATTTGCATTTCTTTGAGGACTAAGGATGTTGAACATTTCTTTAGGTGCTTCTCAGTCATTCCATATTCCTCAACTGAGAATTCTCTGTTTAGTTCTGTACCACATTTCTTTAATAGGATTATTCGATTCTCTGGGGTCTAACTTCTTGAGTTCTTTGTATATTTTTGATATAAGCCCTCTATCATTTGTAGGATTGGTAAAGGTCTTTTCCCAATCTGTTAGTTGCCGTTTTGTCCTAACCACAGTGTCCTTTGCCTTACAGAAGCTTTGCAGTTTTATGAGATCCCATTTGTTGATTCTTGATCTTAGAGCATAAGCCATTGGTGTTCTGTTCAGTAAACTTTCCCCTCTGCCCATGTGTTCGAGACTCTTCCCCACTTTCTCTTCTATTAGTTTGAGTGTATTTGCTTTGATGTGGAGGTCCTTGATCCACTTGGACTTTAGCTTTGTACAAGGAGATAAGAATGGGTCGATCTGCATTCTTCTACATGTTGACCTCCAGTTGAACCAGCACCATTTGTTGAAAATGCTATCTTTTTTCCAAGTGACCATAGGTGTGTGGGTTCATTTCTGGGTCTTTAATTCCATTCATTGATCTACCTGCCTGTCTCTGTACCAATACCATACAGTTTTTATCACTATTGCTCTGTAATACTGCTTGAGGTCTGGGATCGTGGTTCCTCCAGAAGTTCTTTTATTGTTGAGAATAGTTTTTGCTATCCTGGGTTGTTTGCTTTTCCAAATGAATTTGAAAATTGCTCTTTCTATCTCTATAAAGAATTGAGTAGGAATTTTGATAGGGATTGCATTGAATCTGTAGATTGCTTTCAGCAAGATGGCCATTTTTACTATATTAATCCTGCCAATACATGAGCATGGGAGATCTTTCCATCTTCTGAGATCTTCCTCAATTTCTTTCTTCAGAGATTGAAGTTCTCGTCATACAGATCTTCCACTTTCTAGGTTAGAGTCACACCAAAATATTTTATATTATTTGTGGCTATTGTGAAGGGTGTTGTTTCCCTAATTTCTTTCTCAGCCTGTTTATCCTTGGAGTAGGGAGAGGAAGCCTTCTGATTTGTTGGAGTTAATTTTATATCTACCCACTTTGCTGAAGTTGTTTATCAGCTATAGGAGTTCTCTGGTTGAATTTTTGGGGTCACTTGAGTATACTATCATGTCATCTGCAAATAATGATATTTTGACTTCTTAACCACTGAGCTGCCCCTGACATACTGAGGGAATGCTTTCTGCTGTGTACCACAGTTGCATGATCTGTATGACAGCCAGCAGGGAGGGGATTCGGCTGCTGCAATGAAGGGATGTTGCTGACCAGAATGTTGATCAGACGATGGTGATATTGGGAACAGTAGCTTAGTGAAGAGTCCAAATTACCTGACAATTTTATATAACCAGAGCCACTGACAAAGCACTGAACCCAGGCACAGAATCCCTCCAATCCATTCATATTTCATATTTCATTTTTTTTAGTTTTAGTTGTTCACAGTCCATTGCTGTCCAAAAAGCTTAAACATTCTAGAAGTAACCGAGTGACACGTTTTAAATTGCACATCACTGTGGGGAGCATGGTGACACGTTACATTGTCCTACTCCATCATGCCAGGGGCATGAGTTACACCTTTCCTTGGTGTATCTGGGTTGTATATTCTACCTACCTGCTAGACACTTCACAGGCTCCTTCACTATTGAGTGGCTACCATTATTACAGGGTTTATATTCAAAAAACTCTTATTTTAATCACAAATGGCCCCAAAGCACAAGAATGTTGATAAAAGCAATTTGAATGTGCCAAAGAGGAGCCGTGAAGTTCTCCTCTTAAGGAAAAAAGTGGAAGAAATGTCATAGTTATTCTTGTAGACCAAAAAAATAAAAGATACTCTTTATAAAATTCAATACTCTGACTTTTTGGGCCTCCTGTAATAACATTCGGGGAACAATTGCAGGCACAGAATCTACGGCCCTTAGCTTAGTCTACCAACCAGATCGCCAATTTGAGATCCTTGTGAGATCTTCCACTTTCTCTCTGGATTATTAACTTTAGTAAGTAACTTATCAAATGATCAAGAACTAGGACTTTTGATTCTAGTTATGAACTTTAGTAGAGGTGTTTATCTAACTTTGCTTTAACTCGACATAGTAAACTGAGTAACGACGGTAGCAGTGTGTACCATATGAATGCACGGCTCTCCCCAGCCCTTCCGGCTGAGGAAGAAATACCCAGCCTCGGTTTGGAAGAGATCGTTGGCTATAAAGCTTAAACTGTCCATCGCAGCTCTGTAACCCATGTGACTGTGACCGTAGGTCCTGTCAGTGACGATAATTACACCTCACTTTTTTCAATGTCTTCTCTAGGCATCATATTTTATCTTCGAAATGGCTTTGAAAATTGGGAAGCCATGTTGTGCCAAGTTTAAGGTGAAGGCCTGAAGTTAGTACTCCAGACTTTTAGGCTCTTCTTAGTGACTGTTGCTATGGTCAGAATGTACTGAGCTCAAAGTTTTAGTACAAAGTGAACTCCTGGAACCTCTAGATGTAATTACTGGGGTTGTCCTTTATGGAAGAGGTCCGAGGAGGCCTCTCACCAGTCTATTGACTAAATAAGGACCCATGGTGTCAGCTATGGATTGCCTGGTGCCTGAACCTTACACTTCACAGCCTCTAGGACTACAAAGTTATGAATGGACAACTCAGTCGAAGGTATTTCATTGTAGCACTCCAAGCCTCCTGAACACTTGTCTGTTACCTCCCAGCTGACTGTTGTCACAGTCACATCCTGACCCATTACACACAGTCCTGTACATATGCAGTGGCTCCTAGTTTCCTTGTGTACAGAGGTAAGAGACTGAGATTCTCCAACAAACAGTGCAGTCCTTAGGATTGTTAACACAAACTAGAATCTACTAGATGGAGAAAACAGTCGCAAAGCATCAAGTTGGAGCGAATGAGACAGCGCTAAGGGATGCCTGCGTTTAATTAAACCTCCAGAGCTCCACTTGCAGTCTTGAGGACAGCACAGTTACCCTTAGCTTTTCTCACTTAGCCAGGACCCACTGAGAAGAAAGAGGGGAGATGAGATTAGTCCCACACAGAGACTGTCTGCAAACATTGCCTCTCCTGTTGCCAATAATCACTCTGGTGAATATGTTACAAAGTAACAAAGAGAAGGCAGAGACTGAGGAGACAGGGAAATCAGCTATAAGTACCTCTGAAAGGGTGAACAGCGTACTTGTTTGTGAGAACTATGTTAATACATTTCAGTTCTAAATACATTTACAAACGGATGACTGAATGCAAAGCAGTTACCAACACATCTCCCCCTGCTCCTCCCCCTGCTCCTCCCCCTGCTCCTCCCCTGCTCCTCCCCTGCTCCTCCCCTGCTCCTCCCCCTGCTCCTCCCCCGGCTCCTCCCCCGACTCCTCCCCGGCTCCTCCCCCAGCTCCTCCCCTGCTCCTCCCCTGCTCCTCCCCTGCTCCTCCCCTGCTCCTCCCCCTGCTCCTCCCCCGGCTCCTCCCCCGGCTCCTCCCCGGCTCCTCCCTGGCTCCTCCCCGGCTCCTCCCCGGCTCCTCCCCGGCTCCTCCCCGGCTCCTCCCCTCTCCTCCTCCCCGTCCTGCTCCCTCTGGGACTCCCTATAAAACAATAAAATATCCCTTTGTCCAACACTCTCTTAATGCCAGTGTCTTTCCTCTTGGAATACCATTAGACTTCTGAGAGGCTATCTTTGTAATCTTCTTAGGGAGGAGGAATCATGAGGCAGAGAACTCCCCCAAATCCAGTCTTTTGAGTCAGCTAGGTAGGAAGACTGATTCCTTCGAATAGTCACAGCATTTGTCTATACTGAAGTTTCTGAATACTTTCTGGAATTACGTAGTTTTCCCTTAGAACGAACTGGGCAGAAGGGAACCCAGAGGCTGTTTTTAAAGGTGTTGAAAGGGGTGGGCCTACAGTTGTGTTGCCCTTTAAGCGGTTTGGCTGGCAGTTACACCTTCTACAAACTTTTCTTGTAAAAAGAAGGCTCTTTTTTTTTTCTTTTTTATTATTTTTTTTTTTAACTGAGGTTGGACTGGTAGCACCAACCTCAGAGGCAATTCTATCCGAATCTCATTTCTCTTAGCAGGTCTGAGCCACCCTCATCTCAGGGTGGAACTTCCTGGAGGAGCCCTTCAAATTACATCACGAGCACATTGGAACACGTTTCCGCCTGAAGTCCCGGTGGATGTTCCTAATTCAATACATGAACTCTATTGCTTCTGCACATCTTTGAGCCCTTACAGATAATATTGTGTGGAAAATACAGATCAGGGGCTGGAGCTGTGGCTTGGTGGATAAGGACACTCGCTGTTCTTCCGAGGACCTGAATTTGACTCTGACACTGGGCAGGCTTTGGTAGCTTTAACTTCAGCTCCAGGGAATCTAGTGCCATCTTCTGGCCATTTTGGGTACTGCATGTTAGCATAAAACCACACAGGGGCACATGCACAGAAGTAAAAACAAAAATTAACATCTGGAAACAAAAGGCAGAGAGCGAAGGGAGCGCCAGGCTAGGTGTTTTCCTCTTCGCATTTTTTTCACTATGGCAGAACTTACAGAAAGTGTAAGTTATGGACTTACATAATTGTATAATGATTATCAGGCACTTGTCTAGGTACTGGGTTTGTGTGCCCCCTGCTTTGTACCTTAATGTGACCACAGCCGATGCTGGTGTGGTAAATTGTGCCTACTGAAGAAAAGAAGAAGACGTAGCTCAGAGAGGCCACCCTGTTCACACAACACAGGCTCCCTCCAGCAGACACCGTCTCTCTACTTTCCCCTCATGAACACAGTTTTGGGACTTTAGAGCCCACCTCAGAATCTAAGCTTGCATTTCCAGCTCTGACCACTTGGTCACCTAACTCTCACTTAACGTCAGACCCTATCATACTATACATTCTTATGTATTTCTTCTTTTGTTTGAAATAAAAATCATTGGGGTGCCTAGGCTACCCTGACCGTTTATATTAACCTAGACAGAGCCTGCTGTGTGCAAACAGCTACTACAGCAAACTCAGAAAACAAGAAGACTCCAAATTCATGTCCAGCAGTTCCACTTGCCACCCACCCCACGAACTCCATGTTTTCTAAACACTTTCTCCAAGCCATAGATTGCCTGTTGTCTTCTTGCCTACAGGCTAATACGACCGAGCACTGTAAACCGGTCCCCATAGGCACCAGTGCCTGTCTCTATGTGGTCACTGATCATGTCTTTGCTCATCCTAATCCTGTGGCTTGAGATTAGATCTCAACGTGGGGATCTGGGAAAGACACAAATCTTCGGACAACATGTCTTAAATGAGAAACTCTGAATCCCAGGATAGCATGTGGGCTTGTTGTTAACTGATTCTGTCTGTGACACTGAGAACAGAAGTCCTCCATGGTGCCCAAGAAGAGACAAGCTGGTACTCAAGGGCCTCCTTGCACCTTCTATCAAGTTCTACAGGGTTCAGCAGCATAGACCCTAAGCCAGGCTTGGAACCTTCACATGAGAGGACCTCTCTGGATGGTTCTGTTTTCTAAGAGTGGGGTGGTATGTCTGTTTAGGGATATGCAAATTTCGAGGTCCTTGTGTAGGAGTTTCTACTGAAAAGTTCCCAGCAGAATAAGAGGTTTGTGGGCATCTCTCTGGTTCAGATCTCAGACCCAGCAACCTCTGCTTCGAAATCACCTTCAAAAATCTACACTAGGCATAGATAATGAAAAGCTACAGGGATAGATGAACTAATCTGTGGTCTGTCCTTAACACCTTAAACAACCCACCACAAAACCTGAGACCTCTCCCCAGAACACATAGCACACATTCTTCAGAGAATCCCAAACCCCCATGATTTAGCTTGACCCCTGCAGTCAGTGGGGTCCTTCCCTTCCTGAGGAGTGGTTAGAGGGGTCATTAACTCTTCAGTGCCCAGCCCCTCTATAATCTCAACAAGGCCTTTGTTATTGCTCCCAGCTCTGTCTTTATGCTTCTTAAAAAGTTAGCTGTCATTTTCAAAGCAATCCAAAATAGCCCACTCGACAGATCCCCAGAGCTTTGGGGATGTTGAGGTCCTCCACCAGCAGCGACCTTGCTACAAGGAAGTGATTTAGGCACTGTGGAAGAAAAGGCCCACTGTCTTTATCACGCTGGTTGCGCCATCAACCTCAGAAATTGTGAGAGAGAAGAATAATCAATAGTGTGCTAAGACCAGCCTCCGAGAATGCCAAGACAAAGTACCCCTGTGTTGCAAAATGCTGAGTTGAAGGAGAAGTCTGAATGCACAAAAGAGAAATTAGTTGTAGTGGTGAAGCAAAATGGATTGCGTCTCAAGATGGAATTCGTCATCGGGAATGGCACTCAAGGGCTCCCCGTGTCCTTCAGTGGGATCATATAGTATGCAGGATGAAAAATACTTCAGGCTAAACAACCTAGAATCAAATGACAACACGAATGATCACACTGTAAATATGCATCTGCAGGTTACGGATGAACTCAACCAGCTGAGGGAAGCGTCCGTAATTTAAATTAAGACATGATTGCACCCACCACCTTCCCCTCGCCCTCTCCTCTCTCCAGCTCTTCCCAGGCACCCCTCGCTCTCTCTCAAATTCATGGTCTTTGGCCTGTTTTTCTCTAATTCTTATTATATACATTTTCCTCTAAATTATAGCTAAAAATATAACTACAACCTGCTTGGTCCGTATAAGGTTACTTGTGTGTGTATAATTTCAGGGCTATTTGGTATTGGGTGACCAATACAGGGCCTCTATCATGATGAAGACTATTGCCCCATTCTGAGCATCCCTGGGTTGCTGGTAGATTTAGGCTGGGCTTGGGGTCCTGTGATTTCCCCCTTCCGTGTTAGCATGCCCACTGGTGTCATTCTTATTCTGGGTCTTGTTGGGGCAGCCATGTTGTTGAAACTTCACAGGTGTAACTTGCTCAGAATTCCCAGGAGCGGAAATCTCACAGCAGACACACTGACCCTCTGGTCATTACCGTCTTTCCGCCCTGCTGTTCATTGATGTTTCCTTAGCCTTAAGCGAGAGTTGTGTTCTAGGCACATCAACCAGACTAGGCACCAATCACTTTTCTCTGCACTTCGGTTAGTTGTCATTTTCTGGAATGGTCTCTAGCTGTTGCAGAAAGCATTCTTCATTGATGGATGAGTACTACACTTAGTTGTGGGTATAAAGATAAATAGCTAGAATACAGTGGGGACTGTGCTAGCTTAATTAAGTGATGCCTGTAGGTTCTCCTCCAAGGTCCATGACTTTATTAGCCCCAGTAGCTGCTAGGTTTCCAGTATCAGGCACTATTTCCTCTAAGAAGTATCTAGGAGACAAACCATCTACTAGGTACAAATGTTAGAAACATAAAGTTGAACTTGAATATGTACTGAAAAGTGTTACTATGATATTAGGATTCTCTGGAGAAAAAGAGCTTATAGAATGTGTGTGTGTGTGTGTGTGTGTGTGTATGAGTGTGTGTATGTATGTATATGTATGTTTGTGTGTATGTGTATATATATGTGTAATATGAATGGATGTGTTTGTGTATATGAGTGTGTGTATATGTGTTTATATGTATGTCTGTATATATGAATATATGTATGTTTGTGTCTATGAGTGTGTGTATGTGTATATGAGAATGTATGAGTGTGTATGTGTATGAGTGTGTGTATCTGTATGAAGTGTGTATGTATGGGTACATTGTGTATGTGTGTATATGCATGAGTGTGCATGTATGTGTGTATATGTGTATATGCATGAGTGTGTGTGTATGTGTGTATATGTGTATATGCATGAATGTGTATGTATGTGTGTATATGTGTCAACTTAAGACAGCCCTCACGAGTCCACCCCTTTTCAACTTGACACACAATCATCTCTCTCTTTATGTTATACTTAATTTCCAAATAAAAACTATAACCAGGTCATAATTATATCTAGCGTGATAAAAATAATCCACATAGAATTACAAATAAGTCATATATTTAACCAGGTCATAATTATACCTAGCATGATATGACAAGCCTTGTATAACCTCAAACACATTATAAATTTTAGAAAAGGTGGCAACATCCCTTAAGGGTCATCCTTTTGATATCTCAAACTTAAATGTGACAATGAATAATATTCTCTTAATTGATGTTACATCATATGACAAATTGAGGGGAGAAAGCACAAACATCCATGCAAGCACGTTCTTAACAAAATACGACAGAAGCACTCACACTGATTAGAATGTTTGTTTCTACAACTGGTCACGTGGCCTTAGCTGGTATTTATAACTACCTTCCTTTACTACCCATTTGGTATTTCCTCCTCACTCAACAAGTACCTCAGCAGGCCTTGCCTCTTTGCCTAAAAGAGTGACCCAGGCCTTCATTCCTGAGGGGTCTGTTACCCTGCCTGGATTAGGTTGCCATAGATTTCCAATGACTTTAATCCCAGAACATGGTAGCACCAAGAGATGTAATCATTCTTATCTTCACTGTGGGGAACCAATCCAATCCCTTCTTTGGTAATTTGGATCAGTCTTACTTAGCACTGTTATTACTTTAAGGGCATCAGAAACCCAGAGCAGCCAGTCCGAGCTTCTAGTTCAGTGGGATGTTGGTTGTGTCTCTGGACCAAAGCACCCACCCTGACACACACAGTCTTGAACAACACTTCTAGACCAGAGAAAGGCTCAGGGAACAGCAAGCAAAAGCTATCCAGTTGGTCACCAGGAATGACAGTGAATGGAACTGCTCTCTTTTCTACTCCTTGATTCTTGGACCTGTGAATCCGGGCTATGGGAAAAACCAATACCACATATTGGATGATGACTCAAAACATATTCTCTCTTCTGGAGAACCCTACCCCGGGCCTCCATGCTGCTCCCACCTAATTGGCACTGTAACTGTGCCTTCGAAAGGTCATTCCATCTTTCCATCAGGCCAGCTGAGTCAGAACTGTTGGTAAGACTACTGATGTCATAAGTGTGGGCCCACTTTCACACTTGGCTGACTGTAAAGTGACTTCCTTGGTCAGAAGAAATACTGTGTGGAACAACTTAATAGCGGATAAGGTATTCTGTAAGATTGTGGATGGTGGTTTTAGCAGAAGCATTATGTGCAGAGAAGGGAAGTCCATGCCTGGTTTAAGTATCGACTCCAGTGAGGAAAAGCATTGTCCTTTCCACAGAGGAAGTGTCCAGTGTGGTCCACAAAGTCACTGACTGGCGACCCCAATGGAATCACGATGGGGCTCAGGGTAGGCCTTCTGCTCTTGGCAGATCTGGCATTCAGCCTTGGTGAGTGGAAGCCCGTATTATCAAGCCAAAGCATCACCCACACATGCCACCGCCACCATTTTGTTCATGTGACCACTGGGCAACAAGAGAGAGGCTAGGGAAAGAGACTGACTGTCCACAGAATGTGTCATTTTACCCACTTGGTTGTTGAAATTCTCCGCTGAAGTCACCTTTTGAGCATGAGACACTAGTATCTTCAAATCCTTTACCCGTTTGGAGAGATCTATCCACACTTCTCTCTTTCCCAGATGTCTTTCTCACCGATTTTCCAATCTTACCCTTTCTGAGTCCTTCGTCATTCAGCCAATCATTGGCTACAGCCCAGGAATCGGTGAACGATTGCCATCTGGACGTTTCCCCTTACAAACAAAACATACGGCCGCATACACTGCCCCGGTGCCGTCCCCTGTGAAGATTTCTCTTGACTTGTGTTTTTCAAGGCTGTCCCAGAGAGGAGATGCAATGCTGTAACTGTCCGTTTTTGAGTGGCGCCTGCATAGCATGCAGAACCATCAGTAAACCAGGTCTTAGTATTCTCTTCCTCAGTCCAAAGACCTAGTTAAAAGTTGGTCTTTTGAATTCAAATCATTTAACTACCCCTCACCCCCAAAAAATCCCTCACAGGTGTACTCAGCCACCTGTGTTAATTCCAAATGTAATCAAGTTGACAAGCAAGAAGGACTGTCCCAAAGTCTAGGAAAGCTATTATCTCTTGATAACTGGCACAGAAAACATATAGAAACAGAAGGAAGGGCTCCCACACCAGCCTGAGTGGAATCACTGTGGAAAAGATTGGCAGCTCAGTCCCTAAATTCATTACCATGAGCTGTGTGATTTCCCGCAGCAACCCCAATGGCGACACGAACAGCTGTCAACAACCAAATTAGAAGAAAATACCATTTTGTGGATTCCCCATATATTTGCCTGTCCTATTTCCACACCATTGCTCAGAAGAATATTTTCAGAACGTTCTTCCGGTGAAGGGTTTCGTTACTCAAGCCATTTACCCTTCAAGCCATTTGACCTTGGTATGCCGCACATGAAATACACTTTTCGTGTTAGATAAATATGGACCCAAAACGGTTGTTTATGGAATCCCAAATTCAAGTATAGGAAAAAGTCTGTGACGTAACTGGCTTAATCCTCAAACCATCCTATGGAGGATCTACTACAGTTCCCAGATTCAATAGCTGGTTCCTGCTAGTTGTAGAGGTTATGCCCCAAGTGGTCATGCAGACTGGATCGGCAAATTCTGAATCGTAAATCCTAAGGGGAACACAGGATTAGACGCTGCTGGTAAGAGTGTGTGTGATCTGACAGCCCAACTGGAAGCATGTTCTAGCTTGTCTTGGTTTGAGAAATCTTATTTAAGATCTGTGTACTGGACGAACATGCAACTCAAGAGAGCACACTCAGAGTTGAGTGAAGTATATGTTAAGTGCGTGCTCTCCCTATGAGATACATCACCTCCTTCCTGGTGTCCGGCACATTAGACAGTGCAGAAGCACGGTCTACGCACGGGACCCATTTATAAAGTGAAATCACAGTGTGAGAACATGGGTTAAGTAGACCACAACGAGGGCGATTCTTCACACTCCAACATAGAGACTTTGTTCAGTATATCCTGCCAACATGCACACGACGCCGTTAGCTTGTTCGTTTGTTGTTTGTTTGTTTGGGTTTTGCCACATTGCATTATGAGTATTGATTTGGGGGCTTATGAATAAATTTTCAGTAAGAAGACCAAATTTGCAAATAAGAAATCTGTAGCTGATGATGGCCGTGGTAAACCGTGAGCAGGACATGCCCACAGCTGGACGCCATGTTGGTGTCACAGTTCTTTCCCATCGGTGTTTACAGTCTTCACATTCAAAGAGTAGGGAGTAGAGATGTGGGAAGTAAGAATTTCAGACAAAACGTGAAGAGCGCTGTATTATTTGCTTCTTGATTGTGGGTTTAATCTCAGGTTAATTTTGACCCTCTCTCCCATCTTCCCAGGTCTTTCAAGGCTGCGGCCAGCCCAAACCTGCTCCCGCTCTCAGATCTGCTCGCTCCGCTCCAGAAAACTTTAACACCCGCTTTCGACCCTACAACCCGGAGGAAAGACCCACAACCGCAGCAGGCACTAGCTTGGACAGGCTGGTGAGTACCCGGATGGTTGTCCGTGAGGACCAGGGAGGCACTCTCTGAGCCCCCCACCCACCCCAGGCCATGTGCTCTGTAAGGGCTAAGCTACCGGCTTCCTAAAGGCTATCACCCAGTATCCGCTCCTGTTCTCAGAATGGTTGGCGGTAAACGATTCTTTTATTCCTTTAGATCATGGATTCGATTATTCAAGAACTCTTAAAACTATTAATCCACTAGTGCAGTGTCTAATATTCCAACTTCATATTCCTTCCAAAATATTATTTTGAAAGCCCGGTCGCTGGGTCTTCTGGATGCCTGATTATAGAAGCGCATTTCTGATCCACCTGCGTCATTCTTTTCTTCAAAGGGTCCCTTGTGTGCTTACGACATGCTGCCTTTTCCCTATCATTTCTCAGAGGCTGTTTTTTGTTTGAAAAGTCTCTTTTAGGAAGTCCTGAATTAATGTTGGTGTCTTCTTGCCTTGTTTCCTAGACGCCTATTAAAAGTCGGGAGCTTAGGACCATTTAAATGTATGTCAGGAACTGGGTGATTTTTATGTCAGAAAAATTCATCTGGCGATGGTTACTCTATACATAATAAATACAGTTTCTAATGCGTTTTTTAAAAATTGACATAAAAACTAAGAGCTCCTAATTTCAAAGAAATACGGCCTGATCATTTCCAATTCAATACCTTCACTTCATAATGCTATAAACAATTTATATACCCTCGTTGTTGTTAGTGCTGTGGATGCCACTTTGCCAATTATCCTGATGTAAAATTAACAGATAAAACCCTTCGGGTCATACAGCATTTGAACCACATCTGATTGTGTCATATAAACTCAATATCAAGGGTTGTTGGTTGTGAAATCCTTTTATTAGTCACTGTTATGAATGGCTTTACAGTTTTAGTTAATACCCCTTCTACAGTGTAGAACTCAGAAGATTAAATGGATTGTGTTTGGCCTTTGTGTAAGTACAAAAAAAAAAAAAAATCAAGCGTATTTAACCGCACCAAGGTCTGTCCATTAAGGGCCACCGTGAAAGGCTACTTTCCATTAACTGCTAAATTATGCTTTGAATGTGTTGCCCTTTATTGGCAAATAAAATCCCTCTTCAGCACAGGTTTTAGAAAAAGAAGCCAATGAGCGACTTGCTTTGACCTCTCTCCCCTTCCTCACATCTGTCCTCCATCACGTTTTCAAGAAAAAGAAAAATTTTAATTAGTCTACCATTTTTCTTTTAAGCCAATGATTCTACTCCACCAAACAGCTTGGTGAGCCTTTTCCGAGAATGTTGGTTTTCGTTAGAGTGTCCTGTTTGCCTTCTAACTCCACGAAGTGTTCTGCGTCCTCCACCATAGGTTTGATTTCGCTTTGGTGGCGAGGAAGCCATCGTTGGAGGAGGCTGGGCCCTTCAAGGTTTCTGGGACACAATGTGAGATGAATCTGTAAGATCTCATGTGCGAAATTGTTCCCACAGTGTTGTGTGTTACGCAGCTCGAAACTCTTATGAGAGTAAACCCCCTTCTCACCACAGTGTAAAGGAATAGAGCCTTTTAAAGAACAAGAGTATCTCAGATACTGAGTAAAACTGTTACATTTGGGTGCCACATTGATATCTATGACAGTCATGTGACAGTTTTCCTTTGCAACAGAGAAGCATCCACTAAGAGAAGTAAACAGGTACCCTTAAATGAGGAAAATAAAATGGGGGGAAAATTCCCGCCACTCCACACAGTACTATTGCCAGCCCCAGAGCTCCAGAACCACCCCAGGAGCTGACTTGACTGTACAATGCTCTCCATCACCAAAACCCTCCTAGGTGTGACTTCAGGCTATGCCCACGAGAGCGGCAGCCTCGTTCACGAGGTATGTCATAAAATTCTGATCTTGTTTCAAATTCATGAGCCAGCCACTTGTCAATCACAGCCAGCCTCCTTCCAGATGTTCCCCTTCACTCCCAAAATCAAACATTCCCACATCCAAAGACGTTCCACCGACATTATTCAAAAGACGTAGACCCTGTGCTCCCAAGCTCCCAAGCTCCCTACACGGGCTCCCTTTGCAGCCCCTGGCTTCCCCCAAGGTCTTTCCCCTTTAAGCTATGCTTGCCTTCTACTCAGAAGCACAGCAGTCAGGTGTGGTCTTTCACGGACCTGTTCAAGGGGCAATCCTGTGAGTTCTCCAGATGGGTCTGTTCTCTGTGATAGCCCATCGCTACTATTTATAAACAAGGCCTGTGATACTGACTCCTGTCTTAGCTTTGCCCTGCAAAGCTGGTTCCTGAATATTCATAAGAAACGTGTGCCCCAGAAAAGGAGGGCGATTGGGAAAGATTTCTCTGTTCCAGCAAAGGAAACCGTCCTACAAGCCAACATCAATAGAACTCCTCGCTCACCCACCCCACCCTGTTAGCCGAAATGAAAATAACTTCATTCTGATGCTTGCTCTTGGTGGGGTGACTTCTTGGCACCTTTTAAATTAGTGCCTGTGGGATTGACTCTGGAATCTGTTGGTAAATGTTCTTATGTCAGTTATTGTAAAACTGTGTTTTTATGTGAGCTGGTAATTAAGGGGTTTGTTTTAGAACTAAAAGTCTCAAACCCCAAGTTGATGCTAAAACTCGCAGAAGAGAATTGGAACATGCTATCTTTCAAAAAAAAAAAGAAAGAAAAAGAAAAAAAGAAAAAGTTTCATTCCCTTAGTTAGGAAGTTATAAATTCCCATACCACCCGGAAACGGCTCCATCCGTTCTCCGAAAGTTATGTGGGCCTGAAATGCTGCTGACAGTAACCAGCAGCCTTCAAACATGCTACCCTCAAGTCATGCTTTGTTTTCCAAAAGAAAAAAACCAAATGATTATATTTGTATAAATTCAGGCATTGATAGAAAGCTGGCTTTGGGGGAAATATCAGAGTCCTCAGCTGCCAGCAGCCACATTCTATTGAAATGCCAAGGCCATCAGCTGATCCCGCTGACAGACTGGTCTCACCACCATATCTCACCCCTGCAGCTTCCCTTGTCCCTACAGGCTGCTCTGGGTTTCAAGTTAAGTGGGCCAGGGGTCATTATTTGCACTCTGAAAGCGATTGGTTCTCTTCTCCTTTTCCTAAATTTATCCTCTGCGGATTCTTTTAAATGCTTTGATGTAAGGCTATGAGTCTAGACAGCTCCCACTCGCTGGAAATATCAGGTACAAAACTAAATCATCACAATGTCACCGGAGTTCTCAGGTCTGAGCACACAGAGGTGTTGGGCATTATCCTCCTGAAAGGCAATTAAAGGAAGGGCTCAGAAAATTAGAGCACAACGCACTTGCTCCTGAACACGCTCAGACAGGGGCTGTCCATTAGTTACATCGGCGTTTTCATTAGGGCAAATCTGAACTCTAAATTACAGCCCTTAGAGGAATGTGGTTTATAAAAGTCAACCTTAAAAAAGAAAAAAAGACCTGGAAGTTAACTCATCGACTTGTGATGATTTAATCCAATTCAACTCCAGTAAGTGTCTCACCTTGTCCTGGATGTCAAGATGTCTAGGGTATTCTCTGAGTCACTTAAGAATGTGGGCGGGGTAGATGGAGGGTCAGCCAAGTGATGAATCTACTCTTTATACCTATGCTGTGCTATGATGTATAAAATAATCTCTCTCTGTTTTTCTTTTGATTCTGTCTTCCTCTTGCTTCCCAGAGGACTGTGTGGAGGACCATGCAGCACAGTGTAAGCACTGGTCTCATTCTTTTGTTCACCCCCTTTGTCTGGAATGTTCCTGAGAAATGCTACCCCCTTTTCTTTGCCCCCATGTCTGAGAAGAGTTCACCACTGCACAGTGCCAACTGTTGCCCAGTTTCCTCTCTGTTTGGTGTTTACGGTTCAAATCTGCTTGGGTATTCTTTCCCCGTGGCAAGGTTTTCTATGTAATCTTCGTAGAGCTCTACCTCCTCTGGTGGTTGATTTAAATTCTGTTTCAATGTTCAGACTACTGTTGTCTGCCTGGAACACTAGCTCATCTCGAGAGGCTACCTTGGCCTTTTTCTTCTAGTGCTGAGAGAATAATTACCTCACTAATAGTAAAAACAAACAAACATGGACTCTCATGCCCAAGGAGCTAATTTTTCCATTAGCAGCAACCTAGAGAATTTAGGGGCTTAAATGGTTTATGGTATAAACTGTTTTCTCTCGATGTGTTTCGTTGCTCCTCTTTGGAATGTACTAGGTGTGTTGTTTCCCTTTGGTTGGCTTGTTTGATCACTGTGGGAGGGAACACTGGCTACTGTTTTATCTGAAAGTGGCCCATATTGGGCCGAGGACCAGAACTTTAGGTGACTTTGGCTGTCCTAAAACATTGTCTAATTTGGTTTTCAGAAAGCTATTTCATGATGGTACCAGTTCTTCCAAAGGAGATATATATCCTTAAGCTAGGAGTGTAATAGTTTCAGTTTAAAACCACCCTGGGCTAGTAGAGAGTTCAAGGCCAGTCTAGGGCTATATACTCTGTCTGAAACAAAACAAAACATCTTGCTGTACACGACACCCATATGTCCTGGGACTGCAAAACAAGGTATGTGTATTGGAGGGGTACATATTTATTCAGTGAGCGTGCCCATGACATAAAGAGTGTTTTGTGTCCACCTTCCCCCTGCCTTAAACTAGGCGGTACTAGTACTGTGTGAAAGTTCCTCTTTAAAACTCATTTAATTCTAAAAGGACATGTCCCTGCTGAGTAACCATACACCCACAGTGTCGAGTCCTAGCCCAGGGCACACTAGATAAGACAGAACTAAATCTAGAACCCGAGTGTTCTAGAAAGGAATGAGGAAAGCAACAGAAAGTGTTCAGAAAGAGAAGAAGCAACAGGAAGGTTGTGGGGTTCGGATATTAAGTAGGGGATAGGAGAAGTTATGGTTGGGTGTGGTTTCTGCTAGCTTGGCCAAATGAGTAGTAAGAATAGATCCCGTCAGGTGTCACGCACATGTTCTTCCCTATATATCACCTCAGGATCAAACGGGCCAGTGGATTGTACCATGACCTTGTAACTCCACTCTAGAATTTCACCTTCCTTCGATGTAATCACATTAACACCTCGTGTCTACCGTTGTTCCTTCTCTACTGTCGCCAAACATTGAGACCCCAAACTCTATTTTCGATAGGCTTTTTTCACAAACATCTGCACAGGACCTAGGTCAGTCCTACGCATGCTCCCTGGTTGGCGGTTCAGTGTCTGGGAGCGCCTCTGCACCCAGGTTAGTTGATCTGTGGCTTTTCCTGTGATGTGCTTGACCCCTCTGGCTCCTACAATCCTTCTTTCCCTACTTCCACGGGATTCCCCCAGCTCTGCCTAATGCGTGTCTGTTTCCACAGTTACTGGAGGAAGCCTCTCTGAGGACAGTGAGGTTAGGCACTAGTCTATGAGTATAGCGGGATACCATTAGGAATCCTTTCATTTCATTGACCTTTTTTGCCAGTTGAGTTGGGTCTCTAGGCTCTCCACCCTCTAAGATTTATGGGCGTTCCCATTGCTATGTTTCTAGCTCATCCCTGAGATGTCCCCAATTCCAATGTTGGTCTTCTTGTGGGACTCCTAAGGGTGGGAGCAGAGGCGTATCTGTCTCTTGAATGCTTGGGCTTTGAGACTCTTTTCCTCCTGCTGGGTCACCTTGTCCAGCTTTAATGCATGGGGTTAGGGGGCAGGGTACCTACTCTTACTGCAACGTGATCCGCCATGTTGGGTTGATACCTTTGAGAGCACTGCCCTTCTCTGAAGAGAAACGAGGGGGAGTGGACGGAGGGGGGTGTAGAAGGGATATGGGAGGAGGGGTTAGGAGGAGAGGAGGGAGGGAGAGGAGATTGTAGTTAGGATGTAAAGAAGACAATAGTAATAATAAAACGTTGAAAGAAAGAGCTGCATCTCCCTCCACTCATTGGTGTGTTCATAGAAGCAAAGCTGTTATTAATAATACCACAGACAGGTGTGGGGACCAATAAAACACCATCAAGGTATGCACTTTGAGGTGGGAAGGTACCTGTAGCATATACCAAGCATATACCTAGTCCAAGGTTCAGTCTCCAGACTGACTGTAGGGGGAGGGGGCAGAGAGCACTTTATTTATTTGTTTGTTTGTTTTTAATTATTACTTTAAAACCAACTGGGTGCGGCAACAAAAGTGGGAACTTGTTTTCCGGTCTGGTGGCTAATGCTATTTTCAGAGTAAAATGCCACTGGTTAAAAGTGTTCTCCCATACTCTCTGGGACCATTTGGGTGTGATTTAGGAAGCCTGGGATTGTAGGGATTGGGCAACAGTTGTTCATTTCAAGTTGCCAGGGCATTTCATTGCCACCTCAAAGGAGTCTGCATCCGGTTCCACCACTTTGCATTTCAAAGGGGTGTCAGGCTGAATTTAAGAAACACTTTTATTTTTTAGGGCCTCAGCCGGTCTCTTTGGGTTGGAACTGATCCCCTCCACAGTCTACCCCACAAAACACACACACACACACACACACACACACACACACACACGCAGGCACGCACAGGCACGCACAGGCGCGCGCGCGCACCCACGCAAACACCTTTCCATCTTTGCTTAGCGTGAATAAGGAAAAGTAAACCCTTCCCCAACAACACTAAACCAGATTCTCCACTTTAATTAGTTTCCTAAGGATAAATGGGTCAAAGTTAGATTGGCTTCCAGTCTCTGCTGCAGCTGAATAAATTACACCCCCTCCACCCACCCCCTGCAAACAAACTGCTACTGCCCAATCCCCTTCCGATCATTGAGCTGCCCTGTCTTGCCTGAACCTGCTTTTTCTGTTTGCTCTGAAACCCCACTGAGACACCCCAGTTTCATTTCCACCCTTGGTAATAACAGCAACAAAATGCAGTGTGCCTTCAAAGCCAGGAGAAAATAAAAATACATGAAAACCAGCGCGCCCGGCTCCGTCAGTGGGCTTCTTGCTGTTCTACCGGGCAACAGGCGCGGCATGGGGCTGCAGAGAAAAGCCTTTTCCATTCAGGAGCTTTGCACTTGATTGGGCCCAAGTGGGGACTCTCAGAAGGCACCCATAAAAAGGGATGACTTATCTCCACGATATGCTGCTCGTTCTGTGGGCCTGAAGGATGCACAAATCTAACTCAACGGCGAGCACTGCTGAAACCCGAGAAAGGCTGCCGCTGTGGACCCCTCGGCTCCCGCCCACAGACTCTAGACTGTTTTCACCTCCTTGGGAAGTGATTTCTTTCAGACACATCAAGGAATAGCAGGAATGACTGGGTTTCACTGAGTAGGCTTGCACACCACCAGGAGGAAGAAGACAGTTCGGAGAGCCGGCCACTTAACTTCCTGGGAGACGCTGCACACAGAGTCTCCCCAGCTGTAGAGAGAGACCTTTCCAGACAACGCTATAGGTCCTCACAATGATTAAAAACACACTGCAGGTCTTACGGGAGGAAACCTTTCACACGGTTTTTATTCCGTGTGATCGCTCCAAAATCAGTCTCGAGGTGATCTACAAAAATAAACAAACAAACAAACAATCATGTTCAACTCTGAGTCAAAGGCTTCTCCAGTATCATAAATACTTCAGGAAAAGCTTTTTGTGGTCGCCGTGTCATTATGTTCAGACTCAAATAGGCCTAATGTGGATTCGGGTCTGTTTTATAGGACGCTAATAGATTTACTGTCTTCTTCAGACTTTACGCTTTCTTTCAGGAGGCCCCGACTTCCGCTGAAATCCAAACTGATGCATTGAGCTCTCCCCTGCTACCCTGCTACGTGGCACTCAGTAAAACTGAGATCCACTTACAGTGAGGACTTAGTGCTGGTGTCATCAAAAAGCCAGGGTCACTGCTCACCGTAGACATTGTACTTTGTATCAGTTGGACACGCCCTGTGTCCCCCAGAGAACAGTAGCTAGCATAGAACTTCCTGAACCATCAGCAGGCAGTAAATAGGAGTTTGATTTCATAACCTAGGACAGACTTCACCAAACAAATGAAGAAGGAGGATTAACAAATGAAGGATCATTGACAAAACATGCAAATGGGATACATCAGACATCTGTGGCTTCCGTGGCACAGGCTGTGTCTAATAGCTCATCTTCTTTTTTACACACTAGAACTTCCTGCCCGCATCTTGAGCAGATCAAATGGGAACTTCGCTGTCAGTTATAAACGGGTCAGATGAGAAGTCCATCTGCCCAACTCATTCTTGGCATCTCCCGTTGTCAAGAAATGAAATTGCTGTTTCAGCGAATTGATCCGAAATCTCAATAAGCAAGCCATACGAAACTGCTGAAATTAAAAATATTGGTTCATATAACACATCAGCTGACGTGGACCATTTATTAAATATTGTCCAGCTTCCAGACCTTCCTCTTGTCATGGAAAGCCTGCAGTAATTTTTCTTCCAAGCTGTCTGAGACATTTGCTCCACAACTCCCCAATGGAATGTTCATACTTAGGAGAGATGGAGCTGAAGAAATGGGATATTTCATAACTACCAGTTCTGATATATTTGCTGTATAATCGGCCAGCTTTTAACTGACTCTGGGGTCCATAGACTATATCTTAAAGCATCGGGAATTTGGCTATCCCCATAACATACCTGGACTCTCTTCACTGCTGGCAATAAACCTCAGGCATAAACACTGTCAAGGAAACCAAATGAAAAGAAACCCACTCGAGTAAGAATTGACTTCGCTTCATAAATGTTAAAGGTGGGGAGATATCTGCAGTACGTAATAATTCTATTACTTAAGCTCGTTCACGGTCGTTACCATCGGAAGCCTGAATCCATGGTGTTTCCTTACAACATAAAGACTGGCCAAGCTACTGCAAAGTGAGAGCATCTAGGCTGATGGAAAATGAATGAACCATGAGCAGAGGTAACCCCGCTACATGGTTAGCTGTCAAAAACTTGGAGGAGGAGATGTTTGCAGATATGTGACATCTTGAGAGTAGTTTGCAATGCTATATTGATCTGCATGAGCCAAGAAGAGACAAATGTGCCTAGAGGAAGAGGCCCACCGTGGAGGTATAATCAAACATGTTGATTTCTTATGCATGCCAAGTGCCACTATGGATGGACTATGTCACCTCCAGGTGACAGAGGTGCTGTTAATTAGAGCATCACATGTTACGATGCTTGGAGGACTTGGCTGTGCAGCTTCTATGTCCACCCAGAAGGAGTGCCTCACCAGGCTCATGTCTAATTGGCCAAAGTGAGTCATGTGACCAGGTCATCCTTCCAAAAGTCCAGGATGGATGTTGGTGTGTATCTCACACAGAGAGAAAATAGGCGTGTTCCTGACAACGACTTTGTCGAGATTTTTTTTCCTTTTTTATTCTTTTAAAAAATGTATTGCTTGAGATATATACATAATTAGACCAGAACCATCCCTACTCCCTCCCCTCCAACTTCCCTGCATCCCCCAGTCAGGATTTCTAAACTAATGGTCTACTTTGTCATCCCCAGTCCCTATAAACCTTACGTTGAAAACACACAGAGAGTCATCGGTCACTGTTCATTCTAGAAGTATTTTGTTGGTTCTAACGTGACAGAGCCAGGGTGCACAGTACCTTGGAATATGGCAATATGATCAACTATAATTTAAATCAGAACACACCGTAATGTTTGTATGCAATGGACGGATCCCTTTGTGTGCCTTCGAAAGAGTGAGCGTGGGGAAAAAGAACGTGGCGCCAGGGACGTAGAGGGCTCCACCTTTCCCGGAAGGTGCAGAATCTTGGGTTCAGTCTCCAGCGCACTCAAAACTGTGCGCCCTGCCCCGCACAGCAGCTTGTCCGTCTACATCCCACGGGTGTTTTGGCTTCAGCTGCTTACAAAGTCCGTCGGAACATCGACTTGGATCCCGAGCCCACCACAGGTTAGACGCCGAATGTTAGAGTCTCAAAGAAGGGTGCAAAAGTTACCGCTGAGGAGTAAGAGAAAAGGTGGCCGTGCGGAAACAGAAGGAGCGGAAAGGTTTTCATGACTGGCGTTTAAGGGTCTTCTGGATCCAGACAATGCATGTTTCCAATGCGCTTTCCACACGGCAGCCCTAGACTACCTATCTTTTATGACTTCGAGTCATGTTTGCTTAGGCGAAGCAGTTTTTCTGCTCCTCTCCTCTCCTTTCCGGGTCAACCTTGTTGGACCAAATCGAATTGTTCCCCTCCCTTCTCTCTTTCATACATCATCATTTAAGATTACCAAGAAGTTGTGTTCTGGAACCTGCCCTTGTCTCCTCTTACAATATCAGTTTATTTGTGAGCAGTGTTCGTGAAGGAGAATACTTTTTACAGGTTAATCAGGGAAATTGCAGCAACTGACAGCGAGAGCAAGCGCATCGATTGCCACGACGTCTGGGGAATACGTGTGCTTTTGGCTCCTACGTGGAGCCATTTGCAAAATCCGAGAGCTTTGATTCTACCGGGAGAAAAATTACAATAAAAATTCATAAATTATTTATGTGTAATGAAGCAGAAAACTGATGACTTTGTAAGTTTTATTCTAAGGGGGTTTGACCTCAGTAAACCCCCTCAAAGGAGCTGGCGTTCATCTCCGTGAAATACACTCGTCTCTTCCCTTGAAAACGTGCATGATTCCTGGGTCTCTCCTTTTGAGCTCCCAGAGAGCTGGGGAAGAGGGGCCCGGGCAGGACAAGCTCCGGGGAAGACAGAGACAGCAAACTCCTTTAATTGATCAGAAAGACCCAGAGGCTGTCTGTAGAACAACACACATGCCCAAGAAAATGCTTCCTGTTACTTGGAAAATCAGATCTTCTGTTTGCAACTAATTTCAAGAACAAGAAGTCACTTAGCATTCCTCATCCCTTTGGTGCAGGTTTCTTAATAATGGGAATATAGCTAGAGGATTTTTATTCCACTTCCATTAAAATAATTACTGGGCAGTGAGATGGCCCAGCACTGAGAAACGCTTGCCACCAAGCTCGACAATGTGTGTTCAATGCCTGAGAGCCACATGGGGGAAGCAGGGAACTTGTTGCAGCAAGTCCTCCTCTGACCTGCACACACACACACACACACACACACACACACACACTCACACACACTCATGCACACACACTCAAGCACACTCATGCACACGCACACTCATGCACACACATTCGTGCACACACTCACACACTCGTGCACACACACTCATGCACACTCATGCACACTCATGCACACACACTCACACATACCACACACACTCATACACACACTCACACACACACATACACACACTCTCACACATACCACACACGCACACACTCTCACATATACACACTCACACATACACACACATACTCACCAGAGAGAGACAGAGAGGAAAAGAGAGAGAGAGAGAGAGAGAGAGAGAGAGAGATCTTTGCTGTCGAGCTTCTCCCATGGCCAATTTTAATTAAAAGATGCCACTTCTTACAAGAGGCATTGGCCTTCACAAAAGTAAACCCAAGTAGACCATTTATGACATTTTTTATGTTGGCACCTGGAAAGCCCCTCCTCCACATCCTTACCAACCCAGGCCAACTGACCAAAGGGTATAGAAAAGCAAGCTATAGACTCCCTCCACAGTGTTGGGAGTCACACAGGATCCCTCTCCACAGGTGATGAGGTCCTGTTGCTTGTGTGAGGCCTCGCGATTAGTGTTCTGTCCTAGTTCAAGTGCTTTTCACAGTGGAGCTTTGTGTCATTGAACAGCTGGGATATGCTCTAAGAAACACCTCACGAGGTGACTCTGGCACTGGGCTGGCATCACAGAGTGCACACTCAATCTCAGGTGGCTGAGGTCGGTAACCGAGTCCTTCGATGCAAACTGGATGCACCCTGAACACAAGACGCACTGATAGACATGTTGCTATGACTTGTGACTTTTGTGTTCCTCAAAGACCCGTATGCCAAAAGGTTCATCACCAACTTATGGTGTTCCTGGGAGGTGGTAGAGCCAGTGGGAAGTGGGTTGTATCAGAAGGAACGTGGAATGGTAGGCAGTGCCCTTGAAGGGAACCCTGGGTCCCCAGCCTCTCATCACCCCTCCCATCCCCTCCTTCCCAGCAAGCTTCTCTGCCGACCCTTCATCTATGATGTTCAGTGCTTCCACAGCCCAAAGCAAAGCGGCCAAGCAACCGTTCAGCCTCTAAAAGCACGAGCCCAAATGTACCTCGCCCCTTACAAGGCGGACATCATGGGCCTTTTGCCACTGAGGTATGAAAGTGACTAACACACAGGTCTGCTGGGTCAGCTGGCATGGCAAGCAAGTGTATTCTGGTTCTTTCCTCCCTCCATCACTTCACTTCCTGCCTCAGACAGGCAGAGAGAGAGAGAGAGAGAGAGAGAGAGAGAGAGAGAGAGAGAGAGAGAGCTCTGTCTGATCTCATCTCACCTGCTGCTGTGTCTCCAAAGGAGAGCTGTAAGACAGGGAAGACACTAACCCACACTCTTCGACAGCACTGTTCCCTTCCCTTGTCTTCCCCTCCCCCATACTCCAGGTGAGCATCCTGCCCTATACCATCCTCAGGGTGTAGGTTTTGGAAGAGCAGGATGCCACATTATGCCCATGTGCTAGCTCAGGGATTTCTTAATCTTGCCTCATTTTCTGAACTATGAAATATTTATCAAACATCTGTATTATGGTGGCATAAAAAGTCAGTTTTAGGTCCTTGTTATTCAGTGTTCTGCCTTAAACCTAGTTGTTATTATTAATAGATAAAGTAGACTGTCAGCAGCTATTAACAGCACTCAGTTGAAACAATTGAGGCGCCTTGGTGTGTATGAATTTAACACAGGTGAACACCTCTTCCCCAACCCTTGGTCTGTACAGTAAGTACAGGCTCCATGCTTCAGCAGTGAAGGGAGGCTCAAGCCGGGTGCAGGTGGGGCCAGCCACTGAGGATGTGCAGAAAACCTCAGCACTGTGGATGCTGGCTTCCCACTTCATTGTCAAATGAAGTTAAACATGGAAGCCTCTGTCAGCCCAGCCACAGAGCAAGCTGACGATGAAACGTCCCGGGTGTACATGAGAGAAACTGCTAAGAAATTCAAGTTATATGAATGTATTCAGGAAGAATGCAACTAAATGGTGGATGAAAATAGCCTACTGTAGCAATGGTACATGGAGGGACGAGAGATGCACTTCTGAGAGTCAAGTGCCTGCCTGTGGCCACACATCACTACCCAGGATGCTGCAGAAGGCTTTTAAAACACAATCAAGCCAGGCCTGGAAGATGTGCCATCAGAGGATATGAAAAAACAAATTAAGTGACAGAAATGAATATGAAGGTGAGACACATTTGAAATTGCTCTTTTAAAAAAAAAATCACTTGAAGGTGAACACCGGGGACACGTCTCCGACGGTCATTTCCCTGCACAATGATCAGTCTCGGGAGTACATTTGACTACAGGACTGACAACAGGAAGAAGAATCTTGTAGCTATTTTTATGTTACCCCATTTTGACCTCTCACCTTTTCAAATACTGGGACAGAAGCACAACCTTCAGGCTAGTGGCCCAGGGACAAAAGACAAAGAAACCAGCACAAGTTCCCAGGCTTCTCCTTGCTTCTGGGTTCACGTCCAGTGAATTCTCCTTCCTGTTTGTCCATCTGTCCATCTGTCCATTCATCTGTCCGTCTATCTGTCTGTCTGTCAGCAGTATAAAACAGAGCAGAGTTCCAGACTGCAGCAGGATTAGCCTCCCAGGCTATCATAGAGTAACAAAATCAGAGACAGAGGCTACACATTTATGAAGCGCTCCAGGACAGACATGGTTTGCACAGTACCGCCTCCCTTGCGAAGCCGGAAGTAGCCATGAGGAGACCCTCAGGGCTGGCTTCCATTCCCAAAGGCCTAATGTAACGCTCCTATAAGGGTCTGTGATATGTCTGCCACCACCAAAGGTCGACCTAGAGGTGACAAGGCACTTTAATAGACTCACTGTCGTTTTGTTCAGTGGTCTAGTTCCATAAACTCTGACAGGCAAAGGGAAAATGGACATCAGGAATGTGGGGCTTGCCTTGCTGCTATGAGGACTAGTCTTCGAGCCTAGAGTGACCTCACTGAATCGATGACAGAATCCCAGGAAAGAGCACTGTTCTGTCTCCTGTCACCCAGCTAAAGGGAAACACAGAAAGGCTCTGTGGAAACAGTGGGACAAAGGACAGTAGGTCTAGATGCCAGGGACTACTGGGATTGTTTCCAGAACATTCAACTCCCTCTGCTCCAGAGTGTGCTTCTCCTTAAAATGCTGACCTGTTCTCAAAGGCTGTGGGAGCTGGGGCTGTAAGCACTCATTTCGGGGTGCTTTCTAGTATTATCAGGCACTTTGTTTTTCTGAACTGTGGATCAGAAGTCAAAGCCATGGGTCTGTTGATTGAGCATGAAAAGAGGCTTTGGGCACAGGTAATTTAAGATGCCCATGGGAGTCTGAACGGCCCTTTGGGATCACTGACTTAGGGTTGGAGGGTTGAAACCATTGCTACACATGTTTGTCTTCTGTGTCCAAAGGTTCCCATTATCTGGAGCTGTGGTCAGCTTCTCTCCAACCCTTCTGAGCCAAAGTGACTCACGAGGCTCTTCAGTTACCAGCAACGCCGAGGCCGTGGGCTGACTCACGTCAGCTCTCAGCACACAACTGTGTTTTGGGAGACAGGACGAAAGATGACAGGCTCCTGGCATGGGCTTAGTCCTCACCACAAATGTGCATCCTTCCCTCAAGATGGTCACTGCAGGAACAGAGGGAGACAGCAATGAGCTGGCCCTGCCCGTCAGTCACAGCCCCCACGGAGAACAATCCAGAACATGTATTCTGCATTTGGAAGGGACTGATCCCCACTTCAGGCTAATTTCCTCACTGCCCCAGGATCCAGCAATAAAATGTTGGGTCTCCAAATCACACTGTCCAAGTTCTTTGCCTTTCAGCTTGCACATCCAGTGACGGACCTAGTAACGCGGTTTTAAACGGTGTCACGGTGATTGTCACACACATCTTTATTCTGGTTTTTCTTTCCTGCTAAAATCAGATATCTCTGGAAGTGTATGATGACCATGGATGATTTAGGGACTGGAGAAATGGCTCACAGAAAAGAGCACATACCAAACTAACACACACACACACACACACACACACACACACACACACACTCGTGCCTGCACATGTGCGTGCACACTGAGCTTCCCCTCCATTGATGACAAGATGGTAGATGCCTTGCAATCCATCAACTACAACAGCTATCTCTCCTCTTCAGGATACATTTTAAATTAACCCTATAGGAAACTGTGACCTAGGTAGTCTCATTTTCTACATAAATGTAGTTAAAGAGATAAGGCCTTCCTTCCAGTGAGTCTCCTAACCTCCCGTCTCTTAGAGGCAGGAAGTAGAGGGAGCCAAGGAGGTGAGCATCGGTGAGGACTTGTGAAGTCCTTCCCAGCTTTTGCAAACATGTGGGCTTTTATGAGTCTCCATAACTACTGTTCCCAAGAGATGGGCTATACCACGAGCCTGGGGAGGGGGAGTCTTCCTCCGCTCTCGAGTTATTTTACCAACAGTCTTGTTCTCACGGTCAGGCTTACAGTTTGGTTGCCACCTCTACCAACTCCCGTTGCAAACATTCTCAGCAAATGTTGGCAGCAAACATTCTCAGTCCGAATGTGGGACGCTGGGATTCTGAGGGACAGGATGAGGTACTCCATGGGCATTTCTTTCACACATAATAGTTTTAGAAACCAGACCCGATGCCTTCTGTTGGGCAGGGCTGTTTGTGTAGCTGTAACAGTTTTGCTGGCGGCGTTTGTGGTGGTATTGTCCCCTGTGTCAGCAAGCTGCCTCATGCGAGGGACTCGGGGACTATCGGAATCTCACAGAGATGATTAATTACCAAACACCTCCTCACAGATGTTTCCATCGGCTTGGTTACAGGACCTCTCGAGTCCCTCCCCTGTTCCCTGCAGTTCCACATTCCCCACCCTGTGGCTACCTCACAGTTGGGGCTGCTTCGCTGAAATTCTAGGCCACGACACAAGAACCAAGGTGTTTTTATATCACGGCTCATTTCCTACAGTCAGAACTAAGACAAATGCAAGCATTCTAACACATACCAAGCACTTGGAGATCACTGTGCTTCCTTCTCCGGGGGCTCCACCACCATTACCCGCCTTCCCCACCCCATCCTGACCATGAACGCTCAGTGTTCAGACTGACTGGAAATAAAAGAGGTCCAAGCCTGAACCCCTCGTTTCCATTTGCGAGGGGCTCTTAATTTTGTTTCCCTCCTAACAGAGTGTATCACAGAGTCAAGCCAGATAGATGCTGGTGGTTTCTCCCCCAGCTTCCTTAAATAGCTCCAGCAGAGGGCAGAGGAAAGTCACACTAAGAGCTTCCCTACCCGTGAGATGAGCCACCCATCTGGGGTTGTGAGCGAGCGAGCGTTGACTTTCCATCCACACCACCTCCTCACCCTCCCCTGTGAATTTGGTGAAAAAGGAATTACAGCAAAGGGGTACCTCTGCCTCCTGGAGATGCGCACATTACAAAGCCACAGCTGTAGAAAAAGCTGTCCCTGTTATTATTAAGGGCCTCTCTGCCCGCTAGACCAGCGTTCTGACCATGTGGGAGAGTACCTACACCAGATGCTTATTAAAACTGAGGACCAACCAAGGGTACAGTAAATCAGCCAAGGGAGATTGAGGGCCAAGGGAGATCTATATCTGCGTCTCTCTATATATGCGGTGTGATGTGTGTGTGTGTGTGTGTGTGTGTGTGTGTGTGTGTGTGTGTGTGTGTGTGTGTGTTGTAGAGGTCAATATTGGATGTCTTCCTTACTTCATCTCATTTTTGGGACAGGGTCTCTGACGGAAGCTTGACAGTCCCAGCAGACTGGCTGGCCAGAGGGCTCCAGGGATCCTCCAATCGCTGCTTAAGCCGCAGTTACAGATGTCCCAGCATGCCATGCAGTTTCTATGGGTTCTGGGATCCAAACTTAGTTCTCATCCTTGCACGGCAGGCTCTCTGCTTACTAAGCCCTCTTCCCAGCCCCAAATCTCTGTATTTAACAAGCTCCAAAGTGACTCAGATATCTGCTACCCACCACGCTAGATAGACTGTTATTGACTGTCAGCCATTTTCTTTCTTTTTTTTTTTTCGGAGCTGGGGACCGAACCCAGGGCCTTGCGCTTGCTAGGCAAGCGCTCTACCACTGAGCTAAATCCCCATCCCCGACTGTCAGCCATTTTCATCTCTGCATCCCCATGACTAATATATTCCATGGGTGATGTTTTTTGGGGGGAGAATGACTTATTAGACATGTACAAATGACCTCCCGGCTGATGCATGAGAGAGTCCATCTGAAAGCGAGCTCCCCGACAGAGACAGAAAAAGCTAACATCACACTTCTTGGCAATGTGGGATTGAAGCCCTGCCTTCTGGCTGCCTCTGATATGGGTCTCCCTGATGTCAGCTGCTGCCTTTGCCACTTCCCCGACTCTGTTGGAAACAAATGTGAAGGCAGGCCCCCACAGAAGACAGTAGCACAGCTCTGTCTTCTGCAAGCCTTTTAAGAAAAAGATCACATGCAAACTGTAAACAGCCTAAGAAATACTCCTCCTGAACTTCCCGTGGCCTGTCTATCGAATTTTGCATTTTTTTTCATTCTAGATGGGAGCACATTTTGGTCCAAGGCCACATAGTGTGATGGACTGGCATAGCAGGGTGTTAAACTAGGAACCAGGGTCCTGAGTTCCAGTCCTACCTTGGGCCCTGCAGGGATGAGTAGCCTTAGCAGGGCTCACCCTCTTGCTGAGCCCCTGGGATATGTCTTCACACCAAGGAGTGAACCGTAGAAGTTCAGTAGTCCTTGAGCAAGCCAACCGGGTGTTTCCACATGAGTGTGGGACTTGTGAACGGCAACCCCATGTAGGTTCAACCTAGCGTTGAAAACCAAACCCTGAGGATGTAGATCCTGTGGCGGGATTGGGTCTGGGCAGGCTGGGCCGGGGCAGGCTGGGCCACTGGGCCGGGGCAGGCTGGGCCGGGGCACGCTGGGCTGGGGCAAGTTGTGCCGGGGAAGACTTTAAGAGTAGCACTGAAAAGGAGCAGATGGGCCCCTCCCTCCGGGCACCGCAGCTCTCAAGGTTTTATTTTGTTGTCATGATAGCTAGTTACTGGCTTTTAGAGAAGGTCCAATATTTCTTTGTTTTCCAAAAGAGAGTCAGAATAAACAAATGCGGTCAGGAACATCTCCTAGGAGTAGAGGTGGGGAAAGTCGTGATTGAACTTAAGCCTCTGAAAACATTTGGCCGAACGCCAAATTTGGTCCCCAGTGCATTCGATGCTATAAATTTTCACAGGAGCGCATAGCGTTCCCAGGCCCCACCCCCCAGGTCTCTCACATACTCTACCTACAAGGAACAGTTCCCAGCAGCAGATCTGTATGTCATGGGGTACACTTGTTTAGCCTGGGAAGCATCCGAGTCCTCTCAGAGGAGATTCCCTCCTGCACTTCCTCTTTGAGGAACCATGTCTCGAATCACACAGCTAAGGTCTTCAGCCCGGGGGGGGGGGCGGGGGGGGAGTTTATTCTCCATAGGATATGTAGAGAGAGAGAATTTATCAGATCTCTAACAATTACAATTAAACAACTGTGCAAATGTAACCGAAAATTTGTGTTTCCTCATGGAAATTGATTTCCACTCTCACTGTCAGATTGAGTGCTTTTCGGGGACCTAGAAAATCTTAGATGGTTCAGAAATTTACCCAACTGCATTTGCTTCTCCCTCTTTTTCCATTAACCTTGGCCCTATATGGGAAAGAAATCACTGGATCAGAAACTTTGCCCATTCCCACAAACATGACTCCTTGAACCTCCCAAGAGGCATAAAGGAAGCCAAATGTGATTACTCAGCCTCTAAAGTTCGATCATGTGATCTGTCAACACAGATGAAGGTACTGTGGACTTCTGAACTTAAGTGTGCCTCTGAGGGTTAGAAAGCTTGCTCAGTGGGTAGCACTTGCCACATAAGCATAAGGTCTGACCTCATGGCTCATACTACAGGGGACAATAGACTCTGTCTCAGCAAGGGAGAAGGGAGGAATGACCCACAGTATTGTCCTCTGGCCAAAATACACACATAAATACATTGTACTATTCATACACACATCCTAACACATATACATCCTACCCAAGCATACCCTCCACACCAAGTCCTACACATACATACATGTAGAGGTAAAACACACACACACACACACACACACACACATCCTGCACATATATGCACATTCTATACGTATATATTCATGTGCTTTATACAGATCATGCAGTCACAGAGAAAGATAGATGATAGATATACAAACAGACACAGACAGACAGATAAGATGGCTTCTGAGTTACTCCTGTCAGGATGTTTGCTTTTTCATGGAGAAGAGTTCACAAGAGGAATATTTAAGAGGGACAGACACTCAGTACACACACAAACACACACACACACAACACACTCAAATGCACATCCTACACAATATGTTCATGTGCTTTGTACGGATCCTACAGACATGGAGAAATATATATAATAGATACATAGACAGATACCTAGACAGACGTGCAGACAGACAGAAGATAGACAGACATATAGATACACAGATGGACAGATATCTAGACAGACAGACAGACCAATAAGATGTCTTCTGAGTTGCTCCTGTCAAGTCGTTTGCTTTTTCATGGAGAAGGGTTCACATGAGGGATATTTAAGAGGGACAGACCCTCAGTCCCTCAGACAGTGTTGACATCAGCCCCACCTTCCCTCTCCTCCTGAAAACCCCCTGTTGTTCTGAACACTGAGCAGCTCTGCCTATGTTGTACCTGCCTGGTAATAACTTTTAGACCCTTTTGAGGCTCACCAGGCAAACGAGGCTTTCCCTTCCTTTAAACCCCTTACCGGAACTGGCCAGGCAATCTTAGGCAGCCAGTTCACTGCTCTGCCCCCACATTGCAGCCCTTCTCAGTCTTGATATTACGTAAATGTCTTCTGAAGCCTTTCTGGGGCTTTGGGGCCTGGCTCCACTGGTGCTGATCTTTCTGGCTCCTGAGTGATCTGGGCCTCTGTATCTGGAAAGCGACAACTGCCAACCGCGCTCTCTCCCTTCTGAAACGAGATGCTTAGAACAGTCTCTCCTGTTCACTTAAGGGGAAGATGTTCTGTCCATCCCTACTGCATCAGAGACTGCACCTAACCAAGGCTCCGTGTGGTGCTCGGGAACCTCACAGTAGAGATAGCAGGACTCTAGTTCCTTCCCTATTAAAGCTGACGCAGTCATGGGAGGCTGAACCTCTCGTTCCATCATATTCCCTGTGGAGTCTCCGAAGGAACAGGGGAGAAAGTGCAAAAGGAGGGTCTGGGGTGTTAGCCTGGTCATGTACTGCATATGGATTGTTCTGTTGGGATCTGAAGAGGGGAGGTGGTAACAGGGCAAGAGCCATGTGAAACAGCTTTAGAAATGTTGTTTTCCTCTGATAGCACAACCTCTAAGTATTCATAAATTATGCCTTCTTTGCCCTTCTAACTTGACTTGGGGGTTCTACATTTTTCTCTCCTTGGTGCACTGATTTAAGAACTGTGTGCAGTTCCTATTAGAGAGGGGCTTAGGTAAATCTCAGCTGGACATTCTGTACTCAAGCTGGACAAGTTCATCCAAAGGGTGTGTGTGTGTGTATGTTACATATCCATGTCTCTGTATAGGGGAGTGTAATTGCATGCACATAAGTGAAAGTGTGCTTGGAGTCCAAAAGAGGGGATCAAAACCTCTGGAGCTGGGGTTCTAGGGTGTGAGCTGCCTACTATGAGTGCCAAACTGGTCCTCTCTAAGAGCAAACAGGATGTGCTTTTAACAACTGGGCCAACAACTCCAGCAACTGATTTTTTTTTTTAAAAAAAAAAAAAGATAATCCGATCATATAGCTGCATGCTCATTTCCGTGTTCAGTCAGGACATACAGATGCACACTCACTTCTGTGTTTAGTGCTGCCTTCCATGGTACAAAGGTAGCTGCTATCATCACCTGCACAAACATCCACACTGCTTCCTATCCAGGCTTGCACAAATGTAAAGCAACCTTCAAATGAAGCCACAGTTGTGTCTTCTCTGGTCATCTGAGCTCATTCCTTTAGTTGGTTAAAAGGAGCAGTCTAGCTCCAATCCCAGCCAAATGTAAGAACCACGTGGTGAAGCTGAGTGAGGCAAGAGTTAACCCTTAGCCCTCTGAGTTCCAAGAACACACAGAGGCCAAGAGAGCATCTGCTCTGAACTCACAACAGTGTATACTTGTCGTGTTCAGAGAAGTGTGGCTTAAGCTTCTACTGAAATGTCCCCTCCCTGACCAAATAAATTTCAAGGCACCTGTGGAAAGTCACCTAGGGAGGAAACCGCCGGTTAAACCCTCTTGTCGTCAAGTGATAAAGGCCCTCCTCAAAGAACAGGTCAAGCTTAGATAACACACGTAGCGCCAATTTTGAACTCTATAAAAATCTTCCAGAAGGCAAAGCATGACTTCTCTACCTCTTTTTTCTCACCATGAAGCTATCAAAAATTCTGCGTTCTCATAAGATTTGATCACCTTCTCTCCAAGAATAAGTCCTTGTTAATGATGAGGCCAGAATGTCCTGGACAACATGGCTTCTGTAAGAGAGATGACTAGATGTGGGCAGGGAAATGGAGATAAACCTGTGAGTCTATTCGGTATTTTAAAACACACCGTTCTTCGCCCGCAATGCTTTGAAGACCTCATGTCACCCTCGCTTGCATCCTCATTTTTCCTGGTGGCTGTGTGTGAGGCCAGGTGTCCAGTCATGGGAAGGTCTAGGCAATGTCCCACATAGCAGCTGGCTTGAACTGAGGTCTGGCTAACTAGTTAGGTCCTAATCCCATGCAAATGATCCATGGTGATACATTACATGGTGAAATTTCCAAATGTGAGGAGCAACAAAAAACAACAGATTTAGGCCAGAGAGTCTAGTGTCCTGAATCTAACAGCTTGTTCAAATTATTCCCTCACTGGTTTAGTTTGATCATTTTTTTTTATCGAACTGGAAGATGAGAAGTCTTTGCAGAATCTCTAAGTACATGGTTTTTATTGCTGGCTTATTATCCCCGATACAGAGCTGGCTCAGCTGTCGGTCTCTGGCATGAGGCAATTGAAATGTGTCTGACTCTGCCTTGAGATCAGAAAACTCTAAATGTGTGGTTTGCAAACTTAGGATAGTTACACAGAAACATCATGGCGTCGTGCCCAATCCTAGCAAAGAACAGGATTGTTTTTTTTTTTTTTCTGAAGGATTTCTGGTGAGGTTTTCTTTTGCATGTTTCGAAATTTCTCATAAACACAACCAGCTTGAGGCTTCGGATTGGACTGACCACTCATGAGTTTTGCTGTGAGGGAATCTGACATAGGACGACCGCGTGAGAAGAAACAGATGGCAGGGTCCCTGTGTGACAAGGACGGTTTTCTCCTTAGCCACTATGTATGTGAACGTTAGCAGAAAGGCTCACCTTGCCTTTCCCTGTGTTTACAGAAAGTTTCTGGAAATCATTTTGAGGATTCTGCACATGACAAGAGTTTCCCAAGAGCCATAGATGAGGGATTTGGGGATGAAATTGGACTGCGCATCAGGGATGGGAAAGGATTCCAGGTTCTTCATATGTTTTATGAGTTAATATCCGAGTGCTTTTCCCTCCTAAGGCTGTGCTAAGCCAGACAGACTCGTGAGCTCAGGCAGTTAGCTGTAAAATACCCAGGGGCTCCTTGATTTTTGTGTATAACCTTTTCCCACTTTATTTCCAACTTAGAAGTTTTGGTTAAAGATAATATATTTTTTTTTACTCTTATTAGCTGCCTTCCAGAATTTTGCATTCAATGTAACCCAAGACCGTAAACCTCATTCGAGCTCAGTTCTGGGCAAACTCTGTATAGCTGGCATCCTCCAAAGAGCATTCATCCTGGGATCCCCCGTCAGACATTGAACTATGGTCAAAGGAGTTTCAGGTCTTATCCATCTGGGGAAAGCCGGTTGGAACGAGCCCTTTGGCAGAGACTGAGCAGTCCCTGTTCCCAAAAGGAAGCTAGAATGTCGCTCTTTAGTTTACTTCCTGAATTCTCTCCAGCGATGCAGCCAAACACAGTAGTGGAAATGTGCTGTTAGATGACCTTGCCGTTTGCAGTACCCACTGGCCAGTCTCCCTTCATCCCTGCAGTGATACCGGAACGGTGCACCGTCAGCTCTATCCTCCTCTGACGGAGACTCTCTGGGCGTTCACACTACACTCCAGAAGTAAGATTCAGATCCCGACCCTCTGATCCCAAAGACTGTTCATGGGGTAGTCAGTGGCCAGCCGGTGCTGGAAGCCATATTGCTGTGAAGAAGGAGAAAGGGAAGGTGGGAGTCTGGAGGGAAAGGGAGACAGAGCGGTCATTAAAAGCAAAATGGCAGAAATGAAATCACAACTTAGAGGACCTTAAGTCAGGGACCTCAGCAAAGGACCACCCTCTTTTCTTCACATTCCTTACAATGACTTCATCAACCTTTGATGAGAGGACAGCAGGGGGTGTCTCCCATCGCCCCTTCTAAGTCCTTTTATGACCTAGAGTGGGACAGGAATAGGTGGGCTTTGAAGGTCCCGTGTCTATCATGGCTACCGACTCTGCTCTCTGCAGTCATAAACAACCATAAACAAATGAGTGTGGCTGTGCGCTCAAAAAAATTATTTCTAAAGTAGCAGTTAGCTGGAGGCTACAGTCTGCTCACCTCTGCCTTAGGACAGTGGCTTCTACCTTAGGCACCATCCTCTGTTGCCTGAGGAAACATGAGAAAGTTTCAGCACCTACGCTTTGACTTTGTAAAGTGCAGTGCGGTAAGGATTTTCAAAGCATCCTCCAAAGAAGGAGTCTGAAATCGAGGCAAAGTGTCCCAGCACCTAAATCCCCACTTCACTGAGTTTGGCCTCAGGCACAGTGTCAACCTCAACTTGACAAAGATCTTTTAAAGAGCCCCACCCCAGACCTACTATACCTGCATCTCCAGGAGAGTGACCCAGAATCGGATGGCTTCAAAAGACTAGCAAGTCTGAGAACCCTGGGTTTATCTAACTTCTTCAAAATTAGTGTTCAGGCCCATAGCGCTCAGTTGAATTTTCCTATGAGTAAACCAAGCATAATGGTCTAAGCTCTCAGATCCAGAGGCAGCACTGAATCTAGCTAGCATCAGAAGTTCTCCCCACACCTACGTCTGGCTTCTTAACCATCCCCCTGGCTTTGGTGAACCCATCTCCAAAGGAGTACTGTGGGTGTTGGTGGGTAATGATACTCACAGCCAAGCCTCATGACTGATTTTTATTACCAAACCCCACGTGGTGAAAGGAGGGAACCAATTCCCGCGTGTGCTCTGGCTTGAGGCATTTGTGCATGTTTTAACTCCTGGCTTCTGTGCCCATTGAGATAACAACAACGCATGATCTAAAAAGGCCCACAAGACTCTGCTGTCGTATCCTGATCAAGACCAGGACGCTACTTCCCCTTGGAAGATGATAAAGTCACAAAGGAAAGAAAGGAGAACTAGAGGAAAGAGCCCATGCAGGCAAGAGGATGGCCAGCGTAGCGCCATACGACATAGGAGTCCCAGTTGGTCTCAGACGTGGTTTTCGATCCCTAAACTCTTAGGTGGAGAGGGGGATGAACTGCGATTCTTGCCAGGAAATTTTTCTAGGAGCCTAGAGACATAGTGGGTGGCACACCATGATGTATGTCACCTGTCAAGAGGTGGTACCAATTACAATCACAGATGCGTCCAGACAGGACCAGATAGGTACTTTTATGAATAACACACATCATTTGTTCCTTTGACAAACTGCAATGCTTTGGGGTCAGATTTATGGTCTGTAGGTTTGGCATGAAATATTCCTTAGACCCTCTTTCAGGATTCCGTGCACTGAAGGACATCACCGTGGTGGTTTTTGAGTTCCTGTGAGTCCCCAACCAGGAAACAATCCAAGACGCCTGTTGTTCTATAACCAGGTAGATCTGGAGTAAAGGTTTGAAGAGGAAAGGCTCTCAGGAATCAACTATCTTAGAGCAACTGTACAGCTATTTAGAGGAAAATCGGCATCATCTGTCTCTCTTTACCACTTTGCTGTCTCACTGAAAGACCCTGTCTCTTCAACACTGTGATCTCCATTTCCTTGCCTTCTGGTTCATCTGCAGGTTTGATGGTGCCAAATCTAGAGATTTGGCAATCATGACTTGGACAGAGCTGCAGAATGTATTATTTAGAAATCTCCTCATGTAGATTAGGTATTGCTTTTTCTTTTATTAGTTTTATTAATGGATTATTGTTTTATTAATAGGATGTTTTAAAGCAGTTGTTCTCAACCTGTGGCTTGCAACCCCTTCAGGGGTGCATATCAAATACTCTGCATATTAAATGTTTACATTACGATTCATAGCACTGTCAAAATTAAAGTTCTGAAACAGCAACAAAATAGCATTAAGGTCACCACGACAGGAGGAACTGCGTTAGGAGGGCTGAGAACCGCTGCTCTAAAGCACGTGCTCTTAGATGCTGTGAGAGACCTGAGGAGGCTCAAAGGAGGCCTGACACATGGGAACTGCAGCGGCAGCAATCACAGGGACTCCAGTGAAGAGGATGGCGCTCTATTGTTCCCTTGTAGCCTTGATGAAATTCCAGTCCCAAAGGCTATTAGCCCAAGCTGCCTTTCTCAGGACAGCCTGACTGCTTTGGGACATGGGTCTGCTGAAATATGAGGCAAGCGGGGTGTGAGCCGGCCCCCGCTCTGCTGACTTGCATGTTCTTTGATCCTCACAAACACTGATTGCCCCCAAAGACCATCGTGACCCCGTGGATGCCAGCAATCGCTCACGTTTCTTCCCATGATCGAGGCAGTAATTTTAGAGCCCCACAGTCTCTCACGAGTCCATGTCTGGGTCTTGTCTAGGGCATACATTACTTCCTTGCATGAAAATTGCGGAGTCTCACTGGGATGGACTGAAAAACATTTATCCGGAGACGCTCATGTTTTGACGTGTCATTCTTCCCAGGATGGGACATTTTCCAGAAACAGGACAGAAAGGACCTTGAGTGACCTTCTATGAAGGACAGACTATGGCATATGTATTTTCCTTCACACTAAAAATCTGGAAAACAAGAAAAATAAATTTAAGCATGTTTCAGGGAAATTAATTTTAAAAAAACTAAAATATTGTTTGGTGTCTCATTAGCATTACATTCTAAAATCTTATCCCTTTGAGGTTTAAAACTGAAACCCAGAATATAAATAAGTGGGGTTAACCAGTAGACAATGAATGGGGGGGTCCTTTAAATATATTTAATGATTTCTAGGCTTCATAAAGACTTGTGGAAAGAAATTTATACGGGTGGTCTTCCAGGAACCGTGGAAGGGAGTTAAATGTCTGTCACTAGAGAGGCATTATCGCTAGATGGGAAGAATCATCACAGTATTCATGCCCCAATCCACTGCCACCTTGCTCAGGATTGCTGGGTCTTTGACCCTATCTCCTCCCTGGCTACTATGGAGAATATAGGCCAGCTCTCCACATAATGCCTATCTGGGTTCATTTGAAAGTCCTGACCCATACAGGGAGAGATCTCAACATGTCAGAGTCCTGATGTCTCGTCTGCAACATGCCATAAATAACACTCCATGAAGTACTTTGTCTAAATTCCCAAGAGGTTTTAGACTTGAGCCTGGAGAGGCCAGTCCTTGCGGTGCCTTTAATTTATCCTGTATGAAAGAAGAATTAACCGTGGTCTTCAAGGAACCAATGCTAAGTGTAATAGAGCTCTCAGTGGTGCCATCTAGTGAGGAATAAGTGGTACAAAGCCTATGCCTCACAATGGGCCCAGGGCATAGTGAGGCATCTGTCTATGTTTGGACCTATTTTCCTTCTTCTTACTCAGGCCCTGGCTCTCCTCAAGCTCTTGATGCTTTCTGGGACCTCAAAGGCATATGGTAAGCGTGGGTGGAGCCGATGCTTGGACTGTCAAGGCCTCTTGCTTGCTGCCCCTATGTCTTTTCACTTGTTTATCCGCTGTCTCTGCATTACGACATCATTAAGATTCTTTTCGTCGAGAAGGAAAATCATTTTTGAAACCCGAAATCGTTCTTCGATGGTAACTCTCAGTCTAGGGTCAGAGGCTCGCGTGCTTGTCACAGTCCCTTTAGGGAAAGATTTCTGTCGAGGATATCCAGTCTGCCTTTGGTTTTGGCTAAGAGTAAGTGTAGACCACACATCACGGCAGTAAGCATTGATGGTCTCCCCCTATATTCTCCAGATCCATCCCCCCTATTCCGACCTTCCCACCATTCCCAGCTTCATGTCCTTAAATGCAGTTTGTGCTGCCAATATGCTCGTGGCTCTGGGGCTAGCCACTGGATTGTGGTTGGCCTACAAGGGGCCACACCCTTAAAGAAAACTGCCTCTCCAGAAGCCAGAAACTGTCTGTCTCCTCAGTTAGGGAAGGGGTTAGTGAGAGCCTCCCTGCCCAGGCTAGAATGCTGTCTGGCTTGATGTTATGTGGGCCTCATGCAGCTGCTCGAGCTCATGGTGGCATAGTCCTCTGTCATGAATTCCTTACTTATGCTCATGAAGAGGGAAGGAAGGTAGCCAAGAAATCGCATCAGTTTTAGAAATCTGTAATAAATCCATGCAAGATGCCACAAGGAGAAACTCAGCAAGGTTGACTTCCTTGTTACACGTTTGTGGCCACCTCTGAGACTCTGTCACAATGGGATGTAGTCTGTGTATTAAAAAGGTTTTAAGACTACTATTTAGTAGCTGGCCTTCTTTCCTTTTCTTGTCATTGCTCTCGGCTGGAACAAGAAGTGTGGCCATGATCTCCCTTCTGAAGTAGTCATTGCACTCAAAGCCCAGCTCTCTCCGCATCCTTTAGTTAAATGCTGTTGCCATGGGTACCGTGTGAAGGAGGATTATTTTAGGAGTTTTCTTTCTGAATCACTCCCTTCCTAACGCTCACCGTCATTCATACAGACACACAATGTAACTTATATCTCTGACGACTCACTCGGGGCCTCCGACAGTCAGACAGGGACATACAACCTAAAGAAATGTATTGCTAGAGGGAAAAATTACATGTGAATATTCTGTAACTTGGGGTCCCCGTATTCCTGGAATTCTTGAGACCAGGAATGTATGGAAAGAGAAAAAGAACGATGCTCTTTGTAGGTCAACATGGAAGCGAGCAGTGAAACAGTGGAAACAGTAGGTCTTCGCCCCAAACGTCCTAGGACAAATGAGATGGAGACTGCGGCCTGCATGACTCTCAGGTACTGGAGACACGAAAGACGAGGAAAGCATCAGGTTTCTAGGTCTTGGTGTTGGCGTCTACCCGGTGGAGTTTAGGTGTCAGGAAGGTAAAGAGTCGACCATTGGCAGCCGGGGGAGGAGAGAGATGAGACGTAGAATAAGGAAGCCTAAAATTCATAGAAGTAGTCAGTCTGGAATGGGAGAAGCCATCGCTTAATCGTGATCTTCACTCAGCATTGACCACAATCCACCCGGGCACGTCGGCGGCTTCTCATCTGTGCGATTCCTCAGATACCAACAAATAGAGTACACCTCTCAACTCCAAAGAATTAGATATTTAAAAAATAAAAACCCAAAGGGAAGCCATGGAGCTAAGATGAGATGGTTCTACATCTCCGAACCTGGTGTCTGCAAATTGAAAGACATCTCCCTAGGACTTTGCATTTGATATTGTGTTGTGTTGCATCGTGCTGCGTTGTGCTGTGCTGTGCTGTGCTGTGCTGTGCTGTGCTGTGCTGTGATGCAGGATCCTATGTAGCCTGGGCTCTGACCTCTCTATGTAGCTGAAGATGGCCTTGAACTTCCGACCCTCCTTCCTCATGTGTGTGCTACCACGCTTAGTCCATGCAATGGATGAACAGGGGTTGAACTCCGGGCTTTGTGCAAGCTGTGCATGCACCCAACCAGCTGAGCCTCCTCCTCAGCCTGCAGGTCTCTTTCTTTTAAGGGAATAAAATTACATTCATCTTAAACATAGCCAAGGGCATACATATGCTGGGATATACACCCACATCTACGAAACACATCTCAGTATGTGAGTCATGGTGTATGAGCCAAATAACAGCTCAACACAACCATGAAATTTTTTCCCATCTTTATTAACTTGAGTATTTCTTGTTTATATTTCAATTGATATTCCCCTTCCCGGTTTCCAGGCCAACATCCCCCTAATCCCTCCCCCTCCCCTTCTATATGGGCTTCCCCTCCCCATCTTCCCCCCATTACCACCCTCCCCCAACAATCCCGTTCACTGGGGGTTCAGTCTTGGCAGGACCAAGGGCTTCCCCTTCCACTGGTGCTCTTACTAGGCCATTCATTGCTATCTATGAGGTTGGAGCCCAGGGTCAGTCCATGTATAGTCTTTGGGTAGTGGCTTAGTCCTGGGAGCTCTGATTGACAACCATGAATTTTTATAGCGCCTCGTTACAGACATTCTGAATCAAAGTCTCCCCTTTTCAATGACTTTCTCAGGTGATGCTTCTCCCTTGAATCTTAGATCACTCTAAAGCATGTGAGAACACACTCAAGAACTTGTGTATACTTTATTCCAGTGGCTCAGAGTACACGCATCTGTTATTTACCATGAGACTCTTGAGGGTCAAAGTTTATCGTTGCCATTTCAGAAAGACAATGTGAAGTCTTAAACCCCAAGGCCTACGACTGACACCTTACTCGAACTAGTCTCAGGCAATCTAACTGTACTAAACTGAGGTCATACATTGAACATTGACTCTAAGCTCAATGACTAGTTTACCAGTAGGAACAAGAGAATCCAGACTTAAACGCCCAGAGCAGACACATACAAAAGAACAGTGGGTGAGGATAGGAACAGAGATGCAAGAACATGGCTACACGACAAAAAGGATGCCAAGGATCTGCCAAACACAACCTGACTGGAAAGTGGGATGACGCAGCCCGTGCTTTGGAATCCACGAGGAGCTAAACTGGCCTCCACCTTAACTTGAGAGTACACACCCAGTGCCTTGAAAGATTGCATGTCTCGTAATCCTAAGACACCAGAGAGGGACTGAGGAGATGATGGCTCCTGTGATACAGTGCTTGCTTGGCAACCATGAAGATCTGTGTTCACCATTGAGATCACCTAAAGAGCTAGGCATGGTGACACATAACTAGTCATCCTAGCACTGGGAGGTAGAGACAGTTGGCTCCCTTGGGCACTCTACCAGACGCTCAATGGTACATCCTGGGTCAGACCCCGTCTCAAAATACACACACAGACACACACACACACACACACACACACAGACACACCTGCACACACACCTGCACACACACACACACCTGCACACATACACCTGTATACACACACATACACCTGTACACACACACCTGCACACATACACCTGTATACACACACAAACCTGCACACATACACACACACACCTGCACACACACCTGTATACACACACACCTGGACACACACACACCTGCACACACACACCTGTATACACACACACCTGTATACACACACACCTGGACACACACACACACCTGCGCACACACACACATTCACACACACCTGCATACACACCTGCACACACACACCTACACACACACACCTGCACACACACACCTACACACACACACCTGCACACACACACACACACACACCTGCACACACATACACACACCTGCACACATGAAAACACATTTGCACATAAACTAAGTTGATCACCATCGTGGTGCTGTTTCTGAAGCTGCCTCCTGCATCTCAGCACAGCGAGCCTCCCTTCTGGATGGACCACAGTTCCTGGCTCAGTACCGTGAAGAGCGGCTGTCTTCACGTGCGGCTGATTTCTGCCTGCCATTCTCCCAGAGCAGATTTGAGGGACTGTAGCATTCATTGGACAGCCAATGCCACCCTGAAGTCTGCAGATTTTAGAAATTAAACTTGAAAACACTTCTGAAAAATCTCCTATCCTGCTGGAACTGATTAAAAGTGGGGGAAGATGGAGAACAGAGCAACACCGAACTGATCATTGTCATTTCCACCGGATTACCGTTCCCCCCTGTGTGGCAAAGAGGCGTCTGTCACTCAGGGATCGTCTACTTAGAGGGCAGGCCGAGCGAAGATCATTTTGGTTTTTATTGATTCTATGGCTGTGGCATTACTCATAAGGATTTACGGTATTTAACTCACCAGGAGAAGCTGTGAACTGTAAATGGCTTCCCATTTGCCAGGAAAGGCCTGCATTTCATAAGCAACACCAGCTAAGTGGTCTCCCTCACAGCTGTCTCTAATGAAAGCCCGTGACCCCAGCCTCTGCACGGAGGACATGGCCTCTCTTCATGGGGGCGATCCCTCCTCTGGCTCTATCCAAACCACCATGAGGCTGTTGAGCTCACTAAGTGCCTGATGCATGCAGAGGGAGAAGAGCCGAGCTTATGGACTCACACCGATCACTTCATCTGTTGAAAATGGAAAGTTGAAGAGCGTGAAATAAGGAAGACAAAGAGTGGGGGTGGGGTCTGATGCCTCGTGAAGGGGTCTCCTGGGTACCGGGGCCTGAGACACAACCCAGGGGAGAGGTGTGTTTGCTGAGAAGTAAAGAAGTGAACATTGAGAACTCGGCTTGTGAACGAAACATCAAATTCTCTTAACCGAAAAGTTTTCATCTCCAGACTGGAGTCGAGGAAGTTTTAAACACATGGCTGATGTCTATTGGCAGTGTTCTAGAAGCAACCCCTTGTGAACCCAGGACCAAAACAGACCCCGAGGCAAAAGGAGGGTTTGTTTTTTTGAAAAAAAATCAACAGTATTGATCCTCATGATTACTTAAAATGTAGATAGTTTATTCAGCACTGATGGTCTGTGCTTATTTTGAGATATTTTAAAGATTTCATGAAGACGGTGTTTATCTTGCTCTATTGAGTATGAGTCTGCAGGCCACCCATATCAACCCTCGCCGAAACAGAGTGCCAACACTGCCGCTCCATTCACTCTCCTCTTTAGAAAATTAAAAAGTAAAATAGGATAAAACATGAAGATTCAGGTCTTGATTAGAGTGAATTTTGAAAGGGAGGTCTGCCCGAATACGGGAGCAGACTCCTGGATAAGCCCAAAGGGGAGCAAGGCTCTCCTGACAAGATCTCGCTGTCAGCAAATGTCTTTTAGTTCAGACTTTCCTTTTCCCAGAATCTTGTGATGTAAGATGTGTTGTCCTCACTGACGCTGGCTTCACTGGGCACAACACAAAACAACAACCAACCCAAAGCTTAGTAACACAGATACTGACTGTCATGGTGGACTTCATAGCTGACTGTCATGGTGGACTTCATGGCTGACTGTCATGGTGGACTTCATGGCTGACTATCATGGTGGACTTCATGGCTGACTGTCATGGTGGACTTCATGGCTGGCTGTTAAACCAGAGTGAGTCAAGGTTGTATGTGCACCCAATGGAGCGCCCTCCCAGGATGTCTGTGGCCAACCACAACAGAGCAGGTATAGTTCGAACATTGTTTTCAGCCTTTGATCATTGGCAAAACCAACAGCTATTTACCCCTTTCTCTGTCTACACACCTTATCACCAATATGCAAGATTGTCTCCGAGTGGATTAAGACGTTGAGTCAGCTCTGTGGTACTCACTCAAAAGTAATCCTAACAACCCAGCAATTCAGGCAAGAAGACTGAGTCCAAGGCCAGCCTCTACCTCCCACCCCTCAAAGCAATTATGCATCCCAAAGACTGTGTCAGAGAGGCACAGCATTCCATATACTTCTCCCTTGAGTTCTGAAATCAATCCATGAGCTAAGAAGTCTCCCTGCCTGCGTTTCTCATTGTCAAACAAAATTGATTCCTATTTTATCAGAAGCTCTCGGAACATTCCAAGGAATTTCCTTTTTTGGGAAAATTTGAGATCCTAGCAGTCAAGCCAGGTTGGGATGTGAAAATTAAATATTCTTAAATCGGTACTAAAATTATTACATTTATAGGAAGCAAACATAGAACCTCAGGCATTCAAAGGAGATAATAAATTTCACCTTGTTTCTATATTTAGAGTCTGCTAGTGAAAAGTTCTTGGTGAAATCATTCCAAATCTGCCAACTTGTAGCACCCAAGAGCAAATCTGCTGGCCAATCTTTTCTATCTTTCTTAACCTAACACCAAGTACACACATTATTTTTTTTCCTAATGTCATTTGTTGTATGATTGTGTTTTCTACTGTAAGAAAACTGAGATTAAAACAAACAAAAAACAAACTATTTTGAAGGGTCAGGAAGGAAGCAGTACTTGTTTTGCAGAGGAATTTAATTTTAATAGCAAGCTCCCTCTGGGCACTTAAAATATGATTCAATTTACCAAAAGTTACTGAAGCATAGCAGAGAGCATCCTGTCCACCCACTCTTATGTGGGGCTCCTCAGTTCTGCACCCTGAAAGAACGTGCCCGTTGTAAAGTGACTGTCTTTCCCAAGAAGGGACATAGTGCTTAATGAGAAATATCTGCATCCAAGGTTTCTGGAGCTTACACAGACAGGGTCTCTGGAGACCATGAGGCATTGCTGCAGACCGCTGTCCAGTTGTCTTGGTGACATTTACGTGTGGCGGTTGGCTCCTGCCTGCTTAGGTCATGGTGTTGTTTTGTTATTGCCACACATCTTACTAAAGGGTACTTGGGTTTCCTACGGATGTTTTAACAAAGCTGTGCAAACCAACTGGCTGTCCCCCAGATCTGATGGCTATCAACTTGAAATGAGTGTGTCCTCTGAACCCACCTTTCTCTGCATCTCATGCCTTCTCCCATCTAGTTTTGCTGGCACCCCTGGTATTTCCTTGAGGAGCCATGGCCGTCCATGTGGCTGGCCCACCACTGTCTCCCTGGGTGTCTTAACTATGCCTCTTGTATTTTTAAATGTGGTCTGTCAGATTGAACTGAAGGCCCGAGACAAGTTAAGAGAGCACTCTACACTGAGCTACATCTTCAGCCACCTTGGAGTCTTCTAAAAACAGTGCTCAGGTTAAGAGCCTGCCCTACTAGAGTAGGACTCCTTCTAGAATAATTACATCTGCAAAAGACCTTGTCTCTGGATAAAAATGCACAGTGCAGTCCCAGAAGTGAGGCCTTCCACATGTCTCTCTAGAAAATACACTTCAGCCCACAAATGTGGGCTTCCCCATTGTCTAGAGAACACAGTTCAACCCACAACAGGCTTTTATCAAGGTGAAGATTGTTGAGGCAAACAAAACAGCTAGTCCTTTTTAAAAAAAAATTAATTTGTTTTATGCTTATGAGTACACTGTAGCTGCCTTCAGACGCACCAGAAGAGGGCATTGGATCTCATTGCAGATGGGTGTGGGCTCATATGTGGTTACTAGGAATTGAACTCAGGACAGAATTGCTAGTCCTGAAACGTGTCTCCTCTGCTCTCTGATGTCCTCCTCACATAGAGCAGTGATCTAAAGCTTCCCTCAAAACAAGAAGAACTCCAACAAAATATGTCAAACACGGGTGCAGGAGCTAAGCCTGGGTGGAAAGTGGGGATGGGTGAAGAGTGTTAAGGAGGAATAAAGAAGCTACGGCTAAAATCACAGAAGAGCGCCGTCCAGGTTCACAGTGCTTAACGACCTGAGTTGGATCGCTGGCCCATGGCAGGAGGGAGAAAGCCAACCACCATAGGCCAACCTCCAACCTCTTCATATACGCCATGGTATTTCTTAGACTAACCAAGCGAATGTTAAAGATAAATGACTTAAAAACACAAAGGAAGCCAGCTCAAGCTTGACAGTGGGTAAGGAAATGGGTAAACATAGTCAAACATCAAGGAAAGGACTGTGAGCTTTGTCCCTGGGTTCTAAGTCTCACCCGTGTCTTCATCCATGGCCCGAGAGTAACAGAACTGAATCTGGAGAAACACAGTAAGCTGCATTTCCCTGTTTTTGCTCCTCAGAAGCTCATTTGCTCACATTTCATTCTGCTCACTGGGTATGAATCTGAAGACCTTGGGGATGGTGTCAGCTTTGAGCCTTTCAGAGACACAGTTAGCACAGAACTCAAACCTTGCTTTGAGCACAGCGTCTAGCCTTCGTCCCTTCTTCCCACATGTGTGGTGGCCTCTGGGGAATTCTGCTGCTTTTAATTGTGAAAATTAAATGAATAAAATGTAAGTGGTAAAGGTCAACACGTCCAGAGGTGATTGCAGAAAATACCGAAATGGAACAGTTGTCATAAAACTCTCCTTTTCAAACCTAACCTTTAGATGTCATACAATCAGTGACGTTTATCCTGTCAGCTTGACAGGTAGGCTTTCGGCCAGCATCCTTGACTTCAGAAGGTACCCGGCTAAACATCATGGTTAATACATTGGTCCCCATGGGCACAAATTGACCCAGCATAATTCAATACAAGTTTAGGAGTGGTTTGGGGAGATGAATGGGCAGGAAGATTGTTCTTGGTTTCCTTTGTTTTCCCTTACTCTCTGTGCATTCAGAAGTGACTGAAGAGTACCTTGTTATTAAATGGAGATGCATGGACAGGGACCACAGAGCTAATGCAACACAAAAAGCAAACAAAAATATGCAGCCAGACAATATGCTCAGGCCTAGAATTTTCTCGTGAAGTTTGAACAAACTCCTTCCTCAAATAGCCACCAGTTAGAGGGTGGTTTGGAGCAAACCTCCAGAGGCACATTGGTTGTTCACCAAAGAGAAGACGTCCACTGTGTGAGAGGCCAGTGACCTGGTAGCCACAGTGGTGTATCTCCTGTTACTTGCTAGGCTGCCCGGTTCCGTCCAGCAATTCATGCGATGCCAGGCACTGCCAAGTCCCAGCAAGAAGGCAGCTGTGGCATCAAGTAGTCTGGAATCAGGAGCTTCAGGGCTTTTACGTCTGCCTCCTTGTTTGTTTGGGAGGGCTTCTTTAACTTAAGTTTGGCTCAGGACTTGCTGTACTTCTCTGTACCAAAGGGAACATCCTGGGCACCTGTGACCTTCCACTGCTCTCCACAGTATTGACAGACAGGTCTCACAGTGCAGCTAAGGGGACCTACTTGTCCTACGTGAGAGAAGTTTTCCCAAGCCCCACAGCCATCTCTGTGGATTTCACATTGCTAACAGGTTCATAGGCTGTGTGCTTCTGGCTCCCCTGAGTGGAGAGAGTCTCGAAAACACTCCTGTATCCCTGCCCCTCTCCTCTGGCTCTTGTCTTTCTCTAACTTGCGCTTCCTTTCCCACTTTCTCTTCCTAACATCCGGACATTCATTCGCTCTTGCCAACCCAGTTGCAGAACCTATCCCTTCGCACAGTCTAGGACGACATTTGTAGATCACCGACATTCCTCCTGGCCGCCCATGTGGCACGGTTTCTGGACCACCCATCTGGCACCTGGCCTGCGCTAATCATTTCTTTTAGCTGCCCCTTAGTGTGTACAGCACAAAACCTCAGTTAGAAATCTCACTCCTTGAAACTGATCATTACACAGTACCTCGTGGACAGCATCTTGCCTCTCCCACGCCTGTAGTCCCAGCTACCTGATGCCCACTTGGAACCAACAAGGGATTTGGAGTCCCTAAGTGGCTCTACTGAACACTGATCAGTGTCCTGCAGATCCTTCCCAGACACCTGAGTAATGCATTCCAACAGATGTCTGCCTGGCCAACAGATGCTCATGCCTGTCTGACAATGTGTAAAGAGAGTGGAGCATCCCTGCAGTGTTTGCCTGAGGCCTGTGGGAAAGATGAGATTCCTAGAGGCCAAGTCACCCAGGAAAACCCCCTGTGTTAGCCTTGAGTCCTCTTCTTTACCATCCAAAACCACGCAGTCTATTATAAATCCCTGCGTGTTCTGCCATTGAGACGTACTGACTATGTCCGAATTTCCTTCTTTTCTGTCTGCCACTGGCCTAGAACTGTTCTTTCCCTCACTGCCCCTGTTAACCCTGTGGACTCCATCTTCTCTCTGTAGCCAACCTCTTCCTCTCCAGCTTTAACGCTCACCCTGGATCCACCATTCCCTGAGGCACCCATCTCCGTGTAGAACGTCCGCATTCCCAGATGTAGACAGTCTACTTCTCCGGTGGAGTAACCCCCAACTCAATAGCGCTGACCCTAACAGCTCCACACTCCACTTTATGCCTCCTTTCCAGGCTATGACCCTACACTTCTCTTTTGCAGGAGAACACATACGCCACTCTCCGAATGGCCCCCGGCCCTTCGGCACTTCCTTGCTACTGCTCCACCTAGAAAGCCTTCCACCCAATTTCTCGGTCATAATATGCCCCTTCTTAAGTGTTCGACTCAAAAGCCACTTTGTTCAAGAGACCTTCCTTAGCCACAGTAATGGCTTCTAAGCGTTAAAATCAAGTGACATACGCTAGTGTCACAGTCTGGAGAAAACACTCCTCGTGAATCTGTCTTTATCTACTCTAGGTTCATCCGAATTACTCAGTATCTCAGTGAGATTCCTAAAGTCCAAGGCAAGACGTTTCTCTACAGTTTCTCTTTTGTAGCTGTGGGTGTCGGAATTGTTCTTACCAATGTGCTTAGTGTGAAGCTCTGCTGCTCTTCAAAGAAAAAAACGGCATGAGTTGAAAACTTCTCTCTTTTTAAACAATGTGATCTTTCCAATTCCACACACCTGGTGGCTGAGTTTCTTAGCATATCCGTCCTCCTCATCCCACCTCCCATCTCTAAACCAGAAACAGCTCCTCTTACAGTCTTGGCCACATATTATAACCAACCACCTGGGACTTCGAAATATCCCACAGACTCAGGTTGTGTTCCAGATGGAGCGATTTCTCCACGGGTATCTGTCCAGACTTGGTATTCTTAAAGGTCCTCTATAGTTTGAGGACGATCCCAGGCAGGTGTAGAAGCTGGGAAACAGGTATGTGCCTGGCACTTGTCAGAATGGTGAAAGTAGGCTGACTGTAATCTCAGCACTGGGGAAACAGAGGCGGGAGGATTGCTAGGAGTTCAAGGCCAACCTGATACACATAGAAAGTTACAGACCCAGCCAGGGCTACATTGCAAGACGCTGTGTTACACAAAGAAAAACCAAGGGAAGGAGCGGCCACAGCACATGAAGCAGTTTGAGCAGAGGCTCATCCATTAGAGCATACACATTCATGTTGGTGGCCTACCGTGGATCCTGCTGGAAGGCAAGAGAGTTTCCCTTTGACTTGTATCACTTTCTCCCAAAGACACAGTTAAGACACATATACATATAAATATATATATATATATATATATATATATATATATAAGACATATATGTATATATAAAACATAGTGCATATAAGACATATGTGTGATATACGTGGTACATGAATGGAATGCATATAGTATAGATACGTGAATATATGCATATAAATATGAACGCTCATGTGCTACCTGGAAAAGGAATCTATCCATCTCCCTGCTCTATACAGAATGGAAGGAAAATCCCTCTTGCGGAAGTGTCTGCAAGGAAGAACTGGCCCACAGAGGCAGTGGGGCATCTTCTAGGGCACTCTGGGAAGCTAGAAAATGCACAAAAAAAGAGCTGGTGTCTCAGCAGAAGGTGAAGGGTAAACAAAAGAGGATACAGAACAGGATATGGCAGTGGGCAAGAGATCCACAGGCAAACGTCACCCTCGCGGGCACAGGGCTGACCCTGCATGAGCCTCTAACATTAGTAGACCGTGATTTTAAAAAACTTAATGTTTGTGGTGTGAAGAGATGGTGCAGTTGGTAAAATGCTTGCTCTGTGTGAGGACCTGGGTTCTCTCCCTCAGAGCCCAGCAAGTAAGCTTGGGACAGATGCACCTCTGCAGTGCCAGGGTTGGAGAAATGGCGCCAGGATGCTCACAGGGCAGTCAGACCAACCCACCTGGTCAGTGAGCTCCTGGCCCAGCGAAGAGACACTGTCTCAAATAGATTGCAAGAATGATTGATAAAATACCGAACATTGACCTCTGCCTTACACACACACAGACACATACACACACACACACACACACACACACACACAGAGAGAGAGAGAGAGAGAGAGAGAGAGAGAGAGAGAGAGAGAGAGAGAGAGAGAGAGAGGGGATCTGGACAGGGGAAGGGAACTTCTGTTAATGCATGGAATAAGCAGACTTTTCAGACAAGGAGCATGTGAGTTTGCATTTTCCTTTCAGTACCTACTGCATTTACTTCCCGTACCCTGAACTGTATAAGGATCTCTCACAGAAAAGGTTAGCAAACAAAAAAAAAACACAAGGGAGAAGAGCGAAGAGAGGGAGGCCCATAAAAATAAAGTCATGATAAAAAACATCTACGGATGGCAACTTTTCCCCAAGCTTCCATGAAACACCGCCTAGGGACGCAGCTCCTCGGCGATCCCTCTGCGTTCTCCGGCTTAATGAGAGTTTCTGAAAACCAAATATGCCTGGAGTGAATCCTCAGGAGGCGGTGTCTCATACAGCTGTCCCACATCACGCTGGTTCTGAGACAGACCAGCTCCCGGAGTGCCAATGGCTTCTGTGGGAACACAAAGCTACCAGAAAGTGACGGGAGACTCCGGAGAGTTAAGACGGCACATCTGGGTCTGGGATTGAGCCTTAGAGTCCCTCAACCACAATCTCCCGAGGATGGGGGTGGGGGTGGGGGAGACCAGCCTCCTCACTCCCCCCCCCCGCCGCCCCCAAAAACCAAGAGGAATAGCAACCAGCCTTTTCCTGATGGGGAGATCAGCTCATTTGCCAAAGATTCCAAAAGAATGTGAATCTGTGGCTCGGTAATGGGTCTGAGCCGCCCTCTGTGACCTTAGCCCACCACGCCAACTCCCTCCGTCTCAGATTTAAATAAAAATAACCAGACATGAAACCGTGAAGGGCCCGTTACTAAGGGAATCGGATCCTTGTAGCAGCGTATCCTCGTGAATTTCCCTGATGGGGTTGAGTCAGCACTGGATGTCTCAGAAACATTCCAGACGATTTCGGAGAGGCAAGGGCAGACTGGTAATTAAACAACGCGGTCAGGAAGCCTAGGAAACAGAGAACAAAGGGCGAGGGAAGGAGACGCAAAGAAACACAGGACAGAAAAACAAGACAGAGGTGGAAAACTAGGGTTCAGCTGTGGCGGGCTGGGGCTTCCTGGGGTGCTGTGCACAGGACTTGCGTGCTCCTCCATGTCATAGAAGAGTGGCTTTTGGCCTGCGTGCAGAGCAGCAAGGCAGAGGGAAGGCGTAAGGGCCGTGGGCAGCCGGCCAGAGATGGCTCCAGCCGTAAGGCTGAGGTAACAGATAAAGCTGGTGTCTGGTAGTGCTGGCAGGAAGGGAATTGGGCTGGCCTACAGCTACCCGGGTCACCCCTGCACTCCTCAAGCTGAGACATTTAGCGTTGCCACTCAGCAGGAGGACTGTGATGTATATGGTAACATGAAACCAAGAAGCCAGCACGAAACCACACACACACAGATGCGGCTGGCAGCTTCTCTGTGTCCCTGAACAGCCATTCTGTCTTATCACCAGCCTGCTCCACCCTGGAAGCCTGGAGATTCCAAGTGTACCTAAGGCCCCTGAGGGCCCCAGTTAGTCTTCGCCAGAGGAGGCCTCACAGAAGCTGAAAGAGGAGAGCGAAGTCTCCCATGTTCATGGCCTCACTTCGTCCTATAAGATTGCAGTGCATTGGCAGGGCACATCCAAAAGCCAGCTTCCCTCCCTAAGCCGATCTAGGGCTCTTCCCTATGCCCCACACCAGTTTTCAGCACCTAGAGGTATCTGCTCAGAACCCACACGCCCCTAGGCTGAGAGGGATACAAGTTCGTTATTCTGGGAGTCTTAGATGCACAGCTCATAAGGATCATCCGTGGTCTCTATCACACACCAACTAATGACACTGGTGTGGCATGTCCGTCAGGACGGATGACTTTATCTCTTGGTGCTCTGGAAGCAGAGGCAGGTACAGGTCACCAAGACAAGAAAGGAGAGAGATGCAAGTTTGTAAGAGTCACACTCGCGTGTGCGCGCACGCACACATGCACACACTCACACACACACACATGCACGCACACACACACTCACACACGCGCGCACGTGCACGTGCACACACATACACACACCGCACACATGTGCACGCGCACACACACGCGCACACACACACTCATACGCACGCGCACACACATACGCACACACACGCATGCGCGCGCACACACACGCACACACACGCACACACACACACACTCGCACGCACACATACACACACACACACACACACACACACACACACCATCACAAAGCATGACAGTTCTTGAGCTGAAGCACTCTGTGGTGATACTCTACTGTAGACCATGAGCCAGCACGGATGTCCAGACAACTGTGCAGTCCGCCAAGAGACCCGTTTCAACATCTTTACCCAAACCTTGTTTTCCTCTTAACTTTTAATGTCTGACAAATCACGAGTGTTTGTAACGTGAGATGGCTTCATCCTCCCTCATCCCCAGACCCTCAAGAAAGTGAGATGCTTCTCCTCAATTTGGGGATTTGGGAGAGAAAAGTAAAATGAAACAGCCCAGATCTGGGTCAGCAAAAAGTCTGCTTGCCGAGTGTAATGAGGCCTCTCCGCTAATTAACACGTTTCTGGGGAAAAAAAGAAAGAAAAGGCAAGTGTGAGGAACATATATATCCCTCTCAATGGCACCATCGCAAATTCAGCAAAGTATCACTTATCCCTTCGACCCAGAGCAGTGAGCACACACACTGAAGCTTAACGTTCCAGAAATCGTCAATGCTGAAAATTCAACCAGTCACCTGACAGCGCTAATTAAACTTCTCCGGCTGTTAATGCGCACAGACATTAGCACTTTACTCATAGGTCCGCACCCGTGCATTCCACCGACCCTGGATCAAAAGATATTTAAGAAATAAAAACCAGGGGCTGGGGATTTAGCTCAGTGGTAGAGCGCTTACCTAGGAAGCGCAAGGCCCTGGGTTCGGTCCCCAGCTCCGAAAAAAGAAGAACCAAAAAAAAAGAAATAAAAACCTTATTTTTCTAAACATGTGAGGACCATTTCGTCGCTATTCACTAAATCGGTATAACAGCTGTTTTCACGGTGTTTTCACATCGGACAATGAACACTAAGAAATCTGAGCTTAGAACGATGAACGGGACTGGGTGTGGCTCAGCAGTAGACTTTGCAGTAGTCATGGTGCCTGAAATCCCAGCATTAGGGAGGTAGAAGCAGAAGCATCACGCATTCCAGGCCATCCTCCACTACATGGTGATTGGTCAAGGTTATCCTCCACGACATGGTGATTGGCCGAGGTTATCCTCCACTACGTAACGATTGGTCAAGGCTATCCTCCACTATGCAATGATTGGAGGACTTGTCCCTGTTCCGTCCTTCTACTTTATCCCTTGCAACCAGAAGAGTACAAGGAACGGTAAAACATACCGACGGATGAAAAAAATCTCAGCCCAGCCAACTTCCAACTTGCAGAATCTTTCCCTGGAAGGATAAAGAGATGTGGAAAGGGAAGAAGGAAGGACCCCTCTCTCAGCAGAGTAAAATACTTCTCAGTAGCATGGGCCAAGGTTTGAGCAAGCGGGAGTCTTGAGAAGGGAACAGAGATCTAGGGAGCTGCATCTAACTATCGTGGAAAGTGTAGTATAGAGTTGCCAGTTAGCTTGTGATGTACGTGACCCGCACAGTGTACACCCCTCTGCTGGTCATCAGCCAGACCGCCGCTCTGTTGGGCGGCTCTCCCAGAATCATCCCATTCCCTTAGACCCAGCTCAAATGGAGCCCTACAAGAACCTCCCCGCAAACCCTGAGCAGCACTAGGGACGCTTCTCTACCTCTCAGACACCCGCTGCTTCTCACCTACCAGGAGTTACTTAATGGCCTAGAAGACACAGTGCAAACGCATATGTCTATACTCCCGTAATTCAAGGAACCATTAAGCTCTTGGCCAACTGAATGTTCCCAGACATCAAAGGTGCCGCTCTCCCTCTGCCTCCTTCTCTGGACATTGATCGGTCTGTTTGTTATGTAGCTGGAACTCTTAGATACTACCAAGGACCTCTTTTTGTTGACCCTGATTTAACCCACTAAGCTCTCCCTACCTTATTGTGAAAAGTACCTGTATCTTTTCCTGTTTTCTCTCATTTTTACCGGCTTCAAGCAGAAATCGTTTGTCTTGGTTGGAGAAACACACACACACACACACACACACACACACACACACACATACACACGCACAAGCTCGCACACACTCGCACACTCGTGCACACACGCACACACCACCACCAACACAACAATAGCAGCACTGTGACCCTCCACATGAACTCTCTTTCTCCCTCCATTTCTCAGCAACCTTAATTTTGCTCTGTGCCGTGCTTTTGATGTACCTACCTCCCCACAGGAGAAGGACCCTTGAAGGGAGGCACAGTGTGTTTTTCCTCTTCCTAGCTCCTATGCCCGATGCAGTATCTCACATAGAAATCACGCCTAACGGGTGATAATGAATAGAACACATGGGCACAGCCATGCAGACACTCCTGTTGCCCTTAAAGGGATCGATCACGCACAGTGTACAGCTACATAAGAACACCAGAAAAGCTAAATGAAGAAGATAAAGACCAAAATCTCAGTGTGCCTCGCTTGTCATGAGGACCTGTCTTGAGGTCTTAAAAGAAGTGAAAAGGGGGCAAAAGAAGCTGTGTTACCTTTGAAATTTAAAAAACCCTTCAGTAGAAGAAGACAGACCTGAATGTGCCCTGGGAGATCACCCTGGCTCCTGCTCCACCTCCGGGTCCCTATTCTCACCTTTCTCGGGCGTTAGAGTTGACGTGTGTGTTGTGGGTGAGGGTACTTGTTGGAAATGAAAATTCCTAGTGGTCACAGGACCCCATTTGATTGGAAAAGGCTTCTTAGCTTGCAAGATCACTATATGGTTTCTGTGGTCTCCCAGTGTTCGCCATCTTTTCTACTCAGATCTTCTTAATCCATGTTAGGGCTGTTCTTGAGGGACTGTTAAACAATCAAACCACAAACACTGACTGACACACTACTCCAAGAAAAGCAAAAGCAAGTTGTAGACATGGGTTCAGCTCTTTTAAAATTTAGACTTCCTTCTTGGCCACATATATAATGGAGAGAGGGGACTTGGTGGTGTCTCCCCACTAAGAACCACCCGTAAGGAACACCCACTTGTGTTTGTCCCCAGGAAACTCCGAGAACCCTACCACCATCTTGTACAGAAGAAGAACTGTGTCAAACATGAGCTGAGCCCCTCCTTGTTAGATGTGAGGTAGTATCTTCCTATTAGCCCAGGCTAGCCACAAATGCTCAGTATCCCCGTCTCAGTCCTCCAGGACTAAGATTACAGGCTCTTACAAAACATGCCCTAGCCATTTGATTAAAAAAGGATGTCTGTTTGTTTTTAAGTCTTGAAGGCCACTTTGGAATTTTCATGCATGAAAAATCAGAAACCGAGCCTTGCCCCAACGTTTCCATGACCAATGGAGAGCTCTTCCTTCAAGCTGCAAATGCAGGTAGCTCTGTTTCAGTGACTGTAACTTTGACTAAGTAATGGCAGCTTGCCATATAGAAAATAATTTGGAAAAAGATAAGAAAAAGAAAACTACCTTTGAAAGCGAGCTTTCCTTTTCTCCTGAGATACAGTCATCAGATTGGAAACTCCCCTTGGTCCTCACGGTTGGAACCTGCCCCTGCTCACAGAGGTTGCACCCCACCCTCAGGAAGCTCAGTGGTGACTGTCCTGGGCTCCCCTGACTATCAGGGATAATGCAGGACTCTTCCGAGAGGACCAGATAAACAATTCAAGGCCGAGGCCCAGAAGACGTAACCATGGCTCTGGTTACTTCTATCCTGTGCCCCTTGTGCCGAGGTTTGTAGTGAAGTGATGGTAGTAACTCTCAGAGTGCCACTGCTTGGCGGCCAAATCTATTAGCAGCAAGCCCCTGGCGCTTTACGCTTTACCTGTAGGACTCCAGGGTGCTTGTTTTACACTCATCCACAATGAAAAGGTGATTGCTCCAAGTGCCTAGGATTTGGCCGGATCAAATTTACTGCCTGGCCCCTCAACCTTATTCCCAAGCACAGTGCAGTAGAGGAACTCGGACCTGGATCGGGCGGGTCCCGGAGGGTTTCTGTGGCAAGGTGGTGAAACTTTTGTTTTCTTTACTACTTTCCATTTCATAAGAGAAACCGTCTTCAGGAGGGGATTCTAATGCGATTAGATTCTGTTAGCTACAGTCCACTAAATATGTGGAGCTGGATTTCCAACCTCTCTCTACAACCCAAAGGGAGGGCTTTCTCCTTTTGTCATGGAAGCTCCGGGGAGGAGTTGGTCTGTGCTGTTTTATGAATTAAAAGTCCAGAAGGGGAACACATTTTCCATCTTAAAGAGAGGTGGGGCTTCTAGAACTGCCATCTTGGGATGCTACAGAAAGGGCCTGACAGGCACTTAGAGCGTTCTCAGTGCAGAATGAGAAAAAAGAGTTATTGTTGCTGTTGGCGGTTAAGAGATAATAGTGATAGTTTGGGAAGAAAGGAAGAAAGAAAGAAAGAGAGAGAGAGAGAGAGAGAGAGAGAGAGAGAGACCTTGAGCAAAAGCATGATGGTCTCAGTGGTGCCAAAAGTCTCTGAGTTCAAAGCATTCTCAGTTATATTGTGAGTTCGGAGCCAGCCTGGGCTACATGAGACCATCTCAAAATAGCAAATAAGTCAGAATTTAAAATGATAGATAATAGAAGGTATTCAAGAGATAAGATAATAGGAGATAGATAGATGAATAGATAGATAGATGAATAGATAGATGGATGGATACATGATGGATGGATGGATGGATAGGTAGATAGATGGATGATAGGAAAAAAGAACAGGTGAACTGAAGTACAACCATAACTTCTTGCAAACGAGAAGAGCGACTGGGCAAACACCACTTGTTCCTTCTGGTTTTGGACCTCCAGGGCAGAATGGGCTGTTAGCCTTCAAGTCCCATGGTCTTTTATTTGTATAGAGCCTTCTAACAAAGAATATAGTTAGAGACCATGTGTGACTCTAACCACGTGGTATTATAAAAAGTCCAAAAATGAACCACTTTGGAGAACTGCTAGACTAAGCATGGGGGAAAATACAGAGAATTATCTTGGATTAATCATTGGGGGGTGGTGCAAAGGTTTCCAGAATACCTGCTCTCCCCCACCCCACCTGCATGTATTTTCCATCCCTTCTGAGATCCCAGGGCTCTGGAATGCACCAGCACTCTGTAGGTCCCTGCTCTGCTGCTGGAGTCCACGTGAGATGCAGACTGTGGATCTCCATGCCTGCTCATATCCAAACTCTGATGTGTGTACAGTGTGGCCAAGGCTGGGTGACAACATTCCTCGGGGTTCCTCTGGGACCATGATGATTAACAGTGAGATATGACTGAAGAGCTCAAGGAGGTGCCTGCAACACAGCAAATGAATGCTGACACGACACTAAACCAGGGTCCCCACAGATCTGTGCACATCGGAAGTCATGTGATATCCCTGCCAGAATCTGACAGGTGTCCTGACCATCCGTGCTGTTATCCGCACGATAGCAGCATCAACATCAGATCCTGCTTGTGAACCTTAGAGAGACACAGCAAGATCATAACGTGCTGAAGGCGAACTCGGCCGGCCTCTGAGGGCACACAGCCCTGGACAGGGACCCGGGCTCCACAATGAGAGCTTTCAGGGCTCGTGCGCGCGCGCATGCGTACACTGTGTGTATTTGATGGTATGGGTGTTTGATGGGGAATGTACAGAGAAGGCTAAGACACGCATGTAGAAATCAGACGACAACTCTGTTGAATCAGTTCTTGCCTTCCGACTTTATGTGTCTCTGGGGATCAAAGCCAGGCTGCTTCATTCGGCAGCGGGTACTGGTATCTGCTGAGCCATCTCCCCAGCTCCAGCCATGTTGAAACTCTAAACAGTGTTGAATAACAAACCCACACGTTTACTGTTGCATTCAGTCCTGCAAATTACGCTGTTGGCCCCAAGAACAACTAGGTTTTTATAAATACCAGTCACAGCTTCTCCTACCTAGGACATTTGCAGGAAGTGTTTGTTGAACTCAACTGGCATTGGCAACACATGAAACTCATTTATTTATCTGAGGTTGGATTTAGAAGTCAAACATCTGCAGGAGCTCGTAGCATTACCTGGTGGGCAGATCTCTGGTCAACCAGCGAGGAGGATCGGTGATGGCCGTATGCGTTCCAAGTAAATTCTGTAAAGGTAGAGTAGACGTAGCATGTGTGGGTTGTATACTCTTAATTCCACACAAGAAGACGGGTTAAATATTTAAAAATTATTTTTGAAGCAGGTTTAAAGATTTGGTGTAAAAATGTTAGCAAAATCACTTGGGAAAAGGGCGGTTTCTAATGTTTTTAATAGTGCCACAGTTAGCAACTGATTTTAAATACTTTCTTGATCAACCCAAAAAAGCCATTTCAAGGGAAAGGAAATAAATTATAGTGCCATTAACAATCACGCACTGTAGAAGGGCCCATTATACAAGAACATTCGGGCTTACTTTCAGCGTTCTACCTCTAAGCCTCTTTCACAGAAATAATCAAATACTACCCTGATTTCATTTGGAATATTAATGAAATTGAAGTAAGCTGCAGATTTCCTTTTGACTCATTAAGTTAGAAAGTCAAAGTGCTAAAAATATACACTTGGGCTTCAAAATAGACCAAAATGGATAACTATAAAAAAAATGGTTTTTCTCTTCTCTGCAAGAATATAACTTAAAAAGACCTGTTGGGAGAAACGCGAGCCGGCTGTAATGCCAGATTCAGCTCTCTACATAAACATATGTCTATATTCGTCATGTAGCTTTCCTCGTCAAAAATATCTTAGAACTTGTACGGTCAGAGCAAGTATCAATAACATAAAATTTCACAGCCCCCTTTTAGAACTGTGGCCTTAACATTTTGTAGGGAAATAAAGCTTTGGTTAACCTTGGCTGTGGCAGACCTCATTAAAATAACAGCCTGTCAGTTTCAAGTTTAAAATAACAGGGTTGTCAGTTTAATACGCAGCGGAACAATCTACAGTTTTATTCCCTGGGACAAGGTTTGGAGGGTGTGGGGGGGGGTGAGGAGGGTGAGGAGGGTAAAGGTTGAACAACGCTGCCATCTGGTGGCCACAGCGAGTGTGAGGTTTTTGTTTGTTTTGTTTTGTTTTTGCAGCCTGCAAGAGTGGTTCCGTTGGCTTGAGTGGAAAGGGTGAACTGTCAAGCTGTTTTGTACAGCTTTTAATATCGTTTGTGATAGCTTCTTTTACTTTAAATGTGTGCATACTCTTGGTCCAAAATGTACTTCTAATCCCCAACTGCAGTGACTTGATAAAAAAAACTGCTCCTCCGTGGAGTTGTAAGGCTAAAACGGAGATTGAACAAAAAAATTTCAAACAGATTTTCCTATATAAGAACTCCCAGGGGCTGGAGAGATGGCTTAGCAGTTATGAATCCTTGCCGCTTTTACACACTACCGTTCATGTCAGGAAGCTCACAGCCACCGTAACTCAAGTTCTAGATCAGATGATACCCCTTCTCACCTCTGCAGGTACCTCTAAACAGGCAGACAGACAGACAGACACAGAGAGACAGGGAGAGAGAGAGAGAGACAGAGAGAGACAGAGAGAGACAGAGACAGAGAGAGACAGAGACAGAGACAGAGAGGATTAAAAATAAAATAAATTTTAAAATACCTATTTTTAAAGAACTTTCATATGTTTGCTGGCTTGTCACATGAACATCTTGCTGGAAGTTCATCAGACTGTGATTTGTGTCCTTTAGTAGATGGTGGTTTTACTTCAATAAGAAACAAATAAATGTAAGCCAAAAAAAAATCCTGTCTGTAGGCAAAATAGTGACAGATGCCACAAGTCTGAATCCAACATGTTCCTGTTTATGTATGTGGAAACCGTCCTGGAAGTAGGCTGGATCACGTGCGGCATCTACCGCAGCCCTGTTTTAATTCTGCGATGTGCTAACGTACTCTGGACAGCTACGTTACATAGCTGGGGGGCCGTGACCATCCAGTATGGCAGCCACCACCCTCTTGTGGAGATGTCTTAGACTAAACTGAGATTGACTGTTAAGTTTATAGCACAAGCCAGATCCCAACGACTTGGTGCCGAAAAAGAATGTAGCATGTCTCATTGCTGTATGACAAAGCCATAACATCTCGGGCATATCGGATTAAATCAAATATATTATCTATCTTTTTTTCAGACCCCTGTGTCACTATGTAGCCCTTGCTGGCCCTAGAAGAACAGGCTAGCCTCAAACTCACAGGGAGCCCACTGCCTCTGCTTTCCAAGGGCCAGGGTTAGAAGCATACCCCAATGTGCCTGTCTCCAAACATATTCTTAAAATTAGTTCCAATTTGCTTTGTTGTTATATCAGCTGGAAACTTATAGGTCACATATGTATATGACACCTATAGTTCCCTTGATGTTTCTAGGGGTCATCACTGTCTTAAACACCTGCTTGTTTAGAATGGTTGCTCATCCAGGTCTTCGGGTCATTTCTCTCATGCTGGAGCTGTCGATAGATTGCCTACATCTTTGTACAAAGTCTATCCATGGCGTCTGTCTTTCTCGACTTTGCCTGCCTATGATGTAAAGGTGAAAGTCAAGTGCTCTTGTGTCTCTTGGATCTAATCATATGAGACATAGATGGTGCACCCTGGTTGGTGCCCCATGGGGTAAATTGGATCTTTAAGATACCAGATGGCTCCCAGGAACAGGTAATTTACCTCACAGGGGTAAAAGCTCGATTTCCAAGAAAGTGCAGCTGAGTTACCCTACGCCATCTGTCCCTGTGGTGCTGTGTCTCCTCCTTAAGAACTTCCAGTCCCAAGTACGCTAACAATATAGTCACTTGCTAAGCTACTAAATCCCTGAGCGGGATGTGTCTACAGAAGGGAGGAACTCTCTTCCACTTGGAAACCAGTTCCTAGTAAGATTATGGAACTTGGCCAAAGTCACCGAGAAGCACTCATACCTCCATGGTTTTCCTTCCGTGCAGGAGACACTTCGCATCTATGAGCTCTCTCTCTCAGCTCAAGGGTCCCATCACAGACAAATCTTTTCAGATCTTCTGCCAGCAGACACCTGCTGGTCCCACAAGGTCCGGTTCAGCCTCCTCCCACTTCCTACTTTTATAATACACCAGGTCTTCTTTCTCCTCATGGGATCCATGCCTTAGACACATGTGTGGTTAATATGTGTGCTCCATGGAGCAGTCTGTGGATTGAAGGCAGGTCTATGACTTGTCTGTTACTGCATGCTCAGAAACTTAAAACAATAGGGGCATTGTATATGCTACACCCGTGTTTGTGCGTATCCATGTGCATGTGTGTAGCTGAAGTGACCACTCATAGACCCCACAAGAAAAATGCTCCTACCAGTGGCAATCCGAATGCAGCCATTTTGGACTCAGGCTCCCAAGTGTCAGGATTACAGGTCTTTGCCACAATGCACACCTATATTTCATCTGGAGATTCAGAATTTACATGCCCTCTCCTGCCTACTCAGTTTCCTTCTTTCCTTCCTTCTTTCCTTCCTTCTTTCCTTCCTTCCTTCCTTCCTTCCTTCCCTCTCTCTCTACTGAGTACATAACCCAGTCATTGCACTGGCTGATGGAATGTGATGTAAGGACCAGTGGCCCTACCACGATGTTCCTTCAAGACTAGGAGAAGAAACCACTAACATCATGGATGGCAAAGGCCCAGGGAGCCTGTGAACACATTCTCTACAGAAGCCCTGCATGGTGCTGGTGTCAAGAGGAGTTCTAAAAGACAGACAAAATGAGAGACACACAGAGAGAAACATCCCTGAATTCATTCCCCTCTCCTCACTTTTGCAGAACCTCATACTTGAGTTAAAGCTTATACACCAGGAGTGCTGTGGTTCCCTCAACGATAGATAGATAGATAGATAGATAGATAGATAGATAGATAGATAGATAGATAGATAGATGATATATGATTCTACTGTTTTTAAGAATTCCATTAAGCCCAGGCCACTGATATTAAGCTCAAACCTTATGTTGTATCACAGATATGAGAGAATTGTTGCAGAAGTAGCATTTATTATGCTGTACACAGTACCAGTCTACATAGTTAGGAATAAATCAAATCCCATGCATCCAAAAGAGATTTACGCTCTTTTTATTGCCTATTCCATAAAAGATTTAGGACAACCTTCGTCTACCCTAAGTGGCTTTAGAATCTAGATAAATCTGATTTGCACCTAGGACCCAGTGAGCACTCTTCAGCCTCTGAACCACTCTCCCCTGAGCGTTCGTCTTGTGAGTTCCTGCTGTTGGGTGGGACCAGGTTTGTAAGATCTTAGTGAGGAAGGCACTGCACACCACCATGTTCAGTTGAGCCAAAAGGTATTTCCTGTTTCCGGTTCAGTTCCAGGAGCCCCTGATGCTACTTCAGAAAAGTAGGCCCAAGTGCATGACTACTGCTCAGATGTCTTGGGGAAGAATAAAGAAAACGTCAGGCTAAATGACAAATTTTGAGGGGGTACCCACATGTGAAATAAAATAAATACCTCATGTCCTGTCCCCACCCCGTGTATATGTGTGTGCATGCGCGTGTGTGTGTGTGTGTCTGTGTGTCTGTGTGTCTGTGTGTCCACGCATATGTAGGTGTATGTATGGGGACTAGAGGGCAACCATGTGTGTGCATTTATGTGTATGTGGATGCACACGGAGCTGGCACATTTGGAGGATAGAGGGCAACTGCAGATGCCACCCTGGGAATGCCAAGCTCCTCCTGTGACACAGAGTGTCTCAGCCAGCTTAGAACTCTCCAACTAAGGTAGATGTACTGACCAACATGCCCCCTGATCTCTCTGTCTCCACCTCCCTGGCACTGAGGCTTCAAGGGTGCCATTGTACCTGCCACGGCTCTCATTTGGATTCGGGGAGGCAAACCCAGGCCGTCTTGCTTTAGAGGCAGCTGAGCGAGCCGTTTCCGTACAACCTTCCTCCCTTTTTAATTAGCAGACGTGCATGTGAGATCCTTGGTTTCATTTCCTGAAGACGGAATTTCAATATTTTAAGAGTAACTTCAGGAGGTTATGCGCTTAGCGGAATCATTTTTATGTCTGTCACATACAGAAGTAGAAATTGGGCCTCTGTTTCAATTTCCTGGATGTCACCAAAGTCTCTCTGAAGGAGTTGCACAGGGAAAAGCTAGTTGGCGAAGAAAAATTTTCAGCAAAACTAGATGCTCCAAACTTTCAACCTTTTTCCACATTGACAAGATCATTAGTTTCCCAATTAATCCCTAGGTTGATCTTATTCAAGGTCCCATTCCACAGCCATGACCCCGTTGGCTACAACGGGAGACAGAGAAACCCATCCTTTGGACCACAAAGAACCTCCAAAGATTGTCATTCTGTGATCACGCCAATGGCCGAGGGGACAGAGCTCAGGTTTAAATGCAAACCTGATTCATGTGCCTCAGAAAACTGATAAAATATTGAATTCATTCTCTTTGTGTGAGACTGCACCTGAGATCGCCCTGTCCAACATGATGAAGACCGCATCTCTAATAACCTAATTTAGACTCCGCTCTTGTCACAACTCACAGATCACAGCAGCTCCTTGGAGATGTTTGTGTCTACTCAGCCAAAACAACGTCAACAAAACGAGCGAGGCCAGAGCCAGCAAAGAGCAGACCTGTTGTCCAAAGCAGAGGGTAAGAGAGGCCACCCAGAATCGAGATCAGAAACAGAGCAGAAGGGAGAGAGGGAGAGTGACGGATCATGTAGGAAAAGCAAGAGCACTGGGACCTCAACACATTCATGTCAGCCAGAAGAGGGAGGACTCGCCCCTAGTCTGTGCTCAGGATCTCCTTAAAGATGCTCAGAACAAAGAAGGGAAACGAAGTGCTTCAGCTCATACAACCAGTCTGCTTTCTCCAGACCCTAGTGTGCGTCATAGCAAGCACTGAGAGGGGGCCTAGACAAATCTTAAACTCTGAATCTTCTAGAACCTTTGGCACATAGCTCTGCTTTAAAATTTGACAACTCAGTAATACAACCACTCCTCGAAGTCATTCATAATTTTCAATCGTCAAAAGCAAACAGTGTCACAATTAAGATGCTACTGGGCAAAGTGATCCTTTGATTTTGCCTGAGTTTCTGAGGATTAAACAATTTCCCTTTTCTCTTGACTGCTGAATTTAATTGGTATTAGCTCAAAGTCCAATTGTTCCCTTTTTCAAGGACATGTGGCACTCTTTCTCTACTTTCTTGCCCGGAACATGAGATCACAGGCAACAAGGTACAATTAGAACATTAGGTACAAACATAAAATGTGAGAATTTGCTATCTTTTCTTTTTAATCGACCAAAAAAAAGAAAAAATTACCTGAACAGCCTAGAAAGGTATCTCTGATGTTGCCAATATTTAATTCACTTTGAAGACCATTGCTTTGCCCGATGAAGATCCTATCTGTCTTCTTGGGGTCACGCCCTTTGTGAAGTGTGATCATTCAGTGAAGAAACTCCAAACCAGGAGCCAGAGGGGATAATTCACTCTTTCAACTTTTACTTTTCATCCAATTCCCGATCCCCTGGGAAACTCAACAGAACTAAGCATTGTCATTTTGAACCATCAAAGCTTCACTCACCTCCTCCTGGCTTTTTATCCTTCCTATTTTTTCCTACAAAATGCACGAGTGTGTGTCTCCTTGGGGAGCAATGCTACAAGTGCCATACCACAGGAGAGAAACGATGTCACACGGCAATAGACCAGACACTGTGAGCGAGTTCCCTGGGAGTGCGTGGCAAAGCCCAGAGTGTGGAATTGCTTTTAAGTCACACTGTGGCTTGAGGATACAATAGAACGCCGGGTGTGTCATGTGGACAAAATCTACTTCAGGTTTACTGACAGACTGGATTCAACAGGGCCCCTGCTGTCACCCCCAAGACTTATTTGCAAGTTTCCTGAAAGGAAACACACGGTACAAACAATTCCTCTACAGAGTGTTATAAAACTTAAACATTACAGGGCAGACAGAGGCACTCTGGGACATTGAAAAGCAACGCCAAAGAGTTTCATACGATCTAAGAAAAGAAATTTAAAGTTGAGGATGGTAAGCGATGAGGAAGATGCTAAGAGTCGCGATCAGAAGACGGGAACGTGAGCTTGGCAACGTAAATAAGGCTAAGCTCGCTTCCTCACTGAGCATGACTGAATCCTACTTTCGGCCTGAGATTCCCTTACTCACAGGCTGCGTTGGAAAAATGATCCTCTCTCTGCAATTTAGGAAATTGAAATACTCTAGATCCCACGTGGTGTTGGGTGGACGGGAGACGACGCAAACAGATGGGTTCTCCGAGCTTGTTCCATCGCCGAAAGGCAGACGTGATGTGGCTCTCCAGGCAGGCTACACAGCTAGAGAAATCAGGACTGAAGGACAAGCTGCTTCCTGTCTGGAAGCAAATCCAGACAGGGCTGCTTCTAAAAACTACATGAGTAAATCCATAAGCTGCATAGTTGGCTAAATACACTGAATTTCTCTTAATTTACCCAGGTAGAGGACTGGCCAGACTGCCTTTGTTTCTTTAAACAGACTGTTTTCCAAAGCTAACAAATGACCTTCAGCCTATAAAATATTCACACTGCTTCCCCCCTCATTATATATTATTTAGTGTATAGCCCTTTAAATATTAATCATCTATTTTTTCTAAAGATATGGTATATATTATTTACATCTGATTACATTATGTTTTTATACAGATGAAGTAAGCACACGGAAATCCTTCTTAAGTCATAACAGGGTATGAGGCCAACTGCTCACAACAGGTAGCTAGGAGAATAGATCCTGCTCTAGGGGTGGTTCACGTCGGACAGCAGGTATCCCTTTCTCTGTGGCTGCCTGGGACAGAGCAGTGAAGGAAGGGCTTCCAGGTAAACAGACGTAGAGTCTTGGTGAATGGACAGGCAGAGTCTTGGTGAATGGACAGGCAGCCACGAGCAAATCTCTTCAAGAAGAACAAAGTCACATGTGCCCCATCAAGTAATCCTCACTGGGGGGGCTGGAGAGATGACTCAGTGGTTAAGAGCACTGACTGCTCTTCCTAGAGGTCCTGAGTTCAATTCCCAGCAACCACATGGTGGCTCACAACCATCTGTAATGGGATCCGATGTCCTTTTCTGGTGTGTCTGAAGACAGCGACAATGTACTCATATACATAAAATAATAAATAAATCTTTTAAAAAAAAAAGTAATCCTCACTGGAGACAACAGTGTTAGAACATTGGAGAGCAAGCCCAATGAGAACAGGGCAGATTTCTTGCTTAAAAAAAACAAAGAGTCCCCAATGGAGGAATTAGAGAAAGGACTGGGGTAGCTGAGAGGATTTGCAACCCCATAGGAAGAGCAACAATATCAACCAAGACACCCCAGAGCTCCCAGGGACTAAACCACCAACCAAAGAGTACACAGGGACCCATGGCTCTATCCGAATATGTAGCAGAGGATAGCCTTATAGGACATCAATCGGAGTAGAGGCCCTTGATCCTGTGAAGGCTCGATGCCCCAGTGTAGGGGAATGCCAGGGCAGGGAGGCGGGAGGAGGTGGCGGGTGAGGGGTAAGGGAGCACCCTTATGGAGGCAGGGGGTGGATGGGGTGGGGGTGGGGTTCTGGAGGGGAAACCGGAAAAGGGGATGAAATTGGAAATGTAAATAAAGAAAATACCCAATACAAGAAAAGAAAAAAAAAAAGAAGCTACTTCGAATGCTATGTGGGATCCCAAAGACGACAATTCTACATAAATTCTCATGATCTATCCGCAAGCCAGGGTTACCTTTAAGGTCCCTGGAGCTCTGCCCCCAGACCAGACCTAAATCGCAACAGCAGTGACACCCATAGCGGCTTCTCAGTGTCATCCTGCTCGAAGGGTTGAAGGATCATTGGCGATCCCTCCTGCTCTGTTGGTAAAGACCAGACTGCACTTCCCACATCTTTCCGACTCTCCAAAGAAAAGTCTGGATGGCAGTAGCCGACAGATAATCGATAGTTCTTTCAAAATCTTACTTCCCTTAGCAGATAATTGGCAATGCCGCTCATGTATATGCGCACTCAACAAATATTTATTAAGCACCCGGTGCACACTAAGTGCTGCTTGCTGAGTCTTGGTTCCCTGGGAGCCATGAATATCCAGCGACTCTTTAGGAAGCACAGTTGAATTCCAGAGCAGAGGCTGCGAGCAGCCACTCTGCGTGGGTAGGATCACAAAATCATCGTGGGGATGGAAACCGAGAGGACGTGTTTTCAGTTTTAAGCCCTCTGGATAGAACTGCTAATTATCCCGCGTCCTAATTGTTCCCACGGTGGGATTCGACAGTCACAAAGAGAAAATACCAGCAGTGCCTTACTTGCTTAGGAGGGGACCTAGTATTCCCCAGAAAGGCTTCCAGACAAATTGGTTATCTAGACTCGCACAGACTTCCACTTCCTCGGGACTGTGTCTACTGCAGATCCATCCGCACCTACCAAACAGTGCCTCTGCACATCGTGCGAGGGTGGCGCCATCTTTCTATCCTCATCCTGGCACGAACTCTGACCTCTACAGAGGCATAAGCACTTGAGGGAATTCTGGCAGCAGAAGCTGTTTTTTCTTTTCTTTTTTTTTTTATTTTCTTTTCCTTACTCCTCAACATATTGGAAGGAAATTGTCTTCTACTTCCTGTCTCGTTAAACTGAAGTCACTAAGTGTTACCGATTCCTTGCTTGCCAAGTCACCGATTCCAAGGAAGTCATGTGAGCCCCTGTGTCATAGGCAGGCAGGCCGTCTCTCTATTTTTTTTTTTTTGGTCTTGTACTTCCGTCAGCAGAATATTCAGGATCATAGACACTTTGCAATCATTTATGTCTCAGTTATATCATGCCCCTACTGAACTCGTGTGTTACGTGCTGTATGTCCTTGCAAAGCAAAAACTTCTGAGGATAAGTTACAAAGGATTTTTATTGTTTTTACGTCATATATTGCAGAGGCATGGAGACCAAGCTTAAGGAAACAAGTGTGTCTGCAGTCACCACACAGAAATGACAAATGTTTGAAGAGATAACCCTGATTTGAGCAGGAGACGATGCAATCCTATACTGAAATATCACATGGCATCCCATAAATATATACAACTTGGTGTCAATTTTAAAAATTAAGCTCTTGAGAAGAGGGCTGGAGAGATGGCTCAGCTGATAAGAGCACTGGCTGCTCTAGGTACCCAGGTTTAATTCCCAGCACCCACATGGTGGCTCACAACACTCTGAAACTCTGGTCCCAGGGGATCTTGTGTTCTCATCTGGCCTCCTTGGGCAGTAAGCATGCATGTGATGCACAGAAATACATGCAGACAAAACAACTATGTCACAGAATAAACATTTAAACCCAAGAAGAAAAAAGTAGTTCCTTTGATCCATGAGTTCACTTTCTATGATGTCAGTTAGTTTAAGCAGATTGTGCTTTGAACTGGTAAATTTTAAATTGCATGCTCTTCTGAGTAGGAAGAGTCCATATCACACTAGACTGGTCCATCTTGGATAAGGCAAGATGCTTCCCATTATCCAGTATCTAACAGTTTAGTGTAATGTCCAGTATCTAACAGTACAGTGCAACATCCAATATCTAACGGTACAGTGTAATAACATTCAGTATCTAATGGTACACTGAAACATCCAGTATCAAATGATACACTATAACATCCAGTATCTAATGATACACTGTAACATCCAGTATCTAATGGCACACTGTAACATCCAGTATCTAATGGCACACTGTAACATCCAGTATCTAATGGCACACTGTAACATCCAGTATCTAATGGCACACTGTAACATCCAGTATCTAATGGCACACTGTAACATCCAGTATCTAATGGCACACTGTAACATCCAGTATCTAATGGCACACTGTAACATCCAGTATCTAATGGCACACTGTAACATCCAGTATCTAATGGCACACTGTAACATCCAGTATCTAATGGCACACTGTAACATCCAGTATCTAATGGCACACTGTAACATCCAGTATCTAATGGCACACTGTAACATCCAGTATCTAATGGCACACTGTAACATCCAGTATCTAATGGCACACTGTAACATCCAGTATCTAATGGCACACTGTAACATCCAGTATCTAATGGCACACTGTAACATCCAGTATCTAATGGCACACTGTAACATCCAGTATCTAATGGCACACTGTAACATCCAGTATCTAATGGCACACTGTAACATCCAGTATCTAATGGCACACTGTAACATCCAGTATCTAATGGCACACTGTAACATCCAGTATCTAATGGCACACTGTAACATCCAGTATCTAATGGCACACTGTAACATCCAGTATCTAATGGCACACTGTAACATCCAGTATCTAATGGCACACTGTAACATCCAGTATCTAATGGCACACTGTAACATCCAGTATCTAATGGCACACTGTAACATCCAGTATCTAATGGCACACTGTAACATCCAGTATCTAATGGCACACTGTAACATCCAGT